>NW_027507791.1:19760010-20365010 GCF_037356315.1 Lithobates pipiens
CCCGCCCGCCCACCGTCATATGACGTGATGGACTTTGAACGGTGATATCTGAATGATGCTTGTAGCTACAGACATCATTCAGATATTGCCGGTTTCCACCGGCTATGCCCTACACCATAAGAACGATCATAGGGGCTGTTACGCCGCTTGATCGTTCTTACAGGATGTCTCCCCCCTCCCGGCACCCTCCGGTGCTTATACCGACTCATCGATCGTATCAGGATCTGCCGGCCCCGGATATTCGGCAATGTTATGACGTCACACCTTTTTTCTGTTTTTTATTTCAGGCTTCCCAGCCTGTTGTTGAGATGTGGGGTCTTATTGACTCCATATCTCACTGTAAAGAGGACCTGTCATGTCATATTCCTACTACAAGGGATTTTTGCATTCCTTGTAACAGGAATAAAAGTGATCACATTTTTTTTTTGTGTCAAACTAAAAAAAAAGAAAGTATAATTCACAATAAAATTAAATTTTTTTTTTAAAGCGCCCCTGTCCCTGTGTGCTCGCACGCAGGAGCGAATGCACACATATGAAAACGGTGTTCAAACCAGTCATGTGAGGTATTGACACGAACAATTTTTAAGCATGACATGTTGGGTATCTATTTACTCAGCGTAACTTCATCTTTCACAATATGCAAAAACATTGGGCTAACTTTACTGTTTTTTATTTTTTATTTTTTTTAAGCACAAAAAACTTTTTTTCCCCCAAAAAACACATTTAAAAAATTGCTGCGCAAATACCGTGCGAGATAAAAAGTTGCAACAGCCACCATTGTATTCTCTAGGGTCTTTGCTAAAAAAAATATATATGTTTGGGGGTTCTATGTCATTTTCTAGCAAAAAAAAAAAAAGATTTTTACATGTAGGAGAAAAATGTCAGAATTGGCCTGGGTGGCAAGTAGTTAAAGAGAAGGGTTTCCAGGGATCGTCTAAAGATAGATAGATTAGGGGACATTTGGACAGATTGGGGCAGGGTGTTCCAAAGGATAGGGGAAGCTCTGGAGAAATCCTGAAGGCGAGCAAGAGTATTAAACTCTTATATGTGTCTATAACCTTGGATGAATAAATATCACAGTGACTTTACATTGCTTACAAGCATGCTATTGTATACCAAAATATAATTAATGATACATCATAGTATATAAAGTGACAATAATGAAAGTGCATGCATAAACTAAAGTGTTATAAGTGCAATAAAGTCCTTATTAGTGCAAAAAATAAAAAAAAAGAGGGTGCTGCAATGCACGTGTGTCCATCGATGTCAATACTTCCACCTGCTGGGGTGGTGTAAAGATCTAAATTTACCAGATGTGTGGTACTCCTTTGCCCTATAGAAAAAATAGTCTTCTTTGCTTTTAGGTTAATTACTGGGAGACCAAACCCAGTGCGATGTTTTCTAATGTCCTCCACTGACTCCTCGGTGATGGATATCCTTCTGTTATGGCTCCAGAACTCCCGGAGGACATCAGAAAAAAACCGCATTGGGTTTGGTCCCCCAGTAAATGACCTAAAAGCACAGAAGACTCTTTTTGCTATAGGGCAAAGGAATCCAATACATCTGGTGAGTTTGGATCTTTACACTACCCAAGCAGGTGGAAGTGTTAACATCGATGGACACACGGAGCACTGCAGCACCCTCTTTTGTGCACTAATAAGGACTTTATTGCACTGATAAACTTTAATTTATGCATGCACTTTCATTATTATCACATTATATACTATAATGTATCATTAACTATATTTTGGCATACAATAGCTTAAACGTAAGCAAGCAACATAAATTCATTGTGATATTTATTCAGCCAGGGTTATAGACAATTATAAGAGTTTAACACAGGTATAAAAGGAGGAGCAGGCGCTGCCAATTTGCCATTTATATTCATTTTGCCCCATTAGCGGGGATAATATTGGACAGCAGCAGTCCAATTATATTGACACAGTACCAAGGCACGAGTGTTTTACTATATTAATACTACAGTTAAGCCGCGTACACACGGGCGGACTGTCTGGCCAACTAAGTCCGTCAGACAATCTGGCGGACAGTCCGTCCTACTTTTGAATGAACGGACTTGACCACACACGATGAACAGACAGTCCGTTGAAAGCTTGCATGATGACATCTACAGCACGTACGACGGGACTAGAAATACGACGTCCAATACACTGCAATGCAACCTTCGGCCGTGTAAATCCTTTCTGAGCATGCGCCATACTTAGTCTGTCCAACTTGCCTACTCACGAGCGGACTGTCCGCTGAAACCAAAGTTGGACGGACAATATTACGGAAATTCCGAAATACTTAGTCCGCCAGACTGTCCGCTGAAAAAGTCCGCTGAAGCCCACACACGAGCGGACTGTCCGCTGAAATGTGTTTCAGCAGACTAAGTTGGACAGACAGTCCGCCCGTGTGTACGCGGCTTTACACACCCACAAAGTCACAAACTATTATTATTATACATTTATATAGCTCTGACATATTCCGCTGTGCTGTACAGAGAACACTAAGCCAGTCACATCAATCTCTTCACCACAGGAGCTTACAATCTTATGTCCCACCACAGTCACACAGTATTATTATTATGATACATTTATATAGCTCTGACATATTCTGCAGTGCTGTATAGAGAACACTGAGACATTGAAATCTCTGCACCAGAGGAGCTTACACTCTAACGTTTCTCACCTGGCATCCTGTAGAACATCCTTTTCCCGCTGCCATCGTTGGTCTGCAGGAATTTGCTGTCGGATGACCAGTCCATGTGTGTGATGAAGGACACAGAGCCCATACACTCGCCCACCTTCTTGTACCTCTGCACCACCCCATAGATGTCCACACAGCTGTCATTAGAACCCACCGCCAGGTAATTTCCATCCGTAGAATATTTCAGCTCATGGATGGCCTCTTTCCTGTCTTTTATATGTACCACCTCAGTCATATCCCTGGAGACAGAGAACGTTCACAAATTAAGGAGACAAATTGTATTACCAATTCACCCAGCTCTGTAGATGACAACTTTCTCGGAGAGGCATCAATGACCTCGGGTCAAGAAAGAGTTAAACATTAAGGAGCAACTCCTCCCATGCTACATTTTTTCCCCCTGTGCCATCACCTGACTCGCAGCACAGTGAACGATCCGTCCTTCATGCCCAGCGCTAGATGGATGCCATCCGTGCTGACGGCAGCGCAGCGAATTGGTTCCTCCATATTGCAACGTGCAATCAAGGCATGGTCCACCAGGCTCCAGATCCTTTACGGTGAAAAAGAAAGCTTAAATAAAGTATCTGTCTACAATATACATGCTGTATGACAGGTTTAAAATGCAGGAGATAGAGAAATACAATATAAGATTGTTTATAAACATTGTACAGACATGAGATATAGAGATGCAAAGTAAAAATGTTTATAAACATTGTACAGACAAGTGATAGAAAGATACAAAGTAACATTGTTTATAAACATTATTCAGACAAGAGACATGCAAAGTGACATGGTTACTATGTATCTACCCTTTTTCAGAGTAGAAATGAAATTCAAAAACAAAAGAAAAGTTTGCCTTCAATCCTACTTAAAGTGATATTAAAGTCTTTTTTTTATTATTTAAAAATAACAAACATGTCATACTGTACCTGCTCTGTGTAATGGTTTTTCCATGTAGCAGATCCAATCCTCCTCTTCTCGGGTCCCTCGCTGGTGCTCCTGGCCCCTTCCTCCTGCCGAATGCCCCCAAAACAAGCAGCTTGCTATGGGGGCACCCGAGCGAGCCTCTGCTCTGTGTGTCAATTCAGACACAGAGCCATGGCTTGGCCCCATCCCCTCTCCTCATTGGCTCACTGACTTTGATTGGCAGCAGCGAGAGCCAATGGCTCCCTGCTGCTATCTCAGCTGAGGAGGAGATACCCCAACATACACAAAGTTTCAAAATAAAAAAGTAAGGCGCTAACTCAAATAGCATAGACAATATATAATCTGTGCAAAATCATACAGTACAAAATATGTGAGTTTCACAGTAAAACAATTCCATAGATTAAAACAAGAGAATCTATGGAATTGTTTTACTGCGAAACTCGCATATTTTGGATTTTTTATCACTGAATATTCACAAAATTCTCTGGTTTCTTGAAAATAAAATTTTCACAGGTCATTTTCTATTACTAAGTTTAAGGGTATATGGTATAGTGCGCAGCTATTTTTGTTTCTACATACACACACACACAATATATTATATTATATATATATATATATATATATATATATATATATATATATATATATATATATATATATATATATATATATATATATATATATATATATATATATATATATATATATATTTTTTTTTTTTTATTTATTAATTATTTTTTTTTTTTTCTGATGAGACCAAGATAAACGTATTTGGTTCAGATGATGTCAAGTGTGTGTGGTGGCAACCAGGTGAGGAGTACAAAGACAAGTGTGTCTTGCCTACAGTCAAGCATGGTGGTGGGAGTGTCATGGTCTGGGGCTGCATGAGTGCTGCCGGCACTGGGGAGACCATGAATGCCAACATGTACTGTGACATACTGAAGCAGAGCATGATCCCCTCCCTTCAGAAGCTGGGCCGCAGGGCAGTATTCCAACATGATAACGACCCCAAACACACCTCCAAGACAACCAATGCCTTACTAAAGAAGCTGAGGGTAAAGGTGATGGACTGGCCAATCATGTCTCCAGACCTAAATCCTATTGAGCATCTGTGGGGCATCCTCAAAACGGAAGGTGGAGGACATCCACCAGCTCTGTGATGTCGTCATGGAGGAGTGGAAGAGGACTCCAGTGGCAACCTGTGAAGCTCTGGTGATCTCCATGCCCAAGAGGGTTAAGGCAGTGCTGGAAAATTATGATGGCCACACAAAATATTGACACTTTGGGCCCAGTTTGGACATTTTCACTTAGGGGTGTACTCACTTTTGTTCCCAGCGGTTTAGACATCAATGGCTGTGTGTTAGTTATTTTGAGGGGACAGCACATTTACACTGTTAAACAAGCTGTACACTCACTACTTTACATTGTAGCAAAGTGTCATTTCTTCAGTGTTGTCACATGAAAAGTTAGAATAAAATATTTACAAAAATGTGAGGGGTGTACTGAGTTTTGTGAGATACTGTACATAAATAGGATATTACTATAATAATATATAAAAAAATATAAAACTAAATATTTTTTTTTTTTTTAAGATAACACCAATAAAAGTAGAAAAAAAAAGTTAAATATTTTATTTTTATTTTTTTGTCTATGGAATATATATTTTTGCAAAACAGCATCACCAAAAACAATGTATTACTTTGTTATCTTATTTAATGACAATGATTTTGCTGAAACAGTAGGCCCATAGCTAAAATGTATAATGTTCTGCTCTATAGGAGGATGTACAGGAGAGAAGAAATGGTTAAAAGGACAATTTTCCTAAAAAGGTAGAGTTGTCCTTTAACACTAGAAATAACACAAGACGGATTATTTTTTTCTGCAGCACTGGGATGACGGCGGCGCGCGGTCATTAGTTATGCTAATGCAATGCGGTCGGATGAAACATTTTGACAGCCTAATTGAAAAGGCCTTTTTGGGAAAGTGGATTTTGAACTGTGATCATCTCATCTCTAAGATGGAGCGATGCCAGATCACTAATGAGGCAGCTCGGAGTTCATTAGATAGAAAGCCTCTACCTGGAACCTTCCACCAAGATTAAAAACAAGAAAAAAAAAATTGATTTTGTTTTTCCCGACTCAGCAAATCATACAAAAACGCCACAGCGAGAAAATGGTGGGTATAGTTTTTACAGAATAAGAAGATAAAGACTTCCAATGGATCTTAAAGTGGACCTGTCATCAGAAATGTTTTCATGATAAGTACTGCATAGTAGGTAATGCGTCAGTGGCTCATTCATACCAGCGGACGCACATTATGGTGCACATAACATGTTGGTGTGTGCGGTGTATGCGCACTGCTAGGCAGTAAAATGTTTGTGCTTTCTTTTTTTTTTACTTTATTAAGCTACCCTTCGTTTAACGCTAATGCCCTGTACACGGGGTCGGATTTTCCGACGGAAAAGGTCCGATCGGATTATGTTGTCGGAAAATCCGATCGTGTATGGGCTCTATTGGACTTTTTCCATTGGAAATCCCGATGGAAAAAGTTTGACAGCTGGATCTAAAATTTTCCGACAACATAATCCGATTGGACTTTTTCCAATCGTTTGTAGAGAATTCTGACGGACAAAGTGCCACGCATGCTCAGATTAAATTACGAGACCAAAGATATTGGCTACTAGCCTCTATGTATTCCCGTCGTACGCAACAAACGTCACCGCGTTCTGAACGATCTGATTTTCAGACAACTTTGTTCGACCGTGTGTATGCAAGACAAGTTTGGCACAAAATCCATCAGAAAAAATCTGATGGATTTTGTTGTCGGAATGTCCGGTGCATAAGAGCAGCAGTATGTTCGGGGGGGGTTGTGCTACAACAGCAATATGGAAGGAGAGAAATATTTTTTGGATTTGTGCTAGTAGGGATGATTGGGGGTATTTGTGTTTAGATGGGGGATTGGGGGGGTAGAGGATTTGTGCTTGGAGGGAGAAGATTCTCTTTTTGGGGGGGGGGGGGGATTTGTGCCGACATATAATGCTCATACATCTTGGGGGAGGGGGGGCATGTTTGCCCCGGGGCTCTAGATGACTTTGCCCCGACACAGACTATAGCGCATCGGAACAGGCTGTGCAAAAATGAAAGATATAATTTTTTTCAGGGAACTAAAGCAATAGCAAATAAGGCAAATAGCCAGGTCTATGTTGAAGACATGTGGCCTGGTATGGTTCGGGGGGGGGGGGGGGCTTTGGGATTGCGCTCATTTGTCCCCTTGTTTCCTGACCTGCTAGGTTGCGTGCTCGGATAAGGGTCTGGCATGGATTTTTGGGGGGGAGTTCCCCTTAATATCCATACCAGACTCAAAGGACCTACTATGGACTGTTTCCTGTTTCTCTGCCCATATATGACATCTTCAACTATTGGTGTTAACTATTGAGCACCAAAGGCCTGGGGATTCTCCCTCCTGCCATATACTTTGTTAACCCTTGGCCTTGCTATAATAAACATTAGACATGTGCAATTTGTTTAGATTCAAACTTGTTTAACGAATTTTGACAAATTCCTCAATTTACGAATTTTCAAAATTCCGAAGTTTGAAAATACCGAAGTTTAAAAAAAAAAAAATATATATATATATATATATATATATATATATATATATATATATATATATATATATATATATATATATATATATATAAATGATTTTATTTTATTTTGTCCAGGTAGTGTCATCTTTATGAAGCATCCACTGACATAATGATGTTCTGTTTTGAGATAATATTAATTATGCATGTTATTGTGGATTGCTTGTTATATGGCAGGCTTTTCATTTGCTTACACAATAATTAATTTTTATTATTAATTTAGCATCTAGGCTATATCATCTTTATGTAGTACCCACTATTTTTAGAATGTTCCATTTTTGGAAAAAATACAAAACTATGCATGCTATTGTGGGTCACTTTTTATAGGCCTGGTTTTTGATAGGTCTACTTTTTGTGATGTGTTACATTGCACGGAATCATGCCGGGTTTTCCGTTTAGCATTTTGAATTCACCTGTGTTGGTTAATCATGTGACCTTTGTATATACTATTTAAGTGTTACCTATTTTGTTTTTTGACTAAGGACTAACTGCTGAAACGCGTAGGCTGTTTTGCATATTTGTACATGTATTTAATAAAGAAATACTTTTTTGAATGTCATTCTGTGTGCTGACCATCCCTTTTCCTTTTTCATGTAAATCCTGGTGCCTTTGTAGTTTTTTTTGTGTTCACAAATGTCTGACACAGCTGCAACCTCTCACCTTTTGACTTGATACAAAGTTACAATGTTGCAGTCTGATCACTGGAGGAGAGACTGAGGAAATGCTTCTTCCTGTCTGCAGCAGACTGATGACATCACCTCAGCCTAGGCAAAGACAGGACTGGAGCTCAAAGAGAGCTTCCTCCTGTCTGCACTTTGGATTAAACCTGCCCACCACTAATGAATTTTACTCCAAACCAGAGATTATACAAAGACTTAGGGGTTGATTTACTAAAGGCAAAATCGACTGTGTACTCTGAAAGTGCAGTTGCTCCAGAGCTTAGCAAATGAGGTGAAGCTTCAATTTACAATGAGCACCCAATCACATAAAAGGAAAAAAAATCAACAAAAAAAAAAAACAGCACAGCATTTTGCTTGCACATGATTAGATGATGAAAGTCAGCAGAGCCCCCCCTCATTTACTACGCTCTGGAGCAACTGCACTCTGCAAAGTGCTCGGTCTATTTGTCTTTAGTAAATCAACCTCTAAGTTTCTAGATTACAGATATGCTCTGCAATGGAACAAAATGCATGAACAGTGGGTGCTAAACAGGCTTTGACATAAACCTCAGCAAAGCAAAAGTTTATTTCGGCGTGCGACCCGTTTGGGACACATGGGTCAATAGACTCTGATGATCTCCAAGAAGGTGATTGGTTCTATCCATAGTATTCTACAGATATAAAGTAAAACCTTGGATTGCGGCACAACTCGTTCCAGAAACATGCTTGTAATCCAAAGCACTTGTATATCAAAGTGAATTTCCCCATAAGAAATAATGGAAACTCAAATGATTCATTCCACAACCATTTATTCATAAGACCTTCAGTTTAAAGTCCATATAAAAAGATTATAGCAATGTTGTGTAACCATAAAATGTCCATCCACAGGGGGATTAGAAGCAAAATCCAGAAGAAGCTACACAGTATAAAAGAGAAGAGAGGCGCCTCCAAGTGTAGCAATATGTTGCTAAATGTTGTACCTTCATTAAATGTAAACATATTGCTACACTTAGAGGCGCCTCTCTTCTCTTTTATACTCAGTTGTGACATGACGCTACTTGTATATCAAGACATCACTTGTATATCAAGTCAACATTTATAAAAAGATTTTGCTTGTCTTGCAAAACGCTATATATTTTATATTTATATTACATATGGGATATCTTCATGGCTAACCTCACTGATCGGTCGTCACTCCCAGTAATCGCCAGCGGTTTGGTCGGATGGACAGCCAGAGCCCAGAGCTCTCCCTCACAGTGTCCTTGCATGATCAGGAAGGGCTTGTTGCGTTCGTGGACCACAATCTCAAATATTTCACTATCCTGAGTCCCCACCAGCATGTGGTCCCCTCTCCAGCACACGCTCCTTACAGACAGACCTGGAAAGAGAACGCCATACAGAAAACAGAAAAGCATAAGCACATGTATGACGTACCAGAAGACATAATCAAGTTTTAAAGACAACGCTCTTCTGGAAAAAAAACTGCGACAAATTTTAATTATTAAGGACAGTGGACTTTAACCGCTTGCTGACCACCCTATAGCACTTTTACTGCTACAGGGCGGCATCTGTGCAAGATGAGAGAGGCCTGTAATTGTCATCATAGGTATACCTCAACTATAGGAGACAAAATGTGGAAACAAATCCAGACAGACAATCACATTGTCTGATTTTTGAAAGAATTTATTTGCAAATTATGGTGGAAAATAAGTATTTGGTCACCTACAAACAAGCAAGATTTCTGGCTCTCACAGACCTGTATCTTCTTCTTTAAGAGGCTCCTCTCTCCTCCACTCATTACCTGTATTAATGGCACCTGTTTGAACTTGTTATCAGTATAAAAGACACATGTCCACAACCTCAAACAGTCACACTCCAAACTCCACTATGGTGAAGACCAAAGAGCTGTTGAACGACACCAGAAACCAAATTTTAGACCTGCACCAGACTGGGAAGACTGAATCTGCAATAGGCAAGCAGATTGAAGAAATCAACTGTGGGAGCAATAATTAGAAAATCGAAGACATACAAGACCGCTGATAATCTCCCTCGATCTGGGGCTCCATGCAAGATCTCAACCCGTGGGGTCAAAATGATCGCAAGAACGGTGAGCAAAAATCCCAGAACCACACGAGGGGACCTATTGAATGACCTGCAGAGAGTTGGGACCAACGTAACAAAGGTTACCATCAGTAATACACCACGCCGCCAGGGACTCAGATCCTACAGTGCCAGACGTGTCCCCCTGCTTAAGCCGGGCCCATCTGAAGTTTGCTAGAGAGCATTTGGATGATCCAGAAGAGGATTGGGAGAATGTCATATGGTCAGATGAAACCAAAGTAGAACTGTTTGGTAGAAACACAACTCGTGTTTGGAGGAGAGAGAATGCCAAGTTGGAACCAAAGAACACCATACCTACTGTGAAGCATGGGGGTGGCAACATTATGCTTTGGGGCTGTTTCTCTGCAAAGGGAACAGGACGACTGATCCGTGTACATGAAAGAATGAATGGGGCCATGTATCGTGAGATTTTGAGTGCAAACCTCCTCCCATCAGCATGGGCATTGAAGATGAAACGTGGCTGGGTCTTTCAGCATGACAATGATTGGAAAACACACCACCCGGGCAATGAAGGAGTGGCTTCGTAAGAAGCATTTCAAGGTCCTGGAGTGGCTTAGCCAGTCTCCAGATCTCAATCCCATAGAAAACCTTTGGAGGGAGTTGAAAGTCCATGTTGCCCAGCAACAGCCCCAAAACATCACTGCTCTAGAGGAGATCTGCATGAAGGAATGGGCCAACATACCAGCAACAGTGTGTGACCTCTGTCATTGCCAACAAAGGATATATAACAAAGTATTGAGATGATATTGACAAAATACTTAATTTTCCACCATAATTTGCAAATAAATTATTAAAAAAAAAAAAAATCACACAATGTGATTGTCTGGATTTGTTTCCACGTTTTGTCTCTCATAGTTGAGGTATACCTATGATGACAATTACAGGCCTCTCTCATCTTTTTAAATGGGAGAACTTGCACAATTGGTGGCTGACTAAATATTTTTTTGCCCCACTGTATATATAAATACGTGACTCTGGATTTCTACCTGCAGGGGGCATGTGCGGGGCCACTGCTGCTCTGATCATTCAAAGCAGAAGCAGATCTGCAGGTGCCGGGCACTCTATGTCCTCCAGCATCTGCCGATCGTCAGGCTTATCTCAGTTCTTTGTGTCTTCCCAAGTAAACAAGGTATATCTCAATTCGATCTCCTCCCCTAGTGAAAGCAGCACATCTACCACCGGCACAACACTGATGCTCTGGGATGGCAACCTGTGATCTGTGCTTGCCAACCCGTCATCCCAGAACAAGAGGTCGTGGGCCACATCAAAGGGGGCTCCACATGTGGTCCCCGGGCCACTGGTTGGGTCCCCTTGGCGTAAACCAATCAATATACTCTTATTAGTAATTTTTTTTTTTTTTTTTTTGCAAAAACATGTAGCAGAATACATATTGGCCAAAATTGATGAAGACTTTTTTTTTTTTTTAATTGGATATGTTTTATAGCAGAAAGTTTTCAGAATTGTTGGTCTTTTTTTGTTTATACTCCCAAAAAACAAAACAAAAAAAAAAAAAAAAACAGGTGATCAAATACCACCAAAAGAAGGCACTATTTGTGGGAAAAAAATGACACAAATTTTATTTGGGTACATCGTCGTAAGAACACGCAATTGTCAGTTGAAGTAACGTGGTGTTGTATCGCAAAAAAAGGCCTAGTCATGAATGGGGTAAATCTTCTGGAGATCAAGTGGTTAAAGACTAGCCGTCATGGTAATATTTTTAATATTTGAGTTAAGAAGATTATTCATTAGGGATCTTCATTATGTTTATCTTTATTTATTGTCTGGAGAACATCCTGAAGCCCCGGAGAAGGTTCCTGGGATCTGATGGTTGCTGCCTTTCCATCCCCCAGACTTCATACTTCATTTATTACAGGTACTTACAGTGCCTTGTGACAGTATTCGGCCCCCTTGAACTTTTCAACCTTTTGCCACATTTCAGGCTTCAAACATAAAGATATAAAATTTTTATTTTTTGTGAAGAATCACCAACAAGTGGGACACAATTGTGAAGTGGAACGAAATCTATTGGATATTTTAAATTTTTTTAGCAAATAAACTGAAAAGTGGTGCGTGCAAAATTATTCGGCCCCTTTACTTTCAGTGCAGCAAACTCACTCCAGAAGTTCAGCGAGGATCTCTGAATGATCCAATGTTGTCCTAAATGACTGATGGTGATAAATAGAAACCACCTGTGTGTAATCAAGTCTCTGTATAAATGCACCGGCTCTGTGATAGTCTCAGGGTTCTGTTGAAAGCGCAGAGAGCATCATGAAGACCAAGGAATACACCAGGCAGGTCCATAATACTGTTGTGGAGAAGTTTAAAGCCGGATTTGGATACAAAAAGATTTCCCAAGCTTTAAACATCCCAAGGAGCACTGTGCAAGTGATCATTTTGAAATGGAAGGAGTATCAGACCACTGCAAATCTACCAAGACCTGGCCGTCCCTCTAAACTTTCAGCTCAGACAAGGAGAAAACTGATCAGAGATGCAGCCAAGAGGCCCACGATCACTCTGGATGAACTGCAGAGAACTACAGCTGAGGTGGGAGAGTCTGTCCATAGGACAACAATCAGTCGTACACTGCACAAATCTGGCCTTTATGGAAGAGTGGCAAGAAGAAAGCCATTTCTCAAAGATATTCATAAAAAGTCTCGTCTAAAGTTTGCCACAAGCCACCTGGGAGACACACCAAACATGTGGAAGAAGGTGCTCTGGTCAGATGAAACCAAAATCCAACTTTTTGCCCACAATGCAAAACGATATGTTTGGCGTAAAAGCAACACAGCTCATCACCCTCAACACACCATCCCCACTGTCAAACATGGTGGTGGCAGCATCATGGTTTGGGCCTGCTTTTCTTCAGCAGGGACAGAGAAGATGGTTAAAATTGAGGGGAAGATGGATGCAGCCAAATACAGGACCATTCTGGATAAAAACCTGTTGGAGTCTGCAAAAGACCTGAAACTGGGACGGAGATTTATCTTCCAACAAGACAATTATCCCAAACATACAGCAAAATCTACAAAGGAATGGTTCACAAATAAACGTATCCAGGTGTTAGAATGGCCAAGTCAAAGTCCAGACCTGAATCCAATCGAGAATCTGTGGAAAGAGCTGAAAACTGCTGTTCACAAACACTCTCCATCCAACCTCACTGAGCTCGAGCTGTTTTGCAAGGAAGAATGGGCAAGAATTTAAGTCTCTCGATGTGCAAAACTGATAGAGACATACCCCAAGCGACTTGCAGCTTTAATCGCAGCAAAAGGTGGCTCTACAAAGTATTAACGCAAGGGGGCCGAATAATTTTGCACGCCCCACTTTTCATTTTTTTATTAGTTAAAAAAGTTTCAAAAATTCAAAAGATTTCGTTCCACTTCACAATTGTGTCCCACTTGTTGGTGATTCTTCACAAAAAATAAAAATGTTATATCTCTATGTTTGAAGCCTGAAATGTGGCAAAAGGTTGAAAAGTTCAAGGGGGCCGAATACTTTCGCAAGGCACTGTATATAGCACTGTCAATTTACTCAGCGCTTTACATATACAGTATATTGTACATTTACATTAGTCTCTGCCCTCAAGAAGATTGCAATCTAAGCTCCCTAACTCACGTTCATACATAGACATACTGGGGCCAATTTCAACAGGAGCCAATTCACCTACCAGCATGTCTTTGGAGTGTGGGAGGAAACCCACACAGGCAAAGGGAGAACATGTAAACTCCAAGCAGGTAGTGCCATGGTTGGGATTCAAAACGGTGAATCAAATGCTGCTAGGCAGAAGTGCTGACCACTTATGCCTCATACACATGATCAAACAATCTGGTGGAAAAGTCCGGCGGACTCAAGTCAACCAGACAATCCGCCCGTGTGTAGACTCCGGCGGACTTTTTTTTACGCAAAAGTCCGGCGGATTAAGAAAGTATTTTTGCATTCCAATCTGTCAGCCGGACTCGCAGAGGATGCAGATGATGCTGGGACTGTGACATCATCCGGTGATGTCCCTATATAAGTTGCCGCGCGCCACGTCCCTGCCATTGTGACCGGAGACAGCGACGAGGCAACATCTCCAGAAGAGAAGAACAGAAGACGGCGACAGCAGCAGCGGCGACAGAAGACCAGAAGGGAAGAAGAAAACTTTTTTGCACTGGTTTGCACCTTGTGCCATTTTTGCATTTTTGCACCCTTGATCCTTCGCGTATTTACTATTTTTTAATTTATATTTACATTTTTAACACATTCTGGTTTTTGGCTTTGTATATGTATATTTATTTTTATATTCATTTGGTTTAGCACTATTTATATTGGCCAAATGTTAATATTAGTGGTATCCTTTGAATTAGCACATACTATAGTCGTGACTTCTCTGGTCACATTTGAGGTACACATTGTTTTCAGCTACCACCCTACTGCACTATTTTGTACTTGTTTATATTTGCACATATTTAATTTTTGTTTGTATCCTGTATATTTGGAATTTTCCTCAGTGTACTACAAACATTGATGTAGATACGCCACATATTGCACTACTGTCTAGAGGATTTATGACAATGGATTGTAGAATTTTCATCTAGTTGGTCTAGTGCTTCCTAGTAGGATAGGGTCTTTCACCATTTATATTGGGTTAATGCTGATAAGTGTCACTATTTATCAGATACCTACATTATTTTACATTGATATTTTTTTCTGCAATTTTCTTTTCCATTTCTTTTTGATTACCTCTATTACTGGTGTTTTTTGAGGTTGCTTCTGTTTCCTCTGTGGTATACTAGCAATTGGGAGCTAATACTAACTTAGAGTTTCCCAGCCATCTAGGATATACTTACCTAGAAATACATCTATTACAGGTAGCGCCTGGGTCCCTCACTATATATCTTTATAACAGTCGCAGCTCATGGCCTCCTTTGGGAGGTGTGAGGTATAGGGACGGCAGCACTTTTCACCTTATCTAGTTTTATACATTTATTACCATAGCGCGGTTTTGTTCCTTCTTTAATTTTTATTATTCTCAGTGTCCATCACACTAAATGTACCCTGAGCTGTAGATGTAGTAATTATTATCAAAGTTCCTCCATGTAAAAAGGTTGAAAAACTGTAGGGTATACGCACATCTTACTACCTACAAAAAAGCTATTTCCCACCCACTGGAATAGTTAACTCAAACCAAATATAATGGGTGTAGGCCCTGGGAGCCCAACCCATCCATTGTGGTCACACTCTCAATATATCCCCCCCTTCATTTATTGTTACCATGCGGTTACTTGCCTCAACAAACCTCTCGCTCCAACCTGTTTTCTTAAGCCTTACCGGCTGTTTACATTCCCTTAGCATACTAAGGAGCTAAAAGGTAGCATATGTTATCAGAATGAGCTCAGGCAGTGGGCAAGGGAGAAAAAGTCAGATCTCTGGGGGTCTCTCGCCTGTAACACATGCTAATTATTTCAAGAGTAAGCTACACGGTTATACTCTCAACATGCAAACCCACCCTCTAGACCAGTCTTTCTCAATGTTTTCAACACAGAGGAACCCTTGAAATAGTTCTCCAGTCTCGGGGAACCCTTGCTAAAAATTTGAAATCTACAACTCATGATACATTAGTGTGATGGTCAGTGGGAAGAATTACCTCCTTACAGATCTTAAAAAGATCAATGGTATCAGTAGGAACTTATCTGAGAGGCAGAAATTGCCCAATACTGAAGGAACCCCTAGCAACCTCTGGAGGAACCCTAGGGTTCCACAGAACCCTGGTTGAGAATCGCTGCTCTACACTGCCATAGACCAAACATAAGTATCTCAATCAAAATGATACATATATATGTGGGGCCGGCTCCTGAAGAGCACGCGCTATCTGGCTTTGAAATTTAATGTTACCCTTAAACCACAGTTTGGTTTGGGTACGATTACTCTAAATTTTGACCTCAGCATCAGTCTGACTGGACTGAAGGGTGTTTTGCCTGGCTACAAGGGGCACTGTCACGCCTGGCTTGTATGGAAACAGTCTGGTTGGGTGCTTTAAGGTTACTTTTTCTTGGAACCAGCCCAGTGGGAGTGTCACTCTTGTTGTGCCTGCTGGGAGGGGGTACTTAAGATGCGGATGTCATGTGTTATGGGGTTCCGGTCCAGAAGTATGTTCTGACTGCATGGTCCTTGTCCTCCTGACCAGCCCCCAGGACTTCCATGGCTAGCCCGAGGCGAGGAAACTACAAAAAGGATTCTGAGGTGGTCCAGTGCCTTCTCGGGTTGTAGAGAGGCCCAGCAACTGTGAAGTTATCCAGTGGACTCTTCGGGAGAAGGCCACGCAAGGGTTGGCTTCTCAACAAGGGCCTGGAAAAGCTGGAGGACGCAAGTAAATCCAATCTCGTGTGGTATCGCTGGACCAGTTGCAGGATATTGGTACCACACGAGTGTGCTGCAAGTTTTCAAGTTTCCATTACATGTTCTATAACAAAGTCTGTGGCAGAGATTTATTCCTGACTCAAGCACCCTGCTGGCTGCTAGGCCTGGTGAGAGAAGGATTATCCAACTAGGGTGAGGATCCAGCTGTGAATGGCTATTCTCTGGATTTATTCAGAGAGTTATTTTTCATACTGACTTTGATACTAAGAGTACCTGGACTTTTCACCTAAACCCTCTGATCCTATACTGAGAGGCTGTTAGTTACTATTTTTTTGCAAATAAAAATCCCTTCAAGTGGATCAGTCGTTAGTCTCTGCAGTTTTTAGGCCATTTACCTTGAGACACCCATAGACGCATGCGAGGTGAGGAAGGTAACGGTAAGCCCAAGAAATTCAGCCGCTCTTTCAGGGGTCAGTGCTACATGTACGAAAGATACAGAAAATTGTACTGCAGAATTATAGCTATTGCCCAAATAGTATACTCCATACCAGTGAGGTTGGGCGGAAATAGGATCTCATGTTACAAACTCTTGGTAGATGTGGGTTTCATAAACAGTTTAGCAGACAATAGACCATTGACCCCCATTTCATAAACAGTTTAGCAGACAATAGACCATTGACCCCCATCTCGACTTTGAGATCTAGAAAAGTCACTAGGTTTTTCACTCCATTAGCTAATAAACAAATTGAAAAAAATGATTCCCAATAAGTCTATGAAAGCAACCATTTCCTCTGCATTTGCCATCAACAGGACTGATATGTCGTCGATGTACCTGTAAGAGATCAAATCCTATATTCTCCTATCAACTATAAAGTTTATTGGATTAGCTCCATTCATAAGTAGCATTAGCTCATGTCTTTTCATGTCACTGTAAAGTATCTGAATTCATAGAAGATATTGACTATCTGCTTGAATCGTTTTAGAAGTACCTTACATGGTTTTGGGACTTTCTTATTGGGAGATTTTTCCAAAGGTTCAAGCAGTGATCTTCATACAGTCAATGCTATCTGTCGATTTGTGTGATTTCCTAGCTGTTATGTGAGCATTCACATATGCCAATCTCTCCATACATTGGACATGTAGTGGCTCTGGGGGTGTTAATGACCATTATTATGGTATTTTATTACCATTTTGTACAATAGACAGTTTTTGCTGGGGCTAAAACTCTGGTCTTTTCTCTATCTATTCATCATTATATTTTTTTCTTTAATACTTATTTATCTTTCACATACAATTTATAACAATGGGTAAAAAAAGGTTTCATCTAGATATAGTTTACATTTTGCAACCATTTTTTTTTGTTTTAAATATACAATATGCTTCCTCTGTGCAATACATAAGAACTATAACAGGAATCTCCTGGCCCTAAACCTTTGAGACCTCCACCCTGTTCCTCCTTTCCCCTAAACACTCTATCCTTTTCGTACCTTCTCTCCATCCATCCTCCTAGTTAACAAACCATTTTTCACCTTCACTATAACATCACACAGCCCATACTTCTCTCACCATTTCTAAAGTAGTTGTAAGCATCTGGCACAAAAAAGGAACAAAGCATATGCTTCTATAGTATGTGATTGCCTCAAGTCAAAGCACCAAATGTAATTCCTGTATGCAGTCTGGTTCCTCCGATACCTGCACAAGTAATTTCTGGTAGACCCAAACGGATCAAGGTGAGGCTCCTGCACACATCCTGTGACTGTTAACCTCATCTGTGCACGTTTCCCTATGAAACCGGGGAGTGTGTTCATTCCTTCCACTCAGCTCCTTGCTCTACGCCCTGCAGTATGCGACATCAGATCCCCATCCCCTGCCTCTGAAAGCCCCTGAATGCTTTGTAAATTCAGCACTTTAAAAGGCTGTAGAGAAGAGAAGACAGCAGATATACAGGTGCAACTTATGTAGAAGGATGTTTTTGTAATCTCTGTGTACCACCTGAGGCCAAATACTTCACTGGGCAAATGTAGGGGTTTACCGCCACTTTAATTTTGGTATTTGGGCTACATCATATTTCCAACACGACTCCAACAAGGACTAGATACTTTGTTATTCTTATTCAACTTTGTTTGAGATACTTATGTATGTCTGTGGCAGTCTATATGATGGGTCTGTGTGTTGGTAATATAAATTAATTTTCCCGGAGGCTCTGGACTTGGATTGAGTTTATAAGGCGCCATTCACACCTCGAAGCTCCAAAACGCTGGAGGAGGAAAAAAATCTATTATTCTCTATGGAGATGGTTAACATCTCCACTCCAAGTTGCCTGAAGCTCAAAAAAGTTCTGGAGCTTTTTTGTAGCTCAAATTGGGCAGATTTGCGTGTTTTTATTCTCATAGAAATGAATGGAAATGCATAATTTGCATGTTTTTGTACATATTTTGTCACACGTTTTTGCGTGCGTTTCTGCTCAAATGAAAACATTAAAAAAAATAAAAAATAGTAATATCATATGTATAAATAAATGCACAATAAATACACATCAACATAAATACATAAAATAATATGTCATGATAAGTAAATAAATAATAATGAACCCCTAATCTAATATATTAAATTATTAATACTAATAATAAACACCCAAACCTGAAAATAAACAGCCAAACAAAAAATTTAATAATAATAAATTATTATTATTTTTAACTCTAATCACAGCCCCCAATCCAAACACTAACCAAACCTCAACTCTAACCCCTTACCCTAACAAAAATATTAATAATAAATTAAAAATAAAAATAATAATAAAAGAAATAAAAGCTAATAGAAAAGCTTAAAAGGCTGAAAAACCTAGCAACAAACGATGCAACAGATAATGCTTTTCTCTATATGCTAATAATAGAACGCCAAAACCAAAAAACGCTGCATAAAAACAAGCAAAAAACGCTGGAAAAATGCTTAAAGGTGCTACGATCAGATGTGAATGCAGCCTAAAAATTGGCCTTTGTTACTTTTTTTTGCTTTAACAGTTTCAGTTTGAATATTTAGATTATTATTATACTACAGCATTCAGTTTTCCACGTGCATGCTCCTGAAGAGTGGATGAATCCACAAAATGCATAGAGCTACTGCATGCCATGTTTCATGCCAACTATATGTTTTACTTACTTAATGATCACTTATAATATGTGATTTGTATTTTTAGTGGTCAATTGTTATTGCTGTATGTTTATACATTGAATGGAATAAATTGGTCTTCTTGGTGTACTCATGATTACCCTCATGCAACTTACCATTGATTTTCCAATAAATTTAAATGTTTTACACCTGCCTGCTTCATTCAAAGTCCCAACCCCCAGTCATCCTGGTTGCTTTATTCAAATAGGGATGGAGGCAACTGACCTCACCCGGTCACTGCCTCATTTAAAGTCCCAACGTTCTCTTTTTCTCCTAAATAAATTAGGGATGGAAGCACGCTTGTTTATATCATTTTAGGTCTGATTAATACCCAATTATACCATGTAATGATTAGATCATCTAATATAGGAATTCCCCCCCTTCCATCGGGCTAATCGCCATGGGATGGGGCCCCTTTTTACCTCCCACCCCCATTTTAAATAGGCTAATAACCCTGGCAGTTGCATGTGTCACATGTTTTAGATAGGAGCAGTCGCTCCATCACCTTGGGAGCTGCGAGGCGTAGCGCGGGCCTTCCTCCTCCCCTCTCTATAGGGTGGGTGAACCGCCATGCACTACACATCGATGTCGCGCGTTATGGCGTTGGAACCGCTGCGCCATGTCTCTGACGCCGCCGCTTTCCATCACTTTTTACATCTAGGTGGAAGAATAATTTGGCACCGTTTTGCTTGGGGGCGGTTCCGCCCGGCTGCAGCTGCCTATCCTCCTTAGTGCATGCTCCTTCGTGACGTTGGTGAGTGTGGCAGACTAGCCCATATATGTCTTCTGGGGCAGATTGACTCACATGGTGGTTCCAGCCCTTTATCTGCACACTTTGTGGATCACTCAACACTGAAGTGTCTATTAGGTAATTTGATCTTACTTTTTCACCATTTGATTTATGTTGCACTTCTATTTTATCTAATCCCTTTGGTTGATATGGTTTCTCTAAAAAATAAAAATAAAAAAAATAAAAAAGTATATTCTATGTATTTCACCTTTCCAATCATTCTAACTTTCTACTCTCACTAAGTTAACCTTACCTACACACTCATTAGCATCTCATTATCCTATCCTTTACCAAGTTTAGGACAGATGACCTATTGTACCACATAATATGATCTTCCAACCTATTTTACAATCTTTCTTTTATTTTTAGCACATACGGTCACTGTTGACCATTATTAATTTTTGGAATTTCCTTTCTTGGAAACCATCTTTGTCCAGTCCTGATCTGCCTTAACCACCTCAGCTCCCACCAGTGATACCCTTATGGGGTTATTCTGATTCATTTTGGCACATTGCTACTACATAGATAGAGATAATGTAAGTACTTTTGAGAGTGGTTTTGGGGGGTTTATCCTAGCCAATATTACTTCTAATTACTTTATTTTAATCTCTGCTTTCCGTGACAGGGTCAGACCTTACAGATATTCTTATTATTATACTACAGCATTCAGTTTTCCACGTGCATGCTCCTGAAGAGTGGATGAATCCACAAAATCCATAGAGCTACTATATGCCATGTTTTATGCCAACTATACTATTTACTTACTTAATGATCACTTGTAATATGTGATTTGTATTTTTAGTGGTCAATTGTTATTGCTGTATGTTTATCCATTGAATGGAATATATTGGTCTTCTTGGTGTACTCATGACTACCCTCATGCAACTTACCATTGATTTTCCAATAAATTTTAATGTTTTACATCTGCCTGCTTCATTCAAAGCCTCAACCCCCAGTCACCCTGATTGAATATTTAGATTGTTACTTAATGATGACTGTTATTTTTCTAAACGCTTACACTGTATAATATTTAATAATAAAATTCATCCTATTTAACAGTCAACACACACTTCCAGGGCTCTAAAATCCAACAAAATAACTGTTTTAGTAATCCAGCAATTTAAAAGGCGGACGGCGATTTGCAGCCTGTGAAACGTGTCACACTTGCATTTTGGGCTGGAAAACAGTAATCTTTATTACCTGTCTCTGCTGGTTATTGCGTCTCATCAGATCTCACCATCTGTAGCACAGCATAAAATTGGGTCAGCAGAGATAGATAATTGGGTTCTGCAGGCTCAGATAGCCAGTTTTCCTCCAACTGGAAAATAACTTCAGAAATGACTGCGTTTGCGCCTCTGCCAACTGCTGGGCTGGGAATAGAATTGTGTGTGCCGATTGGAGGTTTGTTGGCCGCTGTATGCGGATTATAGAACCTTACCAGGGGCTCTGATGGGCTGGAATAAGTCTCCAATCACCTAACTGCTGATCAGCTGAACAAACTTCTACAGTCCTAACTTCTTCATAGCCTACATCTGCCCAAAGAAAGGTCCACATGGAGTACTATAGGGGAGCAGAATTGAGTTTTCATTTCCCCAGGAATTTTTGCAAAAATACATTTTGCGTGGAAGATTTCGCCATCAACATGAAGTCAACGTGAGTCAATGTGAAGGATAAACCTAAATTTTTTGGTGGTTTTAATGGTTCAGTGGGCTTTAACCTTTATACTGCCACCAACATAGGTCTTACGTTGGGGGCAGTGGGGGGGGGGGGGTTTACACACACCCCGGCTGCTACTTTCTGGGCTACAATGTCCCACCTGCAGGTTGGGAACCCACTTGCCAGATGTTGCCGGGTGAAGGGGAGTGAACTTGAAAGTGACGTGTATACTCTCGCTTCCGGCTTCAGGTGTCACTTTCCCTGGCTGCTGTGGCCAGGGAAGAAGCTAACAGAGTGCAATCTGTGCTACTTTAGCCTCAGTGGAGGGAGAGAAGACATCAAGGATTTAACAGATCCCGGATATCTCATTAAAGAGAACCTTTCACAAAGACCTCATTGACATATAGGCATGGATTTTTCCGTTTCTCAGAGAATAGGTGCAGGAACTCCGCCCAAGTCTTGTGTCTTCATGTCTCCGCCCCCTACTCATCTCTGAGCACAGACCCTTGGTTCTGTCCCTACCCACCTCTGAGCACAGACCCTTGGTTCCATCCCTACCCACCTCCGAGCACTGACCCTTGGTTCCGTCCCTACCAACCTCCGAGCACAGACCCTCAGTTCTGTCCCTACCCATCTCCGAGCACTGACCCTCGGTTCCGTCCCTACCCATCTCTGAGCACTGACCCTCGGTTCCGTCCCTACCCATCTCCGAGCACTGACCCTCGGTTCCGTCCCTAACCATCTCCGAGCACTGACCCTCGGTTCTGTCCCTACCTACCTCCGAGCACAGACCCTTGGTTCCGCCCCTACCCACCTCCGAGCACAGACCCTTGGTTCTGCCCCTACCCACCTCCGAGCACAGACCCTTGGTTCCGCCCCTACCCACCTCCGAGTACAGACCCTTGGTTCCGCCCCTACCCACCTCTGAGCACAGACCCTTGGTTCGGTCCCTACCCATCTCCGAGCACTGACTCTTGGTTCCGTCCCTACCCACCTCCGAGCACAGACACTTGTTTCCGTCCCTACCCACTTCCGAGCAAAAACCCTTGGTTCCGTCCCTACCCAGTGCCACCCATCAGTGATCATCAGTGCCCATCAGTGCCAACCATCAGTGCCAACCATCAGTGCAGCCTATCAGTGCCCACCAATGCAGCCTATCAGTGCCCATCAGTGAAGGAGAAAAATTACCGGTTTTCAAAATTTTACAACATACTATGAAACAGTTTTTTTATTTGGTCTTTTTGTTTTAGCAAAATATTAAAAAAAACACAGCAGCGATTAAATACCACCATGTATAAATAATTGCAAAATACACAAATAACTAAAAATCATCATAAATATATAAAATAATATGTAATAATACATAAATAATAATGAACCTCCTAATCCAATATATTCAATTAATAATAATAATAACAATAATAAACTCCCAAACCTGAAATTAAACACCCAAACTCGAACAAAAAATGTAATAATAATAAATTATTATTAACCCTAACCACAACCCCTAATCCAAACACTAACCAAACCTGAACTCTAGCCCCTTACCCTAACAAAAATATTAACAATAAATTAAAAATAATAATAATAATAATAATAATAAAAGAAATAAAAGCTAAAAAATCTGAAAAACCTAGCAACCAACGATGCAACAGATAATGCTTTTCTCTATCTGCTAATAATAAAATGCCAAAACCCAAAAACACTGTATAAAAAATGTGCAAAAAACGCTGGAAAAATGATCAAAGGCGCTACTCTCTGATGTGAATGCAGCCTAAAAATTGGCCTTTGTTACCTTTATTTGCTTTAACAGTTTCAGTTTGAATATTTAGATTGTTACTTAATGATGACTTTTTTTTTTTTCTAAACGCTTACACTGTATAATGTTTAATAATAAAATTCATCCTATTTAACAGTCAGTACACACTTCCAAGGCTCTAAAATTCAACAAAATAACAGTTTTAGTAATCCATCAATTTAAAAGGCAGACAGCGAGCTGCAGCCTGTGAAACGTGTCACACTTGCATTTTGGGCTGGAAAACAGCAATCTTTATTACTTGTTCCTGCTGGTTATTGCATCTCATCAGATCTCACCATCATAAAATTGGGTCAGCAGAGATAGATAATGGGTTCTGCAGGCTCAGATGGTTTTCCTCTGACTGGAAAATAACGTCTGAAATGGCCCACCTCTGAGCACAGACCCTTGGTTCTGTCCCTACCCACCTCCGAGCAGAGACCCTTGGTTCTGTCCCTACCCATCTCCGAGCACCGACTCTTGGTTCCATCCCTACCCACCTCGGAACACAGACCCTGGTTTCCGTCCCTACCCACCTCCGAGCACAGACCCTTGGTTCCGTCCCTACCCAGTGCCAACCATCAGTGCCCATCAGTGGTGCCCATCAGTGCCCATTAGTGCCCATCAGTGCAGCCTATCAGTGCCCATCAGTGCAGCCTATCAGTGCCCATCAGTGCAGCCCATCAGTGCCCATCAGTGCAGCCCATCAGTGCCCATCAGTGCAGCCCATCAGTGCCCATCAGTGCAGCCCATCAGTGCCCATCAGTGCAGCCCATCAGTGCCCATCAGTGCAGCCCATCAGTGAAGGAGAAAAATTACCCGTTTTCAAAATTTTACAATCTATGAAACAGTTTTTATTTTGGTCTTTTCATTTTAGCAAAAAATAAAAAAACACAGCCATGATTAAATACCACCAAAAGAAAGCTCCATTTGTGTGAAAAAAAGTGATAAAAAATGTAATTTGGGTACAGTGTAGCATGACTGCGCAATTGTCATTCAAAGAGTGCGAGCGCTGAAAGCTGAAAATTGATCTAGGCAGGAAGGGGGTTTAAGTGTCCGGTAAGCAAGTGGTTAAAAAGCTCAACCCCCTCTAATCAATTTAAATTCTTTTATAAGCAAACTTCGCCTAAGCAGCTCAATAAGTACGTTTCCACTTTGGCAGAGAAATCAATTTTGCAGTAATGACTTCACTCATCTGTTTGGAGTACCAGATATTCGATAATACTTTGCGAAGAACACCAATGACGGGTGCAGCATGGACATTACAAAAGAAAGATGCTCCCTTCTTACAAACAGCCTATGCCCCCATCGGGAGGAATCCTGGACAAAGTTCACCTCCACTCTTCGATCCAAACCTCCCCTAACCAACCTGTCTGCACCTATGGCAGAAAGCAGAATTCCAACTACACGCAATAATTCCAAAATCCTCATGTATTCTCATTCTACACCTCCTACTTTATGATTTTTCTGCACCCTCTTTGGGTCTGAACTTTGTTTGCCCCGGACACATGGCAGGCATACAGGTTAAACTGTCCTTTCCCCCATTGGTGACACTATGAAGTATGGAACTTCTGCTCTCTTCTGATGTCCTCCGTTAAACTTGCTGACCAGGTCTTTTCTGGAACTTTTTGTTCACAAGTTTAAATTACTATTTTTTTGCTAGAAAATTACGTAGAACCCCCAAACATTATATATTTTTAGCAGAGACCCTAGAGAATAAATTGGTGATCACTGCAAAATTTTATAGTCGCACTGAATTTGCGCAGCGGTCTTTCAAACGCAATTTTTAACAAAATACACTTTAATTAATTAAAAAAACAAAACAGTAACGTTAGCCCAATTTTTTTGTAAAATGTGAAAGATGATGTTATGCCGAGTAAACATATACCTAACATGTCACGCTTTAAAACTGCGCACATTTGAGGAATTGCGCCAAACTACAGTACTGAAAAATCTCCATAGGCGACACTTACATTTTTTTTATCAGGTTACCTGTTTAGTGTTACAGAGAAGGTCTAGTGGCAAAATTATTGTTCTCGCTTAAACGATCGCAGCCATACCTCACATGTGTGGTTTGAAGATCCTTTACATATGCGAGGATGACTTGGTAAGCGTTTGCTTCTGCACACGAGCACGGAGGGATGGGGCGCTTACATTTTTTTTTATTATTTCTTTTGCTTTTTATTTTTACACTGTCTCTTTATTTTAATTTTTGTGATCACTTTTATTCCTATTATAAGGAATGTAAACATCCCTTGTAATAGAAATTAGATATTTGTTTAGTTCCAAATTAGTTTTTTAATGAATTTTTTTAATGAATTTTGACAAATTTGTTTATTCCGAAATTTACGAATTTTTCAATTTCTGAATTTCAAGATTTAGAATTTCCGAATTTCAAGATTTAGAATTTCCAAATTTCAAGATTTAGAATTTCCAAATTTAGAGTTTCCAAATTTCAAAATTTCAGAATTTTCAAATTTCAGAATTTTTACATTTTCAGAAATTCAGAAGATCGGAAATTCGAAATTAGGTAATTGGAATATTAAAAATGTCATAAATTTAAAAATTCCAAAATTTGGAAATTTGAAAATCCAAGAATAATGAAAATCTGAGAATTCAAGAGAATGAAAATCTGAAAATGGGAAAACCTGAAAATTTTAAATAACAACAATAAATTATAGGTATTGGAATTTCCTTTCAAACTTGGCTGTTAGTGAACGTAACGAGTACAAATTTATCCGAAGTTACAAATTATCTGAAATAACGAATGCCGTATCTAAACGAATGGAATGTAACAATCTAATAATAATAAATAATAATAAAACCTTTGCATTATTATTATTAATTTGTTCCATTCCATTTGTTTAGATGTGGCATTTGTTACTTTGGATAATCCCTAACTTCAGATAAATTTGTATTAGTTACGTTCAAAAACAGCCAAATTTGAAAGGAAATGCCAATACCTATAATTTAAATAGTTATTTAGAATTTTACTGGTTTTTCCTTTTTTTTTAGATTTTAAAATTTTCGAATTTTCGAATTTCGAAAATTCAGAAATTTGAATATTTGAAAATTCGGAAATTTGGAAATTCGGAAATGCGAAAATTCAGAAATCCAAAAATTTAAAAATCTAAATTTTTGGATTTCCGAATTTTCGAAAGAAGCAAAAAAAGAATGAAATGAAAACGAAAACATTTTTGGTCAGTGCACGTCTAATAGAAATAAGCATGGCAGGTCCTCTTTATTGAGAGATCTGGGATCAAAAAGACCCCAGATCTCTCATTTACCCTTAAAAGTAAAAAGAAAAAAAAAATTCAATTTTGCCTTTAACAGAAAAATAAATCAGCTTCACATAGTTCTCTGCACACAAGATATCAAACTAAGAGTAAGGGGGCAGGGCTGTGAGCCAGTTGGAAAGAATACCATCAACCTCAAATTATTCAATAGGTGGGACCTGGAGAGGGAAGGCTTTGGATGAAGCCATCAGGAGAGGGAGAACTCAAGGAGGAACCTGCCCATTCAATGATGGTCAGTCTTGGTCCTTTAAGAGGACTCAAGCTCCTAAAAGACCCTGAAGCTCAGTCTCTGAACAGTAGTTTACATTTTCAATGGGATTTGACCTTTTTGGCAAATAAACAGTTTATTACCACATATTGTATATGAACTATGTATGGGAGTTCAACATCTATTTTGTTGCCATCTTCTCCGATCTGCCAGCCCAGAGCCCCCTTACCTTTGTAGCCTTGGTCGGTTTCCCTGAGATCAATGACTGTAATCGGTTTAAAGTTTAAATCCCACAGACGCACACAGCCGTCCCGGCCTCCGGTGGCAAACCCTTCCTCACAGGCGTTCATACTGAAGATTCCGGCCTGGAAAAAGAGAAAACCATGATTGGTCAGGAGAGGCAGAACTTTGACGGTGCAGTTTCTTAGGCTCATCCTCCTGGCTTCATTGCTTGGTGAGTCCTTGAACAAGTGTGTGTATATCACATGTCCAGAGACTTCATTGGCTGCATACTTGTTCTGGGTTGACAAGGAACATGAACCCTCAAAAACAACCCATCACTGCCAGCTGCCATTGCGACTATCCATTCACTTGTTGAGACACAGGAAATCTCTACATAGGTGATATCCCCTCTTAAAGAGGAACTTCAGTCTGCTCACATAATTTGTAATAAAAACATCTTTGCCATTCGAAAGCTTCCCTCCAACCACTTTGCATATTATTTTATATATACTGTGATTCTGTACTTGCCAAATATGCTGCAGAAATCTCCCTCCGCTGAGTCTGGCTGCAGCCATTTTAAATGTGGGCAGCTGAAGCTGCTGCCGGTTCACCTCCTGGATTTTCACAGACACACAGAGGCACACCTCCAGCTCTACAGCTCTCATTGACCCTCTTATGACTCACTCCCTCCCTTCCTGGCAAACTCTCACAAGAGTGAGAGAGAGCTGTGCATGATGTCATAAGCCTAGGCTAATGACCAGACAAACAGGAAGTGGGCTGTATAAGGAATTTATCGGCAGGAAAAAATGTGTTTTACTATCCAAAGTTAAAACAACAATAATACAGAGAAATGTTGGAGATGCCTAGGGATAGAGAAACTATGACATGTATTTGATACGAATGTCGTGTGGTGAAGGAATTCTGGTACAAAATATTTTAAATATACAAATTGGTGTCTGGAAATGAGATGCAACCAAGTGTTAAGGTCTCAATATTGTCCAAGATACCTGGATCATTGAAATCTATAAAGACAGGCATACTTCACCATATGATAAATGCAGCTAGGACAATAATAGCTTGAAAATGGAAAAAAAAAATAGGCCTACAATAATGGAATGGCTATGTGAAATGAATGAAATACAATGCATGGAGGAGCAGATAAGGAGAGAGAGGTGATGGAAAAGGATCAAAAGTCCATAATATGGCATCAATGGGAGAAGTTTCGGACTTAGATAAAAATGGCGCAATTTTTATGAAAGGGAACAGAAAACCCCATAAAGATGGGAGAGATCCTTAGATCTTTTTCTCCCCCCCCCTATATGTATATGAACACCTATATAAAGTGTATGATTGGAAAAGAAAGATAGTGATGAATCATGGGGATGAATGGATATATATGAGCACTTGAATAGAGTGTATGGTGGGAAAATTAAGATAGGGATGAATGGAGTATGAACATTGTAAAAAAATATATGTCAGATGGATTAGTATAGAACTAGATATTAGAAATGATGGTGGACTGATGATATCCTATGGCGAGGATGCAATATAATAACATAATGTTCAATTTTTAAATGAAAGATATTTATATGCATTTGTATAATGGTTTTAAAAATTAAGTTAAAAGATTGAAAGCAAAGTTAAAACAACAAAGGAAGAAGATTTAATAGATGGAAAGTTGAAAAAAATGACTGAAGGTCCCCTTTAAGTAGGCGACAATAGAGTAGATGTCTCCACTTGAAAAGTTCCCCATCAGTTTCTGTTTCAGTGAGAAGAGTAACACGACCAGACTTTCCGGCAGACTAGGTCTGACTGAATCAGTCCGTCGGGCAATCCGATCATGTGTGGGCTAATCCGATCATTTTTCATCTAAAAAAATCAGACGGACCTAGAAATAGAACATGTTTCAAATCTGTCCGACAGACTCAATTCCCATCAGGAAAAACGTTCGTCTGTATGCTGGTCCGATGGACCAAATACGACGCAAAGGGAAGCTACTGGCTACTGCCTATTGAACTTCCTTTTTTAGTCCCGTCTTATGTCATCACGTTCAAAAGTCCGTTTGTGTGTGGCCAAGTCCGTTCATTCGAAAAGTCCGTCTGAACTCCGCCGGGTAGACCGCCAGACCTAGTCTGCTAGAAAGTCCGGTCGTGTGTACGCACCATAAAACTTAGGGTTTCCTATCACTTTCTGTCCCAGTGGCAATGGTGACCAGAATGAACAGAGAGGGTGAGTTTCATAATAAAAAGAACACAACCTGTGATAAAAAGCCAATTTAATTAGAATTAAGGCACCATACCACAGATAGAAGTCAATCCCAAAGACAGATTTTCATTACCCCATTCAAGGCGTTTCAGATCGAAGCCCCACCCTTTTACTAATGGCTTGAAGGAACAAGAAAATAGTTTGAACCAGTAGCTAGGGAATGTCGTACCATTCCAACCACTGTCAAATCAGACAATGATTTATTGATATTTGAGTTCACAAACATTGTTTCTTCAAGCCCTGATGAGGGAAGTGGAGCTTAGGCCTTAGAAACACGGTGGAATCTGCCCAAAATCTGCCTTTTGAATAAATTTATATCTCGACTCAAATATTATGGTGTGACGCTTCAACTCTAGACATGTTCACCTTCATCAAAACCCAAGGTGACCATTGAACCATCCATGAAGGTGAAGAATCTGACAGGCACTACCCAGTCATACTGCCATTATATCATTAGATGACAAGGTTCCAGCGCATTTACTCCATTCCTTTTAAGAGTGATTAAAAAACGACAGATTCTAAATCCCACCACTCCATCCAATGCAAAAAAAAAAAAAAAAACTTTGACTTTAGAGATTTTTCAAAAAACATTTTAAAATTATTTTCTAAATCACTGTCCTAGAATAATAGAGATGGCTCCTGAAACAGCAGTACTTACAGCATGCGCTCCTTGGATTGTCCGAGCGAGGTTCAACCCTTTCCACACATAGATGTCACCGTTCAGAGCTCCGGAATAGGTCACCTCGTCCCTCGCGCCCGCCAGGCACAGTATGGTCTGCAGGTCACCCGTCTTCCCAAACACACCGCGTTTTGGCGTCAGCGAGTTCCCACAAAGGCTCCAGAACTGCAAGTCAAGGACAAGGTAGCTTCAGAACAGATGGTGAGAACGGACACACCATATACAGGGTGGACAGAAGGAGGAAAGTCAGAGCTGGCAAAGTGGCTAATTCAGCAAACATCAAAAAAATAAAAAATAGGCTGGTCACATTGTTCAGCAATGTAAAAATAATAATAAAAATATATGGAAACTAATTAATCTTTTTAATCTTAATATTTAGCAAAGCATTTGAAAGACAACGAGGGAAGCGTACTTAAAACTATGATCCAATACATAATATCATCAGTACAAAAATCGTTGTTCTATTACAAAGAGAAACGCATATATCTTGAAAAGCCAACAAGAATTTGAATTAAAGTTGTTGTTACATACTAATCCTGATAAAAAAAATATATATTGCATGATACACCTAGTCCATATTAGTGCATTATCTCTTGACTGGAGCTATTCAAGGCATCGATTAGGAACACATGCTGGAAATGCTTGAAGAACAAGACTCTACACCAACCATTCTACACTAGGTTTCCTCCAGAGGTTGATAGGGGTCACTTGAGCTGTGACTAATGGACCTCCCACCTGATGGTGTCTCCATAGCTCAAGGTCCAACATCACTTAGCAGAGCCAGTTGGATAACTATAAAGTTGGCATTCTTCCCACTGACCACCAATGGAAAGAGCATTCTTTCCACTGACCACCAATGTAAGGAGCATTTTTCCTATTGGCCACCAAATGTAAGGGGCATTCTTCCCACTGATAACTAATGTAAAGAGCATTCTTCCCATTGATTGCAAATGTAAGGAGCATTCTTTCCACTGACCATCAAAGTAAGGGCCATTCTTCCACGGACCATCAAATGTAAAGAGCATTCTTTCCACTGATCACAAATGGAAGGAACATTCTTCTTACTGACCACCAATGTAAGGGGAATGCTGCCTATTGGGCACCAAATGTAAGAAGCATTCTTCCCACTGATAACTAATGTAAAGAGCATTCTTCCCATTGATCGCAATCATAAGGTTCATTCTTCCACTGACCACCAAATGTAAGGAGCATTCTTCCCACAGCCTGCCAATGTAAGCAGCATTCTTCCCACTGACCACTAATGTAAGCAGCATTTTTCCCCACTGACCACCAATGTAAGGAACATTCTTTCCAATGATCACCAATGTAAGGGGAATTCTACCTATTGGCCACCAATGTAAGGGGCATTCTTCCCTCTGACCACCGGTGTAAGGGATGTTCTTCCTTTTGGCCACCAAATGCAAAGAGCATTCTTTCCACTGACCACAACCGCAAGGGGAATTCTTCCCCTTGGCCAAAAATGTAAGAAGCATTCTTCCCATTGATCACAAATGTAAGTGCCCTTCATTACACTGACCCCTGATGGACTAATCTTTGTCGGGGTTACCTGAGACCTGAAAATAATTTCAAGGATTACTCCTGAGTAGTCAACTGTCAACTTCTTAAGGGGATAATAGAAGGTGGACAATATTGTAGTCAACTTTACAATCGTTTCACTTCTTTACTTTCACCATAAGTATTTAACATACAAGGAACAGCTGAAGGGGACCACCCAGTATGTTACCCATAAATGATATTCCAAATTCATACAGGTATTATTCAAAAAGATATATAGGAACCCCATATCTAAAGGGATTAATTAAATAGAAAAATCCAGGTCAGATAAAAGGGTTGTATAGAGGGATACACATCAGATCACCAAATCCTATTGATAAGCAACAGGTGTTTTACAGGCAACTATCCTCCAAACTGCAGTGGTGGGTTGAAGCTAGGAGGTGCCATGTTAGTTGGATTATCATGCAACAAGGGTCATTTTAGACCAATTTCATGTTGACCTGCTCTTGAGATCGTTGAAGATTCACTGATAGGTGCATTTAATCTGCAATTGACCCCCTTTCTGACCTGCTTCAAGAAGGATTTGCATTCCTATAGACTTGCATAGGGATACAAAACCCATTTGGCACCAGCAAAAGCCAGTTGACACAGACCCTAAATCAACTAAATACATTTCTTGTGTATCAAGATAGAAAAGGTATGCAAAGTCTTACAGGGGCTGATTAAAGCGGTTCTTCACCCTAAACTGGAAGTTCCGCTCATGTGATCCCTCCCCCCCTCCGGTGCCACAATCGGCACCTTTCAGGGGGGGAGGGGGGTGCAGATACCTGGATAATCCAGGTATCTGCACCCACTTCCGGGACAGACCCCTGCAGATGACGCACCCCCCCCCCCCCCCCCCGTTGTGTTCTGGGAAGCACACAGTTCCCAGGACATAGCGGGGACCAGCAGAGACGCGCAGCGCGACTCGTACATGCGCAGTAGGGAGCCGGGCAGTGAAGCCGCAACACAACGATTCCAGATTCCCTGACAGAGGATGGAGGCGGGGCAGCAGAGAGACGAACGATCGCTCGTCATCTGCCGCTGACATCGCTGGACCCTGGGACAGGTAAGTGTCCATTTATTAAAAGTCAGCAGCTGCAATATTTGTAGCTGCTGGCTTTTAATATTTTTTTTAAAGGTGCAGAATCGCTTTAACTAAAACTGGAGAGTGCAATATCTGGTGCAGGTCTGCATGGAAACCAATCAGCTTCCATTTTTTTTTTTTTTTTGTCAAAGCTTAATTGAACAAGCTGAAGTTAGAAGCAGATTGGCTACCATGTACAGCTGTGCCAGATTTCGCACTCTGCAGTTTTAGTAAATCAACACCACAGTTTTTTTTTTTCTAGCTTGGTAAACTATATGCTTAACCTAGCACTAAAAGTTGGACTCGTTCCCTGATAAATCACCACTAGAGCTTTCCAATCAACATACAGAATGAGCTTTACTGATTGGAGAGTTATAGCTATTGATTCATCAGGAGGTGTGTTAGACTTCTGCAGAGAGACCAATGCTTTCGATAAAGGAGGACGAGTTTTGCTGATTGGAGATCCCAAGTTTTGACTCGTCAGGTGGTGCGTCAATCTTCTGCAGAGAGCACTGCTTCCACAAAGAGAGCAAGGGTCCTTCTCCGGGGCTAAAAACATGATCACTTAGGGTCTTTAGCTCTAATCAGCTATTCCCTGAAGAATATTTGCTGTGTGGAAGAAGTGGTCCTTCTGCAGAGATCTGAGACACTCCCTCATGAGTCTAAGCCAGGTCTCTCCAATCAACAAAGCTATTGCTCCCTACTGATTGGAGAGCTCAGATTTATTAACAATAGGGCAGTTATCTAGGAACCTACATTTTAGTGCAATCCCGAGCAATCAAATATATTATTATTATTATAATACAGGATTTAAAGTATATAGTGCCAACAGTTTACACAGTGCTTTGCAATGTAGAGGGGGAGGAGGCAGTACAATTATAATACAGTTGGACTAGGAGGGTCCTGCTCAAGGAGCTTACAATCTAAAGGGATGGGGTACAAAAAGTAATATAAGATATCAGAGGTCCATCAGAGCTGGTAAGAATTTATTCCTACTAGTGGAAGGAGGGTCGCATACAAGCAATACAGCTGTCTTCCCACATGGTGTCTCCTCTCTACAGGCTCTACTGCTGTCATATTTGATCAATCCGTGTGGACTTTTTTTTATATATTTTTTTAAATATTTTTTTTACATTTTGCGCTGCACCTTTTGTATTATTTAGTGTATTATTAAGGTGTTTGTGTATTGCCCTTTTTGGTGTTCAGCTTGTAATAATTTGTTTGATATATGTGAGCGCTGATTGTCTTTTTCTTGATTTAAATACAAAAAGTAATAGCTACGGGGGTATGATCTGATGGAGGTGACTCGGGTACAGTTCTAAGATGAAGGTGAGGTAGGCTTCCCTGAATAAGTACGTTTTCAGGGATTTCCTAAAGGCTGGCAGGGTAGGGACTGAACGGACGTACTGGGGTAGGGAGTTCCAGAAGATGGGAGAGGCTCTGGAGAAGTCCTGGAGGCAAGCATGGGAGGAGGTAACAAGGGAGCTAATGAGCAGGAAGTCCTGGGAGGAGCGGAGAGGACAATTTGGGTGATATCTGCAGATGAGGTTGGTGATATAACTGGGGGGCGATGTTGTGGATGGCCTTGTACATTGTGGTTAGTCTTTAGAATTTTATACAGTGGGGTAGGGGAAGCCAGTGAAGGGATTGGCAGAGAGGAGCTTTAGCTCTATACACCTTTTCGGTCTTGGAACCAGTATGTTAAGGTGTCAGGAGGCAATGTTCGCAGTTTTTCAGGGAATTACAAAACAGGAATTTAAAAGGCATTTCCCTGCAGTGCAGGTGCTGAAGAGCGGAGCAAAACCAAAAGGAGGAGCACACTGATACAGCGGCAGCAATCACAGAAGACATAATCCAATGTGTGCTTATTATAGGACTGAACTAGTCTTTCATTGTAATTCCTCAAAACTTGATAACAAAGCATCTGGCCTCAAGGTAATTACTTTAAGTAAGAACCATTTCCCATTTAAATAAGAGATAAGTGGATTAGAATCCACAAAGCCTCATCTGGAGGCGCAGAACCGCTGAGGAGACACTATGGAAAAACAAATTGTTCAATTACTCCAGGATGAAAGATGGAGTGCGAGCCAGGGACTGAAAGGAGACATGTCCCTTTCGGAGATTACATTGTGCTGGGGGCTGGCAAGGGCAGGGGACGTATAACAGCTGGACAATGGGGAAGACGCTAAACAGACACAGCACATAAGTAGACATAAACCCAATCAACAATATTTTATATAAGCTTTAGCATGGTTATGCATAGAAGTGAACGGTTCTGATTTACCAAGACGGTCCCACATCTCAAACCTCTGTTCCGATTACCATTACCATTATTTGAACTGATGAGCATCTGCAGGAATTTAGAAAAGGGTATTAACTGAGGCTTTTGCGTCTGCAATTGGAAGGAAGCACATTTTTAGGAGCGGGACCATGCCAGAAAGTAGCTCTGGGGATGACTGCCTGGAAATTGTAAAGTGTAGGTGATGGGTAGGGATGACATTATTTCCCGAGGGGCTGGGACTAATATATTGGCAAGTATGTTGCTTACATTTCAAAAACGTATTTTCCATCTGTTTAACCCAGGGGTGTCAAACTCAATTTCATTGCAGGCCGCATCAGCAGACTGGTTGCCCTCAAAGGGCCGGTTGCATCTGAGGAGTGCTAGATACAGAGTGCAGGGTTCAGGAGTGTGTTATGTACAGAGTTCAGGGGCGTGCTGTATACAGTGTGCAGGGTTCAGGAGTGTGTTATGTACAAATCTCAGGGATGTGCTGCATACAGTGTGCAGGGTTCAGGAGTGTGTTATGTACAGAATTCAGGGGCGTGCTGTATACAGAGTGCAGGGTTCAGGAGTGTGTTATGTACAGAATTCAGGGGCATGCTGTATACAGAGTGCAGGGTTCAGGAGTGTGTTATGTACAGAGTTCAGGGGAGTGCTGTATACAGAGTGCAGGGTTTAGGGGTGCGCTATGCACAGTGTGCAATCCCAACCCCCCTTCCCACAAAGCTTCCTTGCATCTCTTTTCTTCCTAGCCCGGCTCTAGTTCCTTCCCGTGTAGGCAGTTCTGCTTTGCAAGGAGATCATTCTCGCTCTCCGATTCTTGAGGTCTGTCTCCACCGTGCACCGCCATGAGTGCATGGAGGGATCTGATAGTTCCAGGTGGAGAGATCAGTTAGTTCCGGGAACTGTTGAGAGCAAAGCTGACCCTTGTGAGCACAGAAGGCCTCTGTGTTTACAAGTAACTGTGGTAAGCGAAGAGTGAGAGACCGAAGGTGGTGGAATGGAGTTCCGCCACATTCAGGCTGTAACACTGGGTGTGAGAGCCACATGATAGGTTCTGGTGGGCCAGATTCGGCCTTATGTGTTGGACATATGTGATTTAACCCCTTCCCACCTGTCAGGAACCATGAAATCAGACAGAAATACAGTTAAATCACACTTGTTTAATGATAAAAGTAAATAGAACAAACGTAGTCAAAACATAGCCAGAGTTCAGGAACCAGAACCGATAGCCAAACGTCAGGGAGCCAGAGATGAGCATAGTAAAACAGCAAGCAGGATCAGGAGCCAGAAGGGATGTCAGCCAAGCAAGTCTTAACAGGAATGCAGGAGAGCGTCTCTGTTTAGACCACTCCTCTGGACTGGACGGCTTAAGTAGGCAGGACTGACAAGCAGGATATCAACAGCTGAGTAACTGGAGAGAGATGGGAGCTGGCAATTAGCCATCACCTGAGTGGCCAGCTCAGAGAAGGAAGGGCTGAGCCCAGCCCTGACAACACCCCACTCTTGGGGATGGGAGGAACTGTCTTATCATGTGACCATTGTGATTGGCTGTCAGTGGTCACATGATCAGCTTGGCCTTACTGGCTCCTGGTCAGGTGGGAAGCTGTCTATGACAGTTTGGTCGCTGTGCTGGGAGTGTGCCCCCAGGTCAGAAATCTCAGCCATCCACGAACACATATGTGCAGCATGTAGGCATAAAGTCCATCCTCTCTGCTGCCACACATATTTAATATATTGTTAAAAGTATTGGGACACCGGCCTTTACACCCACATTAACTTAAATGGCATCCCAGTCTTCATCTGTAGGGTTCAATTTTGAGTTGGCCCACCCTTTGCAGCTATAACAATTTCAACTCTTCTGAGAAGGCTGTTCACAAGGTTCAGGAGTGTCTGACCATTCTTCCAGAAGCGCATTTGTGAGGCCAGGACCTGAAGGCGGACAAGAAGGCCAGGCTCACAGTCTCCGCTCTAATTCATCCCAAAGGTGTTCCATTGGGTTGAGGTCAGGACTCTGTGCAGGCCTGTCAAGTTCCTCCACCCCAAACTTGTTCATCTATGTATTTATGGACCTTGCAAGTGCTTGGTAATGGAAATAAATGGTGTCTGTCAAAGCACTTTGCTAGCTGTGTTGTCAGACAGCCATGGAGGGAGAAGGGGTGCCCTTGTCCAATGTCACAACTAGCCTTAGATAAGTAGGGAGATGAGACAAAATACCACAAATATTTTGTCTTCGGGGAACAGAGCATATTAAAGAGAAACTGCAGGCTGCTCACATAATTTGTAATAAAAACATCTTTGCCATTCTGAAGCTTCCCTCCAACTATGTTGCATATCATTTTATATATACTGTGATTCTGTACTTGCCAAATATGCTGCAGAAATCTCCCTCCACCGAGTCTGGCTGCAGCCATTTTAATTGTGGGCAGCTGAAGCTGCCTGTTCACTTCCTGGATTTTCACAGACACACAGAGGCACACCTCCAGCTCTGCAGCTCTGATTGGCCCTCTTATGACTCATCAACCCTCCATTCCTGGCAAACTCTCACGAGAGTGAGAGAGAGAGCTGTGCATGATGTCATAAGCCTAGGGTAATGACCAGACAAGAAACAGGAAGTGGGCTGTATAAGGGATTTACTGGCAGAAAAAAAAAAATGTTCGCCCCGTAAGACTGGCGCTACACTAATGCCACGTACACACGACCGGACTTTCCGTCAGACAAGGTCCGACGCTCTTTCCGAATGAACAGACTTGGCCACACACAATCACACCAAATCTGATGGATTCGAACGTGATGACGTACGACTGGACTAGAATAAGGAAGTTCATAGCCAGTAGCCAATAGCTGCCTTAGCCTCGGTTTTCATCTGTCGGACTAGCATACACACGAGTGGATTTCTCCATATGAACTGGGTCCGGCGGAGTCCCGGCGGAAAAATTTGAAACATGTTCTATTTCGTCCGTCAGATTTTTGGACAGCAAAGGTCCGATGGAGCCCACACAAGATCGAATTGTCCGACAGATTCGTTCCGTCGGACCTTTGCTGTTGAAAAGTCCGGTCGTGTGTACATGGCATAACAGAGCAAGCCGGAGGGGACTCTTTCCGTGCTGCCCCCCCTGCAAAGTGCTGCCCTAGGCCTGGGCCTTGTCGCCCTAGGCCAGGATACAGCGTTGGGTATTGTAAACATATTTTGTATCTTTCATCCTCTATTTAAGTGCTTGGGCTAATTCTCAAGAGGCAGAATCAGCACAAGGAGCGAATTGGTTGGGCTGCAGTGCAGGGAGTATGCTGATAGGAGGAGAGATCAGAGATGAGATCATCAGTCTGCTGTTTCCCCTTTAGCTGTGTGGTCACAGATTGAGAAGGAGACAAGCCCTTGAAGTGTCATGGAACTGCAGCAGAGAAAAATCAGGCCTCCTGCTCTGTCAGACAGTACTGTGCTGTGAGACGGAGCTGTGTAAATCCCAGGACTGGATGGACAGAAAGACAACTCCTTTGGCAGATGGCTTCTCCCATATATGCAGTTCATCTGTGTATTTATTTATGTGACAGGAGTTCAGTTTTAATATACATGGTAATTATTCGATGGAGGTGAGCCTCCTGTCATCGTCTTCTTGGCAGCATCCTGACATCTCCATTACTGCAGGTCGTATTTCTCATCTCCTGGGCACAACCTGCTCTATATTCTGGGTACTTGTGAGTACGCCCCTCTGCTGCCAATAACGTCTGTTCAGAATTCTGGGGCATGAAAGCTATTAGCACACTATTCTCTAGGGGGGAGCCATCAGATCCCGAATTGTCGCAGGGACAAAAACCGTGTAGAGTTTGGGGGGGGGAATGTGGAGAGGCGCAAACCGCGTCACTTCACATGGTGGCTGAAGATCTTTTCCTAAAAGTAAACACTGGAAATATCATTGCGAGATGCCCAGGAGAGTTTTATGTAGATAGAGGAATGCATCGTTCTATTGTTCACTAGGGTGGTAGGGAATAAGGGCACGGGACCAAGATAATAATCATGGGCCACCTCGTACCGGAGAGAGTGGCGTCAAGTGCTCCTTTTGTGGCAAAATTTTAATTAAAAAAAAAAGGGTCCTTATTTTCTGTACAGCAGAGGAAAATAAATCCAGACTGATTTAATGGAAACCTGCACTTGAATATACAGTGCCTTGAAAAAGTATTCATACCCCTTGACATTTTACCCATTTTGTCATGTTACATCCAAAAATGTAAATGTATTTTATTGAGATTTTATGTGATCGACAAAAACAAAGTGGCACATAATTGTGAAGTGGAAGGAAAATGATAAATGGTTTTCTAAATTTTTTACAAATAAATATATGAAACGTGTGGGGTGCATTTGTATACAGCCCCCTTTACTCTGATACTCCTAACTAAAATCAAGTGGAACCAATCGCCTTCAAAAATCACCAAATTAGTAAATAGAGTCCACCTGTATGTAATTTATTATAATTAGAAATACAGCTGTTCTCTGAAGCCCCCAGAGGTTTGTTAAAGAACCTTAGTGAACAAACAGCATCTTGAAGACCAAGGAACACACCAGGCAGGTCAGGGATAAAGTTGTGGAGAAGTATAAAGCAGGGTTAGGTTATATAAAAAAAAAATATCCCAAGCTTTGAACATCTCACAGAGCTCTGTTCAATCCATCATTTGAAAATGGAAAGAGTATGGCACAACTGCAAACCTACCAAGACATGGTCATCCACCTAAACTGATTGGCCGGGCAAGGAGAGCATTTATCAGAGAAGCAGCCAAGAGCCCCATGGTAACTCTGGAGGAGCTGCAGAAATCCACAGCTCAGGTGGGAGAAACTGTCCACAGGACAACTATTAGTCGTGTTCTCCACAAATCTGACCTTTATGGAAGAGTGGCAAAAAGAAAGCCATTGGTGAAAGAAAGTCATAAGAAGTCCTGTTTTGCAGTTTGGGAAAAGCCATGTGGAGGACACAGCAAACACATGTTAGAAGGTGCTCTGGTCAGATGAGACCAAAATTTTACTTTTTGGCCTAAAAGCAAAACACTATGTGTGGTGGAAAACTAACACTGCACATCACCCTGAACACCCCATCCCCACCGTGAAACATGGTGGTGGCAGCATCATGTTGTGGGGATGCTTTTCTTCAGCAGGGACAGGGAAGCTGGTCAGAGTTGATGGGAAGATGAATGGAGCCAAATACAGGGCAATCTTAGAAGAAAACCTGTAATGCCGCGTACACACGACCGGACTTTTCAACATCAAAAGTCCGAAGGAATGATTCCGGCAGACCATTCGATCGTGTGTGGGCTGCAACAGACTTTTGATTTGCAAAAGTCTGACAGACTTTAGAAATGGAACATGTTTCAAATTTTTCCGCCAGAACTCCGCCGGAGCCAGTTCCTACCGAGAAATCCGCTTGTGTGTATGCTAGTCCGACGGACAAAAACCGACCGGCAGCTATTGGCTACTGGCTATGAACTTCCTTATTCTAGTCCGGTCGTACGTCATCACGTTCGAATCCGTCGGACTTTGGTGTGATTGTGTGTGGCCAAGTCCGTTCATTCGGAAAGTCCGTCAGAGCTCTGTCAGAACTCCGTTGAAAGTCTGTCGGACCTAGTCCCTCGAAAAGTCTGGTCGCGTGTACGCGCCATTAGAGTCTGCAAAAGAGCGGATGTTCACCTTCCAGCAGGACAACGGCCCTAAACATACAGCTAGAGCTACAATGGAATGTTTCAGATTAAAGCATATTCGTGTGTTAGAATGGCCCAGTCAAAGTTCAGACCTAAATCCAATGCAACCTCCTGTAGTGGCAACAATGCTGCACCGTTCTTGAATTTAGAGTTGAGTTGTCACCCTCATGTAGGCCATGTCTGATTGAGAGGTTGTAGGGGTGTAGTTATAAGTTTTGTTACTGTTGAATTAGAAGCCTATATCCTGTCAATCCTCACCTGGTGACACCCAGTCCCACCCGCTGCTTTCTGGATTGACAGCACTGCCTGTTGCTGCAACCCACCCACTGTGAGCTGCAGTGTCTGAAAGGGGGAGTGTATGAGACACAAATAAAGGAGGTTATGGCTCAGTTTTTTTTGGCTTGTGCAGCAAATAGTAACTGGATTTAGGATTTGTTTGGACCAGACTTTCTAAACCCAATTTTCAAGGGTGGAACCCTTGAAATAACTTTCTGGTCTCAGGGAATCGTTGCTAATATTTATTATACATTATATCTAGAGATTATATGTTTTTAGTTAGTGGGTGGATTCTCTCTTTTACAGAGCGCTAAAAAATCATTAGTATCAATGGCAACTTATCTAAGAGATAGAAATGACTCCTTGCTCAGGAACCCCTACCAACCTCTGAAGGAACCCCTCTTGAGAAAGGCTGGCTTAGGCTGCCATATAGGATCATTTGATTGTACTTTTAGTAATTTAGATAGATCACTTCAGTAAAACGATAGTCTGCCTTTCCATTCCTCTGGGCTGCAGAGAAGAGGGCTCTTCTACAGTGGTGTGAAAAAGTGTTTGCCCCCTTCCTCATTTCCTGTTCCTTTGCATGTTTGTCACACTTAAGTGTTTCGGAACATCAAACCAATTTAAACAATAGTCAAGGACAACACAAGTAAACACAAAATGCAATTTGTAAATGAAGGTGTTTATTATTAAAGCTGAAAAAAAATCCAAACCATCATGGCCCTGTGTGAAAAAGTGATTGCCCCCTAAACCTAATAACTGGTTGGGCCACCCTTAGCAGCAACAACTGCAACCAAGCGTTTGCGATAACGTGCAATGAGGCTTTTACAGCGTCCTGGAGGAATTTTGGCCCACTCATCTTTGCAGAATTGTCCTAATTCAGTTACATTAGAGGGTTTTCGAGCATGAACGGCCTTTTTAAGGTCATACCACAACATCTCAATAGGATTCAGGTCAGGACTTTGGCTAGGCCACTCCAAAGTCTTCATTTTGTTTTTCTTCAGCCATTCGGTGGTGGACTTGCTGGTGTGTTTAGGATCATTGTCCTGCTGCAGAACCCAAGTTCGTTTCAGCTTGAGTACACGAACAGATGGTCGGACATTCTCCTTCAGGATCTCTTGGTAGACAGCAGAATTCATAGTTCCTTTTATCACGGCAAGTCTTCCAGGTCCTGAAGCAGCAAAACAGCCCCAGACCATCACACTACCACCACCATATTTTACTGTTGGTATAATGTTCTTTTTATGAAATGCAGTGTTCCTTCTACGCTACATATACTTGGACACACACCTTCCAAAGAGTTCCACTTTTGTCTCATCGGTCCACAGAATGTTGTCCCAAAAGTCTTGGGGATCATCAAGATGTGTTGTGGAGAAATTGAGACGAGCTTTGATGTTCTTTTTGCTCAGCAGTGGTTTTCTCCTTGGAACTCTGCCATGCAGGCCATTTTTGCCCAGTCTTTTCCTGATGGTGGAGGCATGAACGCTGACCTTAACTGAGGCAAATGAGGCCTGCAGTTCCTTGGACGTTGTTGTGGGGTCTTTTGTGACCTCTTGGATGAGTCGTCGCTGCGCTCTTGGGGTAATTTTGGGCGGCCGGCCACTCCTGGGAAGGTTTACCACTGTTCCATGTCTTCGCCATTTGTGGATAATGGCTCTCACCGTGGTTCGCTGGATTCCCAAAGCTTTGGAAATGGCTTTATAACCCTTTCCAGACTGATAGATCTCAATTACTTTCTTTCTCAATTGTTCCTGAATTTTTTTGGGTCTCGGCATGATGTGTAGCTTTTAAGGATCTTCTGGTGGACCTTACTGTGTCAAGCAGCTCCTATTTAAGTGATGCCTTGATTGTGAACAGGTGTGGCAATAATCAGGCCTGGGTGTGGCTAGAGAAATTGAACTCAGGTGTGGACAACCACAGTTATAGTATGTTTTAACAAGGGGGGCAATCACTTTTTCACACAGGGCCATGATGGTTTGGATTTTTTTTCACCTTTAATAATAAACACCTTCATTTACAAATTGCATTTTGTGTTTACTGGTGTTGTCCTTGACTATTGTTTAAATTGGTTTGATGTTCCGAAACACTTAAGTGTGACAAACATGCAAAGGAACAGGAAATGAGGAAGGGGGCAAACACTTTTTCACACCACTGTAAGTCTTTTTTCGAAAACATTTGGTTTAGGATTCTCCGTAGCCGAGTGCAGCCAGCCAAACTTTAAAACTAGGCCAAGTCCACGCTTCAGTGACACTTCCACAATGTTTGTGATCCTCCAATGTGAACGGAACTGGAACTGCACAAACCCAAAAATATAAAAACCCATCCATTTGTTCCCCCCACAGATCTTCTAATTGTATACACATTCATCTGAGGGAAGGAGAAGTTTATTATATGAAGCAAGTCTTCCGTGTGACTGCATTTAATACTCTCCTAAACACGTTTCAGTCATTTTAGAAAGCAGCTGTATTTTCAGACATGCAATTGTTTTCCGCCCTAATGTTTGAAAATTACATCCTATCCACAATGCCGAATTATAGGTATAATGTTCAAATGTTAGCTTGATAGTCATGTTGACTGTTTATTGAAAAAAAAACAGCCAAGACGTTTCAGGAGAAGGCCTTTGCTTCTTCAGGGCTTAAACAAATGGCAAATATCATGCTATTTGTGCCAAGCGCTAATAACTTTATACCCAAGAACAGATTCCATTGAATGGTTCTGTCAGGCTCTGTCAGGACCTGGATCTGAATCTGCAATTAGCTGTGTCTGGCAGAATCTCTTCTTGCTGAGCCACCCGAGATGCTAGACAGTTCCCTTGCTGGTTTCTTAAACAACCTTGCCTTGTGTCTTGTTTCTCTTGAACCCTTTGTTCCTCCCATGAACTTCCTATTTAAGCCATGCCTTAGCACTTCCGTTTGCCAGGTTATGTGCTCGCCCCTGGATGACGCAATTTTGTTGCGAAACGTGTAGGGTTGAGCGATACGCTAAACGTCACCTCGTGTTTGTAACGGTTCCAGGAGAACGGGTCTGTCTGTGTGCGTCTGGCCGGCGCAACGGACTCAAGGCTTTCTGATCTTTTATACACTGTAAGTGCAATTTTACTTTTTTTTATCTCTGGTAATAAAGGGATTTACACTATTTGGAGTTCTATCTTTCTTTTATGGCTTTGATGTCTCCACCCCGAGTCCTTTTGGATCTTTAAGAAAGACCCCTGGGAGTATTTACTTTACAACCCTTATTTGGAGTGGTGATGCAGGGAGAACACTAAGGACCCCGCCAGGCTGGAAGACGTGCTCATATCTAAAGGCCTTTTGTGACCCTCTGTAGTGGGGGGGTCATGCCCTTCTGGTAAGCGGCAAATTTATTTGTGTTTCGGTGGTGGCTCAAGCACTATTGCAATGGACCCAGCAATGGATCTTTTTTGATTCTTTATGTTTTATTTGTGGAGAACTTCTGTTCACAGTTTTCTATAAAAAAGCAGTATGCTGTGATTTATACACTTGGACTTATTGTTCATACACTGGGTGTGTGTTTTGTGTAGAGTTTTTTTAGTGCCTATGTTATTATAGGCATATGTTATGTGACTCTATACCGCAAGGAATGAGTGATTTGCATTTATAATCCATATATGTATTTTGTTATTTATGACACAAGTGTACACTAATTTATGTGTAGAGGATATTAACTGTTCACGATTTTTCAATTGTTGCACAATTTGATGTTTATATAAGTTAGCGCGGCTTAGTATATTTTTCGTTATGTGCTCTCTTTAACCAATATCTTGCTCTCGTTACTCCTGCTGCAGTCCATATCGCTGCTACCACTCGTTACTGACCTTTGGCTGGTTCCTAGACCTTCCTTCTGCTTGATCCCAACCTGCAACCACTTATTACCAACTTTTGGCTTGTTTACTGACTACACTACTGTTTGATCCTTACCTGCTATATCTGCTACTGGACCCCAGCTTGCTCACCTCCTGGTGGCGTGATCCTGAGGACTGCGGCCTGGTACTAAAATGCAAAAAAAACAAACATCATCTCCACCATCAGGAACTCTGCTGAATACCGGTTAGTGCTTAGACTCCACACCTCAGGTGAGCCCACATCATTCACCAAGGTAACCTGCTTGTACACCTGTCCAGCTGGTCGGTGGAAGCCTCTCTATTGCTATAGCTACTGTCTGGTCTCCGAGTCTGACCCTTAACTGTGACAGGCTCAATCTCCACTATTGGAGAGGCAACAGCACCTCAACTAGGTCACTTTTTACCATGCCTCATTTAGGGTTCCTCCAGTGGTTGAATGAATGAATGAATGAATGATTTGTATAGCGCTGCAATGCGAACTGAATCGCCTCAAGGCATTGGATTCGTCCTGTGTTGTCCAGCTTCTTAGAAGAGGTAGGTCTTGAGTTTTTTCTTGAATGCCTGATGTTTTTCTTCCATGCGGATGTAAATCGGTAGAGCGTTCCATAGCCGTGGTCCTTGGACTGTGAATCTTTGTTCTCCCTTTGATTGTGTAGCGGGATTTGGGAATGAGGAGGAGGTTTTGGTTAGATGACCGCAGACTGCGATTGGGTGTGTAGCGTTTTATTTTCTCACGTAGGTAGGTTGCCAGGGGTTCCCTGAGCTGGGGCTCATTCACCTCTCATTTGATGATGCCTGCATAGTCCCGTGACCAACACCACTTGGCAAATCCATCTGCACGACACCAAAACGGTCTACTTACCTGTAATTAGGAGGTGAATTCTGCAAACTGACCAGGGGCATATTTCCCACTGACCCTCTGATGATATGGTTTTTGCTGGGGTTCCCGGACACCTGAAAATGGTTTTGAGGGTTACGTTGGGGTAAAAAGGTTAAGACAGGATGTTGTAGATCATCCTCTCCAAATGAACTCAAGCAAGAACTGTGCATGTGCCAGTGGCTTTGTCATCTCTAAGCAGGTATCTCAGTCCAGGATGTAGATGGTGATCCTGGATGATGGTTGAACAGGGAAGCAAAAAGCAGGCCAGAAGCAGCTTCTGAACTCTGTACTGTTCCATTAAGGTTGAAAACCTGGATAAGCAAATCACGTTTAAATATATTTGGCATCTCCTTGAATTTCGGTGAGCTCTGTATATTTCTTTCAGATCTGTGCAGTAACCCAGTGTGAGACTTCCTGTAATAAAGACCGCTCACTGATGCTCTCTCTCGTTGTGCAGGGTGACTGGTCTCGTCTCCGCCCCCCCTGTAGTTTCTGTAGTGGGTGGAGCCTGCTTGGCCCTTCCCACAGCTCTGCTGTCTCCTTATGCAGGGAGAATTGTCTCCACCCCCTCCTGTAGTTTTCTAAAGGCAATTTGTAGTGGGTGGAGCTTACAGGGCCCCTCCCACAGCTTTGCTCTCCGCACAGGCTATGTACAGCACAGTGATGATGTCACTTCTACATTTACAAGGTAATATCTGGGTTTCAGAACCATTTAGTGCACTTAAAGGATTTATATAACAACTCAGGGGTCTCCAAACTTTCCAAACAAAGGGTCAGTTTACTGTGCTTCAAACTTTAGGGGGCCGGACTGTGGCCAGTGGGAGCAGAAAATGACCTGGTGTCAGTGGAAGTAAGCAATGCCCCATCGTTGGTGTCGGTGGGAGGAACAGCCTCCCCATCGTTGGTGTCGGTGGGAGGAACAGCCTCCCCATCGTTGGTGTCGGTGGGAGGAACAGCCTCCCCATCGTTGGCGTCGTTGGGAGGAACAGCCTCCCCATCGGTGGGAGGAACAGCCTCCCCATCGGTGGGAGGAACAGCCTCCCCATCGGTGGGAGGAACAGCCTCCCCATCGTTGGCGTCGGTGGGAGGAACAGCCTCCCCATCGTTGGCGTCGGCGGGAGGAACAGCCTCCCCATCGTTGGCGTCGGCGGGAGGAACAGCCTCCCCATCGTTGGCGTCGGCGGGAGGAACAGCCTCCCCATCGTTGGCGTCGGCGGGAGGAACAGCCTCCCCATCGTTGGCGTCGGCGGGAGGAACAGCCTCCCCATCGTTGGCGTCGGCGGGAGGAACAGCCTCCCCATCGTTGGCGTCGGCGGGAGGAACAGCCTCCCCATCGTTGGCGTCGGCGGGAGGAACAGCCTCCCCATCGTTGGCGTCGGCGGGAGGAACAGCCTCCCCATCGTTGGCGTCGGCGGGAGGAACAGCCTCCCCATCGTTGGCGTCGGTGGGAGGAACAGCCTCCCCATCGTTGGTGTCGGTGGGAGGAATAACCTCCCATCGTTGGTGTTGGTGGGAGGAATAGTGCCCTATCGTTGGTGTCACTGGAAGGAACAGTGTTGATTTTGTCAACGAAAAGGTTTTCTTCAAAGTTTTCATCAGCGGCATTTTTACAGTGATGAAAACAAAATGAAAAGTACACCACATTTTAGTCCACTGACGAAAATCAAATCAAATCCAAAAATAGGACAAAAACTGTGAGGTAGGGATGTTTACCATGGGAGCTAACTTCTGTTTTTTATGGGGTTCTGCCTGATTCCACAATCCGCTCCCAGCAAGCAAGCGAGTTGAATTGACAACTGCCAGAGACTAGAGCAGAACTGTGCATTACAAGCAGGCCTTCCGAGTCCAGACAAGACTGTCCCACTCCCGAGTCCCGATTCACGAGATGACCGCCCACATCCGGAGCACACTGGGAGTCTGTAGTACTAGTGTACATTACAAGCACAGCATGCCATCTTAATAGCATCATGGGCCACTGGTCAAAGAAATGTATTGGGGCCCCTCCCTATCAGCCTGCCCCAATTTACACACCTACCCTCAAGAATTTAAGTATAAATAGTTGATAGAATTAAACTTATATTTATTATTACTTTCAATAAAATACATTTTGAGATAAGAAAACATGCCATAAAGCAAAGACTAATCAACAACTAGTCAACAAAGCGCACAGTACAGGTTCTGAGATGTGGCCATTCCGGGACAGCTTAGTAAAAAAGTGTGACTGTGCCAGCAAATCTGGGACAGTTGGCAAGTATGATTTAAAGCACAACTACCATGGTGCCCCCATGCACCTAGGGCCCCTGGGCAGTGCCCAAGCATTAAGACAGCCCTGCCCACAGCTCATACTGCCTCCAATCAGATGATGTTTAATGTGAACGCCTCTAAAGCTCCCATCGCCTTTGCGGCTGATTTGCTTTTTCTACTGCAGCATTCTCCGTCTCAGAAGCCCGATGAAAGCAAATCAGTTTCTGAGGCTTCATTGCATCGCAGCAGAAAAATCACGGCAACTCTCAGAGGTGCAAGGCAGTTCTCTTCAAACTGCACTCGTTGCTCAGGATTTAGCTTGTGTTGGGGGCATTTTCTTGGAAGTGTAGATCATGGAAGCTCCAAGGCGGGAGAGTTCAGTGGAGGTGAGCGGGATTGCGAAATAACAGTGCGCTTGGATAGCGCCGGGGGGAGGGGGGCTGCGCTGCGATGGACGACTCATTAGTACAACTCTGGCCTTGTGCGGTGCAATAAACAAACCCGCGTCCTGCAGCTTGGAAATTAACAAGGAAAACGCTTCTTTATGACCTCTTGGGGACACGCAGCCTCCATGTGAATTTAAATATTTATCTTTTTTTTTTTAATAATTCATCCGATCGTTTAAATAATTCAGAGTAAACAGTGCAGTGAAATGTTACTCAAGTACAGCCGTCTGCGGAATACGCCTCCCCACCGCTTCTCTCACTCCGCTCACCGGTGCCTGTGCGTTAGACACCCGGCTTCCGCGGCACGAGATCGCAGAGGGAGGGATGCGTATTTAATGGGCTCATCCGATTCCTCCCCCCAACTTCTTCACAATTTAAAGATAAAAGGTGTCCTTGATTGCAAAATACAGGATTTCATGCCATCACTCACTGAATAGTCCTCCCTAGTGTTTATATTTATCCTGCAGTAGAAACACCGTCTCTGCTCTCGATGAACCTCTTGTCCACATAGCGTATATGTGCAGTGGTAAAGAAGGTGGGCTTTAAAGCGGTTTTAAACCCCAAAGCAAACATTTATTATATTGCAGCTTACCAATTCTTAGATATGATGGTTGCATTTGTTTTCTTTGTTTAACACCTTTGCGCCTAGGGGGAAAACAAATCTTAATGCCTAAACCCAATTCTGCAATTTTGACATGCGCTTAAAACCGTACACATCATCACAACTATCACAACTACTCACACGACCGCACAACTGTCAGTTAAAGTAAGGCAGTGCAGTATCGCAAAAAATGCCCAGGTCATTAAGGGGGTAAAATCCTTCTGGGGCTGAAGTGGTTAATCAGTGCAGTTGTTAGGGATGAGCTCAGGCGTGTTCGCATTGGAACACGTGCAGAGCCCGCCAGGATGTCGGCGCTGCGCTAATCACAAGCAGTGAGACATTGCCCCGATGCGGCGCGGCTGCAGAGATCGGGCAATGTCTCACTGCCTGTGATTAGCGCAGTGCTGCGCCGACTTCCTGGCGGGCTCTGCACATGTTCCATGCGAACACGCCTGAGCTCATCCCTAGCAGTTGTCATCTGATAATACAATACAAATACACTACATCACTCCCAAATTTTTATTCCGTCCCATGTGAATTTTTCGGAACTTTAGTAACCTATTCCTTTTCTACTGGCGTCTAGCATCGGAAAAAAAAAAAAAAACACACGGACGATCTGTTGTATGATTTTCGGATCGTGTGTACAGGGGTATTAGTGTCAGATTTTCCGCTGCACTATCACAGTCCCATATAAGTCACTGATCGCTGCCATTACTAGTATAAAAAGAAATGTAAAAAAATTCCAGCATGTATACACCATAGTTTGTAGACGTTATGAATTTCGTGCAAATCAAAGCAATGTACATACACTCATTGGGATATTTTATTTGTTTTAATTTATTTATTTTTTTTACAAAAGAGATGTAGTAAAATACATTTTGGCCTGAATTTATTTATTTTTGCTTTTGCATATGTTTTATAGAAGAAAGTAAAAAAAAATTTTTCTGTATTTTATCTCTTATACAATAATAAAAAAAATAATAATAAAAAAACAGTGGTGATCAAATACCACCAAAAGTAAGCTCTATTTGTGTGAAAAAAAAAAAAAAGAAAGATAGAAATTTATTTTGAGCATGGCCACGCAATTGCCATTTAAAATAGCGCAGTGCTGAATAGCAAAAAAATGGCCTGGTCATGAAGGGGGGTAAAACCTGAAGTGGTTAAAGTGGTTGTATACTCTTTTTTTTTACTTTTACCTACAGGAAAGCCTATAATAAGGCTTACCTCTAGGTAAAAAAAATATCTCCTAAACCTTTACGGTTTAGGAGATATTCCCCTCGGTATGCGCCGCTGACTGCAGCGGCGCATGCGCACAAGGGGATTCTCGGCCTGAAAATCCGGCAGTGTCCGGCCGGCCGGAATGAAATCTCCCGCGCGTATGCGCGGGAGTGACGATATCGCGGCTCCGGCCACTCACCGCGCCGGAGCCGCGATACCCGGAAGAAACGCCGAGGGAGCATGTCAGCTCCCTCGGCGTGGATCGTGCCAGATGTCGGGGCCTCGTTCTAAGGTAAGTATTTCATAATGAGCTAGTATGCGGTGCATACTAGCTCATTATGCCTTTTGCTTTGCAGGTGTTAAAAAAAATAAAAAAAAATAAAATAGCGGGTTTACTACCGCTTTAATATGCAAAAAGATTTGTACAAATACCTTTATGTGCTTCACTCCACAACTGACCAGCTTGTTGGGTTGGTAGAGATCCCAGGAGATGTCAAAGATCTGAAATAAAATGATACATGTGATCACAGATGCAATGCAATACAAAGTATTTTCTATGTAAACAATACATTGTTACAAATATTCTGTACAATACAAACTTAGCATTTCTGCACAGACAGCATGAAAGAGATTCACCTTACTGGTGGTAATAGACAAGCAAGCCGATCATCAGAGCCCAGAGCAGGTGTGCAGTCTGTTTTTAAAGGGACACGATCATCTTATTTGTACCAACTATGTTATTTTGTACCATTTTGTCTGGTAAAGTGATATTAACCAATTACAAGTTTGTTAGAAAATTACTTAGAACCCCCAAACAGTAAACTTTTTTTTTTTTCTAGCAGAGATTCTAGAGAATAAAATGGTGATCGTTGCATTTTTTTATGCCACACAGTATTTGCACAGTGGTTTTTCAAATGCATTTTTTTGGGGAAAAAATACATTTTAATGAATTAAAAAAACAAAAACAAAATATTGTTTTTGTAAAATGTAAAAAAAAAAGAGGATGTTATGCCAAGTAAATAGATACCTAACATGTCGCACTTTAAAACTGCGCACACTCTAGGCTACTTACAAATCTCCATAGACAACACTTTAAATGCTTATTTAGAGTTACAGAGGAGCTCTAGCGCTAGAATTATTGCTCTTGCTCTAATGTTTGTGGTGATACCTCACATGTTTGGTGCGAACACCGCTTGCATGTGCACACGTGACTTATGTATGCGTTCGCTTCTGTGTGGGAGCAGGGGTGGGGGGTAGCTTTAAATTGTTTTTTTTTTCTTATTTACTTTCATTTTTTATTTTTACAATGTCCCTTTATTTCTTTTTTTGATCACTTTTATTCTTATTACAAGGAATGTTATCATCCCTATCTCTCTTGAGAGAGATATGGATTCAAAAAGACCCCAAATCTCTTTACCTTTAAAAGCAAAAGTTAAAAAAATAAAAAAATAAGTCATGAAGTTGCTCTGGTCCTCCAAGGCCATAGAGGCAATCAAAGAGTATCTACCTATGGGAGCAGCCGATCACATCATCGGATTGTTTTTCTTGTACACTCTGGCGGAAACGGTGCAGGACAAGGCCTGCCAGTTCCGAAACCCTCCTGGCCCATGTAATGGCCACTAGAAAGACCACTTTCTGGGAAAGAGTCAACAAGGGAATTTCTCAGATGTTCTCAAATGGCGGTTTCTCAAGCGCCGATAACACCAGGTTCAGATCCAATGGGGTAACGGTGGACGCACAGGAGGAACTACATGCCCAACCCCCTGAACAAAGGTGCTCACAAGAGTGAGACGCCAGGGGTCGCTGAAAAAAAACAGCCAAGGCTGATATTTGTCCTTTAATGGTGCTCAAAGCCAATTTCTGGTCTACTCCACGCTGCAGAAACAGAAAGATCCTGGATATGGAATAGGAGCGCAGACGCCATACTTTCTCCTCACACATAGAGATGTAGTCCTTCCAGGTACGATGATATATCTTCCGAGAAGAAGATTTCCGTGCTCTCAACATAGTTGAAATCCGATAGGCCCCGGTTTCTTAGCACCTGGCTCTCAACAGTCATGCCGTTAAAAGCAGCGATGGTAAAGCAGGATGGAGAATCGGACCTTGACACAGAAGGTTCTCTCGTAACGGCATTCACCAGGGGGCGTCCGCCACCAGGCACCCCAGGTCAGCGTACCAGGGATGCTGAGGCCAATCTGGGGCAATCAGAATGACTGGAATCCCCTCGGCCTCCACTCTGCGGAGCAGACATTGTAGTAGCTTTAGCGGAGGAAAGGCATAGATTAGTCGTTACTGACCCCACGGAGCCACCAGCACGTTTGACACGTCTGCCCAAGGATCTCTTGTCTTGGACACGAATCTTGGCACTTTCCGTTTGAGACGGGAAGCCAGGAGTTCCACGTCTGATGTGCCCCATCGCAAGCACAGTAGCCTGAACACCTCTGGATGCAGCGCCCACGGTCCAGCATCTGGCGACTTAGGTAGTCCGCCTGCCAGTTCTCCACTCCCGAGATGTAAACGGCCGATAGGGCTGGTACATATCGCTCTGCCCACTGAAGGATGTGAGCAACCTCCCGTACGGCGGGCAAGCTTCTTGTTCCTCCATGATTATTGACATATGCCACCGCTGTGGCGTTGTCTGACTGGATCCTGATCGGACGCCCTCGAAGTCTCATCAACCATGTGGAGAGGCATAGCCTGATCGCTCGCAGCTCGAGCACATTGATCGGCAACTTGGATTCCTCCCCCGACCATAGGCCCTGGGTCGACTGTACCCCCAGTACTCCACCCCAGCCGGTCAGGCTAGCGTCTGTTGTGATCACGGTTCAATATAGAGGTAGGAACAACTTCCCGGACCGAAGTGCCGGGGACCTCAGCCAACAGAGCAGGGAGTCCCTGACTGACTGCCTCACCTGAATCTGTTGATCCAGGGATAACGGAGATTTAAAACTGGGCGTACGGCACTGCCTCGAAGCAGGCCACCATGAGCCCCAGGACTCGCATGCAGAAGCGTAGCGACAACCACTTACGGTTTATCAACAGTTTTACCAAGGCTCTGAGAGTCTGCAGCTTGTCTGAAGGGAGAAACACTCTCTCTTTCATGGAGTCCAGCAGTAAGCCTAGGTACTCCAAATGCTGAGTCGGTATGAGCACCGACTTTTTTAGGTTCAACAGCCACACAAATTCTTGCAGGGTCTGCATGGTGATCGCCACATCCTCCTTTAATTCTGAGGCGGAAGAACCTCTCAGGAGGAGATCGTCTAGGTAACCTATGATCGTGATCCCGCTTTGTCGCAGCAATGCTAGAATTGGAGCCAATACCTTAGTAAAGAATCAGGGGGCTGATGCCAAGACAAAGGGGAGAGCCACAAACTGGTAATGGGTGTCCCCAACTGCAAATCGCAGAAACTTCTGATGCCGTAGGCATATGGGTATGCGCAGGTACACATCCTGGATGTCCAAGGATACCAGGAATTCCCCTAGATGAAGTGCAGCGACTACTGAGCGAACTGATTCCATTCTGAACCTCTGTATTTTCACAAAGCAATTGAGGGCTTTTAGGTCCAAGATTGGACGTACCCCTTCCTTTTTGGGGACTATAAACAGATTGGAGTATAACCCCTGGAATCTTTCCGGCTCCAGAACAGGTATGATCCCCCAGTGACTCAGCAGGTCCCTTACCGCCCCCCATGAGGGCCTCCCGGCGAGCCAGTAGTACAGGTATGTTGGAGGGAAAGAAGCTGTTTGGTGGCCAAGAGAGGAACTCTATCTTGTAGCCAGAGGAAATTAGTTTGCAGCCCAGTGCGAACTCCCGAAGGTGACCCCCCACCCGTGAGATTGGTGGGGGCAAACCTTCATGCGGTAGCACTCTTGCTTGCAGGCTTGTTAGGCTTATAGCTCCAGGGACGCTTTTGTCCCTCAGAGGTTGTCCTGTCGGGCTGGGAGCATTTAGCCCAAGCCCTGGGGGGACGAAAAAGCTGTTTTGTGAGTGGAAAATGAGGGCCCTTGCCTACGGCGTGGCTCTCTAGCCTTCCTGGTCTGTGGGAGTAAGGTACTCTTCCCACGGGTGGCATTCTTAATGATGTCATCCAACGAGGCTCCAAAGAGCTGTTCACCAAGGAAGGGTAGATCCATCAGGGCTTTTTTAGATACCTGGTCAGCCGATCGTCATTTTAGCCAAATCAAGCACCTCAGCACCACTGCTGACACTGAAGCCCTGGACAACAGAGGGAGGGTATCCAAGGCTGCGTCACATACGTACTTAAGGCCTTGCACTAACTGGTCTGCTAGTTCCACGCAGACAGGAGAAGCCTGTTGCTCCCCCAATTCGCGGTGCAAACATTTTGCCCACTCGGGCACTGGCTGCATTGCTGACCCCACAACCATTAACAAAGAACGAGCCACTGCCTCTGCCTTCCTGTCCGTGGGATCCTTAAATGTAGGAGTCCCCTCTACCGGGATCATGGTTACTTTGTTTAACCTGGATACTGGGGGGTCCACGACCGGAGGCTCTCCTCAAAGGGGTAACGCACCGCCATATATTTTGGGACCGAAAAGGTCCGTTGTGGTCTACCCGATTCCTTGTATATGAACTTATCGAAATAAGTAACATAGGTGTACGGGTTGGCTTACAGGACCCAAAAGGGACAGCTACCTCAGCAATGGAATCTGCTGTATCCTGAATCTTCATGGTATCACGCACAGCTGTGATAAGTGCTCCAACTAGCACTTTGTCGCGCACGGACCCAGACAGGGACTCATCCTCACTGTCCAATAGGTCCTGGTCAGCGTCATCTGAAACGACAGAGCAGGAGCCACCAGCCTCAGCGGGGCCCGAGTCTGCGTCAGAGCTCTCCCCGACAAAGAGTCCAGAGGCACTCCACTGTCTGCAGGCGAACCGGTTACAATTGTCTGGAGTTTGGGGGAAGAAACACCAGTTTCTGAAGCCATGCTGACCCACCCTGTCTGCCACCTGTGTGGGACTTAGGACAGTGAATGGTCCTACCCTCCTAACTGCTGCAGGCTGAGGGGCCCCCACCGCAGGACTCACCACCCTGACCGAGTTTCTGCGCCATCCAGCTAGGTGAGCCTGTGCCCTGTGTCAACTCCCAGGTGTCTGAGAGGAAACCACGCTGTTCTGAGCCTCAGGGAACAGCGCAGGGCATAAAAAACGCGCTGGGGTACAACAAAATGGCCACCGAGCGTCCAGTATAAAGGACATAATCACAGGGAAAATGGCCGCCAAACTACAGTAAAATGGTTCCTGACCATGCTTCTCCCTGGTCACATCAAACATGGGCACCAAACAACTGTATACAGAGAAGGACAGTGAAAAAAGGCAGAAAAAATGGTGGCAGACAGCGCTACAGCGATCAGCATGAACAGACCTCCAAACACCCAGGGGAGAGACAACAGACACCCAGGACACAGCCACGAGAGTGCCCACGTGTCCCAGATTGCCCGGGATTATCCTGTAATTTACATCTTTGTCCCCAGTCTGGGGCACCTTTATTCCGGGACAATACAGTGTCCCAGAATGAAACTGACAATCTGGGAACAGGGGTGGGCCGAGCCGCCATAGCGCTGGCTCTAGCTCCGCCTCCACCTCCTCCTGATCACTGGTTGCTATAGCCGCCTTGCGTCTGGCAACCAGTGACGTCACTGCCCAGCATTGAAAGCGGAAGAGAATTTCACATCCTCCTCCTCCGCACTATTGCTGCTGGGAATCACTGCTGGTTCTTCCACCTCCGCACTTGGCTCCAGTGACTGGCTTGCAGCTTGTGTGGGGTGTTTCTGTTCCCAGACGCTGCGATTACAGTGTGTACTGCATGGCATCTCTCCCTTCCTCCCCCCTCCTGCCCACCTCACACTGACACATGGACTGAATTCCCCCTATTCCTCGGCTCCGATGTCACAGACAGGAGAAGGAGGGGGAGGAGAATGGACACAACAGGATGGGACGTGCTGATCTGAGGACTGTACAGAATAGTAATGCTTGAGGCTAAGAGCATGCTGTATGTGCTAGGAGGTACTTTAGGAGGGGAGAGAAATTGTGCTGGGGGGGTCAGACTTTTTATTCAACCCCCCCCCCCCCCCCGCTGCACATTTTCTCTCCCCTTCCAAAGTGTGCCCCCCCTAGCACATACAGCATGCTCTTATCCAGGGGTCCTGGGGAAAAAAAAAGTGTGGGAACTCCCACCCAAGATCCCCTCCCCCACCAAAAAAAAAAAAAAAAATTATACTCTCATATGCATATATATTTCACAGAAAATACAGGGACTGCAAATGCGACATGCTACAGGAGATGACCAGACTGCGAATGCGACATACTACAGGAGATGACCAGACTGTGAATGCGACATACTACAGGAGATGACCAGACTGTGAATGCAACATACTACAGGAGCTGAACAGACTGTGAATGTGACTACAGGAGATGACCAGACTGTGAATGCGACTACAGGAGAGGACCAGACTGCAAATGCGACATACTACAGGAGATGAACAGATTGCAAATGCGACATACTACAGGAGATGACCAGACTGCAAATGCGACATACTACAGGAGATGACCAGACTGCAAATGCGACATACTACAGGAGATGACCAGACTGCGAATGCGACATACTACAGGAGATGACCAGACTGCAAATGCGACATACTACAGGAGATGAACAGACTGCAAATGCGACATACTACAGGAGATGACCAGACTGCGAATGTGACATACTACAGGAGATGACCAGACTGCGAATGCGACATACTACAGGAGATGAACAGACTGCAAATGCGACATACTACAGGAGATGACCAGACTGCGAATGCGACATACTACAGGAGATGAACAGACTGCAAATGCGACATACAACAGGAGATGAACAGACTGCAAATGCGACATACTACAGGAGATGACCAGACTGTGAATGCGACATACTACAGGAGATGACCAGACTGCGAATGCGACATACTACAGGAGATGACCAGACTGCAAATGCGACATACTACAGGAGATGAACAGACTGCGAATGCGACATACTACAGGAGATGAACAGACTGCGAATGCGACATACTACAGGAGATGAACAGACTGCGAATGCGACATACTACAGGAGATGACCAGACTGTGAATGCGACATACTACAGGAGATGACCAGACTGTGAATGCGACATACTACAGGAGCTGAACAGACTGTGAATGCGACATACTACAGGAGCTGAACAGACTGTGAATGCGACATACTACAGGAGCTGAACAGACTGCAAATGTGACTACAGGAGATGACCAGACTGTGAATGTGACTACAGGAGATGACCAGACTGTGAATGCGACTACAGGAGAGGACCAGACTGCAAATGCGACATACTACAGGAGATGAACAGATTGCAAATGCGACATACTACAGGAGATGAACAGACTGCAAATGCGACATACTACAGGAGATGACCAGACTGCGAATGCAACATACTACAGGAGATGACCAGACTGCAAATGCGACATACTACAGGAGATGAACAGACTGCAAATGCGACATACTACAGGAGATGACCAGACTGCGAATGTGACATACTACAGGAGATGACCAGACTGCGAATGCAACATACTACAGGAGATGAACAGACTGCAAATGCGACATACTACAGGAGATGACCAGACTGCGAATGCGACATACTACAGGAGATGACCAGACTGCGAATGCGACATACTACAGGAGATGAACAGACTGCAAATGCGACATACAACAGGAGATGAACAGACTGCAAATGCGACATACTACAGGAGATGACCAGACTGTGAATGCGACATACTACAGGAGATGACCAGACTGCGAATGCGACATACTACAGGAGATGACCAGACTGCGAATGCGACATACTACAGGAGATGAACAGACTGCAAATGCGACATACAACAGGAGATGAACAGACTGCAAATGCGACATACTACAGGAGATGACCAGACTGTGAATGCGACATACTACAGGAGATGACCAGACTGCGAATGCGACATACTACAGGAGATGACCAGACTGCGAATGCGACATACTACAGGAGATGACCAGACTGCAAATGCGACATACTACAGGAGATGAACAGACTGCAAATGCGACATACTACAGGAGATGACCAGACTGTGAATGCGACATACTACAGGAGATGACCAGACTGTGAATGCGACATACTACAGGAGATGACCAGACTGTGAATGCGACATACTACAGGAGATGACCAGACTGTGAATGCGACATACTACAGGAGATGACCAGACTGTGAATGTGACTACAGGAGATGACCAGACTGTGAATGTGACTACAGGAGATGAACAGACTGTGAATGCGACATACTACAGGAGATGACCAGACTGCGAATGCGACATACTACAGGAGATGACCAGACTGCGAAAGCGACATACTACAGGAGATGACCAGACTGCAAATGCGACATACTACAGGAGATGAACAGACTGCGAATGCGACATACTACAGGAGATGACCAGACTGCGAATGCGACATACTACAGGAGATGAACAGACTGCAAATGCGACATACTACAGGAGATGACCAGACTGCAAATGCGACATACTACAGGAGACGAACAGACTGCAAATGCGACTACAGTAGATGACCAGACTGTGAATGCGACATACTACAGGAGATGAACAGACTGTGAATGTGACTACAGGAGATGAACAGACTGCGAATGCGACATAGTACAGGAGATGACCAGACTGTGAATGCGACACACTACAGGAGATGACCAGACTGAGAATGCGACATACTACAGGAGATGACCAGACTGTGAATGCGACATACTACAGGAGATGACCAGACTGTGAATGCGACATACTACAGGAGATGACCAGACTGCGAATGCCACATACTACAGGAGATGACCAGACTGTGAATGCAACTACAGGAGATGACCAGACTGCGAATGCGACTACAGGAGATGACCAGACTGGGAATGCGACATACTACAGGAGAGGACCAGACTGCAAATGCGACTGCAGGAGATGACCAGACTGCAAATGCGACTACAGGAGATGACCAGACTGGGAATGCAACATACTACAGGAGAGGACCAGACTGGGAATGCGACATACTACAGGAGAAGTAGCCAGTTTTAACATTTAAACCTGTCCTCAGCCCCTTTATGGCACCCCCCTTTACATTCCTGTCCTCACCCCCTTTGTAGAACCCCGCTTCACATTCCTGCCCTGCCTCCCTTTTATATCACCCCTCCTCATTCCTTTCAGTTTCTGATACTTTCCCCCTCCGTCCTTCATAACGATGTCAGCTCTGAAGACAATAGAGCCAGCAAGCAGCGGCAGCTGAAGACAAAAAAGCAAATCTTAAATGGCATGACTGCAGCGGGGCCGCACAGATCATTAACGTGACTTGGCCCACCATTTAGCGATGCCTGTGCTAGAGCCTCGGGCGGCTCTAGTCCTGCAAAGGGAATGGCATTCCTGCTGTGAAAAAAGTGCAGGGACGCCGTTCCCACACGTTCCCGCAGGACTTGAGCCCTGCTCTTATCCCCCCAAATCACTGCAAGTATTCTTCTTTGACAACTTGCCCCCTTCCCCACCTTCAAAGACAAACTGGCTGCTATTGAGGGGACAATTGTACCGTATGGAATCCTGGGAAAGATTCAGGGCAATTCTGGAGGAGGATGTAAGGGGGCACTCTGAAGGAGGATGTAAGGGGGCACTAAGGGGGCACCCCGGAGGATATAAGGGGGCTCTAAGTTAGTACCGCCAGAGTGCCCCCTTACAACCTCCAGGGTGCCCCCTTAATGCCTTTGGAGTGCCCAACCACCAAGGTGGTATAGCAGTGGCTGACAGACTATCAGGAGGTGGTATTGCACTCCTCTTCCTCCTCTCTCCACCCCCGCCATACACTCCACACTCCTCTCCTGTACATATTACCCACACGCCATACACTCCCCACTCCTCTCCTGTACATATTACCCCCGCCATACATGACGCACTCCTCTCCTGTACATATTACCCACACGCCATACACTCCTCTCCTGTACATATTACCCCCCACCATACACTTCGCACTCCTCTCCTGTACATATTACCCCCCGCCATACACTCTGCACTACTCTCCTGTACAAATTACACCCCCCCGGCCATACACTCCGCACTGCTCTCCTGTACATATTACCCCCGCCATACATGCCGCACTCCTCTCCTGTACATATTACCCCCCACCATACACTTCGCACTCCTCTCCTGTACATATTACCTCCCACCATACACTTCGCACTCCTCTCCTGTACATATTACCCCCCGCCATACACTCCGCACTACTCTCCTGTACATATTACACCCCCCCACCATACACTCCGCACTACTCTCCTGTACATACTACTCACCACCATACACTCTGCATTCCCTATTTAACATTACCATATTCTCCACTATATAAGTCATCTCAGACCCTCTTCAACAACACCCCCTTTAAGCCAATATTTAGCGCAATTTAAGACATGTCCACGGTTCACCACGACACGCTTTGCGCGCCATATTGTTGTTGTCCTTAATGCCTAGGGCCCACTTTTGATCTTGCCCCTGCCCCAAAAATCGGCAAACAAATATGCCAAAAATCATCTTTTTGGGGGCGGGGGGGCTTCCCTGAATGGCAGTTTGGAAATGTGTTCACCCTAACAGCCACCCAGCGCAGCCCCCCCAGGGAGCCCCTGTCTATGTGGCACACACCGCTCAGCGCCCATGCAGCATCCCCCACGGGGGGAGGGAAGACAGGGAGAGCAGAGAGGGAGGAGAGGGACCTCCGAATCGACCTCCCAGGGAATGCCCAGCTGCTCAGCCCCACCGAGGCAGGGAGAGCTGTACTTACCATTTCGGAAGAGCTGGGGACATTCCATCACAGACCCACTCTCCGATCAGTACGGGGTGGCTGCTGGCCATGGCACACTGTGACGCAGACATCAGTAGCCCGGTCATATGTGTGCGCCGGAGCATTGCACTCACCAGCCGTCCCTGGAGCCTGTCGTGGCTGACCCAGCACGGAGCTCTGGTCTGCACACGCTCCCTGGCCAGGCTGGGGAGACTACAAGGATAAGGGTATCCAGCCTGTAACCCAGCCGGCTGTTGATAGCAGATCACAGGATCTTATTCTTGTGCAAAAGGCAAACTTCTAAAGAAAAAATCCAGGGACCGATGGTCCCGCAGGGTTCCTAGGTCCATCTCCTTCACTAGGCAGAAAAAAAACTGAGGCTGTAGTATGCAGGCTGGGGGGTTGTTACTGAAGGGACCGCCCCTTGGGCGGAACTAGAAAGTTCTGTTTTTTTTGTACATGTTAACATGTTCTGCCTACTCCTCTTCTGAAGGTGGCGTAACAGCTCAATGGTCTAAATAAAGGAGCTGTGTCAGTCAGTGAACGTAAGAGAAACTTACATTTTAAATAAGGAACTTTGAAGCAAAATAAGGGTCATTGCCCATCTGCAGCCTTACCATTGCCATCAATGCAGCCTGATCAATGCCTACCTGCAGCCTCACAAGTGACATCGATGCAGCTTTATCAGTCTACATCAATGCAGCCTCAATGCAACAGCCTCACCATTGCCATCAATGGAGCAGCCTCACCCATTGCCATCAATCGAGCAGCCTCACCATTGCCATCAATCGAGCAGCCTCACCATTGCCATCAATCGAGCAGCCTCACCATTGCCATCAATCGAGCAGCCTCAGCATTGCCATCAGCGCAGCCTGATCCATGCTCATCTGCACCCTAGAGGGGACAGGGAGGGGCTGTGGGACGAGCGCCGACAGATTACATACAGTGAGAATCTCCTATGATAGACAGAACAGTGGTCCAATGGGGGCCCAGGAGACGGGACTTCCTATTACAGAGGCTGCCAAGTAAACAGGATATTCTCACTGTATGCAATCTGACATCGCTCATCCCGCCTCCCTCCCTGTCTCCTCCGAGCCAGCTAAAATGGAAGTATTGGCGTATAACACACACGCTATTTGCAGGGTGAAAAAGTGCATGTTATATACACACACATTATATATATTACACACACACACGTATTGTGGTTGGCAAGTGGTTAACCTTAAAAACAAAAAATGCAATATATTGCAGCTTACCAATCATTAGTAGTGGTGGCTGCATTCATTTTCATTTTTTTCCCTTCTGTTTTTATCTGCCAATCTGGCCAATAAGGCAATAGACGAGTCAGTTGAACGAGGAAAAAAAAAATGATCTTATTCCCCTATCCATACAGTTGAGGTGTAGAGGTGGAATCCTTCCACTGAGCAACTGTATTCTGACAGCGGAGGGAGACTTCGCCCACCTTCAGAGTACACTGATCAGCACTGCAGACTATAGCCTGCAGTGCTGATTGAGTGGGGAAAATCCCACAGGGTGGTTGTATAGAAGTCAATATAGATGTATAAGGCTGGGTTCCCACCTAAGACGGATCCGTCACACAGTAGGGGGTCCGGTGCGTCTTGGTTCACCATTTTAGGTCTGATTTCAGCTCGAATTTTGGGCTGAATTCAGACCCGAAATGGACCAAAAAAGGCACACGTTTTTCCTGCAAAAACTCACCGGACCTGCTGCGGAGGTATGTGAACCGGCTCCATAGAAAGCCGGTCACATTCTCCTGCTATGGGAATTGGATGCGGCTGCATCCAATTCGCATAGGTGTGAACCTCTCCTTAGATTTAATTTAGAGAAACTAACGAACTGAAGCCAAATCCCAGCTCACATTTTATAAGAAGTAAGCCTAGGTTCACACCAGCTGCAGCCCGTCCGTACGGGGCACAGGGGCGCCGCTCCCTAATCCATGCACCCGGCCCCTAATCTACATGCAAAGGGGCCGGGCGTATGGATTCAAATGTAATTTTATTTTTAAGCAAATGATTAGAGCCAGAGGCTCTAATTGGCTTCAAAAAGGGTGGGCTCAGGGCGTACAGCACTGCACCCTGAGCCCACCCAGTTGTGAGGATTGTTGTAATATTTTATGTCACGCTGTATTTGCCCAAAGTTCAATTTATATTTTATATTGTGAAAGATGATGCTATGCTGAGTAAATAGACTAACATATCACGCTTTAAAATTGCACACGCAACAAATAAGAATGACAGGCCCTCTGGGGTTAAAGAGACCCCAGATCTCTCATTTACTTAAAAAAAAAAAAAAAAAAAAAAAAAAAAAAAGTAATTTTGTCTTTGAGGGGAAAAAATTAATAAAAAAAAAAAAAATCATCCCTTTAAGCCCGCGAGACATAAGTGATGTCAGGCGTCGCTCCAGTCCTCCAAGGGCATAGAGCCAAGTGGGGGCCATCTTGCCCTCAGTTGGCTTCCTGCCCAACCACTCATCGGACCAGATCGCTTCCAGGTTTACCGACGGCTCCAGTAAACCTGGAAGACCCCAGGAAGCAGCTTTTGATGCGTTTCTGCTGCCTTTTGCGTTTTTCCCCCCGCAAAACAACGAAACATCCTCCTAACAAAAAACTTCCTAATAACACAAAACGCATCAAAAACGCGTGTCCAAAAACACACAGCACGCCAGAAGAAAAAAAAGCGCATCAATCGCAGCACGCATAGGTGTGAACACAGCAAACTGTTTTTTTGGTTTTATTTGGGGGGGGGGGGGGGGGGGACAGCTTGTTCTTTAAAAAAAAAAAAAAAGAGACTTACTGGCTGGATCACAAATACAAAGAAAAAATACATAAAAAAACAAAACGAATGCAGCCATCACATCTAAGAATCGGTAAGCTGTGATTTAATGTATGTTCGCTTTTGCGTTTCATACCACTTTACATATACAATGGACGTTGTTTTTTAATGTATTTGTTTGGAAAATTGCTAACATATACCTGTTGATTAGAGATGAGCCTGGGTATGTTCAGATGATCTTCCAATGTTTTTTTTTTTTTTGTGATTCCTGTTAGGAATGAGCTCAGGTGTGTTTATAACTCGGTCACCGGGAAGCTGTCGCTGTACCTGGCCAATCCAAAAGCAGCTGAGGTATTTCCTGCCCTGTAGCTGTACATATACCCACCCCTTGTATACATGTGGCTACCAGGGCAAGGAAAGCTTTGGCCACTTATACAAGGCACAGAACAGATGACAGCTTTCTGGCAGGATCATTCAGATGGGTTCAGATTGAGAACTGAACATTCTTTAGCTCATTCCTACTTCCTGTGATAGGATGGCAACCTTAACAGCAGGGCTTCTAATTAGGGTTGCCACCTGTCCAGGATTCACCCGGACAGTCTGGGTTTTAGATCATGTGACCGGGTTTCGGGAAAACTGATACCCGGACACAATATTCAGACCGGACTGTGGCTCCCCAAGAAACCAAGATAATCACACAAATCTGTTGCCATCAGGGAGCTGCGGGTGGCTGTCTGGGGGCAGGTTCGGCATTACTCGAGGCAGGGCGATGATGTCAGCAAGATATCACATTCGGATCAAACTCACACAGGACCCTTTTTTGATCCACACCAGAATCGGATATCATGGGTGTTCACACTCATGGGATCCAATTCATCTCCAACCTGTCAGTTCGTAGTGCGATATGCGAGCTGAAATGGGGGTGTCATTAACATTGTATTGACAATCCCAGCAGTTCGCATATCACAGTGTGAATTGCCATGCGAGTCGGGTGCGATGCGGCAACTGCAATGGATTTGCAGGATTCCCGCATCACACAAGTGTGAACCGAGCCTGATACCCCTAACTAAAATCAAGTGGAACAATTGCCTTCAGAAGTCACCTAATTAGTAAATAGAGCCCACCTGTGTGTTATTTAATGTCAGTATAAATACAGCTGTTCTGTGAAGCCCTCAGAGGTTTTATAGAGAACCTTTGTGAACAAACAGAATCATGAAGACCAAGGAACACACCAGACAGGTCAGGGATAAAGTTGTGGAGAAGTTTAAAGCAGGGTTAGGTTATAAAAAAATATCCCAAGCTTTGAACATCTCAAAGAGCACTGCTCAATCCATCATCTGAAAATGGAAAGGATATGGCACAACTACAAACCTACCAAGACATGGCCGTCCACCTAAACTGACCGGCCGGGCAAGGAGAACATTCATCAGAGAAGCAGCCAAGAGGCCCATGGTAACTCTGGAGGAGCTGCAGAGAAGCTCAGGTGGGAGAATCTGTCCACAGGACAACTATTAGTCGTGCTCTCCACAAATCTGACCTTATGGAAGAGTGACAAGAAAAAGCCATTGGTGAAAGAAAGTCATAAGAAGTCCTGTTTGCAATTTGTGAGAAGCCATGTGGGGGACACAGCAAACATGTGGAAGAAGGTGCTCTGGTCAGATGTGACCAAAATAGAAATTTTTGGCCTAAAACAAAAATGCTATGTATGGCGGAAAACCAACACTGCACACAACCCTGAACACACCATCCCCACCGTGAAACATGGTGGTGGCAGCATCATGTGGTGGGGATGCTTTTCTTCAGCAGGGACAGGGAAACTGGTCAGAGATGATGGGAAGATGGATGGAGCCAAATACAGGGCAATCTTAGAAGAAAACCCGTTAGAGTCTGCAAAAGACTTGAGACTGGGGCGGAGGTTCACCTTCCAGCAGGACAACGACCCTAAACATACAGCCAGAGCTACAATGGAATGGTTTAGATCAAAGCATATTCATGTGTTAGAATGGCCCAGTCACAGTCCAGACCTAAATCACATTGAGAATCTGTGGCAAGACTTGAAAATTGCTGTTCACAGAAGCTCTCCATCCAATCTGACAGAGCTTGAGATATTTTGCAAAGAAGAATGAGCAAAAATGTCCCTCTCTAGATGTGCAAAGCTGGTAGAGACATCCCCAAAAAGACTTGAAGCTGTAATTGCAGTGAAAGGTGGTTCTACAAAGTATTGACTCAGTGGGGCGCCATACAAATGTACCCCACACTTTTCACATATTTATTTGTAAGAAATGTTGAAAACCATTTATCATTTTCCTTCCACTTCACAATTATGTGCCACTTTGTATTGGTCTATCACATAAAATCCCAATAAAATACATTTACTTTTTTTTGTTGTAACATGGCAAAATGTGGAAAATGTCAAGGGGTATGAATACTTTTTCAAGGCACTGTAAATTGCAGCCAACTTACAGAGAAAATTAGCGGCAGAAATAGGAGAACTCCATAATGCAGTTCAGACACTGAGTGCTCTTTGAGAGTGTGACACAAGCAGTATACCTGAGAGGCACATGTGACTCCCAAGCCACTGATCAGAGGACTGCTCTAGAATATCCTACCCATCATAGTATGTAGATAATGAACACACGTACCCTGTCTGTGTGACCCGGGGCCATAGACAGCAGCTTCCCTTTCCTCCAGTCCCAAACGCAGATCGTGTTCTTGGAGTCAAGACCCACAGACACCAGGCGCTGAGGTCCAGACACAGATCCAGGGCAGCGGGAGAGAAGAGAACACCAATGAGAAGAGACAATACATTGCAAGCTTGTCGCATTTAATGACTAACAGGCTGAAATGTTTAACTTTTTCGGATGAAGTGACAATTGACGATGGATCCCATGACAAATCACCAGCGACAGCTGACATCACATGAACCCTCCTGTCCTATAAAGTGGAATGTAAATGGTTTCTGCTCAGTTTTATTAAAAACAGTTATGTTTTTTTTTTTTTTAGAAGTCCTGTCTTGTCTTGCTGAGGATTTGGTATGCTGAGGAACGGCTGATCACCGAAACCACCATAGACCACATTGCTGCACCACAGCCGCCATCAGCTAATACCATAATAACCAACATCAGCCCACTAAGGGGGGGGGGGGGGGGGTTGGTGGAGATTTTATTTAGAATCAGCTTTCTGCCATAATGGGAGCCCACACATCGGGTGCAGCTCTAGCAATAGGCGGGTCAGGCGGCTGCCTAGGGTGTCAGGGTGGAGGAGGGTGGCAAAATCTGGATACCCAGCCACTTGCTGGAGATTCAGATTTTTCAAATACCTGCAAGGCTGGCCGGCGTCACCTTCCATAAGGCACCATAATTGTGTGTGTGGGGGGGGGGGGTAAAATGCGCTTGTGAAGACATCCCCGCACTCTGTGCAGAAACAATTTGCCATCTCCACCCCCATTTTGTCAGCCGGCTTTCTCCGGGACCACTCTGTCCCCAGCCTACAGTGCCACCCTTTGCAGCGGCAACAAGAAGAGGAGGTGCGGGGGGGGGGGGATACAGTGGGGAACAGAGGTGTGGGAGGCATATAATGGGAAACAAAAGGTGTGGGGGGATACAGTGGGGAACAGAGGTGCGAGGGGGGGTACAGTGGGGGGGATACAGTGGGGAATAGAGGTGCGGGGAGGATACAGTGGGGAATAGAGGTGCGGGGGGGGATATAGTGGGGAACAGAGGTGTGGGAAGGGTTCAAAGGGGAACAGAGGTGTGGGAGGGATACAATAGGCAACAGAGGTGTGGGAGGGATATAGTGGGGAACAGAGGTGCGTGGGGGATACAGTGGGGAACAGAGGTGCGGCGGGGATACAGTGGGGAACAGAGGTGCGGGGGGATTCAGTGGGGAACAGAGGTGTGGGAGGGATACAATGGGGAATAGAGGTGTGGGGGGGATACAGTGAGGGAACAGACTGAGGTGCGGGGGGGATACAGTGGGAACAGAGGTGCGGGGGGGATACAGTGGGGAACAGAGGTGTGGAGGGGGGGGATACAGTGTGGAACAGAGGTGTGGAGGGGGGGGGGTGATACAGTGGGGAACAGGCATTTAGGGTGGTACAGTGACAAAAAGGTGTGCAGGGGACTAGAGTGATGAAGCAATTTGGGTGATCTGAGGTGTGAAAAAACAGGCGTTGGGGTGATTTGAGGTGTGGTGGTTCAAGTTCACCTTTGTAAAAAAATAAAATAAATGCAGATCTTTCTGCAGGTAAAAAAATGTGCATTTATTATTATTTTTACTAGGAGACTATAAAGCATTATTAGTGTATCTTTCTGCTTGTACGGACAGGCAGTTACACAGTCAGCCTGTCCATATACTACCCAAGCCTGTCTATATACCTGAGGACCATGGCTGCCATGAGGAAGCGAGTCGGTGCCACCGCCATTTGTCTTTAGGCTGGGTCCAGAGGCACAGGTGCGGGCCTGTGGACCACGGCTGAAGAAATAAGTGGAGAGGCGCTGCAAAAAATCTCCACCACCTCCATCGTATACACGGACGGGACAAAGGGGGTGGAGCAGAAAAATTTGTTTTCTCCTAGGGTGTCAAAAATCCTTGCACCAGCCCGGGCCAACATTGTCAGTGCCAAATTAATGCCTTTCAGCTGTTTTTATTTAAAAAAACGAGGCAGGAGATACATTCATGTTAAATTTTTAGGACATTATGGACAAAAACGCATACCTGCCCATCCATGTCAAATGCCAGACAGGCGATACCATGCGTGTGGACATCTTTCAGTATAGAGACGGTCTGGACGGAGTATGAATCCCACACACAGATGTATGGCTCCTTCCCAACTTGCCCCGTAGCCACCAGCAGACGTTCAGGGTGCAGTGCCAAGCTAGGACGGCAAAGAAAAGAAAAATTAATTAACACGATTAATGCGGAACATCAGCTTGCCCTGTATTGTTTTTAAATAATGCAAATGGAGACTCTCCAAAATAGCTTGCTCTGAGCTTTAATCCATCTCTCTGATTATACCACTGCCGGGATATCACATCCGACCTCCATAGAGTAAAACACACTCTGCTCCTGGCCTTCCCTCTACCTTTCCGATTACCACCGGGATATCACACCCTCCAACTTGACCCTCCCTAAAGGTAGAACATTTCTTCTTATGACCTTCTCTCTACCTTTCTGATTACACCCACCACAAGCATACCACAGCTCCAACATGACCCTCCGTAAGGTAGAAGAAACTCTACTCCTGGCTTTTCCTCTACCTTTCTGACTGCATGTCCACTGAATATCACACCTCCAACATGACCCTCCATAAGGTAGAAAAAGTTTCTTCTCAACTTTTCCAATTACACCCACCACTGAGAACTCACACCCTTCAAAAGGCCCTCCATACTCTTTTTCCTGACTTTCTTCCCACCTTGTCTCTACCTTTCTAATTACAAACACCACTGGGATAGAATACCCTCCAACATGACCCTTCATCCGGTGGAACATACTCTCCTCTTTACCTTTCTATTGACACCCACCACTGAAAAGTCTCACTCTTCAACATGGCCTTCCAAAAAGGTAGAAAATGTATTTTCTCCTGACCTTCTTGCTACCTTTCTGATTGCACCCACCTTCCAAATATATCACAGTTGACATCACCCTGCATAAAGGTAGAATATACTCTGGTCCTGGCCTTCTCTTTACCTTTCTGATTACATGACCACTGGGATATCATATCTCCGACATGACTCTCCATAAGGTAGAAAAAGTTTTTCTTGACCTTTTCTCAACCTTTTTGATTACACCCACCACTGAGATATCACATCCTCAAAGATGCTTCATAAGGTAGGAAATACTCTTCTCCTGACCTTCTCTTTACCTTTAAAATTACAAACACCGCCAGGATACACCCACCAATATGACCCTTCATCAGGTGAAAAACAATCTCCTCTTTACTTTTTTGATTACACCCACCAACTGGAAAGTCGCACCCTTCAACCCTTCAAAACCCTTCAACCCTTCCAAAAAAAACCTTCAACCCTTCCAAAAAAAGCAGAAAATTCTCATCTCCTGACCTTGCTACCTCTCCGATTACACTGACCACCAGGATATCACACCTCCTTTCCCCTCACTTTTTCAACACAACCACTACTGGGATATCACAATAACACAGCTTCAACAAGATCCAACATAAGGTAGAAAATACTCTTCTCCTGACCTTCTCTCTACTTTTTTCTGCGTATAACCACTATTGGGATATCACAATATCACATCTCCAACATGACTCTCCATAAGGTGGAAAATATTCTTCTCCTGACCCCTCTAATATTCTGATTACACCCACTATAGGGATATCGCATCCCCCAACATGACCCACTATAAAGGTAAAAATACTTTTCTTCTGACCTTTTCTCTACCCTTTGGATTAAAATAACATAAGCTTAGTGGGTGAACTCTTCTGAAAGGTTTCAGGTAATTGTTATAAGAAGAGTAGACAGACATTTGGGGTGATTTTCTTTCAGCTTAATGGAGGGAGTTATGCATTTGCAAGGGTGGAAACATTACCATGTTACAGTATAATGCTAATGCCATTTGAGGATTGATACAGAAAACCAGAGACCCCTTTGTATTGCACTGTCCTCTCACACCTACTCCTGCACTGTCCGTATGGTCACCCTCCTAGGACCCAACTCAAGTAGACAGACAGATATGGCTCTATAGAAAGTATACATTGCTTTTCTCGAGAGAACAGATGACCAGACCAATTTATGCATCAACATTAACACAGCAGAGAAAAATGCACCTCCTTGTGTACCACTGGTGGCCTGTAGTATTCCAATGCTGCTTCGGATTTACATGTACTTTAAAGTTGAATTCCAGGTTTTTTTTTTTTTTTCTAACTTTTCTAGTTACACTGGTGCAACTTGGACATTTATATTCATATATACATATTCCATACCTGTAGAATATCTCTAGAAGCAAGGAATTACTGTAGCAGCCGCTGCTACTACTACAGTGCTTCTCTGCGTCTATTGGGTCCCGTTCTAAGCGACTGCCTTGTTACTTAGTGAACACAGGAGGTCACATACTCAGCATGGGCCCCATTCTTCATTTTATCAATGAATGTAAAGCATTCTTTAATTGCGTGAGGTGGAGAGGTGGTGATGTCACAGTTTCCCCCTCATCCAATCAGAAAATGCTTTGCATTCAACGAGAAAAATGCAAGACGTGGAAGCCACGCCGTAGCGAGTTAGAGCTGCCTTGGCGGCAAAACAGGGACCTACTCAATATTAGGTGGGTGGGCATTAGACATGTGCACTGACAAAAAATTTGTTCATTTTTCGTTTCATTGTTTTTTTTGCTTTTTTCGGAAATTCGGAAAATCTGAAATTCGAAAATCTGAAAAAAAAAAGAAAATCAGTAAAATTCTAAATAATAACCAACTACCGGTAATAATAGCTATTAAATTATAGGTATTGGAATTTCCTTTCAAATTTGGCTGTTTGTCAATGTAACGAATACAAATTTATCTGAAGTTATGTATTATGCGAAATAACGAATGTAAACAAATGGAACGGAACAAATTAATAATAAATACTAATAAGAAAACGGTTTTATTATTATTATTATTATTAGATCATTACGTTCCATACGTTTAGACACGGTATTCGTTATTTCAGATAATTACAATACCTATAATTTAATATTTATTATTAGTTATTTCAGATTTTCGGGTTTTTGAATGTTCAGATTTTCATTCTTTTGAATGTTTCGATTTTCATTATTATTTTTGGGTTTTCAAATTTCCAAATTTTGAATTTCGGAACAATTTTCCAATTTCCGAATTTCCAATTTTGGAGATGTCAAAATCCGGAAATTCAGAAATTGAAAAATTCAAAAATGAACGAATTTGTCAAAATTAGTTAAAAAATGTGTAGCACCGGTACGCCTGATGAGTACGCACTATGCATGCAAATTTAATTTTTATGTTTTTTTTATGATTATGCTTTGGCATCAGTTTGGCTAGGATGTATCAAGCTTTTGCCTGGTCATAGGTGGGGTTTGCACCTGCGAGAGGCATCAGAACGCAGTCTGGTTGGACGCATTGGGTACCAATCTCTCTCTCGGAGCCAATCAGTGGGCACTTTTGTCTCACTGTGTATTATGGGAGAGGGTACTTAAGGGGCTGAAGTCACGTGGTTCTGGGTTCCTGTCCAGAAGTTGTTGCTGACTCCATGGTCCTGGTCCTCCCGACCAGCCCCCAGAGGCACTCATGGCTGGGGTGTGGATCCATCCGTTTCCGGGCCTCGGGACTGGCTAGTCTGATGCACAGTAACTGGAAGGAGGATTCTAAGGTGTTCCGGTGCCGTCTCGGGTTTTGAGAGGCCCAGCAACTCTACATGCAACCAGGGGAGGACTCTTCAGTAAGAGAGCCACGCACGAGGCTGGCTGCTCGGCAAGAGCCTGGAAGCTGAGCTGTTAAGGACACTAATTGAATCCACATTTCTTACGGTATCGCTGGAACGGCTGTAAGATACTGGTACCTCTATTGTATCCTTCCTGTGAGCATCTAAGTTTTCAACCAAGTCTGTGGCAGAGAATTTGCTAAGCTAAAATTACTTGTTGGCTGCTAGTATCCATAAACAAGGATTTATCCAACAGTTGCGAGTGGCTATTCCCTGGATTACATAGAGAGAGACTTTTATTGAAGTCAGCAGTTCCAAAGTACCTGAGCTATACTTCATCCTTATATCCTCTATTCCCAACTGAGAGACTGAGTTTTGTTCCACTCTTTTAAGCAAATAAAAACCCTAAAAAGCAATTCAAGTGTGGTTTTTGCAGTTACTGGGCTATCAACCCTGGGAACCCCTAGACAAGAACGATGAGTTACGAGCTGGAGGAGGTAATCGGTAAGCCCAGAAAAATTTCAGCCACCCCTTTGTTGTGGAAATTTTAGATGTATTTATTATATGTATTGTCATAAGAGTCCTCCTGTGTTCATTCTCCCCCAGCCCGCTCTTTTAGAGCTGACTGGGGCAGACTGACGATGGTTGAGATCCGTTAGGTAGTGGATAATATCTTGGGGTTGGAAAGAAAGGTGTTTGCGGAGTGGGGGTATGTCCACCAGCAAAAGGGCCCCTGTACATTGTACAGACGATCGTCTGGGGACATATGCGTTCTCTGTAGGCATTGGCTGTGTGCGGATGTGTGCACATCGTCTCTCCTGTGTCTGATCAGCACATGGAGATAGGCGGTGCACATCTGTAGATGGCTTTCCATTCACAAGAGATGAAGGATTATCCAAGTATACATTGTTCTCTGGAACAATGTATATATATATATATATATATATATATATATATATATATATATATATATATATATATATATATATATATATATATTTTTTTTTTTTTTAAGGATTTCTATCAATGGAATTATAATCATCGTTCATTGGTTTTGTATGGTTTCCATCATTGAAAGCACTATGGTCTGTGTGCCAAGCTGACTAAAAGGGGGCGTGTGCATTTCCTCTTGTGAATGCCCTCCCCTTTAATGTATGTCATTTCCTGTGATGTCATTTTCTGTAGTAAGGAAGTCCAGCCTGTTGGGGGCAGGACTTCCTGTTTGTCATTCTTTGAGAGATAATAAAAGGCGATGTTGAGCCCCCAGAGGGGGGGGTAGAAGCATGGAACTGAGAACGTAGAAGGATGGTTGAGTCTGTTCATTGGGATGAATGTGTTGGAAGGTAACCTGAAAGCATTATATCATTAAGACGGAAATGGGTGCTTATTGGAAGCACAAAGTAGGTAGTGGGCTGTGTGCATAGCATAGCAGCCAAATTGCTACCACACCTTCGGGGGTCAGTGCTACAAACGGATTCGGAACTAAACGAATTGCACATGTCTAGTGGGCATAACATTATGGATTGGTGTATATCAGGCATATTCAAAGTCCTATCTAAATCTAAACCAGCCTCTCTCAACCAGTGTGCTGAGGGCTGTCAGATGAGCCCGATCCCCTGCCGAAGTGTACATCGGCACTGTGAGAAGCTCCGCCAGCCTCAAAAGTGAAAGTAAAGTGCAGGGGAGTGTGCGCTGTGCTCTCTGCTTCCCCCTACAGTGCAGTACCCGGCATGTGTCTGTATATAATGTCTGTATGTATGTGTATGCGTGTGTCTGTATGTATGTGTATGTGTGTGCATGTATGTGTGTGCATGTATGTGTGTGCATGTATGTGTGTGCATGTCTGTATGTATGTGTATGCATGTGTCTGTATATATGTGTATGCATGTGTGTGCATGTGTCTGTATGTATGTGTATGCATGTGTGTGCATGTGTCTGTATGTATGTGTATGCATGTGTGTGCATGTGTCTGTATGTATGTATGCATGTCTGTGTCTGTATGTGAGTGTGCATGTGTCTGTATGTGTGTATGTTACTTTTAATCCGGACCCCCCCCCCCCCCATTCTTGTACCATCAGAACTGCTTTTGTAGGGCTTGTGTGTGATAGCAGCCAGGACTGCTGCTCCACTGAAAAGCAATTCATGCACAGATCACTTTTCAGAGGCATTTGAAAGGTGGTAAAGAGGCATTATGTTGCCTCCTCACCACCTGTTTTAAGCCCGTAAATGCAGAATCACTATACCGCCACTGTGCAATCCACACAGTTGCGGGGTAGTTGCAGTGCAGACCCATTCATCCTGGTTATACCTCCAGCTGCAGCATGTGTACACCCCCAGCTGCTCCCTTTGCAGCTAAAGGGGGAGAAGTTGGGGGTGGTAAAAACAGCTTAACCATGTGGTTTTACTGCCCCTCCAACCTGACATGTGAACAAGCCCTTGGTTCACATCTGTGGCTGCATGCTGTGTGTAGGGCAGCCCATTAATTTCAATGGGTTACCCTACCCACAAAAATGCAGGGAAAGAAGTCCCCAAGCTTTTTTTTTTTTCTTTTCAATTGCACTGCACCAAAAGTACCCCATGTTTTCCAATGTGTGGGGTACCATTAGGAATTAACGGTATCTCTAAAGAACAGAGCATTCGTCTGTGTGTCGGGAACGAGCGCGACAAAGGCAAGAGAATTCTTGTTGAGCAGTGTATTAGTGCTCGAACGAACACACTTAGACCGAATTTTAATGGTTCAAAGAATGACAAGCAAAATGGTTGTCCCTCACGCATGTTCACTTCATCAAATCTGGCCCTCTTTGAAAAAAGTTTGGACACCCCTGGACTGTATATAAGATACAGCATATATCGGTTTCTCTCTGGGGATCCTTCGAGGAATTGAAAGATTAGGTGTAATGCCGCATACACACGATCGGAATTTTGGTCGGAAAAAGCTCTGATTTTTTTCAATGGGATTTCGCTCAAGCTGTCTTGCATACACACGGTCACACCAAATTCCGACCGTCAAGAACGCGGTGACAAACAAAACGTACGAAGGGACTAGAAAAAGGAAGATCAATAGCCAGTAGCCAATAGCTTCTGTCCCGTAGTTGAACTTGAGCATGCGTGAGTTTTTGCGCGTATTGCATACACACAAACGCATTTCCGGATAGGAACTTTTTCCGACCGAAAAATTGAGAACATGCTCTCAATCTTTTGCTGATCGAAAGTCTGATGGAGCATACACACGGTCACATTTTCCGGCCAAAAGCTCTCATCGGTCTTTTGCTGGCTGGTTTTCCGATCGTGTGTACGCGGCATATGAATGAGAAAACAGTAATGATGCAGAAGAAGGGAAAAAAAATTCTCAGAATCCAGACGACAGACAGAGATATCTGCTCTTACTCATCATTCATTATTATTAGGACACCACATCAGGCAGGACACTTCACAAAGACACAGAGAGTGCATCATGAATTATAACTCCATGCTAACATTAATATTTTGTCTATCTCAAAAAATTCAGCACATCACTACAGGCTGTGCAAAATCCCCGGAGTATCTGGATTCTGGTTATCAAGGACATGATGAGACACTGGAAATGCAGTTTGAGGGTGCGTTTGTGCTGAAGAATTTACAAGGAACTGATCAGGAGGGGAATATCAAATTTAGAACAAGCTAGAAGACTTCGCCAATACCCAATATGTTTGGACTGTAAGCCCGCCTTTGTCAAGCAGGGTGCCTTCAGGGTTCTTCAGAAATGCCTTGGCAAAATACCTAAAAATTGCCCAAAAATTGTATACAAGACGGTGGTGGGTGGATGAAACCTGCCTATTAGATACAAAAAGCCACAGATTTCCATTGTGCACCATTACAGCCTATCAGCTGCCGATGTCCTAACAGCCAATGGCATCATCGTTTAATAGGTAGGATGTCGGGTGCCTGTCCAGCATCCTTGTTTGCCCTTCCCATGCTCCGCTCCATCAGCACTGTGGTTACATTAACTGAGCAAGGGAGAGAAACTGAGGGAGAAGAGAAACACTGGAATACTAGTCAGTACCAGTGTGAAAAGGTGTATTTGTTCTATGTATGTGGATGTTGTAGTATTATGTAAAACTATTAACCACATCGCGCAAATCGCTGTACCCCTACGTCGGTACTTTGACGCTAAATACCGCTGTAATGGCAGTAGCTAGCTACCATAACCCTGGTATTTTCAGGAATGGCTTGCGTTTTCCTTTGAGATAAAAGTGGTCTCTGCGGCGGATTCGCCGCAAGATCACTTTTATCAGTGGCAGGAGAGGTGACCACCCCGCTCCTGCTGCGTTCCAGTCGTCTTGGAGCGGTCGGTAGCAGCGGAGACTATAGCATCCGCTCCCCTCACCTCCTGGATGCCGAGTGAGGGGAAGATGGCCCCCCCCCCCGCTCGGCTCCATAGCATTGGAGGGCGGCAGTGACGACAAATGTCACTTACGCCCATAGCTCTTAAAGGAGATTTATTTATTTTTTTCCTTTCAAATTATTTTTTATTTTTTTTGTATTTTAGGCTGGGTTCACACCGCTGCGGGGGGAGAACCGGATGTGATTCGCACAGCAAATCACATCCGATCTCCGTAGCACTGCGAGTTCAGCCATACAGATAGTATGGCTGAACTCGCAGCTGTCCCGCAGCAAACTCGCACAGGACCCTTTTTTGGGTCCCCAACGGAATCGGATCGCATGGGGGTTCACACCATGCGATCCGATTCCTGTGCGAGTCGGCAGATCGCACTGCGATATGCCGACGGATCTGGGGGTGTCATTAACATAACATTGACACCCCCAGCCGTCCGCATAGGGCAGTGTGAACTGCCGGCGGGAGGTGAGCGATGCGGGAAAACGCCGCGGATTCGCGGCGTTCCCGCATCGCAATAGTGTGAACCTAGCCTTAGTGTTAATATGAGATCTGAGGTCTTTTTGACCCCAGATCTCATTTAAGTGGTCCATGCTTTTTTCTATTATAAGGGATGTTTACATTCCTTATAACAGGAATAAAAGTGTAAACAGACAGTGTAAACAAAAATAAAAATAAAAAGTAAAATAAATAAGAAAAAAAAAATTGAAAGCGCCTCGTCCCAACAAGCTTGCGCGCAGAAGCGAAAGCATACGCGAGTAGCGTCCGCATATGAAAATGGTTTTCAAACCACACATGTGAGGTATCATCACGATCGTTAGAGCAAGAGCAATAAATCTGGCCTCAGACCTCCTCTGTAACTCAAAACTGGTAAACTGTAGAAAATATTAAACGTCGCCTATGGAGATTTTCAAGGGTAAAAATTTGTTGTCATTCCACGAGCGGGCACAATTTTGAAGCGTGACATGTTGGGTATCAATTTACTTGGCGTAACATTATCTTTCACAATATGAAAATTAAATTGGGCTAATTTTACTGTTATCTTATTTTTTCATTCAAAAGTGTGTATTTTTTCCCCCAAAAAAATGCGCTTGTAAGACCACTGAGCAAATACAGTGTGACAGAAAGTATTGTGACCACCATTTTATTCTCTAGGGTGTTATATATATATATATATATATATATACATACACACACACACACACACACACACACACACACACACACACACACACACACACACACACACACACACACACACACACTGTTTGGGAGTTCTAAATAATTTTCTAGCAAGACAAAAAGATTTTAATTTGTAAACACAGAGTCTGAAAAATAGGCCTGGTCCTTAAGTGGTTAAAGTGGTTCTAAAGGCAGAAGATTTTTATATTGTTTTATATCTTATTGCAGTCTATTCATTAAGATAAAAAAAAAAAAAAAAAAAAAAGCTTCTGTGGGCAGCAGTCCCTCAGCCTCCCTAATATTACCTGAGCCCCATCTCTTTCCAGCAATGTTGCACAAGAGCCTCAGCTGTCTGGGACTCCCCCCTCCTCATTGACTGAGACAGAACCAATGGGGAGAGAGAGAGGGCGTGGCTCCATGTCTGAATGAACACACAGAGCAGCAGCTCGACTCGGCAGAAGGGAGGGGCCCGGAGTTTCGGCAAGGGATCAGAGAAGAGGAGGATCTGGGCTGCTCTGTGCAAAATCATTACACAGAGCAGACAAGTATAACATGTTTGTTATTTTTAAACAAAAATAACAAGACTTTAATATCACTTATTTTTTTACATTTTAGAATGAGGTGCCCCAAGATTGTGGATAAATTTAAAGGTTGCCTTGACTGAAAAAAGGTTGAGCAACACTGCTGTAAGCCATGCTGCTGAAAATGTTAAAAGGCAGCACAATGTAACATATGTAACATGTATTGCATGTTGGACTTGTCCAGCAGCTTAAAGGTTCTGCATTCCGGTATATGAAATAGTACATACAAACAGCACTTGTGTACTAAAGGATAGTGGATAGGCACAGAATTTAGATATTCTTCTCATTCACAAGTCCAATTCACATGATGTCATGAAATAATTTGTGGCCTTGCAGCTCTCTTCAGACCCAGGAAAGCTTGAAACTGTACATAAATAAATCACAAAAAGAGAAAGTGTACCAGGTTCATGCATCACTTGGTCTGGACTTTTTAAAGTCCTTATCTGGACAAGCAGGTTAGCTCTGAGGTTTGTCCCTTGAAACGCGTCAGTAGCAGCAGTTTACTGCACTCTGAAGTGAAGACAGGGTTATCACCCCTGTATAGATTTTTGCCACCTGTGTCCTATTAGGGAGATTTCTCTTTACTTCCTGTCTTATAGCTAAAATAGAAAGTGAGAGGAAATCCTTCCAAAGCGAGGGAATCCCTGGTTGTCACTAGAATGTTTGGTCCAAACCTAGGTTTTGCATGTCCAGCCCCCCTATTCGGTGGGACCTGCTAATTCTATGTAAATTAAGCATTTCTTCCACTTCTATATATGAGCAGCTTGCCACGGTCACTGGTTCCAAAAGAGGTGGTGGGGACATCATAGAAACTGCTGAAAACCGGGCATCTCCACCATATGTGTAAAGTAGTGGGGATAGCAGGGATTTCATTGCCCAAATATAGCCAATACATGTCACCAATATACATGCTGATTTACTTAGAGCATGATGGGTCACCCCTTCCCTTACATAGTGGATGACAGCTCACCCCCTTCCCTTACATAGCAGATGACAGCTCAGCTCTTCCCTTATATAGCGGGTGACAGCTCACCCCCTTCCCTAACATAGCGGATGACAGCTCACCCCTTCCCTTACATAGTGGATAACAGCTCACCCCTTCCCTTACTTAGCAGATGACAGCTCACCTCTTCCCTTATATAGCGGATGACAGCTCACCCCTATTCCCTTACATAGCGGATGACAGCTCACCCCCTTCCCTAACATTGCAGATGACAGCTCACCCCTTCCCTTACATAGCGGATGACAGCTCACCCCTTCCCTTACATAGCGGATGACAGCTCACCCCCTTCCCTAACTTCGCGGATGATAGCTCACCCCCTTCCCTTACAAAACGGATGACAGCTCACCCCCTTCCCTTACATAGCGGATGACAGCTCACCCCTTTCCTTACATAACGGATGACAGCTCATCCCTTCCCTTACATAGCGGATGACAGCTCACCCCTTCCCTTACATAGCGGATGACAGCTCACCTCTTCCCTTACATAGCTTTTACACATGGGCATACTGTATTTAAATACTCCCATCTACACTAGATCCAGCATAAAAAATGCCAGTTTTGGTATGTAATCGCATGCCTTTATGGGTAACCATATATATTTTCTAATGCATAAACTCATTCTATTGGCTAGAAAAATTTATGTATTCTATCAGAATTAAATGTACATACATACACACACATACATGCATTTATACACATTTATCCATATAGGTGTGTAAATTATGCCAGTAAGCTTCTATCCGAATGCAGGTTTGGGGCTCTTTTTATGCCCCTAAATGCTGCTCTAAATTGTGACTCTTTATGTACAGTATGTATTGATGACCATTTACATTGAATGCGGCTTTGAAATTGTGCGACTTCATCTGAAATTGCATGATTTCAAAGCCACGTCAGTGCGACTTCCGGTGCAACTTGGAAGACATCTGAGCGGCTTCATGCACAGATGTCTATGCAAGTCGCACCTGAAATCGAAGTGCAGGAAGTACCATTTCAAATCAGTGCAGCACCGATTTAAACGATTGCCGGCAATAGGCTGTGACTTGACCTGTCAATGTGAACAGGGCCTAAATGCCCCAATGTGCATGGACACATGGGCTGATACAGAGCTGCATTCAGAATCATAGGAAATTGAAAGGACCTTGTTTACTTGTTTGGCTATTATTGCCCTCCCCGTTGAAAAGCCATCCTAAGTGGATTGCTTTTCAAAAGGTATTAGACAAGCAGCAAGAAGGCGTTATGTCCCCTCCCCACTGCCTGTTTTAACTCTCAAAATAATGAATCACCAAATCATAAGCGCATGCAAGGAGGCAAGCTGCAGTGCGGCTCTGTTCACTTGAACACGCAATCTAATTTTTGCTGCAGCCTGCGTGCATCCCTAAGCAGATGCATTTCTGTGTTTAGGTGAGCAGTTGAGGGGGTAGTAAAACCACAGCTCAACCACCTGCTTTTACCGCCACCCTTCTGACTGTGTGAATGAACCCTTAAGCTACATTCACACCAGTGATTAAGGACGGTGCGAATTGCAGCGGCAGTTCCTGATGCAGCTCTCAGTGGCTCTCAGTAGATAGGTGTGGCCGCTGGCCCCCCATTCACTGTACTACAAGGTCACTGGTGGCCGCATCTGTTTTTGGCTTTCTGCACAGCCAGCGATTACCTGCGGTGATGAAGGCTGGATGCCGCCATCACTGCAGGGCTGACGGCCATACTTAGCCACTGAGAACCGCAGAAGATTCCTGCTTCTACAATTCACAACAGACCTAATCGTTGGTATAATTGTGTCCTTAAAGTGTCACTTTTTTTTCTAACCATGTGCACATGACCGTTTTTTTGTTTTTTTTCCCCTCAATGCAGCACAAAAAGGGAGCCAATTAAAGTCTGCTAAATAAAATCGAACAATATCAAAATTAGATGTAACTTGTATTTGTTAGTATCTGTGACAGATGACCAGGGCTGGACTGGGACAAAAATTAGGCCCCGGACTTCATCCAGATCGGCCCACTTTAATTTTGCAAACATGCACAAAAACAGTATATAAAACTATAAACAATTGTGCAAAAAAAACATAAGTAAAAATCAGTGCCCATTAATGCAGCCTGATCAGTGCCCATCAGCACAGCCTCACCAGTGCCCATTTATGCAGCCTCACTAGTGCCCATTTATGCAGCCTGATCAGTGCCCATCAACGCAGCCACACCAGTGCCAATTAATGTAGCCTCACCAGTGCCCATTATTGCAGCCAGATCAGTGCCCATCAATGTTAGTCCCCCCAGTGTACTGATATAGCACAGGCCCGCCTTCAACTGTGTAGTGCGCTGCTGCGGATTAATCTGCCGAAAGCAGAAAGTGATGAAATAGTCCGCTTTCTGGCCCCCACAGAACACAGGGGGCTGGAGATGGTTTTTTTTTCTAAACAGCTGTGCACAGCGGGAGATTAGCTTATTGGTGGACAGGGTTTGGGAGTCTCTGCCTACTTTACCTCCACTGTCACTAAAATGGGCCCAGTGAGAAATCGGCCCACCGGGAAAGTCCCTGTAGTTCTGATGGCCAGTATATGCCTGCAGATGACACATAAATTAAGTGCTGATCACCAACAGGTGTAATCTGGAGCTGATCAGGGAAGTAATAGTAAAGTAGTAGTAAATCATGATATGCAGGATAGATACTGTAGATAAATAGATAGGATCTTTTTTATATGCTTTTTATTTATACTGTGTGTGTGTGTGTGTGTGTATATATATATATATATATATATATATATATATATATATATATATATATTTTACACACACATACTGTACACTGTATATAAAACATGGTATAAAACACTCCACTGATCAGCTCTGTCATCTTTCACAGATACTCACAAATAAACACAAATGTTACATCTAATTTTGATATGGTTACGTTTTTGTTTTATTTGTTTTATTAAAATGTTACACGGAGGTTTCTTTTAGCAAATATCAGGGCTGATTGCTGAGGAATTGTACCTTCCATGACTACCTCTTGTTGATGGGTAGAAGATTTATTTTATCTTGTTGCATTACATATAAACAGTAACATAATATAAATAAACAGCACTACAATCTACAATAAACGTCCCCAAACCATTGCCCTCTCTCGATGTGTCATCTTCAATCAGTGGTACAGCATGACATAATGGGCCCATGGCAAAATGTGTCCCCCCCCCCCCTCGCCCCACCACCTCCTAATCCTGCGCCTGCTCCACTGGCTGGTCCTCCCATATCTTAACTCCGTCCCTGCCACAGGCTGCCACCTCTGGCTCCATCACCATAACAAGGGCAGTGTAGGCACACCAGATATGGCATTACAAATAAATCCTTTTCCCTTATCTGAGCCAAGGCTGAAGCAGCAACAAGACTCTAATCTGAACGTCAACTGGCTGCAGTGCACTCAGAGATGATGATATACCCAGTGTACAGTATAGTGTGCTGCTTGTAGCGGTACGTGTCCTATAAAAAAAATGATTTGATCCCCTGCAGATTTTGTACGTTTGCCCACTTATAAAGAAATAAAAGGTCTATAATTCTTATCATAGGTGTATATTAAATGATAGAGACAGAATATTAACCAAAAATCCATAAAAAAAACATGTTATAAAGGGAGTTGCAGTTCAGTGAGTAAAATAAGTATTTGATCCCCTACCAACCAACAATAATTCTGGCTCCCACAGACTGGCTACAGTAGGTGCTCATGAAGTACACAGATTAGCCCTGCGAATCTAAGAAGGTGCTCCAAACCACAACTCGTTATGTGTATAAAAGACACCTGTCCACAGAATCTCTTTCTTCCATTCAAACCTCACCATCATGGGCAAGACCAAAGAGCTGTCAAAGGACATCAGGGACAATGATGTAGACCTGCACAAGGCTGGAATAGGCTGCAAGACCATCAGCAAGAAGCTTGGTGAGAAGGAGACAACTGCTGGAGCGATTTTTCTCAAATGGAAGAAATACAAAATAACCATCAATCGCCCTCGGTCTGGAGCTCCATGCAAGTCTTCACCTCATGGGGTGAGGATGATAATGAGAAAAGTGAGGGATCAGCCCAGAACTACACAGGAGGAGATTGTGAATGATCTCAAGGCAGTTGGGACCACAGTCACCAAACAAACCATTGGTAACATAATACGCCGCCATGGATTGATATGGTATTGGGATGTACCCCATGGCCATCCACATGTGCAAATGATGCTCAATCTGTGCCAATCAGTGCCCACAAATGGGCACTGACTGGCACCATTATATAACATGATGCCCAACAATGCCACCCAGTGTCATCAGTGCAACCAGTGTCATCAGTGCCACCAGTGTCCAGTGCCACCTATCAGTGCCCATCCGTGCCACCCATAAGTACTCAGTGCCACCTATGAGTGTCCATCAGTGCCGCACACCAGTGCCACCTATCAGTGCCACCCATCAGTGTCCATCAGTGCCACCTATCAGTGCCACCTCATTGGTGCCCATCAGTGCAGCCATATCAGTGCCCATCATTGAAGAAGAAAACATACTTATTTACAAACTTTTTTTTTAACAGAAACAAAGAAAAATGTTTTTTTTTCCAAATTTCTGGGTCTTTTTTTATTCGTTGCGCAAAAAATAAAAACTGCAGAGGTGATCAAATACCACCAAAAGAAAGCTCTATTTGTGGGAAGAAAATGATAAAAAAAACTTATTTGGGTACAGTGTTGTATGACCGTGCAATTGTTATTCAAATTGCAACAGTGCTAAAAGCTGAAAATTGGCCTGGGCAGCAAGGTGTCCAAGTGCCCGGTATTGAAGTGGTTAAGGTCATGGAGTGTCCTAGCCAAAATTCATGGAGAGAGCTGAAACTTCAAGCTGCCAAGCAGCAGTCAAGAAACCTTAAAGCAGAGTTCCACCCAAAAGTGGAACTTCCCCTTACATGCCACATTTGGCATGTACTTTTTTTTGGGGGGGGGGGGAAGAGGGGTACCTTCTTTTTAGTGGGACTTCCTGTCCCACTTCCTCCTTCCTCTTCTCGGCCGCCTAGGCAACTCCTCCTTTCGTCATAGGAGGGATCAGCCCTGCTCCCTGCCAGCAATCTTCTGGGACACATCACGGGCCAATAGCAGAGCACAGCGCGACTCGCACATGTGCAGTGCACGCCCAGCCATGAACCCATAAGCTGTCACGGCTGGGTGCCCACAGTTGATATGACTACGCTGCGGAGAGGAGGGGGAAAGGAGCGAGGCTCTAAGCGCCTGTATTGCTGGACTGTGGGACAGGTAAGTATGTGTTTATTAAAAGTCAGCAGCTACACTTTTTTTTAGCTGCTGACTTTTAATAAACTAAAAAACGGGTGGAACTCCGCTTTAAGGATTTAGAGAAGATCTGTAAAGTAGAGTGGACCAAAATCCCTCCTGAGATGTGTGCAAACCTGGTCACCAACTACAAGAAACGTCTGACCTCTGTGCTTGCCAACAAGGGTTTCTCCAAGTACTAAGTCATGTTTTGCTTGAGGATCAAATACTTATTTTACTCACTGAACTGCATTTATAACATTCGTATCGTGTTTTTTCAGTATTTTTGGTTGATATTCTGTCTCTATCATTTAAAATACACCTATGATAAAAAATTATAGACCCTTCATTTCTTTGTAAGTGGGCAAACTCACAAAATCTGCAGGGAATCAAATAATAGGATTTTTTATATACAGCTTACCTGTAAAATCCTTTTCTTGAGAGTACATCACGGGACACAGGAGCTCATTACATAGTGGGTTATATAGGCACCTCTGGTGATTGGACACTGGTTAACCCCAATTAAGGAGAATTCCTCCCCTATATAACCCCTCCCATATGGGAGGCACCTCAGTTTTGTAGCAAAGCAATAGGAAACCACGTAAAACCCAAGAGGGGCGGGAGCTCTGTGTCCCGTGATGTACTCTCAAGAAAAGGATTTTACAGGTAAGCTGTATATAAAAATCCAATTTTCTTGATCATACATCACGGGACACAGGAGCTCATTACATAGTGGGATGTCCCAAAGCAATGCTCAGATTGAGGGGAGGGAGACACAGATCATAATTATAGACCGCCAGGGACCGGAGGACCTAAACTGCAGCCTGCAGTACACTGTGCCCGAAGGCGATATCCTCTTGCCCTCTGACATCCACATGATAGAATCTGGTGAATGTGTGGACTGATGACCAAGTTGCAGCCTTACAGATCTGAGCCAGGGAGGCCTGGTGATGCACTGCCCAAGAAGCACTTACAGCCCTAGTAGAGTGCGCTTTCACTTGAAAAGGAGGGATTTTCCCTTTAACACTATAGGCCTGAGAAATAATCTGTCTAATCCACCTTGAGAGAGTGGATTTTGATGCCACCTGGCCCTTCCTAGGGCCTTCTGGCAAAATAAATAAGCAATCAGTTTTCCTTATCTGAGCCGTTGCTTGAAGATAGATACTGATTGCCCTAACCACATCCAAAATGTGCAAAGATTCTTCTTCTGCGGACTGTGGGTCCGGAAAAAAGGATGGTAGGATTACGTCTTGATTCAAATGGAATCCCGAAACCACCTTAGGTAGAAAGGACCTGTTGGGGTGCATGACCACCCGGTCCTTATGAACAATTAGTGAATGGATAGGCTGCATTCTCAGTGATGTCATCGCTCTCTAATGAATTGATAGGCTGCATTCTCAGTGATGTCACCGCTCTCTAGTGAATGGATAGGCTGCATTCTCAGGGATGTCATCGCTCTCTAGTGAATGGATAGCCTGCATTCCTCTAGTATAGAACCAGTGCTTGTCCAAAAGACAACCTGGGTGCTGAACTGTATATCTTGCCCTTGGCATTTATTAGCCTTAGCATCCCCATCTTACAGTTTTATTACACAGAGAAAATAAAAGGCAATTATTTACAACTCGCCCTCCAGTGGAGCAGATAATAAAGGGAGGATAATTGGCCTTGTGTTCTTGTTTGGATAAATAGAAAGTCAGTCAAGTGCACTAATCTGTAATGTCATTTTGTAAAGGGGTCTCCCCTGCCCCTCCTATTAACCCCTGCTGCGCTCAGCCCTCAGTAAGTCGGTGCAGTCACCTTGCCTGCTCTTGCTCAGGAATTAGAGGAGTCGGATTAACATGGTTAGAAGAGCCAGGAGACAGTTTATGGGGCTGTCAGCTGTGTGCCGCGCACCGCTAATCCACTCACGCTGCGAAAGCTGGCTGCGCCAATGAAATAGAGGGCATGACTCTCCATCGTCACACCATTCAGGGACAATTACTCGCTCACAGCCAGCGCTTGGCACTTGGAAAATCAAATCTACGGGTAATCTGCAGAGACAGCTGCAGGAAACAGAAAACTACTTCATGTACGCTATGTACTCCTCGAAACCTGGAATCATTCCAGCTCGAGAAAACGTTATAGCAATTCAAAAATGCATGCACCACAGTTCCAATTCTATGGACCCCATTGTTAGTGCCTGTGGACGAGCAGACACAACTGGCCTGTCCTACACCTAGATGCATAGGCGTGCGAACAGCAGGGCCATCTTTAAGGCAGGGCAAAAGGGGCAGCTGCCCTTGGCCCTTTCATTGTAATGGGGCCCAAAGCAGCTGCCTCATACTTGTCAACTATCCCAGTTTAAATTCCCTTGAAGTTTTAGTCCCGTGCTATGTCCCAATATCTCAGTGTGAAGTTCTGGTAATAATGCAGCTTTGCCCTATTGTTGTGTACAGATGACTCACCTGCAGACCCTGTGTTTACATGTAAATAACCGGCATTCATATGTAAATAACAGCTGCATTACTAAGTAAATAGCTGCAGCCGGCAGCACTGATATGTAAATAAAGGTGGCATTCATACGTATATCATGCCCCCCTGCAGTGAGGAGATGATGTGCTGTAACCTCTAGCAACCAATCAGTGAGCAGTATTACTGTATAGTAATCTCTAGCAACCAATTAACAAGCAGAAATCATTTGCTATAACCCCTAGCAACTAATCAGTGAGCCGTAATGTATGCTGTAACCTCTAGCAACCAGTCAGTAAGCAGTAATAATATGCTGTAACCGCTGGCAACTAATCACAATTGCTGCCTGATCAGATGCAGTAAACTGATTTTAAGTCTAGCTGCTATTTATTTTATGTCTCAGAGCAGTTGGAGCGTGAAATTGCATGGGGGGGGGGGGGCCTCAAGAAAATTTTTGCCCAGGGTCCAATCAATATTAAAAATGGCCCAGACGCACAGGGTGTACTGCCTTGCTGCCTGGGACCCCATGTCATTTACTGGCCTATTTCTTTTGTCAATGAACACAGTGAGTGATCTGTACCAATCAATCACTCACTGTTCATACATAACTGAAGCATAGTAAACTGTGTTATACACACACACACACACACACGGATGTGCATTTGAGCTTTAGGGTGCACACCCTAATGCAATAGGCTGCACACACCTATGCCTAGATGTCTATGCTTTGCTGACCTCTAGAAATGCCACCGAGCCCCCTTTAAAGCTGGCCATAGATGGATCGAATCTGGGCCAGTTCAGCAGGGATTCGATCCATCTATGGGCAAGCTGGTTGTAGTGAAGTCGATCTATCAATCAACTTCAGTGCAACCAGCATGTTGGATTTTATTGCATGCGACTACTGCCGCCCTCTATAGCCGGCAGCAGTAATCATTCCATTCTGCCAGAGAAGGCTTCCCGGGGGCAGAAAAAAATAGCGCTGCGGGAGGACTTCCCCCATCAACACTGAATGCGATTTTCTGTTGCAAGAAAGAAAATTGCATCTTTTATGGCTTGCTTGTGTTATAGGCGCATCACCGGCCATCCAAGAACCAATGCAACCTTCTTTAGGAAGATATCTACAGGGATGACCTACTGGCAATGCATTCAGGGTCAGGGAAAGGGGCGGGCAGGAGGGACAGCTGCCCTGGGCGCAATGGTTTTTTGCAGGGATGGGAGTGCTCTATCCCTAAGAGAAGGGGGGGCACAGTTTGGCATCTTTGCCCTGGGCACTGGACGACCTTGTCCTGGCACTGACTGCATTGAAGACACTTTTGATATATTTGACATGCGTTCTTCTGCAGGGCAGAAGAAATGAGGGTGTATTGCTGTGACCATGAATGGAACATGTCGCCTGTGCAGCAAAATTCCAGAAATAGGTCAGTTTTAATTACTTTATACAACATGGAGGTGTTTTATAGCAGAAAATACATTTTTATTTTATTTATTTTTTTCCAAAATTGTTGGTCTTTATTGCGCAAAAAAATAAATAAAAAAAACTGTGGTGATCAAATACCACCAAAAGAAAGCTCTATTTTTTGGAAAAAAAAAAGGACATACATTTTATTTGGGTACAGCGTTGCATGACCGTGCAATTGTCAGTTAAACTAGCGCAGTGCCGTTTCGCAAACAATAGCCTGCTCATGAAAGGGGTGGTAAATCTTCCGGAGGTCAAGTGGTTAAACTTCATCTTTAGGGGCGTACCTACCCTATTCTGAGCTCAGCCAGCGCGATTCCACGGTATGATTATGACTCTGCATAAACCGCGGGCTTTAAGTGCAGCAGACGTCACCGGGGCCCGCTAGACAGGCTCACAGAGAGGCAGAGAGGGAGATTAATCCGGGCAGCTTAGTTAAGCAAAGCTTCCGCTGATTACAGCTGCAGAGGCTGACATGGCCCCCGGGACAATACAACCAATGCAGAGTCCTGCTGGCAGCACACTCGGGGCGTCTCTCTGCTGGGATGCTGCAAACGCTGAAAAGGCTCACAGCATCCTGGATGGACAAATATGAGGATTTACCCAAAAGAAAAGCTAGGCTCCGTGCACTCTCCACAATTGATAATAATGGCACCCCTCCCCCGACACACAAAAACAACAACACACTTCTTCTAATTCAATTATTTAGACCCCTTTTTGAAGCGCTTTTCAGGCATTTTAAATAAAAAAAATAAAAAATAAAAAATAAAAATAGCGCCTGCAAAGCACCTCTCAAGTCCCGCCCCCCCGTGTGAAAGCCCAAGGGCTTACACACTGGGGCGGTGCACTTGTAGGACGGGAAAAAAAAAAAGTCCTGCAAGCCACATCTTTGGGGCAGTGCGGGATCTATATGAGATCATAGGGACCTTAGATTGCAAGTTCCTTGGGCCAGGGACTGAAGAGAATATACAATATATCAAATGAAGAGGAGAGTCACTGGCACCATACAGAGACATCTTTGCTGCGTTAGTCTGGAGGAAAGTTCATTTCCATTCAGCAGGCTGTGATTGTCACTTCCATGATGAATAATTCAAAGGATAATCGCAGTACTGAGTATGAGATCTGTGATATGTCTGCCAAACTGAGCCCGTCCACAGTGCCAAGACAACAGCTTCCACCCTTCCCGAACTGGGTGGCTTTTATCCACCCTATAACCCTCCCGGAAATAAATCCTATCATCCAGAAACACATATATATGGGAGACACATTACCTGCCAAAAAGATTTATATTTCCGTCCATTCAGACTTGAGATCTATACAGCCCTGTCTGGCAGGGCAGGAGACCAGTTTTTTTATTAGCTTACACTGGTAGTCAGGGGGTGCTAAAAAAAAAAAAAAAACTGTTGGGCCATGTTTTTATTGCCCCCCTCTTTTTGCTGTAAAGGCAACTGGACGGGATTGTACACGTGCAACAGCTTAGGCCTTCTCTACAAAGCAGGGACAATGGTGGGCCAGTGAAAAGCCTGAGGGTCAGACATGGCAAGCTCCCGGCTTATGTTGCCCCATGCCTGAAAATGCGTCGGCAGTGGCGAGTGATGTTAGAGGAAATTAAGTCTCTTCATAGGAAGGACCTGGAGGGGGGGGGGGGGGTTGTTGAATCTGCCTTTAGCCTTGAGGGATTGCCCAGGCCCCCGTTACGGAGGGAGGGTCTGCGTTTGCTCAATCTAGAGAGGAGAATCCCTTTAAAGTTTTGGGATTTGGCCTGGTGCTCGTTTCATGGCAGACTCTATGTAAAGGGCAGCCTGAAGCATCCCTCTGCGACATTTCACTGTCCAAAAGTGGAATTTGGTGGGGTGGAGGAGACAATGGACCACTTATTGCTTCAGTTCTCCTTCAATATAGAAGTCTACAAGAGGGTGGGTGGGGCTCTGGGTATCCCATATAAAAATCCACAGTTCGCAGCGTGCTTGCATCAGCCAGCCTGACATGTTTCGGCAAATGATTGTAAACACACAGCCCGGCCGCACATGCGCAGTGCGGGCATGCGATTCACCCTAAACAGGAAATAAAACCAAGGCCAGATGTATTTACTTCCGGTGGGCATAAAAACAACATCGCCGGCCGGAAGTGGCATAAACCAAAGGGCTCATGCGCACTAACACCTTGCGGCTCACAACACAGGAAATGTGAACCACATGAAGTCACCTGACACTCTGGGTGGGCGGAACGCCAAACACACAAACCGGGAGTGTCAGGGGCAAGGCTACAACAATAATCATCAGAGCGCAGTGTCTTGAAATGGGGAAACAACTCAAACTCCATAGAAAGAAACAAAAACATAGCGCCATTTAAAATGGTATGGCCTCATTTAAATGCATGTAATACCACATTATAAAATAGCCTAAAATTAATGGGTAATAAAAAAAAAAAAAAAACACAATGGAATGCATATAGGGGAGGATAATTGAGCGATATTGAGCGTGCTTGTGTCATGCCTCTGATGATATCCACATAGGTTGAAACATGTCAGGCTGGCTGATGCAAGCACGCTGTGAACCGCAGATTTTTATATGCCTTGATGTTGCTGTTGTCCTGTATGTAGACTACAATAAACTTTTAAGTTTTTTACTTTTACGGGCTTCACTATTATTGCTCCTTTTTCTTTGTTATTTTGGTGAGGATTGTTTAAATCCATACCCTGGTGTGAGTTCTGATGCTGTCAGGGCTGGCTTAGCCCTTCCTCCTCTGGGCGGGCCACTCAGCTGTCGGCTAATTGCCAGCTCTCTTCTCTTTCCACAGTTACCAGCTGTTCCCGATGATGCTCGTCTGACCTGCCTATTTAAAGCCTTCCAGCTCATTTCTCCTTTGCCTTCACGCTGGTCACATCACAAGGAACCATCTCCTGCGGTTTGTTTCAAGACTGGCTTGCTGACATCCCTCCTGGCTTCTATCCTGCTTGCAGTTGCTCTCCTTGGATCCCTGACGTCTGGCCTGGTTGATTACCCGATCTGGTTTATGAACTTTGGACTGGCTGACTACCCGAACTGGCTACTGGACTCTGGCTATGCTTGACTATGCTTTTTTCTATTTACCTTTTTATTTTTATTAATAAACAAGTGAGATTTGATTGTACTTCTGTCTCTGTCTGTTTCATGGTTCCTGTCAGACGCTCCATCCGATACTGATGTACCTGGTTAATCCTATGATCCATCTATCAAGTTTGGAGTACGCCATCCAAGTTTACTATTTACCACCTGCATCGTATGATTATATGCCAGTTTTCATATTCTGGTAAGCAGATTGGGAGCACGTGGGTGTGCTCATACATGCACGTTAAATCTGGGTGGAGGATTTACGTCACCTTTCTATGGACAATCACATTTACATTTTTTTGATTTTGTTCACATTTAAAACTTTTGTTCAGAGCTGCAGCTTTAGAGACTTTAGCTTAGTAGTCTGTTTCTTCACATGGAATGCACGGTGCCAGGTCTCCATTCAGAAAAAAGTCCTTTCTGTCGAGGTGGTGGTGCACGACATTCTGGGTGAGGTTGGGAAAATTCGGGGTCTTGAGAAGGCCTGGTGGCAGACGGGGGCCTGGACAAAGGTGTGGAGGAAAGTCAGGTCTCTGTAGCTGCTGTATGCCAGTCTCTGGGTTTGTGGCTTTCTTTCTGTCCTTTCAAGTCCCCTAGATTTTTATATAAGATTGTATTTTGGAAAAAAGGCTGCATGCATGGGTTACATGTAGAATTGTTTCTTAGCCTGAGGGTGTTTTAGGTGGAGGTTATGGCTTTGTTTAGGTTGGTATATTTAGTTCTTTATAATTTTTGCTATGCTGATGTAAGCTATTTTTGTTTATAATATATATATATATATATATATATATATATATATATATATATATATGTGTGTGTGTGTGTGTGTGTGTGTGTGTAAATATGGTTTATTATGTTTGTAAGTCTTTTTAATAAACAAAAATTTACACAAGCATCAGCTGCAGCAAAGATTATCCCCCCCCCCCCCCCCCCCACTGTATTTGGCAGTCAGTACCACCACTGTGCACCACCCATTCCAGTGAATACGTTAATAAGGAAAAGACCACATTGTGGCCACTAGATGGAGCTGACAATCATAGAGAAATAACATATTAGACACATTAATGAGACTATTCTCCACGGTCATGCTAATGCTGATACATTCACACAGCAATTTTTGTTTTAGAAGTAGATTCCTTGTAGTTTAGGGCACAATCAGTTGTCAGATGGCGGCTACATGGAGTGCAAATTCCAAGCCCACAACCATGGCCCAGGGTTGTCAAGAAGAGGTCCTTGTCCCCATCAACATGGGGACAATGGACTTTGGGGTGGGAGGCACAGAGCACCCCCCCCCCCCCCCATGTTGAGGGCATGTGGCCTGGTATGGTCCCTGTCCCCCCCTCCCCCACACCTTTCCTGACCTACGGGGTTGCGTGCTTGGATAAGGGTCTAGAATAGATTTTGTGGGGCCTCCATCCCATTTTGTTTTCAATTTTGGCGTGGGGTTCCCCCCAATATCCTCAAAGCACAAGCCGCATGCCACAAGTCAGATCAGTTAAGAAGATTATGATCCCATTTTCCATTCAAATCGATGGGCATCATGCCCAAGTCGGACCAAAGTAGTGCAGGAAGCATTTTCAAAGTCGGGCCAACACAAGTCAGACCAGTTAAGAAGGCTCTCATAGGGAACCATTGATTTTGACATGTCATGTGACTTGTGCTCTGGAGGTCAGAGCGTATGTCGGACCAGTGTGAACCGGCCCTTATACAGAATAGAATGTGGAAAATACCCCATTATGGCCACTAGATGGAGCTGAAAATCATACTAAATTAGTATTTCTCATTATCAGTTCCATCTAGTGGCCATAATGCAGTATTTCCACATTCACTCTATTCTGTATGAATAAATAACATTTGGCCTAGGGAAAAAATAACCTATTAATATTCAAGTATTCCCATCATATGCACAGTAAATCTATATTCAGTTTTCACAGGAAAACTCTGTGCTCTGTGAATTTTTATAATAAATAACCCCCCCCCCCTTCAGGTTGATCAACTGCTTTAGAGATTTTCGTAAATTCTCTGTCATTAAATGCGTGCCGCTCACACAATTTGGTACGCTCCGATTATACAGAAGAAGATTTCTACTTTTCTGCCTCTCTGCATATCAAAGCACTTCTCTCCCAGTAAGCCTTGTCTAAAAATACATGGTTACTAGGGATGAGCGAAATTAAGAGGTTCTGGCTTCACTTAAATTTTGTAAAAAAAAACAAGCCATATTTTGCAACATGTCACCATTTCGGCAAAGTGCATTGCAGTCATGGCGGGAAGGGAAATTTGGGCGTTTTTTGGGGTCTTTAAGAGCTTTAAAAGGCTCCTTAGTTACCTTATTTTACCTATCCTGGATTTGTATTTATGATGTGGTGCCCCTTTAAGCTGCCCGGCAAAACTTTGTTCCTTGTTGCTGCTCCCTCTCTGCTTTGAGTGGACAGTGCAGAGGGGAGAAAGTGTCCCCAATACAGGCCAGGAGGCCATTTTGGTGGAGACCCACCCTTACCATCTTGATTGCTAGGGCTAACACTGCTCAAGGTTGGTTAGTTTTTGGTTAGTTTTTGGGAAGGGAACTTCTCCTATCCTTGGGAGCAACCTAGGAGTGGGGAGGGAACTTTGTCTATCCTTGTGAGCAAGCCAGGAGTGGTGAAGTGTGTCGAGGAAAGTTGTTTTTTGGAACGGGACTTCCCCTGTGAGAAAGCCAGAAGTGGTGAAGCATCTTTGTGAGCAGGGCAAAAGTGGTGAAGGTTGTTAAGGAAGGTCGGTTTTCGGGAAGGGGACTTACCCCATCCATGTGAGCAAGGCAGGAGTGGCAAAGGGTACAAAGGAAGGTTGTTCTTTTGGAAAGGGACATCACCTATCGTTGTGAGCAAGCCAGGAGTGGTGAAACATGTCAAGGAAGGTTGGTTTTTAGGAAGTGGACTTCCCCTATCCTTGTGAGCAAGCCAGGAGTGGTGAATTGCATCAAGTAAGGTTGACTTTGGGGACGTGCACTTCCCATATCTATGTGAACAAGCCAGGAGTGGTGAAACATGTCAAGGAAGGTTGGTTTTTAGGAAGTGGACTTTCCCCATGCTTGTGAGCAAGCAAGGAGTGGTGAAACGTGTCAAAGGTTACTTTTTAGGATGGGGACTTCCACTATCCTTGAGGGCAAGCCAGGAGTGGTGAAACACCTCCGATAAAGTGGGTTTTCAGATGGAGACGGTGTTGTATGTAGTCCCTTTGCTGAAATCAATAAAAACAGCAAGGGGAGCCAAGTTTGGAGTGTAGCTGATGTTTTTTCATCTTTTTTTATGGAGAATGGAGGGGGGCTATAGTAGCCAGTGCCTGGATTTTCCATGTATGATAAGAGAAGCAAGTCTTGTGCAGAGCTATGAATTTCGTATGTTCTAGTACAATCTTAGGGCTTGACATGTTGGGGTATCTATTAACTGTACTTCTCACAACCTCATCTTTTATAGTTTATGAAAAATTGTATAATATATGATGTTTGTGTGCAATATCATGTGACATCAATTGCAACTGTCATCATTGTATTCCCCAGGGTCTTTGCTTTCAGAAAACGTGTGTGTGTGGGGGGGGGGGAAATTTAAAAAAAAAAGGTGATGCACCATTTTTCTGATGTTAATCCTTCTTGTATTGCGCCAAACTAAAGAAACATTTATGACACTTTTTTGTTCCATCAACTTGTGCACCTAATTCATGTAGTTCTATGCTATACTATACTTTATGAAAGTGGATCTCATTAAGACCAACTCTCTTTTGGCGTACAGAGAAACTGGAACAGATTTAGCAAAAGTGTCTTGCGCGCAAAAATCAAGTACAAGTTCTACACAGGTACAACAATTTGCTGAATGCTGCACAACTTTTAGAATGCATTAAACCCCAAACCCCAAAATTTTATATATTGCAGCTTACCAATCATTAGATGTGCTGGCTGCATTCGTTTTCCTTTTTTTATTTTTGTTTGTTTAGGCTTTTTTCCCCTTCTGTTTTCACCTGGTGATCTGGCCAGTAACAGCTGTATTAGAGCGCCCCAACTCTGTATGAGGGAGCACAAGGGGCACATTTGGACGGCAGCATTGTCAGCCTGGGGGGAGGGGAGTGTTTGATTTAGATACACCAACAAATTTAAGCCAAACTCCAGATAATATTTTGTAGTAGTTAAAGTAACATTGTTTTTTTCTTTTTTTTTTCTTTCCAAAGGTGTGACATAAATGAATAAAAGCTGATCATTTGAAGCACTCCTGTCAGTGTTAAAGAGGAACTGCAGTCTGCTCACATAATTTGTAATAAAAACATCTTTGCCATTCTGAAGCTTCCCTCCAACCACTTTGCATATTATTTTATATATACTGCGATTCTGTACTTGCCACATATGCTGCAGAAATCTCCCTCCACTGAGTCTGGCTGCAACCATTATAACTGTTGGGCAGCTGAAGCTGCTGCCTGTTCACTTCCTGGATTTACACAGACACACACCTCCAGCTCTGCAGCTGTCATTGTCCCTCGTATAGCTCATCCCCTTCCCTTCCTGACAAACTTTCAGGAGAGTGAGAGAGAGAGCTGTGGATGAGGTCATAAGCCTAGGCTGATGACCAGACAAGAAAAAGGAAGTGGGCTGTATAAGTGATTTACTGGCAGAAGAAAAATGTTTTACTATCCAAAGTTAAAACAACAACAAGGGCAGCAGATTTAATAGATGGAAAGTTGAAAAAATGACTGAAGTTCCACTTTAATTAGTTTACCTCAGCCATGTAACCGATGCATTCTGCAGCAAAAATTGTGCTTTTGAAAAACAACAGACTTACTGACGGGATTACTAGATAAAAATAGAAGAAAAAAAGCCTAACAAAGAAAACAAATGCAGCCTTCACATCTAAGAATTGGTAAACTGCAATATAATAAATGTTTGCTCTTTGGTTTAATACAGATTTAAAGGCACTTTTGCAAAATCTGCGCCAGTCATGAATCCCTGGGATTATGTTTGGATTTTTTTTTTACTAATCTTGAACCCTAAAACATACATTGTAACATATGAGCAAAAACTGAAAAAAAAAAAATAATCAAAGAAATGCAACAAAAAGACCTCCACACTTCCGAACAGGAGATTGGAGTAGGGGGATGCAAGAGGTGGGCCAGTGTGTATATATAGCGAGGTAGCGAGGTGGTTGTACTGGAATCATGGTTGAGGCTACAACCATCATCCCCGTGTAATTTCTTTTCAGAAAGCAATTCTGCTTTATGTAAAAGTATTCCTGAGTGGCTGGGCAGACACTGGAATACTTTTACTTGTGGCGGAAGGGGGTCACACCTCCCTCCCTCCCACTGGAACCATTACCGGGCTCTCCTGAGCAAACGGGAAGCACGGAAAGAAATGCGACCGGCAGCATCCCTGTCTGGCCTATGGTTGCCATCTGTTCAGGATTCACCTGGACAGTCCAGGTTTTAGATCCTGTGTCCAGGTTTCAGTCCAGCTGAAACCCGGACACATCAGTGGCAGCCCTGCAGCACCAGTCCTCCTATCCCTCTCTTCCCTCCCGTGGGCTTCCAGTGCTTGTAATTATGTTGGTAGGGGGAAGGCTTTAACCGGGGTACAGACTGACCTGGGGCATGGAATTATACTGGAGGACAGACTAACCTGAGGCAGGGAATGTACTGGGAGACAGACTGACCTGGGGGTGTACTGGGGGGGACAGAGTGACCTGGGGGGGCGATGTACTTGGGGACAGACTGACCAATGAGGGATTATATTGGAGGACAGACTGAGCTGGGGGGGTGTAGGTGTACTGGGGGACAGACTGACCTGGGGGGGATGTACTTGGGGACAGACTGACCAAGGAGGGATTATATTGTAGGACAGACTGAGCTGGGGGGGGGGGAGTAGGTGTACTGGGGGACAGACTGACCTGGGGGGGATGTACTTGGGGACAGACTGACCAAGGAGGGATTATATTGTAGGACAGACTGAGCTGGGGGGGGGAGTGTAGGTGTACTGGGGGACAGACTGACCTTGTTTTATTTAACTACGCTCCTTAGGCTTCTCCCATTATTAAACACCATTTGGCCACACCCACTGTTCATCACGGGACACTACATGCGCTGCAATACAACTCTTCTTGGGGCACCGAAAGGTGTCCCAGGTCTTTTACAACCCTATAGTGTAAACTGTACAAAAAAATGCAGTGTGCCGCTAAAGTGTTCGGGTTTGGCTTGATGAAAAGGGGGCCTTAGTCCAGCCTCACGGTGAGAGGAACTGAAGCTGTTCCTTCAATTGTGAAATCAGAACCGGTAAGCATCGACTACATTGTCACTTCTGTCTTCCGGCTTTTTGTTTACTGAATGCATAGCGGCCAGTGAAGCAGCCAACCAAACTGATCTGTGTCTGATCGGCTGGTTGCATTGGAGTCCAAAGGAGAGATTGGGGGGGTTTTAAGAGTACCTGTCATTGCTATTGCCCCTCTAAAGGGATGTTTACTATCCTTTTAAAAGCAATAAAAGTGACTAATAGTTTAAATTAAATAAAAAAAAATAAAAATAAAAATAAACGTAAAACAAAAATAAATAATAAAAATTAGCCCGTGCTCAAATGGCAAATGCACGCAGTCCGGCACGCATATGTAAACAGTGATCACCGACCACCAAGATCGTCAGAGCAAGATCAATAATTCTAGCACCATACATCCTCTAACTCTAAGCTGGTAACCTGAAAAGGCTTTTAAAGCATTGCCGATGGATAATTTAAAGTACTGTAATTTGTTGCCATTCCACGAGCGTGCGCAATTTTAAAGCGTGACATGTTAGGTATCTATTTACTCGGCATAACAATCTTTTCAAATCATGCGAAAAAATTGGGCTTGATCGACCGCTAATCAAATACTAAAATTGATTTATTCTCTATGGTCTCTGCTTAAAGCGGAGGTCCACCCTAAAGTGGACCTTCCGCTCATTGGAATCCTCCCCACTCCGGCGCCACAATTGGCACCTTTCAGGGGGGAGGGGGGTGCAGGTACCTGTACAGTACAGGTATCTGCACCCACTTCCGGCATAGCTATCTGCGGAAAGGGGCGTAGATTACGCCCCTTTCCGAATTTCCCCGCTGCCTGCTGGAAACACACGGATCCCAGAGGCAGCAAACCATTCTTATTGCGCAGCGCGACTCGCGCATGCGCAGGTAGGGAACCGGGAAATGAAGCCGAAAGGCTCCACTTCCTGATTCCCATACCCAAGATGGCGGCGGCAGCACCCGAGAGACGATCGAGAGATCGGCTTCGGGTGCCGACATCGCGGACGCGCTGGGCGGGTAAGTGTCATTATTTTAAAAGTCAGCAGCTGCAGTATTTGTAGCTTGCTGGCTTTTAAAAAAAATAAAATTATATATATATATATATATATATATATATATATATATATATATATATATAGAGAGAGAGAGAGAGAGAGAGAGAGAGAGAGAGAGAGAGAGAGAGAGAGAGAGAGAGAGAGAGAGAGAGAGAGAGAGAGAGAGAGAGAGAGAGAGAGAGAGAGAGAGAGAGAGAGAGAGAGAGAGAGAGAGAGAGAGAGAGAGAGAGAGAGAGAGAGAGAGAGAGAGAGAGAGAGAGAGAGAGAGAGAGAGAGAGAGAGAGAGAGAGAGAGAAAATTTATTATTGGGGGGGGGGGGGTTCCAAAGTAATTCCTAGTTTAAAAAAAAAAAGTAGAGAGAGAGTTTGCCAGGATGGGAGGGGGCGAGTCATAAGAGGGCCAATGAGAGCTGCAAAGCTGGAGGTGTTACTGTGTGTGTGTGTGTGTGTACAGGCAGCAGCTTCAGCTGCCCACAGTTAAAATGCTGCAGCCAGAACTCAGTGGAAAGAGATTTCTGCAGCATATTTGGCAAGTACAGAATGACAGTATATATAAAATAATATGCAGAGTGGTTGGAGGGAAGCTTCAGAATGGCAAAGATGTTTTTTATTACAAATTATGTGAGCAGACTGCAGTTCCTCTTTAAGGTAGATTAAATAGAATAAACTCTGAAATGATTAAAACCAAATCCTTAAGCCCCATACACACGATCGGACTTTGTACAAACTTTCCCGTGGACTTTTGTACAAAGGGCGTGGTCCACAAGTTTGTATTGCATACACACGGTCGGACTTTTTTGACAACAAACACGAACGTAGTGACGTCACACGTACTGACGCCGCTTCAAAAGAGGACGTTCAATGACTCCAGCGCCTCCTTTGGTCAACTTCTGTATTGTAGTCTAATCTTTTGCATTGGTTCTGAGCATGCGCGTTTGTACCTTGTACAAAATCCGATGCTTTTGCGTACACACGGTCGGACTTTGCTCCATCGGACTTTTGTTGCCAGAAAGTTTGTCCGATGAAAACAGAAAAAGTTTGTCCGATGGAGCGTACACACAGTCGGATGTTGCTCCAAAACAGCTAATTTGCATGTTTGTTGTCAAAAAGTCCGACCGTGTGTACGGGCCTTTAGACTGAATATACAGCCCAAACTGAAGAAAAAAACTCTAGCAGATGTAAAGATATATTTATAAATAGATTTAATCATAAACATAAATAAACAAAACATTTACAAAAAACAACAACAATGTATTCTTTTCAATGAGTAATGTGAAAAGCCAGCAGCCACACAACCAATCAGCACTCATTGTTCTGATTACTGAACTCTAATTGGTCGCTATAGAATATCGCACGCTGAACGGCCTCATTATTCTTTACATTAAATATGTCAGAAGAAAAATGGATACAAAATTAGGAAGACACAATGTTTCCACTACAACCGAAACGTCACATCCATTGCAGCTTCTGGATTAAAGTCGCTGGGGAGTGTGCCGCATCTAATTATAGTGTGCGGGATATTATGAAGCTGAGGATATAATTATAACTGCAGATCGGTATGAATGGGACAATTTGGAAGCGGATTTGGGACAGAAATGTTAAATATGAAATGCCTTCTGAACGTGGGGAAAAAAAATGCCGCCACCACTGAACAACACGGTCCTCATACAAAACAAAGTCTGGAAATTCATGCCTAAAATATCCAACAGTATACCATGAGTAGGGCCGCCAATAAGGCAGTACAGCCGACCCTCCTGTACCGGGCCCAGGCCCTATCAGTTTAATAGGGGACCCAGGAACCTGCTGAACAGGAGGGTCAGTTCTACTGCCTTGTGACTCTTGTGGATCCCCTTGCCAGCTTTCTCCCTCCAGCCGTGTTGCAGGGAGTTTTCTAGTATCTGCACCCCAGGACAGCATTTTCCGGGGGGGGGGGGGCGTCACCACCCCTCAGTCCCCTACAAAGGGCACTACAAGTCCCAGCATAGTGGGCTGCCTCAGAGCTATGCTGGGACCTGCAGTGCCCTCTGTGGGAGACTGTGGTATGACAGCCTGCTATGATGGGTCTTTTAGTGACCTACATTACGACGGGCACTGAGGAATGGCAGTAAAGGAGAACTCTGGGAACCCTGATGTAAGGGGAAATCTTACAGACAGTGCCAGGACATAGTCAATTAGAGCCCAGGTGAACATGCCAAATGGTCCCCCCACCCCCAAGATGTGTCGGCAAAATCTTCCAACAAAAACAGAGCACTAATCTATATGCTTACTCCCCAAGCATAAAATTCCTCCTCCTCCCAGTACAAATCCACCCCCCTGCTGAAATGCCCAATCTCAGCACAAATCTTTGACTCCCATCTCCCCCCCCCCCCAAAAAAAAAAATTCACACCGCATAGCATAAATCCTATATCCCCTCCTAATACAGGTCCCTCCCCACTTCAAACCCCCACGCCTAGCACAAATTGCCCCCAAATCCCCCACCCAGCACAAATGTTTTTCTTCCATTCCCCTCCCAACACAAATCCCCCTAAATCCCCTTAATCCTATTAGCACACACCCCAAATTTCCCCTACTAGAACAATACCTCCTGCAGCCCCCAAAAATTCCCCTCCAAACACAAATTCCTTCCCCCACAATCTCCTTATGGCACCCCCAATCTCACATGAAACCCCTGCTTACAGATGAAGGGTGGGTCTTAAACAGAAGGGGGTGGAACAAATTTAGATGGGGGGGGGGGCAAGTTTAGTTTTGCTTAGTTGTACCGGCTCCTCTCCTGGGCTGAAATGGCTTACTCCGATTTTACCGCACACTGCGAGCTTCTTTTCACCATGTGCATTAGAAGCTGCAAGCCTGTTCATTTCCTTGACTGAGAACATCCAACATTGTTTAGCCCTTTCCTCCCCAGTCTGACTGTCCCTAACCTGCCCCTTTCATTCACATAGCTGTTTTGGAGAAAATTGGTCTTTGAATTTTCTCCGGATTTGGTAAAGCCTCAATTAAGTTCTGGAGTCCAGAGTCTTTGAAGAGCTTGGGAAAGAAGAAGCCTCTAATCCACTGTCCAGGTCTTACTGGAGACCAGCAGGCTGTGTATGCGGCCAGTCCTTACAATCAAGGGACTGGCAGTAGTTTAGGTCTCCACATGGAAGCTGAGCCTACATTAGATCGAACACGCTCAGGACTGCGGTGAGACTACTCTGATCATGCTGCCAGTGACATTCTTAAGGGAGACTTTTGCTGTATAAATTGTGTACGTATGTTTTAATGCGCACGAGAGTTTTAAATAATAAAACAGTTTTGCACTATGGAATCTATGTTTTATCGTTTCCTATATGTGAATCTGGTGCTGTCAATGAGAACTAAGTGAACCTTTATAGGTGGGATATCAGGGAACCTGAGGTTGAGAAACTTTTGGCGGTGTGATAAGAAGATTCTCCAGAGGGATACCAGTGGGATTTCTTTAACAGTCCTAACGAAGTGCCTGTTAACCCTTGGGGGTCTGGTGAGTGAATTACCATAAGGGGTGTCACCGGCTGTCAGACTCTTCATGCACTGGTGGTTCTTTCTTGGAGATGGACTTTCTTTCCTGACCTCCCAAAGTGTGAACGTTCAATTGAAAATTGAGACTTATATGTTTGGGAATGCTCTGAACACTTTTCAGTGACTTTTTCTAATCATAGAATAATTATCCTCTTTATATGTTATTAGTTTATTGTTTATATTTCTGTTTCAGCGTTGTCAATATGGTATATATGAGGTAACAAGTGAACGGGTGTTATATACTATATAGTTTTGTGATTTGTTTTTTTATATGATAGCAGCTTGTCAGTGTGTATTTTGACTTACTTCGGAGGGCGCTGGGATCAGTGGTGGACACGCTTAATATTTTGTGTTTCGCGTGTTTGTTCCAGTGATATTAGTACTATAAACACTGTAAAGTTTTGATCTATAGATCAAGGAAATTAACTTCAGTCTGTAAATGAGGGCAGTTTAACCACTTAAAGACTAAACCTTTTTCTGACACTTGGTTTCAAGTTAAAATAATGTTTTTTTGCTAGAAAATGACTTCGAACCCCCAAACATCTTTGGGTAGGGGCACAAGACAAGTCTGTTGTCACCCTTGGCAATTAAAATCAGAGACCACCCGGGTATTGCCAACTTCTGTTGCAGAGACAGACTGGAAAAAGTGATGCGGATGACACAATGATTCTGCTTGGAGATGTAGAAGTTTCCCTTAAGGAAACTATGTCCACCATAACGGAATTTGGTACATATTCAGGGCTTAAGATCAACTGGACAAAGTCCTCCCTAATTCTCATTGACGCGGGGGGCACACCTTTCAGGTACTTGCGGGTCCAGGTGATGCCCAGTATCAGTGACTATGGGAGGCTGAATATCTCCCCACTGCTGCAAAAAATTCCAGGATCAGATTAAAATGTGCAATTCACTCTGCCTGTCGGTAGCTGGTAGGGTGAACCTGATCAAAATGATTCTAATTCCCCAGCTACTCTATATGCTGCACAACTCTCCGGGAGTGGGCCCCCTTAAGACATTTTGAATAGTGATTTCCCTATACTGCATGTTAATATGGAATAACCGCTCCCCTAGAATTAAACTTGAACATCTACAGCGCCCTAAGGATGAAGGGGGGGGGGGGTCTAGCCTTGCCAAACCCCTGGCTGTACAATATTTGCAGCACAGTTGCAGCACACGATAGGAGTGATGAGTTGGGGTACGGAGCGGAGGGGCGCTGAAGGCAGCTCCTCTGAGACTGTGATGCTGCATACAGTGAAAGGAGAGTCTGTTCCAGTGGCCCTGGAATCTCTGGCCTTCGGTAAACCACGCAAGAGATATACCTGAATTCTAAAATTGGCCAAAAAGTATGGAATAATACCATATATCTGCAGGGAGTGACTGGATACATGGAATTTAGCCCGATCTGGTCTAATGGAACCTACCTTGAAATTGCCAAGTTTCAACACAGGGCCTTATGGAAGAGGTACGTGGTGCTATACATTAGACATATTTTCCATAACAGACTACTGTTGTCATTTGAAGCTCTGCAGGAGCCGTTTGGTTTGCCATCTTCCATGTGCTTTTATTATATACAATTAGGGCATGCTGTGACAGCTCAAAGTAGATCTTCTGAATGGTCTCCTTTTCCGGCACCATTGTTTAACTTGATCAAAAGAGCCTCTACCACCAAGGGATTTACATCACTACGTTACAGTATGTTATTGCAGAATTTTTTGAAAAAACACCCTCTGCGAATGCTGGATAAATGGGAGGGAGATGTAGGTGAGATGGATGGGGACCAATGGGAGGAAGTTCTCCAGGCGGTGCCAATCTGCAACTGTACATCATACTGAGGGTGTACTATACCTTCCATAAAATGTATATTATGGGTCTCAGGCCCACCACGCTATGCACCAGATGTAAACGAGACCATGGTGACCTGATCCATCTACTGTGAAGGTGCCCAAAATTACATTCCTATTGGAAGGGAGTGATGGACACCATAAACAGGATATTTCAGATCTCTATGCCTCTAGACCCAAAACCCTGTTTGCTCAATTTCTTGGCGTGTGGGCTGAGTGGATTGCTTGGTGCGGCTGTGGTTGGTCATGCCCTGGGAGCTGCAACGTGCACCGGGGGTCCCCCCTTCCTACTCCATTAGTGGAGGGGTCCAATGGGCGTTCCGCTGCACATTGACGCCAAGCCCCCTGCCCCAGGTGCATGACGTCAATCTGATGTCAGTGCGCTGGCTTCCTGGGCTTTACATCCGGCATTTTGGATGAGTGAGTGTGTTTGGTGCCATTCGCTGGGCGGTTATCGCTCGGGTTGATGCCTTCCCTCTCTCCCATATCTGCCGGCATGACGTTGGTGGCAAACAATGGCTGCAGGGGAGTATTCATACTTCCACTGTTTGAACGGGCACTCTGCGTTTGAGCTGGTGCTCTCTGGGTTATCATGCACGGCTATTTCACATACATGCACATCCGCTTAAGAGGTCATTTTCATCTTTCATCCCTGCTTTTTTAGTTTTTTTTATCTTCATTCATCTTTCTACCCATTTCATTTATGTTCAGGCACATCAACAATATTGGTCTTTCCTTTATAGTGTGCGGTATTTTTTTTTCATGTTTTTTTTCACATTCTATTCCACATTTACGTTTACTTCCCACATCTTTTACCACTTTCTTATAATAGATTTGGATTACTGCTTCACCAATAATATAATAATATCTCGCATACTGCTCATATATTCATACACACTTTTATATTCATTTACAGATGTTTTCATTCACAGACCATGCACATACATGGATTTTGGTGGGGTCCACTCCCCCAGTCACACCTCACCCTTCAGGATTCCCCGTTGCTTTGCCATTGTTTCTGCCACCTCTACTCCCTTGGGAGACAATTATCCGCAGCTTCGCCTTGGCATCCACCGCCGCACTCCACGTTCATTGTTGACCTGTAAGCATGGGTGAATGTTCCATCATTCCCCCTTCCCCATCTTATGCGCGTTTAGTTTACTCACTGTTCACCTCTCAATTTTTTAGACATTTCTACAGAGTCTGCTCCTAAACAGTGACAATCACGAAATGCGTCGAGCTATAGATGCTACAATCATGTTATACATCCAGTTGTTTGAGCCAACAATGCTGCTACCTTATGTTTACAGTCAGTGAAAATGTTATCACTAATATATGGGATGTCATATACAATTGTATCTTATGTTTACGTATTTATATTGCATATTATAAATTATGCAACTCAACTTTAGATGGCTTGCGGGTCTCAATGTATCTCTGTGCCAGTAATGTACTGTATTGTATGTTGTATTAATGGAATAAAATTAATTTTCATAACCTTCAGTGCCTCCTTGCTCTCCAGCTGCATGTTTCAAAGTCCTAAACCCTTTCTCACTTTTTGCTGCGCAAAAGCCGGGTTGGAGGTACCTCTGATTCCTACTTCAGAGGCCTCATCTAAAGTCCCAAACTCTTTTCTTTTTCGCTCAATTTGCTGGAGGAGTTTGACTGGGAAGAGTGTACTAGAGTAGCAGTTACCAGAACCCTTTTACTGGCACGTACGTTAATGACACATTGGAATAAGTCAGAGGACCCCCTTACGATTAAGGAATGGATCACTGCAGTGGGAAATATGCTCTGGATGGAGAAAGTCATACCAACATAGGGGATGCACCCATAAGTTTGAAAAACTCTGGGGCCCATGGCCTGATGTACATGGGCTCGTCCCGGTGGATCTGGTTATGGGTAGGTTACTTGGTCTGAATGCGGTTTGAAACTGAACTCAACAACATCAGAATAGGAAACATGGGTTAGGATGAATAATAGGGCTCTAGGAGGGAAAGACTCGGATGAGAGGGATAGCCTTTTATTGCACCTTACTAGAGATCCGGTTATGTTCAATTTGCAATGTGATTATGTTTACTATGCTCTGTAATTGCCTACTTGTGAAACATCGGTCTGTAGGTATATGTTTACTTTAACAAACTTTCTTTGGATAAAAAAAAAAAAAACCCAAACACACTATATATATATATATATATATATATATATATATATATATATATATATATATATATATATATATATATATATATATATATATATATATATATATATATATATAAAATATTATATATTTGCATAGACCCTGCAGAATAAAATGGTGGTTGTTGCAACTTTAACTTTTTATGTTATGTCCTACTGTATTTGCACACAGCGGTCTTTTAAAAGCAATTTTTTGGGGGAAAAAATAGATTTTAATGAATTAAAAAAAAAAAATCACGTTATGCCGCGAGAATCATGAGCGTATCATGATCTTTATTCTAAGCAAGAGAACAGTCATTTTCATTTTGGCCAGAATCGTGCAGCTCTACACCCACCCATCAAGGCTTTTTGATATTTACATTAACCCCCCCAAGAGCCAGACCACAGCTTGCATCGGGGCTGTGGGCTCTTAACCTGTTGGCACTGAGCGCACGCAGATATGCAGCCTCTCAGTGGCCGGGCCCTTAGTGCTGAGCGGGCACATATTTGCATGCAATGGCATTGTGCCGAGAACGCGTGCTCTGCGCTCTCCCGCCACAGTGACAGCTAACGGAAAGTTTTCAGATCATGTGATCATGGTGGTCACATGGCCATAAGCCCCGCCCCAACTCTCGGCATTCTAGAAATTAAAAGTCAGCAGCTACAAATACTATAGCTGCTGACTTTAAATATAAGGACACTTACCTGTCCTGGGATCCTGTGATGTCCCCACCCGAACCGATTCTTCAATTGGCTTAGGGTGCAGGCACCAGCATCTCAAGTAAGAGAAACAGGCAGTGAAGCCTTGTGAATGGTTCCGTAGTGTTCTGGGACCTGTGATGTGTACCAGAAAACTGCAGCAGAAGGAGGGGAGGCTAAACTTCCGTCTCAGATTGCCGCGGTGATCTGAGCCAGAAGTGGGAGCTGGCATCAAAACCAGATACCAGCTCACCCCCCCGCCCCGAAAAGTGACAAATGCGGCAGTGCAGGGGGGGGGGGGGGCAGGATGCAAACAGCAGAACTTCCCCTTTTTTACTAAGGCACTCAGCTAGCCCCTCCCACCAGCCATGATCTACCTGCAATGCATAGGGAAGCACAAAGACCCAGTGATGACATCATTAGATCTAAAGTAAGGTATGCAATGAAAAATAAAATGTTTTGTTTTAAAATTTTACAATTTCATAAGCATGTTGTTGAGAGTGGAAGAACCAGGGAAGGTAAAAACTTGCACTGTCCTCGCTGGCGGCCGTATCCATCTTCACCCACAGTGAAGTCTATTTGCCTTGAGTAAATCAACCCCAATCCCCCATTTATAGGCTACTGTGTAAAAAAAATAATTCAATTACCAGCAGCCTCATCTGGGGTCCCGCTGCATCCTACAACTGATCAGAAATAATTCCTCAGCACGATCTACCTGAGATTACATGAATTTAGTGATGAATGTCACCCACGTTGAATCGAGGAACGATGGATGCAGGCACAAGGCTGAGCTGCCATACGCTTCCTTCAGGTGAAGTGTGGGATAAAGATCAATCGGTAGCATCGGGTTACCCCGCGGAGCCCGTTTGATGTGCTTGTATCATAGGGAAAGATCTGGGCCAGATTACTATCACGCTGCTGACCTGGACTCTCCGGTTATTATATATACACACCATACGTGGTGCAAACAAACATTACTGGAAATCATCAAAAAACATCCCGGGGGTAAACTGTTTAATGGTCTGGGGGAGAAATTTGGAAAGATGGTGGGGAGACAAAAGGGTTAATGGAAACAACATGGGGGGGGTCACATATGCATTATAAAACAGATTTTCTGTCATAGGGAGACATAAGATACGGAGGGGAAGAAAACCCATCTGTCATCAGTCTACGTAATCTGGGAGCATGAACACCCAGCAGACATAAAACACAATACAAAACATCTGCATGGAGTATGTATTGTCACTGTGTCTTTGTGGGTTTCCATCAAGTTTCATGGGCAGAGACTGATAAGATAAGCTCAGTGTCCTTTGCACAGCACTATGGTATATGTCAGAGCTATAAAAATGTATAATAATAATAGTGTGGGGGGTGACATTTGAGTGCAAGTGTCAGAAACCATGAAATCAGGCAGAGACAGAAGTACAGTTAAATCACACTTGTTTAATAATAAAAGTAAAAAGAACAAAGGTAGTCAAAACATAGCCAAAGTTCAGTAACTAGAAAGGATAGTCAGTCAAGCCAGAAGTCAGGGATCAATGTAGTGGAACAGCAAGCAGAATCTGGAGCCTGAAGAGATGTAAGCAAAGCAAGTCTTGAACAGGATCGCAGGAGAAAGCTTCTGTGATGTTGACCAAGGCGAAGGCAGAAATCTTATGGACTGGACGGCTTAAGTAGGCAGGACTGACGTGCAGGATATCATCAACAGGCGAGTCACTGTGGACAGAGATGGGAGCTGGAAATTAGCCGACAGCTGAGCGGCAGCTCAGAGAAGGAAGGGCTGAGCCCATTCCTGACAGTAAACTCCTCTGGTGCAGAGTTTGTCTGTGTGACTGACCTATTGATCTCGGTTCAATACCAAGATATATGTCAGAGCTATATAAATGTAAAATAATACATTTTACTGTTTCATAGTTGCATAGTTACATTTTACTGTGGGGGTTATTAGAGTGTACATTTTTGTTTATTAAAAAAATCATAGAAACATACAGCTTATTAATAAAAACCTACAGTATTTACATAAAAATAAACAACAACTAAAGAAAAAACAAGCGTGCTTACATCAGCAAGTAAAGAAAACTGTTTCCTGACAAGATAACATAGAAAGAAACATATTTTAATGACAACAAAAAAAAAAAAAAAAAAGACTAAAAACCCCAAACCTCAACCTAAACACAATCCAGGCTAAGAAACATCTTGAGATTTAATCGCCAACAGGATGCAATTCCAAACCATTAACCCCTCCCCCCACATCATTCACCTTGCATTCTGCACCAGCCACCCTCATTCCCAATTCATCACTTACTCCACCGATCCGTGTCCACTGACCACACTTCTGCCACAACGAGGAGGAGGGGTTGGCACCCCCATACATGCTGGTCCAGTACCCCCTACTGCCTTCACTACACTAGGAGAAACAATAGGTGTGGACACAGACTTGACAACCACACTTTGACACTGACTGGGAGACCACAGACTAGGGTGACACTGACACCACAGAGGGCCTCACAGACATAGATTCTGACGGGACAGAGACACTAGGATCCCCTAGTAAACCACCCCCAACCCGGGAGTCTCTATCCAGACAGAAGAATTCCTCCACTAGCTCTAGCTATAAGGGTAACCAATCTTATCACATAGATTAATTAAATTATGTTATAGTCCCTCGCCAGAAGCCCCAGTTCCTGGCACAAAGAGCACTTCTGTTCTGGACAGTTAGAGGAGAGATGTCCCTTGACTACACATTCATGGCACAGCTTAGGTTGACCAGGGTAAAAGACGGTAATCCTAGCTCTACCAATAAAGGCAGAGGAGGGTAAATGCTTGACCATATTCCCACACACACAACCTCATTGACACTGACCACCCACCCGTCCAGATTCCTCTATCATCCACAAACTTTTTTAGTGGGCACAAAGTTTTACCAAACCTCCTCAACCAGACCCATAAATCCTCAGGAGGTATAGACTCATTACTTGTCAGGATAGTCACATTTTTTTTATCAAGGGCTGATGTGAGATTACCTTAGGGACAAGTGCCTTCCAGTCCCGCTGGCCCCCATATACATGCTCAAACCTTTCCCAAAACAGATACAGCAATTCTGGACGCACAAATGACAAATCATATTCAAAGGAACCAGCCGGACTGATACAGAGCATAAATATCCTCTGCCTTAATTACCATGGCTAGGATCTTAACCAGCCTCCTGATAGGTGGAATACCTCCTCCTTCCCACCTGAGCTGTACCACACTCCTGCATTTAATGGAAGGTGCATTAAGTGAAAGTCGCACACTTGGCTCCCTTCTACTATGTGATGCATGACTTTGTCCCAACACAGCCTTAACATAGTTCCTAACTGGGACAGATGACACATTAACTGGCTGCATAGAAACCTCCGAAATCTGGTTTGGTAAATTACCCACCACTGGAGCCTCCCCCCTCCCCTCCAGCACAACAGTCCCGCTCACTATAGTCCCGGAAGTACCACAGTTACCCGCAGTCCCGCCATCAAATAAAGTCTTCTCTTTAAAAAAAACACCAGCTGTTTCAGCATTCATAAGGCCCTCATGCTCTGCAGTTTCAGTGTTCATGCAAAATTCCTGCTCTGCACTGTTAATGTCCATGTGGGACTCCTCTCAGCAAGCAGAAACTTTTGTCTGGATACACGCCATCTCGTCCTGCATTCCCTGCTGATTGCAAGGGTCTGTTGGCAGGTGCAATCTCAGGAAAGTCATCCAATCTCAGGAAAGTCCTCCACACACTGATATTTTCAGCAAGCACTCCTTTACCATGATCTTCATCTGACGAGTTGGTGCCACTCAAGGAAGATTCCATTTATGTAATGATCTGCAGCAATCTGCCATTTTCATCAGCTCCTTCCTGAGATGACCCAGGCTGCTGGGGAAGAAGGGGAGCAGATACTGACTCAGACACAACAGAGCCTGAGACAGGGGTAGTACTGGGGCCACTTCCTTATCCCCCATCCATACTGTCGCAGTTGCTCTGGTATCCACCCTCTGACTAGTACTAGCACAGGCACTTTCCTTCAGCTGTTGGAATCTCTCCTCATTCTCACATTTTTCTCGGAACACACCGCTGCTTTCCTTCAGAGAAGCAACCAACTTCTCCTGCCTTTTCAACGACTCCTCCAGAGACTTCAGTTTGGAGACTTCCCTCTTACTGTTTCCAGACTATGCAAGGATTTCTTTTTTTTTTCCTGAGATCTTCTTTCATGACAGCAAGTTTCTGTTCTTCCTTAGCAATGCAGTGAAGTCTGTTCACTACGCTATCCTGGAAGACTGGTAAGGACTCCCCTTGCATAGGGACAGGCCCAGGATTCATTGCAGCTTGAGCACATGGAGTAGGCCTCAGTGCCTCTAGAGAGCCTCCACCTTCATCTTCCCCAACACTGTCCATGCTTTCCTGGGAAAAGCCTGCATGAGGCCTCAGGATTGCTGCTTCTCTCAGCTGAGATCACAGCAGAGTGAGCCAACAGCAACCTTCAGAACAGCACCACCTGCTGGAGAAGGTCCTTTCTGGGGGATGTTCAATTAAAATATAATTTGTGACGCAATTGTATAGGCTATATTTTTTCTTTATTTGCCATTTTTTCCCCCATGAAAGTGAAGTTACCTTTTAAGCGAGACAGGCTGTGATAGTGTGCATTTGAAGCTGTAAATCTGAACCTGCTCGGCAGCAGAGGCTGTGTCTGTGCAGCTGCTGCTTCCCAAATAACATGAACGAGACTGCTTTCACTGGGATGCACTGTACACCTGTGTGTCCCCATGCAGGCAAACCTAGCCCTCACATAGGTGTACGCCGATACATGCCTGTGTGAACGAGGCCAAACATGTCAACTCCAATGCACATGGCAGGCTTTGAGCCCAGGACCCCGGAGCTGCAATTAAATGGTGCAAACCAGTGACGTGCAGTCAGGGGAGGCAGGTGAGGCTTTGCAAAGAAAAAAAAAAAACGATAGAACTTCAATAGTCGTAGCTCTGCAACCTGGGGTCACAGAGACCTGGTTCAGGAGATACGGGGCTCCTTGCGCAGCCTGTCAGAAGCTACACACATAGCGGTCAGTTTAAATAGAAGCTGGCACACTCTGTTTGCAACAGACTGAGAGGCTGAGCTCCCAGTGCCTCTCCTCACTTCTTGTCAGAGGCACTGAGCTCAATGGGCAGCTTGGAGTCTTGGACCAATGGTAAAGCATCATTGGCCCAAGCCGTCCAATAAAAATGCTGCAGTGGAGGCACGCCTCTCACTGCAGTGTCATAAAAGGAGGCATGCATCTAAAAGACAAATGCTCCCTTCCAGCCCAGCCCTCTTAACTAAGGAAGAACTTGGTTTTATGTGTTTAAGATTTACCCACAATCCCATGTTCTTCTCACACAGTTAAGAGGGAGAGTCTGCTGCCGCTGCTGAAAAGGTGCAAGCTAAATCATATATTATTATGCAGAATGTTACAAGATAATAATTTATTATTTATCCATTTACTGTGAAATTACTGGTTTGAATATATATCACGTCACACTTCAGTAATTTGTCCATTAAGCCACCTGCTTGAGTACAATTTTTGCAAATATAGTAAAATTACCTTAAAAACAATTTATAATCATTATTTGTATATTACTTACAGTAATTAACCCCTTGTTACCCAGGCCAATTCTGACACTTCTCTCCTGCATGTAAAAATCTTTTTTTTTTCTAGAAAATTACTCAGAACCCCCAAACATTGTGTGTGTGTGTGTATATATATATATATATATATATATATATATATATATATATATATATATATATATATATATATATATATATATATATATATATATAGTTTTAGCAGACACCCTATGGAATAAAATGGAATGGCGCCAAACTTCAGTACTTAAAAATCTCCATAGGCAGCGCTGTACATTTTTTTTTTTTTTTTTACAGGTTTCACGTTAATGCCCCATACACACAGTCGGATTTTCCGATGGAAAATGTGCGATCGGATCATGTTGTCGGAAAATACGACCATGTGTGGGCTTCATCTGACTTTTTTCTTACTATTTTCCCAACCAAAGTTTGAGAGCAGGATCTAAATTTTTTTCCGACAACAAAATCCAATCACATAAATTCCAATCGTGTGTAGACAATTCCGACGGACAAAGTGCCACGCATGCTCAGAATAAACTAAGACAAAAGCTATTGGCTACTGACCTGTTTATAGTTCCGACGTCACCTCGTTCAGAATGATTGGAAATTCCCAAAATTTTGTGCGACCGTGTGTATGCAAGACAAGTTTGGGCCAAAATCCATCTGAAAAAAAAATCAGACGGATTTTGTGGTCGGAATGTCCGACCGTGTGTATGGGGCATTAGAGTTACAGAAGAGGTCTAGTGCTAGAATTATCGCTCTAACGATCACGGTGTACGTAAGCTTTGTGTATCTTGCTCTGATACTAGCCACTGACCTCACCGCACTTCCCTGGTGCAAACATCATAATCATTTCATTGGTAGGACTTGAAACATTATATATTTCACCAAGCACACTTCCCGAAGAGCCATGCCGAATCCTAACCTCCCTGTTCCAGATCTGTGCCATGACCCAAAACTGGCAAGCATCAGCTGCAACCTGCACTAATCCACTCTGAAATAGCAGATGTTGCGCTTGATTTTTTTTTTTCCCCTTTAAGCTGGCCGGCTGCCAACTGAAACAATTACAAAATAAGTGTGTCTGGCATGAAAACCCCCTATTTAGGGGAAAACAAACAGATTTTCATGTAACACAAACACACAAGGAGCTGACATCTTTGGCTGCCAGCATAGAGGGAGGGGGTTTAAGACGTGTGCTGGGAGGAGAGATAAATGGAGATGGTCGGTGCAAAATCGAATCTGCTATTATTAGTTACATACTTGAGATGTAAAATGTGCAAAAGGTAATAGTAAACATGCAAAAAAAAAAAAAAAAAAAAAAAAAAGTATACCAAAAGCATCTAAAACTTTGTGGTTGAATCCTTATGCCTCCAAAGCCATTCCTAGATTGATTGTCACACCTACATGACATCCCATGCCGAAACCATCGTCAATAACCACTTGACCTTTGGAAGATATACCCCCCCCCCTTTATGATCAGGGGGTCAATTCACTAACGTTTACCAATAACGCAGTCACACGACTCATTTGCATAAATTATCACATGTGAGAAATAAAGTCCAATATATTAATTAAATAATATATATTATATATATATATATATATATATATATACACACACACACACACACACACACACACAAATATTTACCACCAGGGTTTTGCTGGCAGTATCACATGCGGTATTTGTCAAAAAACAACCTGGGGGTCGAAGGGACCCCCCAGGCTGTTTTTTAACAGATAACTACAAAATTGTTTAGCCAGCAATATTGAGCAAAGATTGTTGCCACATCCAATATTGAAGAAAAAGAGAAGGAATCCCCTTGTGGTGGACTTTTAAGGCACGATAGGCTTTTTTTTTTTATATAAATGTATAGTTTTTAAGATTTCAAAAGTATTAGAAAAATATAGAAAACATAAAAAACAATGAATGCTTTTACATATCTAAAACAAACACCGTCATAGGATATAGAGTACAATACAGTCTATACTTCTTGCACCCGACGTGTTTCAGAGTACAGAGTGGTCTCCTTCCTTAGGGGTATTTAGCAAGAAGAAATGTTGTCTATATATTATGAAGGTCTAATTAAAATTCCAGTGATTGTCTCTTTAAAAAAATACGAGAGCACAACATGCTTTCAAGTTCTCAGCCAAGAAATCCTTAGTAATGCATTTATGAAAAATTATCCATGTCAGACCCAAAAGGGGGGCATATAGCTCACCATTGACCCGACCCCCCCCCCCCCCCAAAAAAAAAAAAGAAAGGGGAAGGGCAGAGGGGCAAAAAGAGCCTGAAGACCCACTGGGACCAGGCAGGAGAAAAGCCCTGTTGATGGTACATGGTATCCCCAGAGTATAGGGAGAGTTGTATTGTGGAAAAGTGTTAAACTACAGCTTGGACTGATTGACTTGTGACCACTCGCTTCAACATCCAGCAAGCAAGTGAAGAAGCACTAAAAAAAAAAAAATACCAAAAAAATAAAATACTACAAATCATCAGCGGCAGAACTACCAGGGACCCAAAGGTTGCACGTGCAACTAGGCTCTGGGGTTCCGCCACTGTGGGGGTCCCCAAAACAGCAGAAAGGGGGCCCGCTGCAGAACATGTGAAAAGGTCCCTCTGCAGGACTGTAATAAAGGGGAGTGATCCAAGGGCCCCTGGAGCAGTGGGAAGGGCCTCGGCCAGGGGGGCACCGGGGCCCTAAAGGTTATAGTTATGCCCCTGTTCCTCTCCCTATTCATTTGCTGCTCAGGATATTTTCTGGATGGCATTTCTGGCTGTATTTGGTCCATGCTTTCAGTTGGCATCCCTGGCCCAGCAATCTAGCAACCAACAAGCTCTGTTGCATTTAGTGGTGGTATTAATGCCACCATCGAATGTGCGGCTTCCTAGCAGCCAGAGGTTCAATTCGGTGAGGGTCTGAAGAGGCCATTTAGCTCACTCACTTAGGCCGCGTACACACGGGCGGACTGTCTGCCCAACTAAGTTCGTCAGACAATCCGACAAACAGTCCGTTCAAAATTTGCATGAACGGACTTGACCACACACGATGAGCAGACAGTCCGCTGAAAGCGTGCGCGATGACGTCTACAGCACGTACGACGGGACTAGAAAAACGACGTCCTATACACTGCAATGCAACCTTCGGCCGTGTAAATCCTTTCTGAGCATGCGCCATACTTAGTCCGTCCAACTTGCCTACACACGAGCGGACTGTCCGCTGAAACCAAGTTTGGACGGACAAAATCAAGTTTGAACGGACTGTCTTACGGAAATTCCGTAAGACTTTGTTCGTCAGACTGTCCGCTGAAAAAGTCAGCTGAAGCCCACACACGAGCGGATTGTCCGCTGAAACACTGTTCAGCGGACTAAGTTGGGCAGACAGTCCGCCCGTGTGTACGCGGCCTTAGAGATCAGCCAAAGTTCACAGCAAACCCTGCATTGCCGTGAACTTGATCTCCATCCGTTAGGCCTCATCCACATTGGGCAATTGCCCAGCTCTCCCGAGAGCCTGTTGCCTGGTAGGAGAAAAGCCACGTTTTGGTAAATGCACATCAGGCGCTTGGGTGTTAATTTCATTGGCTAGAATAATAATTTATTCTGGCCACTGAAATGAATTAAGCTCGAGCGCTAAACGTGCCTAATGTTAATGCGCTGTAATATGGGGGTTGGTTGGCAGACTGGTAGGTGCATTTTAAAGAGAGTCCACGTCAATCAGAATTGCATTTACAGGGCACGGCAGCCCACTTTTATTAAACTAAATTAAAAGTTCCATCCAAAAGTTGCTCTTGCAGGGGTTTCAACTTCACAATGCAAACAACTGGAAAAATACTGAGCCACCTGGCCCCTTCGTCAGCAGAACCACTGCTCTCTTTAGTCTCACAAACCATTGATTCTTCAGGCTCACTTAGTCTAATGTTACAACACCTTGCTATTTGGCCCCACTCCTGGCCCCCCAGATAGGATTCTCCCAGCACCTGGGACTCTCTCACACTTCTTGGGAACACAGGACTCCTTCCAGCCCCCTCTGTGGACTTGCTAGTCAGCTCAGCTTTCTCAACCCACGTAGCTGCCCTGTCTTTTCCAGTCCTTTGGACAAGAAATCCACCCAACATAGGGTCTCATCTCTCGAGAAGGTCATCCCTCCTGGTTGGAGAACACTGCTGTGTTCATGCAGTGTGCTTGAAGTGCAGTGACTGCCCAGAGTTCTCACCAGACCTGGTTTATAATGAGTGGGTGCACCTGGAGCAACTCAACCTGTACTCCAAGAAAACCTGGACACAGGATTGAAGGTTCCATCCCATCCAAGACTCTTTAGAACCTTCAAACTCCAGGCCTTGATCCAGGGCTACTAAACCCAGAGAAAAAAAAAAACTTAAAGAAGAGTCCCCTCTGCTCACAAAACACATACTGGAGACTGCAAATCCAGGAATCCGGTGTAATTTTTCCAAACATTACCTAAATTCACATAGTGGCAGGGCCTTGCACTGTCACAGCACATTTAGATGCCTTTAGGCTCGTCAAGCTTTTATTCTAGCAAAATTTTGCTCCTCCGAAACATGCTAGAAGTGGGGGGGTTCAGCCTCTACAGTAAATGCCACTACCTCTAAATGCCTGTAAACCTCCATGTGTGCTTGGACACTATTAGGATTTCATATTAAAGTGGTTGTAAACTCTTACAAACCACTTTTACCTACAGTAAAAAGTGCCTCCGTCTTCTAAACAAAAGGGAAGGGGGGAGGAGTCCGGTGACGTTGAAGTTCTGATTGAACGTAAAGCGTACGGGGGAGGAGCTACACATGACATCACCCGCTGCTGCCCTACAGAACTAACACGATTGTCGGCTTTATATGCTGTGTTTTTATCATCTTTATGTGAGTAGTTTGTGTTTGAACAAAAAAAATGAAATCTTATACTTAAGCGGTGAGCACTTAGATCTTTTCTTTCTGACCTGGCGTCCTTGCTGAGATCTAAGGAGATGCGAGAGAAGTTTATGGTCCGTGTTAACTCTTTTGATGCCCGCTTGCATGACCACCTGTTCGCACAGGGGTCCATGCCATAAGGTGAGAGTGATTAGTTATGTTCACATAATATAGCACAAAACATAGTTGGTAAAAATGCAACATAGACATAGGTTTTGTGCTATATCATGTGAACATGGATGTCAATAGTGGGCATGATGCCATTTGTACCTCCATGTTATGTTACTACGTGTATATATATGAATTTTATGATCCATTTATACCCATTTTACTTGCATTGTGGTTTTATTTTATCTGTATTGGTATATGTAACAAAAACACCTTACAGACCCGCAGTGCGTTTTTGCATCCAGGTACATGCTTCATTTAAAGTCCCAAAATCTCCCCTCTCTCTTTCTCGCATATTAGGGATGGAGGCAGTGGTTACATGCTTCATTTAAGGTCCCATAATCCCCCCCCCCCCCCCCCCCCGTCTCACATGTAACGCTTTGAAGAATTCTTCTAAATCTTTTAATTTCCTTGATAAACAAACAACAAAAACAAAACAAAAAACACATCATACACATTGTGCCAAAATATAAATACAGGTTCAAGATCCAATCACACTGCTTTGTATCCTTCAATTAAGAGAAAAATAAATAAATAAAAAATCCAAAAGATAAATAATTAACAAAACTTGATATCTATCCACATCTAGTATAGCAAAAGTAAACTTTTAGACCCCACGATCCACAGTGGCCCCGAGCATCCTGTATATAAAGATATCTATATTATAATAATCAATAACTCCCATGGACATTAGATGCCGTATATTAGCCACTTTGCCCATACCCTGTCATATTTACTAGGACAACCCCTGTTGATATAGGTATCTCTATACAGTGGGAGATTATTATTATTTACTAATTGTTTCCAGTATAAAAGCGTAGGAGAAGAAGGTTTCTTCCAATGTAAAGCAATGGCTTTTCTTGAATAGAATAATGTAATATTAGTAAACACTGGCTCAGAAGCTGTAGGGAGAAAAGCCTCCACCAGACCCAAAACATACAGACACGGAGACTGGCAAAGAAGCAGAAGTATTATGTAGTTTATGTAACGCTTTAAAAATTGCGCACGGTCGTGAAATGGCGACAAACTACGGTACTTAAAATCCCCCAGGGGCGACACTTTAAGCACCTTTACAGCTTACCTGTTTAGGGTTACAGAGGAGGTCTAGCGCTAGAATTATTGTTCTCGCTCTAATGTTCATGGCGATAGCTCACATGTGTGGTGCAAACACCGTTTAAATGTGCGTTAGTGACTTGCTTACGCGCAGAAGTGAACGCATATGTAAGGAGGGATGGGGATGATTTAAAAAAAATATGTATTTATTTTTTTTTTTTTATTTTACACTGTCCCTTTAATTAATTTTTTTTTATCACTTTTATTCTTATTACAAGGAATGTAAACATGCAATATAAATAAGCATGACAGGTCTTCTTCATGTTGAGATCTGTGATCAAAAAGATCCCATATCTCCTCTTTACCTTTAAAGGCAAAAGACTTTTAAAAATTTGGGATCTTTTGCTTTAAAAAAATAAAAATAAAAAAAATGTATTTATGTCCGGCCTGGACCGGAAGTGACCTCATGACATCGGAAAGAAATCCAGAACTTCCGATTATCTTTGTGAAACCAAATAAAAGGCAGACACCAAACTGTGGTCGCGTAGACGCATTTCACACATACATCTTGTGCTTAATCATGATTAAGAACAAGATGCAAGTTTGAAATGCGTCATGATTAAGCACAAGATGTTCGTGTAAAACGCTCCTACGTGACCAGTTTGGTGTCTCTGATGTTGTCTTTGTGAAACCAAATAAAAGGCAATCTCAAGTTCTGGATGTGCAGCCATTTCTTTCTTCTTTCCACGTTTCCCATGGAGGCGGGCCAGGGCTAGCACTCTGCAAGATACTCCAATCAGCCTCATCTCTTTATACACCTGAAACAGCGGTTCTTTTTCTTGTTTGAGGTCATGACGTCGCTCTGGTCCGCCAAGGCCATAGAGGAGATCAAAAGCATCTTTTCTTGGATAGCTTATGGGAGCAGCCGGCCACACCGTTGGATCGCTTCTCCTGCAAACCAGCAGAAAACGGGAAGCCCAACAAACACCAGAGGGGACATCTTGGTTTCATAAGAAAGCCAGCCGCCAGCTGCAAAAAAACGATACCGGGGTTATGGCCGATATGTTCAGCCATACCCCTGGTAAACCATTTGTTAACCACAACCTAGAGCTGCACATTAAAGCGGTTGTATACTCATTTTTTTTACTTTTACCTACAGGAAAGCCTATAGTAAGGCTTACCTGTAGGTAAAATAAATATCTCCTAAACATGTACGGTTTAGGAGATATTCCCCTCGGTATGCGCCGCTGACTGCAGCGGCGCATGCGCACAAGGGGATTCTAGGCTGAAAGTCCGGCAGTGGCCGGACCCGGCCGGGATGAAATCTCCCGCGCAGCTCCGGCCACTCACAGCGCCGGAGCCGCGATACCCGGAAGAAACCCCCTCGGCGTGGATCGGGCCAGATGTCGGGGCCTCGTTCTAAGGTAAGTATTTTATAATGAGCTTGTATGCGGTGCATACTAGCTCATTATGCCTTTTGCTTTGCAGGTGGTAAAAAAAAAAAAAAAAAAAGTTAGCGGGTTTACTACCGCTTTAATCATCAAGAATCGTTATGATCTTGACTAAAGTGCTTCACAATTCTTTCTATGCAAAGAATTCTCTCTGCTCTTCTGAAGCCACAGCCATCAAAAGAAAGGAAGAGAAAAACTGGGCAGAGAATCAAAACATTCTTTATCAGTTGAACTGAAGTGTAAACATTGTAACAATTTGTCAATGCAATAGACTGTGTGTGGAAGTGAAAAAGTTTGACCACTTAAACACTAAACCTTTTTCTGATATTTGTTGGTTTCAAGTTAAAATCATTTTATTTTATATATATATATATATATATATATATATATATATATATATATATATATATATATATTATATTATATATTATATATTTAGTAGAAGACACCCTAGAGAATAAAATGGTGGTTACGGCAATATTTTATGTCACACTGTATTTGCGCAGCGGTCTTTCAAATGCATTTTTTTTGTTGTTAATTACTTTAATACTGACGCGACGTAAAATCTTTCACATTATGCAAAAGAAATTGTGCCAACTTTGTTTTTTTGTTTTTTTTAATTCATTAAAGTGTCCCAACATTTGGAGTGTGGATGCCTCCTATGATACACATAGGAGGAGTTTGGATAAGGACGGGGTGTGTGGTGGACCTAGCAGTGTCAGTTAGCGCCCCCTTGTTCCAGTTTGTTCTCATGACAGGTCCTCCAATTTTTCTCCAGGACTTTGGTGAATTGATTCGCTCAATTCTCATGAATATGGAAGAGCGTTCCACTTTGTGCTTTGGGCCGAGTTTACTTTAATGAACCCAACTTGCATTAATGGGATGATATTGAGTTACAAATCAATAAATGTGACAGAGCTAATAGTCTGTGTAAATATATATTATTGTAGAAAGTCTGTGACATCACGGCAAATCAATAGAACAAAGCCCAACACGAAAGGTGACATGGTTACACATTATTAAACACCATACCAGGGTAAGGTATAAATAGGGTTTCCATGTAGAAGAAGTAGTGGAGCATCCTATATAGAGCTGAATGCCAGGCACAATAACTTTCACAAAAATATTCCTCAACAGCCACAAAGGTAAATAAATCAACTTCCTAAAGCCAGATATTACCTTGTAAAAGTAGCAATGACATCATCACTGTGCTGTACTGCCGTAGCCAAACGTTTTGAGAATGTCACAAATATTAATTTTCACAAAGTCTGCTGCCTCAGTTTTTATGATGGCAATTTGCATATAACTCCAGAATGTTATGAAGAGTGATCAGATGTATTTCAAAGTTCCTCTTTGCCATAAAAACGAACTTAAAGCGGACCTTCGGTCATTTTTTCAACTTTTCCATCTATTAAATCATTTGCCCTTGTCATTTTAACTTTGGATAGTAAAACATTTTTTTCCTGCCAGTAAATACCCTATACAGCCCACTTCCTCTTTCTTGTCTGGTCATTAGCCTAGACCAGTGATGGTGAACCTTGGAACTTCAGAAGTTTTGGAACTACATTTCCCATGATGCTCAACTACACTGCAAAGTGCATGAGCATCATGGGAAATGTTCACCATCACTGACCTAGGCTTATGCAGGGCCAGTGCTACCACTAGGTAAACTAGGCAGCCTCCGAGGGCACACTGCTGCCTAGGAGCGCCCAGCTGCTGGCTTCCCTCTGCGTCTGCATACTCTGCAGGCTGCAGCATGTAACTAACTCCGTCTCAGGCAGCTGCTCCGTTGCTTATGGTAGTGTAACTAGAGGCAAAGCCAATGCTTCCTGTATAGTGCAACCTCCTGTCACATGGGCAGGGAAAAGGGGGTGGAGCCAAGGGGAGTGGCACAATAAGGTTATGCCTAGGGCAGTGATGGCGAACCTTGGCACCCCAGATGTTTTGGAACTACATTTCCCGTGATGCTCATGCACTCTGCAGTGTTGCTGAGCATCATGTGAAATGTAGTTCCAAAACATTTGGGGCGTCAAGGTTCGCCATCACTGGCCTAAGGTGTCAACTATCCTTGCACCTGCCCTGGGCTTATGACATCATGCACAGCTCTCTCTCTCTCTGACTCTCAGGAGGGGGGGGATGAGTCATGAGGGCCAATGAGAGCTGCAGAGCTGGCGGTGTGCCTCTGTGTGTCTGTGTATATCCAGGAAGTGAACAGGCAGCAGCTTCAGCTGCCCACAGTTAAAATGGTTGCAGCCAGACTTAGTAAAGGAAGATTTCTGCAGGATATTTGGCAAGTACAGAATTGCAGTATATATAAAATAATATGCAAAGTGGTTGGGGGGGGGGGGGGGGGAAGCTTCAGAATGGCAAAAATGTTTTATCACAAATTTTGTGATCAGAATGCAGTTCCTCTTTACTCCCATAAAAAAAAAAACACATTTCTAATGCATTTGTGAAGAAGGCTTCAGGGCGCCCAAGAAAGTCCAGCAAGCGCCAGGACCGACTCCTACAGATGATTCAGTTGCGGGATCGGGGCACCACCAGTGAAAGGTACTCGCATATCAAAGCAAGTTTCCCTATAGAAGTCAATGGAAACGAAGATAATTCGTTCCGCTTTGACTTCTATTGCATGCAATACCGCATGTGGCCAGAGGTGGGGGGGTCACCGGAGAGCCTCGGAAATACTCGGGGACAGCTCGGCTGAACTCAGAAACCCTTGGAAACACTCGGGAACTGAGTATTTCTGAGTGATCTTGGGTATTTCCGAACGGCTTCGAACTGTTCCGGGTGTCACCGCCCCCCCCTCCCCCCCGCGCCTCTGGCCAAATGCGGTACTGCACACCCCATTAGCTTGAATTCTGCTCGCGAGACAACACTCGCAAACCGAGTAAGAATTAAAAAAAAAAAAAAAAAAAAAAGTTGCTCGTCTTTCAAAACGCTCGTTAACAACGTTACTCGTTAACCAAGGTTCCACTGTATGTCTTTTCCAGCATATGAGAGTATCTTGCCATAAAAAAAAAAAGTGATAACTAAGGGGCTTGGGAAACAAAATATCAACATTTTGGCTCCAAGGCCAGGAAGCTCCCCAGACCTTCATCCCATTGAGAACTTGTGGTCAATCTTCAAGAGGCAGGTGAACAAAAAAACCCTCCCCCCGCACAAATTCTGACAAACTCCAAGCCTTGATTATGGAAGAATGGGCGGCCATCAGTCAGGATGTGGGACAGAAGTCGATTGACAGCAAGCCAGAGCGAATTGCAGAGTTCTTGAAAAAGAAGGGTCAACGCTGCAAATATTGTCTCTTTTGCTGGCCATACACGCACAGAATTTCGGCCGTTTGCAGACTGAACGATTTTTCTTTGGTCAAAGGCGAATTGGCCACTAACTGACAGAATAAACTTGTTTACATGATCCTAGTGATCATTGGACACCGAAAAAAAACATATATAAAATCATACAAGAATATTCTTATTAATTACAACATACACGGACTTTAGAGGCAGAAAAACAATGAAGAAGTAACACAAATAAAGTTTATTGAAAAAAATACATGATACAGTCACAGTGTTCAAAAAGATTAAAAATCATATGGAATGATATTGCTTGTACAATGAGCCCTTGTGCATCTACACGTTTCGCCATTAGGCTTCTTCAGGAAATGATCAGGGTTCAGGGTACACACTGTACAGCACCAGGCTGTCTGCCAGAGGCATACCCATTCATCTTCACATCTATATGTTTTTCCTATGGGCGGAATAGGCAATCCTGGCTGCACTATAGGCCGCTGGCCTTACCAACGTGCCTCTTCCTATTGGACCCTTGATGTCCCCAGCAATTTTTTTTTGGTGGATATCATTATTGTTCCCGCACGAGACGCACATTCGACCCTGCCATAGCAATATCTAAAGCTTATTTGCGAGAACAGCTGTGCGCTGCTTATCTGTTTACGCCTTGCCAGAAGCATTCCACATTTTTTTAAACCTTCCGGCAGTTGAAGTTTTGTACATGAGACCAGCCCACCCCAAGATAGTGAGATTCGCTCTCCTTTCTTATTTCTCTATTATGTCCTTGAGCCCTGATCATGTCCTGAAGAAGCCTAATGGCGAAACGCATAGACACACAAGGGCTCATTGTACAAGCTATATCATTCCATATGATTTTTTATTATTTTTGAACACTGTCACTGTAACATGTATTTTTTTCAATAAACTTTATTTGTGTTACTTCTTCATTGTTTTTCTGCCTCTAAAGTCCGACCCTTGGTTACTTTATTAGTATCCCCCTTCTTTCCCCAAACATACACGTATAAATTATAGTTGAAACTGTAAAAGGTTTTCGCTTCAGATCTGTTGACATTAGCCGGGCCCACGGTCAAAATCGTCTGTAAAGTTGGGTCCACTAATGGCATGATTGTCAAACGATCTTTGCGAAAATGACCAGTTTTGGCTGAAATGCTGTGCGTGTATGGCCAGCGTTTGTATAAACTTCACGTAATTGTCAATAAAAGCCTTTGACACTTATGAAATGCGTGTAATTATACTTCAGTATACCATAGTAACATCTGACAGCTGTACATAGCTCTGCCCCTGCACAAACTATGGGAGGGGCCCAGCAGGCTCCACCCACTAGAGAAAACCACAGGAGAGAGTGGAGACAAGACTAGTCACTCTGCACAAGGATAGAGAGCAGAGCTATGGGGAGGGGCCCATCAGGCTCCACCCACTAGAGAAAAATACAGGAGGGGTGGAGACAAGACTAGTCACCCTGCACAAGGATAGAGAGCAGAGCTATGGGAGGCACCCATCAGGCTCCACCTAATAGAGAAAACTACAGGAGGGAGTGGAGACATGACTAGTCAGCTTGCACAAGGATAGAGAGCAGAGCTATGGGGAGGGGCCCGTCAGGCTCCACCCACTAGAGAAAACTACAGGAGGGGAGGTGCAGACAAGACTAGGTCACCCTGCACAAGAATAGAGTGCAGAGCTATGGGAGGGGCCTCATCAGGCTCCACCTATTACAGAAAACTACAGTAGGGGGTTGAGACAAGACTAGGTAACCCTGCACAAGGACAAAGACTAGAGCAATGGGGAGGGTCCCCATCAGGCTCCACCCACTACAGAAAACTACAGGAGGGGGTGGAGACAACACTAGTCACCTTGCACAAGGATAGAGAGCAGAACTGTGCGAGGGGCCCCATCAGGCTCCACCCACTACAGAAAAAAACAGGAGGGGTGGAGACAAGACTAGTCACCCTGCACAAGGATAGAGAGCAGAGCTATGGGAGGCACCCATCAGGCTCCACCCAATAGAGAAAACTACAGGAGGGGGTGGAGACATGACTAGTCAGCTTGCACAAGGATAGAGAGCAGAGCTATGGGAGGGGCCCCATCAGGCTCCACCCACTAGATAAAACTACAGGAGGGGGCGGAGACAAGGCTAGGTCACCCTGCACAAGGACAGAGCAGCAGACAGCGGTCTTTATTACAGCGAGTCTCACACTGGATAATTGCAGATCTGTAAGAAATACACAAAACACAACACTTCCAGTGCTGGGCTGAGGGCTCCTGAGAGGAGCACAGAGGCCAGAGGCAGTGATTTTTTTTCAGGAAGCCATGCACATCACTCTGCTGGCCCCTCCCACCAGCCATGATCTGCATACATTGCATAGAGAAGCACAGAGAACCAGTGATAACATCACAGAGTCTAAAATGTAATGAAAATGGAATGGTTTTATTCAAAAAATGAATAAGGGAAGGAGGAGGAACCAGGGAAGGCAAACGCTTTATTGAAATGTATGAAAACATAATTTTTTTTGCAATATCCAAGTAATATTTCTGGTGGAGAGATGATGGAATAGTCTGGTAAACATTGTATCATTTCTGTAGATTGAAAAAAAAAAAAAAGAATGTATACATGAAGATTGGCTGGACTCCTCCACAAATCCAGCAGATGGAAACGGGAATATTCAGGCATTTCATCCTTCAGGTGCCATGTTCGTGTCATATCATGTTTACCGATCGTTTGATTAAATGTTTGAATCAATCTCTCTGCTGGTCCGGATGGGAAAAGAAAAAAAAATGGATTACAAGAGCGCGGATCCCTTTGCGGTGAAATTTGATGCTCTGGATTTTACGAGTGCAATGGATGTCCCTCAAAAGGCAGCTCTGCGGAGAGGCTACCGCTGGCAGCGAGGGGCGTCCAGGGCCACCGTTCAGAGAGAGGGCGCTGTCATGGCTTCATTCAGCCCCGAATGGAGCGGTGACACCGACAATTCTACGGGGAGAAATCCAATTATCGGATGATGGTAAATCAATCAGCTCTGACCACTGCGGAACCCTCAATGGGCGACGGGCGGAAGGAAAGAACTATAAACCACAAAATAGATTTATGACATCTCCGGGAACGCCACGATTAAAGAGATTGGATGGGCAGGATGGAGGTGAAATAAAACACAGACCTCCAGGATATTTGTCGTATGTATGGGAAACTCAGATATTGTTCACATTTTGCGTTCTGTAGACACGCACAAAATTGCGCATGTTTACCCCTTGACGCCCACCTCACAAAAATATGTGGTCCCAATAGACTGGGCTTTTTTCCATGGGGAGGCATCTACCTTTGTGCTAGGAGTGTGCCGCACAGGGCGCGCTAGAGCAGGGTCCCCCCCGAGAGCCCCAGGGCCCCGTACTAATGATTGGGACCCGGAAGGACACCTGATCACTGTGATAGCCTCCGATTGGCTACCATCATTCACTGTGAAGCCCTCCCCCATGTTTTCTATCACTGTGAATACATTTTTTTTTCTCTTTCGGCAAGGAAAGAGAGAGATACAAAGTGTAAAAAAATAAATAAATAAAAAATTAAAAAAATAAATAATGAAAAAAAAAATACCTAGATCAAGGTTTGATCTAGGTCACTGCCAGGTTTGGGTCAGGGTCAGTATTTTTTTGGACAAGATTTATTTTTTGGTTAATTAGTATCAGTATGTTTTAGGTAGGATAAAAAAAAAAAAAAAAAAAAGCAAAATGCGCACTATTATTTCTGGGCTGTACTAAGGGTACAAACAACAATACATATGTGGTATCGCTGTGATCGCCCGGGGCAGGAGAATTTATTTTGGGTTATTGTTTGGTGGAAGGTATGGTAGTAGCAGGAAATATACAGTTAAATGTAAAAAAAAAAATATTATATATATATATATATATATATATATATATATATATATATATATATATATATATATATATATATATATATATATATATATATATATTGTGGCAGCAGGCAGGTAAAGTCACCTGGTTGTATCCAGGATGGGAAATATGTGTGCCCTAGATTCAGGCTTTATGCAGACCTTTACAATTAGAGGGGAAGAGTTAATGAGCCCAGCTGAAGTAAGTGGGCTCATTAAGACCTCTACAAAAAACCCCAGCATGCTTAGGGAGATGCTCCATCCTGGAACCAGTTTTTGTGTTGTATAGACTGGGGAGTGTGACACTTGTTCTGTGCGGTGAGTTAACGCCTGTGTGGCAAACCTCTACGACAGGGACAGGGACTGGGGCAGGGACTGGGGCAGCACAAGGGCAGCACAAGGCTGCTCTCAGTTGTTAGACAGGGAAATCTAAGTGTGTAGTTAGAGGTCAAGCTGACCAGGATTTATTTTCATGTTTTATTTTGTTTGGCTGTTATATGTATCACTGCTTGTAGCAGAAATAAACCGCATCTTGTTTTTTTTTGCACCTACAACGCTGTCTGCTGTGCCTGATTTTGTGTTGTGAACCCATCCAGGGGGTCACACACACCCGCTGCCGAGCTAACCCCTCACAGTTGGTGGAGAATTTTGGCAGTTTTTTTTTTTTTTTTTAAAGGCCAGCATGGAGGAGATACTGAGACAGCTGGCTCTAGCAAATGCAAATCAGCAGCAAACAAATGCGGGTTTACAAAGGAGCCTTGCAGCCCAGCAGCAGACAAATGCAACTTTGCAGCAGAGTCTGGAAAATCAGCAGAAGGCTCACCAGCAGAGTTTGGAAGCTCAGCAACAAGCCCAGCAGCAATCTGAAGCCCGCTTTATAGACCTGTTGCAGAAGCAAGAGCAGAGTTTTCAACAGAAAATAGAGACATTAATACAGCAACGTCCGCAGACCAATGAAGCAAGTGGTTACAATAATACCGCATCCTTTGGTGTGAGCCGTTTATTGACAAAAATGACTGGAGAGGATGATCCGGAGGTGTTTTTGACCACATTTGAAAGGACTGCTGAAAGGGAAAAGTGGCCTAAGGAGCAATGGGCTGGACTGGTGGCCCCTCTGTTAACTGGGGAATCGCAGAAAGCTTATTATGACCTAGAGCCTGACCAAACAAAAGACTATGTGGTGCTAAAAGCAGAAATATTGGCACGGCTGGGTGTCACCCTGGCCATCCGGGCTCAGCGTGTGCATAATTGGACTTTTCAGGTTGGAAAACCCCCCCAGGTCTCAAATGTATGATCTCATTCACCTGAGCAGGAAGTGGCTGCAGCCAGAGACTTTGACTGCACCAAACATTGTGGAACGTGTTGTTATGGATCGTTTCCTGAGAGCTCTTCCTACTGCCATCCAAAAATGGGTAAGCCATGGAGACCCAGAAAATGCAGATAAACTTGTGGATCTGGTTGAGAGGTACTTGGCTACAGAGAACTTGACCACCTCTTCCAGGGACTCACGGACTTTCCATCCTAAGACCAGATCATCCCCAGTGGCGGGTAAGATGACTCTAAGGGGTGAGGGTGGAGAGAGTGAGAGGGTGGGAGTTCTACCTAAGGTCTGGCGGGAGCTGCCAAGGAAGCCCATGCTGCAAGAGACAGTGAAAAAGATTATTTGCTACCGCTGCCGGCAAGAGGGACATATTGCAGCCAATTGCCCCGTGGTGGATGAGCCTATGCAATGTGACTTTATAAGGGAGAGACGTCAGTCGCTGTTTGCGACAGTTGCATGCACTGCCATTCGGGGACCTGAGAAACATTTATGTAAAATGTGTATTAATGGTAGAAATGTTGATGTGTTGCTGGATTCAGGTAGCCTGGTAACATTGATAAAAGCTGAATTAGTTACTACGGAGGTCTCTGGGAAGAACAGGGTGGCTGTTATTTGTGTGCATGGGGACACCCGAGAGTATCCTGTAACTTCAGTGTTTTTTGAGACCCCCAAAGGTAACCTCTCTCATCAGGTGGGGTTAGTGTCTCAGTTACCACATGATGCTATTGTGGGAAGGGATTTTCCAAAATTCTGGGATTGTCCTGAGCCCCCCACTGGTGCCCCTATAAACCAGGAAGATGACCAGAATTCCTCTGGGAGTGGTGAGGACTCTCCTGAATTTCCCTTGTCGGTATTGGCAGGGGAAACTCGAGAAACTGGGGAGGAGCCAACATCCTCAGATGAAAACATGCCGTCTGTGGAGTTTTCGGATCTTGAGGTTCACAGGGAAAATTTTGCCACAGAACAGTTAAAAGATCCCACCCTAATAAAGGCACGGGAAAATGTGGTGAAAATAGATGGCGAGTTAGTGAACCCAGATAAGACTTGCCCTTATCCTTACTTCACTATGGAAAGGGACCTGCTGTATCGAGTGGCTCAAAGGGCAGAAGAACCCATTGAGCAACTTGTAGTGCCCAAACCTTACAGGAAGTTGGTGTTAGAATTGGCTCATGGGCACATTCTGGGAGGTCATCTGGGGACAGAGAAAACCAGAGAGAGGGTATTGCAGAGATTCTATTGGCCTGGGGTCATGAAGGAAATAGAAAATTATTGTTCCTCCTGCCCTGTGTGTCAGAAGTCGGCACCTATGCCACATTTCTGTAACCCGCTGGTACCTCTTCCTATCATTGAGGTCCCCTTTGAAAGGATCGCAATGGATTTGGTAGGTCCGATAATGAAGTCCGCCAGGGGCCATCAGTACATTTTGGTTATATTGGACTATGCCACCCGTTATCCGGAAGCAATTCCTCTCCGAAATACCTCGGCCAAAACCATAGCCAAAGAGCTATCTCTTGTTTTTAGCCGCGTGGGTATTTGTAAGGAACTGCTTACGGACCAAGGTACACCCTTTATGTCCCGGGTTATGAAAGAATTATGCAAGTTGTACAAAGTGAAGCAATTGCGTACATCTGTGTATCACCCCCAAACAGATGGGTTGGTTGAAAGATTCAACAAAACCCTAAAACAAATGTTAAAGAAGGTGGTGGATAGAGATGGAAAGAATTGGGACTGTCTAATATCCTATCTGATGTTTGCCATTAGGGAGGTACCCCAATCCTCTACGGGTTTCTCACCCTTCGAGTTGCTCTATGGGAGACACCCAAGAGGGCTGCTGGATATCGCCAAGGAAACTTGGGAAAACGAGAGTTCTCCCCACGGGAGTGTGATTGAGCATGTGCCCCTGATGCAAGATAGGATTGCACAGGTAATGCCAATTGTAAAGGAACATTTAACCCAAGCACAGTTAGCACAGCAGAGAGTGTACAACCGTGGGGCCAAGACCCGTACTTTTTCCCTGGGGGATAGGGTCTTGGTGCTAGTCCCTACGGTTGAAAGCAAATTTCTGGCCAAATGGCAAGGTCCATATGAAGTAATTGAAAAAATTAGTGAGGTGAACTACAGGGTTAGACAGCCAGGAAGGCGAAAGCCGGAGCAGATCTATCACGTCAATCTGCTGAAAGCCTGGAGGGATAGGGAATCCCTAGTCGCAGAGACTTTGTCACAAGTACAGCCTGATTGCTTAGTTCCTGAGGTTGGAATAGCAGTCACCTTATCGAAACCCCAACAACAGGAGGTTAAAGAGTTTGTACTTCGTAACAAAGAGATTTTCTCTGAGCTTCCGGGACAAACATCTGGCGTAGACCATGACATTATCACCCCGCCAGGAGAAGGGTAAAACTAAAACCTTATAGAATACCAGAGGCCCGACGGGAGGCAATACGTGGGGAGGTTCAAAGGATGTTGGAATTGGGTGTGATAGAGGAGTCCCAGAGTGACTGGTCAAATCCTATCGTACTAGTGCCCAAACCTGATGGGAGCTGGCGGTTTTGTAACGATTTTCGACAATTAAATAAAGTTACAAAATTTGACACCTACCCCATGCCGCGTATAGATGAGTTGATTGACCGGCTGGGAACAGCCCGATATATGACAACTCTTGATCTCACCAAAGGGTATTGGCAAATTCCCCTGGCCGAGTCGGCCAAGGAGAAAACTGCGTTTGTAACCCCAGATGGGGCATTCCAATATAAGAGAATGCCGTTGGGTTACAGAATGCACCGGCAACATTCCAGCGGAAAATGGATAAGATTCTGAGGCCCCATAAGAAATATGCTGCAGCTTACCTGGATGATGTGATTATCCATAGCACAGACTGGGTCTCACATTTGCCGAAAGTACAAGCAGTCCTAGACTCTATCCGGGAAGCTGGGTTTACGGCCAATCCAAAGAAGTGTACCATTGGACAGGAGGAGGCCAAATATCTTGGGTACACTATTGGGAGGGGGGTGATAAAACCCCAAGTCAATAAAGTCGAGGCCATACAGAGTTGGCCACGTCCCAACAGCAAGAAACAGGTACGAGCCTTTCTGGGAATCGCTGGCTATTATCGACGATTCATTCCCCATTTTGCTTCTCAGGCTGTGCCCCTCACCAACCTGACAAAAGGTAAAGAGTCTGTCATGGTTAAATGGTCCCCAGAGGCTGAAGAAGCATTTCAGTCCTTAAAAACAGCCTTATGTAGCCAGCCAGTGTTGTACTCACCAGACTTCTCTAAGGACTTCGTGGTACAAACTGATGCATCAGACGTTGGGTTAGGAGCAGTGTTATCCCAGGTCTGGAACGGGGAAGAGCACCCAGTCATTTACCTCATCAGGAAGTTGAAGTCCCATGAGGTAAATTACTCCACGATTGAGAAGGAATGTTTAGCAGTGAAGTGGGCTCTAGATTCCCTTCGGTACTATCTGCTAGGTAGGCACTTTGACCTGGTGACTGATCACGCTCCTTTAAAAAGTGGATGGCTCAAAACAAGGAGACCAATAGAAGGGTAAATAGGTGGTTCCTGGCCCTACAGGAATTTAACTTTACAGTTAAGCATTGCCCTGGTGTTAAAATGGGGAATGTGGATGCTTTGTCTCGGATACATGCGTGTCTGGCTGCTTGTGTTACAACCCCAAGGTTGAAACAAGAGGGGGGGGGGGGGGTATGTGGCAGCACGCATGTAAAGTCACCTGGTTGTATCCAGGATGGGAAATATGTGTGCCCTAGATTCAGGCTTTATGCAGACCTTTACAATTAGAGGGGAAGAGTTAATGAGCCCAGCTGTAGTAAGTGGGCTCATTAAGACCTCTACAAAAAACCCAGCATGCTTAGGGAGATGCTCCATCCTGGAACCAGTTTTTGTGTTGTATAGACTGGGGAGTGTGACACTTGTTCTGTGCGGTGAGTTAACGCCTGTGTGGCAAACCTCTACGACAGGGACAGGGACTGGGGCAGCACAAGGCTGCTCTCAGTTGTTAGACAGGGAAATCTAAGTGTGTAGTTAGAGGTCAAGCTGACCAGGATTTATTTTCATGTTTTATTTTGTTTGGCTGTTATATGTATCACTGCATGTAGCAGAAATAAACTGCATCTTTTGTTTTTTTTGCACCTACAACGCTGTCTGCTGTGCCTGATTTTGTGTTGTGAACCCATCCAGGGGGTCACACACACCCGCTGCCGAGCTAACCCCTCACTATATATATATATATATATATATATATATATATATATATATATATATATATATATATATATATATATATAAATATTATAATATATCTTTTGGGCCTGTTTTTCTTTGATAATAAAATAAAAAATAAATAAAAATCAGGACATATCCATTACCTTTTACCACCAAATGAAAGTCCTATTTTTTTCTGAAAAAAACTAGGTGTAATCCACCTGGATTACAAAAAATTTTGGCATTTAGATAAAAATTGGTTCTAAAGACTCAAGTTTTTTTTTTTTTACCTTTATCCATTCTATGCATGAAGCCAATCACATTTAGGCATCTAGACGTGGTGAAGACGAGTTTCTAAAGTTGAAACCGAGCATTAGAATGGGGAAGAAAGGGGATTTAAAGCAGACCTTGAGTAATTTTTCAACATATATACACATTATTTATAATATATATATACACACACGCGCGCATACTGTATATATCAAAATAAATATATTTCTTACATGTATTTAAGAAGTGTCAGAATTCCCGGTATTAAAGTGGACCTTCACTCATTTTTTTTCAACTTTGCATATATTAAATCTTCTGCCCTTGTTGTTGTTTTGCCTTTGGATAGTAAAACTTTTTTTTTTCTGCCCTTATACAACCCACTTCCTGTTTCTTGTCTGGTCATTAGCCTAGGCTTATGACATCATGCACAGCTCTCTCTCTCTCTCACTCTCCTGAGAGTTTGTCAGGAAGGGAGGGGGGATGAGTCATAAGAGGGCCAATGAGAGCTGAAGGGCTGCAGAGCTGGAGGTGTGCCTCTGTGTGTCTGTGTAAATCCAGAAAGTGAACGGACAGCAGCTTCAGTTGCCCACAGTTAAAATGGTTGCAGCCAAACTAAGTGGAGGGAGATTTCTGCAGCTAATTTGGCAAGTACAGAATCACAGTATATATAAAATAATAAGCAAAGTGGTTTGAGGGAAGCTTCAGAATGGCAAAGAGTATTTCATTAACAGCAGATCTACTGGGATTTTCACGCGCAACCATCTCTCGGGTTTACAGAGAATGGTCTGAAAATGAGAAAATATCCAATGAGCGGCAGTGCTGTGGAGGAAAATGCCTTGTTGATGTCAGAGGAGAATGGGCAGACTGGTTCCAGATGATAGAAAGATAACAGTAACTCAAATAATCCCTTGTTACATTCAAAGTATGCAGAATACCATCTCTGAATGCACAACGCATCGAACCTTGAAGCAGATGAGCTACAGCAGCAGAAAGCCTCTTGGAGTGCCACTTCTGTAAGCTAAGAACAGGAAACTGAGGCTACAATTGGCACAGGATCACCAAAATTGGACAATAGAAGATAAACGTTGCCTGGTCGGAGGAGTTTCAATTTCAGCTATCACATTCAGGTGATCGGGTCAGAATTTGGCACATGGATCCATCCTGCCTTGTATCACCAGTTCAGGCTGGTGGTGGTGGTGCAATGGTGTGGGTGATATTTCCTTGGCACACTTTGGGCACCTTAGTACCAATTGAGCATGGTTTAAACCCCACGACCTACCTGAGTATTGTTGCTGACCATGTCCATCCCTTTATGACTACAGTGTCCTCATCTTCTGATGGCTCCTTCCAGCAGGATAATGCACCATGTCACAAAGCTCCAATCATCTCACCACTGGACAATGAGGTCCCTGTACTCCACACTCACCACATCTCATCCAATAGAGCACCTTTGGGATGTGGTGAAACAGGAGATGATTGGCATCATGTATGTGCAGCCGACAAATCTGCAGCAACTGCGGGATGATATCATGTCACTATGGAGCAAAATCTCTGAGGAACTTTTCCAACACCTTGTTGTATCTCCGCCACCAAGAATGAAGGCAAAAAGGGGGTCCAACCCGGTACTAGCAAGGTGTACCTAATATAATGGTGTGTGTGTGTTATATAAAAAAAAATCAAAAAAATATATATATTGCTTGTGTATATATACACACACACACACACACACACACACACACACACACACACACACACACACACACACACACACACACACACACATACATACATACATACATACATACATACATACATACATACATACATACATACATACATACATACATACATACATACATACATACATACATACACACACAAGCAGTATATAAATTATATTTAGACCTTCACATTTAGCTTTAAAGTTTTTCAAAGAATACATAAACTGTTTAAATATAAATAGTATTGTTGATTTAATTTATTGGCTACAACCGTTGGCTAGCGCGTTCGCCAAGTCACCAGGGAAATGAAATACCAGTTGGGTTTTAGGATGGTGAATATAGTACTGAGTGTCATTTATCTAATACTGCAAAGGAGGATTAGACACTTGGCTGCAGCTGACACAACCAATAATGATCAGCGTGAAAGACACCGACACTAACGCGGCTTTAAGATGAAAGGGACGACGGCACGAGCGAAAAGTGCGCAAACGACTCTGCTAAGGTCAGGTAGAATTGGAATGGACACAATAAGCTCAGCTGGCATTTCCCTGAATTCATCTGTCACAGCAACTTATATTAAGAGAGATAAAAAGCTCTATTATACAGCATGTTTTGGGCTAAAGTGCAGATGGGACGGAACTACAAGTGCCAGCATGCCCTCATAATAGTTCTTGCAGGACTTGCAGCTGCTGTCTGGCTTGTTCAACATGTCCTTGTGTTATAATATTTACACCCCATACCGTAGGTAATCATATTAGTCTGTAGAGATTCCTTACATCCCTATTGTATATATGCAACATAAGAATGTAAACGTTATACAATGTATTTAGAGGTCTTCTTCAAATCAAAGTAATGGACTCCTCTTATATAATAGTCTTGTATGGCTGCCTCCCTGCAGACTAGTGCGAGTGATCAATAAAAATGTAAATGTTAGTTAACAATGGGAAACCTGACCCTGGCATAATGTACACAACCACCTTGATGAATTTATCCTCACATCAGAGGTCCCCCCCCCCCAACACATCAGAAATCCCCCCCCCCCCCCCCCATCATGACAGATTCCCCTTTATTACAACAGAGAACCTCCCATCACATCTATACTTCAGAGTCCCCCTATCATGTCCAAAGACCCCCATCATGTCAGAAGCCCCTAGTATATCAGTGGTCCCCATTGCATTAAAGGTGCCCCCATCATGTCTGAGTCCTGCAATATGTCAGGAGCCCCAGCACCTCAGAGCCACCCCCCCCCCCCCAATCACATCAGATTCCCCCTATAATGACAAATCAGAGTCCTTCCTATACTTCAGAGTCCCCCTATCATATCAGAAGTCCCCATATATTTCACAGTCTCTCCCCCCCCCCCCCCAACACGTCAGTGGTCCCCCTATCATGTCAGAGTTCCCCTATTATGATAGAGCCCCCCCCCCCCCCCCCCTCATACTTTAGCAGTAGGAGAAGCGGGCAGTAGTACAGTAAAAAGGAGTGAGCAGTGCGGATAGACGGAAGAGTGGGCAGTGATGTAGTACGAGTAGTAAGCAGTGGGGCTGAAGGAGAGGGCAGTGGGGTAGAAGCAGAAAGCTTCACCGGGGAATAGGATAAGTAAACAGTGGTGCAGTAGGTGTGGGGCAGAAGGAGGAGCGGGTAGTGGGGCAGTAGAAGCAATGCCCATTGTAACAGAAGAAGGGATGGGCTGTGGAGCAGTAGGAAGGTGGAAAGTAGCACAGGAGAAGGAGTGTGCACTGGTACAGTAAATGGAGTGTGCATGGGAGTAGAAGGAAGAGTGGGCATTGTAGGTGAAGTGGGTAGTGGTACAGTAAATGGAGTGTGCATGGGGGTAGAAGCAAGAGTGGGCATTGGCGCAGTAAGAGTGGGTAGTGGGGCAGATGGAAGGGTGGGTGGTGGGGCAGTAGGAGAAAGTGGCAGTGGGTGGTAGGATAAGAGAACAGAGCGCAATAGGAGGGGGCAGAAGGGAGGTATGGGCAATGGGGCAGTAAGGGTGGCTAGTGGGTCAGTAGGAGGAATAGGCACTGGAGCAGAAGAAGGGGTCGGCAGTGCAGCAGTAGGAGGAGGGGGCAGCGGTACAATAAAAGGAGTGTGCAGTGGTGCATACCTTCCAACTTTTTGAGAAGGGAACAATGGACACCTATTGGCAAACATATGTAAGCATAGGACACACACCCTACCACGCCCCCTAAAAGGAGAATTATACAAATAAATGTAGTTAAACCCACAAATGCTTTTTTTTTTTACACCACTACTATTTTTTTATTTTGACCTTTGGAATTTACAAATGCAACAATTTAGAAATTGGATGAAAGGTTTAGCACTGGACTGGGAAACACTTTTTATAAGGTAAAAGGTGCATTTTATATACAATTATACAGATCAGACCAAAATGAGGGACAATTGAGGAGGAAAGAGGGACAGAGGGACTCTGTTCCAAATCAGGGACATTCCTTTGAAATCAGGAACAGCTGTGCTCTTGATCTCCAGGCATCTATCTGTGCTTCTCCTGCAGAAGCGAGACCCCTCTTGCGAAACGCGTCAAAACCTAGCACAGCCATTCTAGACTACTGACAGTCATCTGTATGATACATCCAGGTCTTATGGAAAGGTCTATGATATGAATGCAAAATGTACTAATATGTTCCTATGCGTTTTCCTTTTTCTGTATTATATGTTTTTAAAGAGGAAGTAAACCCTAATGGGTTTACTTCCTCTTTTTTTCCCTGCAAAGGTAAAGCATAATGAACTACTATGCATCGCATAGTAGCTCATTATGTGTCACTTACCTGACACAGGAGCCAGCGAAGTCGCCGCTGTCCCCTGTAGTCCGCCGCATCCATCTTGCTGGTGGCGTCTCGCAGCTCTGACGAATGACAGCGGCGAAGCCGCGATGACGTCACTCCCGCGCATGCGCACGGGAGTCGACAAATTAGGCAAATCCATTCTTGGACTTGCCGCATTTAGTGCGCCTGCGCGCCGCTGTCTACGGCGCATGCGCCGTAGACAGCGGTGCCCATTTTCGGGCAAATATCTCCTAAACCATATAGGTTTAGGAGATATTGCTTGGACCTACAGGTAAGCCTTAATCTAGGCTTACCTGTAGGTCAAAGTGGTTTGAAAGGGTTTACTTCCTCTTTAAATGTGTGTTAAATAAATCATTTATACATTTTACTTGAGGTGTGCTCTTTAAAAGTCCCATGGGCAATTTTGTTTTTTGCTGTGTGCATACTATCGGGGACTGAGTATCACCTCTACCCATCTCATGCCAGCTCTACTTTCTCTGTGCAGAAGTAGTAAGCTGTTCAACTTAAAACAAAGTTTTTTTTTTCTTCTTTAGGCAAACAAAGCACCCTTCCAGGACCCAACTTTGACATCCTGTACAGTAGGCATAGCGCATGCCCCCTTAAAGGAGAATTATACAAAAAAAAAAAAAGGAAGAAGATCAGTTGAATGCACAAGTGTTTTTTTTTCTTAAACACTACTATTATTTTATATTGGCTTTTGAAATGTACAAATGCAGCAATTTAGAAATTGGATGAAAGGTTTAGTACTGTAAAACAATGAGGCAGGAGGTAGGTAGACATTGGGTCGAAGGGGGAGTGGTCAGTGGCACAATAGGCAGAAGGAGGAGTGATCAGTGGTGCAGTAGGAATAGTGGGAAGTGAAGCAGTAGGTAGGTAGATGAAGAGGCAGGAGGAGTGGGCAGTGGTGGAGTAGGAGGAGCAGGAAGTGGAGCAGTAGGTAGGTAGACAAAGAGGCAGAAGGAGGAGTGGTCAGTGGTGAAGTAGGAGGAGCGGGAAGTGGAACAGTAGGTAGGTAGACAAAGAGGCAGAAGGAGGAGTGGGCAGTGGTGTGGGAGGAAGAGTGAGCAATGGGGCATCGGTGTAGTAGATGGCATGAGTAGTGCATACCTCCCGACTTTTTGAGATGGAAACGAGGGACATCTCTTAGCAAACATATGTAGGCATAGGACACCCCCCCCCCCCCCTTAAAAAGGAGAATTATACAAATGAATGTAGTTAAACCCACAAGTGATTTTTTTTTTATTCCTTTATATTGGCTTTTGGAATTTACAAGTCACCCAAAGTAGTACAGGAACCTTTTTCTAAGTCGGTGCGACTTGAGTCGCTCCTATTGGAACGGTTCCATTGTATAGAATGGAACACGACTTGTCAGACGGCTAAGTCGCCTGACAATTCGCCCCAGTGTGAACCGGCTCTTAGCGCTGGGAAACACTTTTTGAAAGCTAAAAAGTACATTTTATATACAACTATATAAATAAGACCAAAATGAGGGACAAATGAGGAGGGAAGAGGGACAGAGGGACTTTGGTCTAAATCAGGGACAGTTGGGAGTTCTAGTAGTGGGGCAGTATGAGGACTGGGCAGTGGGGCAGTAGGAGGACTGGGAAGCATTGTAGTAGGTGGACTGGGCAGCGGGGCAGTAGAAGGAGTGGGCAGTGGGGCAACAGGAGGACTGGGCAGTGGGGCAACAGGAGGAGTGGGCATTAGGTAGCATACACAAAAGGTGGTATAGAGGGAATGAGTAAAAAAAACAACGTAGGCGTGGTGTTCTGATAGTTATTAAACAGAAGCAAGATTTTTCAAAGCAAAGATCAACATGATTCTTATAAATAATTCAGAAGCCCCAAACACGTGTTCCAGAACACAGAGTGCAGAACACAGAGAGCCCTGGGCATGTCACCATGTTGGAGGTGGCAGAGGAGCGGCAGTCACCTGATACCGGCTTAAATAAGTCCCATAGTACAGACAGGACAGGGAGCTGTCCACACTGAGCAGTGCTGAAAAGGCTCCACTCACCAGCTGCTGCTTACCCATAAGAGCCGATCATTTTCCCTCTGCAGCCTTCATCTGTGACCAGCCAAACATGAAATATACATTAATTGGGGTCGATTTACTAAAGGCAAATCCACTGTGCACTGAAAGTTCACTTGGAGGTGCACATGGAAATGCAGCCATGTAGGTCTGAGGTGAAGATCTGAAATGAGGGGAAGCTCTGCTTATTTTATCATCCAATCATGTGCAAGCAAAAAATACAAATTTATTTATTTTCCTTGCATGTCCCCCTCGGATCTACAGTGACTGCACTTGAAAATGCACTTGTAGTGCACAGTGGATTTGCCTTTAGTAAATAACCACCCCCCCCCCCCCCCCCCCACAGTCTCATGTAGGTGAAGATGAGTGTTAAACAACCCCCGCTAACTAGACTGCCGTATAGATCTATATGAGTGAGCCACTTTGACAATTTGCATGATGTACAAATATAAAAAAAAAAAAAAAAATACATGAACAACAAACAGGTCCAACTTGATTTACACATTTCAAATTATCTCCACCCAAAACAAATACTACACCATCGCCCCCATTTATCCCCCTAAGGTGTATTTATTACTAGAATACTACATATGCTCCATAGATTTTGTCCACAGAAACCAATCAAATGTTTTTTTTTTGTTATCCAACATGCCCCTGAAAATGGTATCTGAAATTGAATTGATTACTACAATGTAATACAGACTCTGTAATCTTGTTTGTTACCAAAGGCTCACCTAGAAAAGACTGTTTGGACATTCAGCGCTTCACTACTTAAAGTGATACTAAACACACACTATTTAAAGCGGAGGGGCGTTTAAAAAAAAAAAAAAAAAAAGTCAGCAGCTGCAAACACTGCAGCTGCTGACTTAATCAGCCCACATACCTGTCCAGGGCGCCCGCAATGTCGGCCGCCCGAGGCCGACCCGTCCCTCGGCTCTCGGGTCCCGGCGCCGCCATTCCTTGTAAGGGAAACAGGCAGTGGAGCCTTACGGCTTCACTGCCCGTTTCCTACTGCGCATGCGCGAGTCACGCAGCGCTTTGTGAATGGGACGCGCTGTGTTCTGGAACACACAGTTCCCAGAACACAGCGCGACCCATTACCCAGAAGATGCCGCAAGGAGGAGAGAAGAAAGAAGATCTCCGTGGAGGAGGAAGAGGAAGATTAGGATTATGTGCCTAGCAACAGGCACTTCTGGTAAGTAAAAGAAAAAAAAAAAAAAGTTTTCGTTTTTTTTTTTTTTTTTTTTGTAATTTTTAATTTTTTTTTCAGGGTGGCCCTCCACTTTAATTTACATTCTCCCTTCTATTTCTGTATGTGGATGATAGCACTGTAAATATTTTAACCGATATACAGCTGTCACATGACCCAGCTCTCACCCAGCCTGTCTGCAGGGAAACATAAGCAGGAGGAGCTTCTGGTCCTCTGCTGCTGGTCACATGTTTAAAAAAAAAAAAAAGCATTTGAAATATAGAGTACAATTAAATTATTAACCACTTGCCGACCGCCACACGACTATATACGTCTTCACTTCACTAACCCCCAGTATCCCCATGTTCGGCCGGTGGTCGGCTAAAAGATAAAAGTGGTCTCTGCGGCGAATTAGCTACAAGATCACTTTTATCGGTGGTGGGAGAGGGCCCCCCCTCCCGCCGTGATCTGGTGCTCTCCGACGCTTACCGCAGTGGTGGAGGCAATCAGATCCTTCTGTGGCTGTGCATGGAGACGAGTGAGGGCAAGATGACCCCCACTCGTCTCCATGAAACTGCAGGGTGGAAGCAACATCAAAACGTCACTTCCACCCATAGCTCTTAAAAGGGCCATTTTTTTTAATTATTATTGCATTTTAGTCTTTTTTGACCCCCAATAACATATTTAAGAGATCGGGGGTCATGCTTTTTTTCTATTTACAGGGGGCAGAGTGGCTCCCCTGCGGGAAACCCCATATGGGTAAAGGGGTTCCTTTAAGAGCTGCCAGAGGGCGTGCGCGGCCACTGCAGGGCGGGGGACCCGATGCACATGGCCGACAATTGTGTGTAAACACACAAATCCCTGTGCTGTCAGAGGAGAGGAGACATGTCCTTTGTTCCTACTATGTATGAACAGGGATATGTCTCCTCTCCTACTCAGTCCTATCCCCAAACAGTTAGAACACACTGAGGGAACACACATTTAACCCCTTAATCACTCCCTAGTGTTAACTTCCCTGCCAGTGACATTTACACAGTAATCGGTGCATTTTTTTTAACACTGATCGCTGTATAAATCTCAATGGTCCCAAAAATGTGTCAAAAGTGCCCGATCTGTCCATCGCAATACCACTAAAAATCACAGATCACTGCCATTACTAGTAAAAAAAAAAAAGCCATAAATCATTCCTATAGTTTGTAGACGCTAAAACTTTTGCACAAACCAATCAATGTACACTTATTGTGATTTTATTTTACCAAAAATATGCAGAAGAACATATATTGGCCTAAACTGATGAAGACATAAAAAAAACAAACATTTTTGGGGATATTTATTAAAAGCAAAAAGTAAAAAATATTGTTTTTTTTTTTCAAAATTGTCGCTCTTTTTGGTGTATAGTGCAAAAAACAAAACAAAACAAAAAAAACACAGAGGTGATCACATAGCACCAAATGAAAGCTCTATTTGTGGGAAAAAAAAGGACGTAAATTTTTGTTTGGGTACAGCATCGCATGACCACATATTAACCAGTAAAATTGACGCAGTGCCAAATTGTAAAAAGTGCTTGGGTCAGGAAGGGGGTAAAACCTTCCGTGGCTGAAGTGGTTACTGAGTGAAATAAGTATTTGATCCCCTATCAATCAGCAAGATTTCAGGCTCCCAGGTGTCTTCTATACAAGTAACAAGCCAAGATTTGGAGCACTCTTAAAGGGAGTGCTCCTAATCTCAGCTTTTTACATGTATAAAAGACACCTGTCCACAGAAGTAATCCGATTCCAATCTCTTCACTATGGTCAAGACCAAAGAGCTGCCCAAGGATGTCAGGGACAAGATTGTAGACCTATACAAGGCTGGAATTGGCTACAAGACCATCGCCAAGCAGCTTGGTGAGAGGGTGACAACAGTTGGTGCGATTATTCACAAATGGAAGAAACACAAAATAACTGCATCAAGCTCCCCTGGTCTGGGGCTCCATGCAAGATCTCACCTTGTGGAGTTTCAATGATCATGAGAACGGTGAGGAATCAGCCCAGAACTACATGTGAGAATCTTGTCAATGATCTCAAGGCAGGTGGGACCATAGTCACCAAGAAAACAATTGGTAACACACCACGTCGTGAAGGACTGAAATCCTGTAGGGCCTGCAAGGTTCCCCTGCTCAAGAAAGCAGATATACAGGTCCATCTGAAGTTCGCCAATGAACATCTGAATGATTTAGAGGAGAACTGGGTGAAAGTGTTGTGGTCAAATGAGACCAAAATTAAGCTCTTTGGCATAAACTCAACACGCCATGTTTGGAGGAGGAGGAGAAATGCTGCCTATGACCCCCAAGAACACCATCCCCACCATCAAACATGGAGGTGGAAACATTATGCTTTGGGGTGTTTTTCTAGACAGGACAACTTCACTGCATCAAAAGGACGATGGACGGGGCCATGTACCGTCATTTCTTGGGCGAGAACCTCCTTTCCTCAGCTAGGCCATTGAAAATGGGTCATGTATGGGTCTTCCAGCATGACAATGACCCAAAACACACGGCCAAGGCAACAAAGGAGTGGCTCAAGAAGAAGCACATTAAGGTCATGGAGTGGCCTAGCCAGTCTCCAGTTCTTAATCCCATAGAAAATATTTGGAGAGAGGTAAAGATTTAAGTTACCAAACGTCAGCCTCAAAACCTTAAAGACTTGGAGAGGATCTGCAAAGCGGAGTGGGACAAAATCCCTCCTGAGATGTGTGCAAACCTGGTGGCCAACTACAGGAAACGTCTGACCTCTGTGATTGCCAACAAGGGTTTTGCCACCAAGTAGCAAGTCATGTTTTGCAAAAGGGGCAAATACTTATTTCACTCATTAAAATGGAAATCAATTTATAACTTTTTTTGAAACGTGTTTTTCTGGTTATTTTTGTTGTTATTCTGTCTCTCATTGTTAAAATAAACGGACCATTAAAAAAAATAGACTGATCTTTTTTTGTCAGTAGGCAAACGTACAAAACCAGCAGGGGATCAAATACTTTTTTCCCCTCCCAGGAATATCTCGCCCCCTTTGTGTTTAACTGGTTACTGAGCACGGAGGAGGAAAAGGGAGGGAGTGGGCTGTCATTTACCACTGTGTATACGCCCACACGTGTGACATTATAGTCACATGGGCTGCTCAGATGTGATAGAAAGGAAATGCTCAGCATAGTAACTCACTGAAAACTGAACATGTGCAAAGCTTCCACCCACCACAGCTGCAAAAGCCCTAGCTGAATAGAGGACATGAACAGAAGGGGGAGATAGAGAGCAGCAGGATCAACCAGTTTTTTTGCAGAACACAGAAAAGGAATCTCATAGCGACTTAGTGAGTATGGATGTGGGTTTAGTGACACTTTAGTCTGGGTTCACACATATGCGATGCAGGAACCAGCGCAATTCCAGTGCCAGTTCCCGCATTGCATCTCCTCCACAAGCAGTTCACACTGCTCTCTGCGAACCTCTATGGGTGTCAATACAAAGTTAATGACACCTCCAGATTGGTTCCCAGGGCGAACTGTAAATTCGGACAGGAATCGGATCGCATGGGTGTGAACACCCATGCGATCTGATTCCAGTGCAAGAAAAAAAAAAAGGTTCCTGCAACTTTTTTGTGTGAATACAATGCGAGTTCAGTCATACGACTGTATGGCTGAACTTGCATTGCACAGACATTGCATGTGATCGGCACAGCAATGCGGGTGCAAATCACATGCGATGTCTGTGTTTTTATATGTGTGAACCCAGGCTTAAAGGGGTAGTACAGTTCATTCTGCACTCCTGTGACCCATTTTCAGCAGACAGCGGGCTGAAGCTGACAGTGGACAGTGGAAAAGTAGGATGAGTAGTCAGTGGCAGAGTACAAGAAGAGGACAATGGAGCAGTAGATGGAGTGGGTAATGAGGCAGTAGGAGGAGTGGGCAGTGGAGCTGAAGAAGTTGGCAAAGGCACAGTAAAAAGAGTGGACAGGGGCCCAGTAGTAGCAGTGAGCAGTGTAATAGTATGATCAATGAGCAGTGAGACAGTAGGAGTGGGCAGAGAGGCGGTAGGAGGAGTGGGCAGTAGGAGGGATGACAGCTGTATGGTATTAGTAGGCAGTGGAGCAGCAGGAGTGGACAGTGGTGCAGTAGAAAAAGTGGGCAGAGAGGCAGTAGGAGGACTGGGCAGTGGTGCAATAGGAGTGCAAATTGGTGCTGTAAGAAAAGTGGGCAGTGTAGCAGACAGGAGTGGACAGTGGTGCAATAGGAGTGGGCAGTGAGGCAGATGGAGGCCTGGGCAGTGGTGCAGTAGGAGTGGGCAGTGCAGCAGAAGGAGTGGACAATGGTGCAGTAGGAGAAGTGGGCAGTGCAACAGATGGAGGCGTGGACAGTGGTGGAGTGGGAGAAGTGGGCAGTACAGCAGACAGAGGCATGGGTGGTGGTGCAATAGGAGTGGGAAGTAAGACAGTAGGAGAAGTGGACAGTGGTGCAGTGAAGCAGATGGAGGAGTGGGCAGTGGTGCAGTAGTAGAAGTGGGCAGTGCAGCAGGAGAAGTGGGCACTGAAGCAGATGGAGGAGTGGGCAGTGAAGCAGATGGAGGAGTGGGCAGTGAAGCAGATGGAGGAGTGGGCAGTGCAGCAGAGTGGGCAGTGCAGCAGATGGAGGAGTTAACAGTGGTGCAGTAGGAGTGGGCAGTAAAGCAGTAGGAGAAGTGGGTAGTGCAGCAGATGGAGGAGTGGCCGGTGGTGCAGTAGGAGTGGGAAGTGAGACAGTAGGAGAAGGACAGTGGTGCAGTAGAAGCAGTGGGCAGTGCAGAAGGAGAAGGAGAAGTGGGCAGTGAAGCAGATGGAGGAGTGGGCAGTGGTACAGTAGTAGAAGTGGGCAGTGGTACAGTAGTAGAAGTGGGCAGTGCAGCAGATGGAGGAGTGGGCAGTGCAGCAGATGGAGGAGTGGGCAGTGATGCAGTAGTAGAAGTGGGCAGTGCAGCAGATGGAGGAGTGGGCAGTGGTGCAGTAGTAGAAGTGGGCAGTGCAGCAGATGGAGGAGTGGACAGTGGTGCAGTAGGAGTGGGCAGTAAGGCATTAGGAGAAGTGGGTAGTGCAGCAGATGGAGGAGTGGCCGGTGGTGCAGTAGGAGTGGACTGAACTGGGTGTCTAACCAGATTGTACATGATATATTTAAGGACACTGCTAACACCTCTCACAGTCTGCATTTTATCCACTCACTTATAAAGGTGAACATACCCAATTGCACCCACTTTACAGTGTGTTTCTATCCAAACCCTGCCTCTAAATATGCAGGAACCACCTACACATTGCACTGATGTCCCCAATCAATCCAAGTAAGGTTTATTCTGTGGCACACAGTATTGGAGGGTGTGGGGACTGAGGACCAAGGACCAAGATGCAGGACAGTCCCAGCAAATCCGGGACAGTTGGCCCCTTTCACATTAACCTGCAACATAATGCAGCCCTAAGGTTTACATCCAGCGATTAGCAGGTCCTCCAACCCCCATCCCCCAGGACTGTGCTCCGGTCTGGTGACTAGTTGTAGTAAGCACTGCATTGTGGGAGAACAGGGGAGCGTGCACATATGACCTTGAAGCTAGGGTTTAAACTCACTATCACCGATTCTGCCCACCATTCCAACCTTATCTGAAGCCCACCGAAAGAAGAAGAAGAAAAAAAAAAAAACACTCATATCTTCTGGGTGTGCTCACGAAATCTGTCCATGATGGTCTGTATTTACAGTAATGAGTTGGATGATGCTGGTTATCATTAAACTTAGAAACAAGACCAGAACTGGATCATACATCTGTCGCTCTGAAGGGGACAATGCCAGAGAGAAGGTGGAGTTGTGCTTTAAAAGCACTAGGGGTATCTACTACATGAGGGATATGGCAGGATTTCCGGTTTCAATATTTGTATTAAAGGTTACAAAATACCACAGTTGTGTAGCCATTTTTCAAGTACAGGTCCTAATCAAAAGCACCCTTTGCAGGCAGGATAGATGACAGGCAGGCAAATGAAAATTATACACAGGCTTCAGAGAATTGGGGAGTCTATTGCATGATAGAAGAAGCAGGATTTCTACAAAGGTTCAGTTGGGATTTAAAGCACTGGTGGTCATCTACTATGTGAAGCAGGGGGCAGGAATTCTACAAAGGTGGAAATGCGCTTTAAAGTACTGGGGGTCATCTACTACAGGAGGGGTAGTGCAGAATTTCTACAAAGGTGGAATGGGATGTTAAAGCCCAGCGCAAATGTGCATCTTCCTTCATGTAGTAGATGACCTTCAGTGCTTTAAAGTCCCATTCCACCTTTGTAGAAAGTCTGCCCTGACCCTCCTGTAGTAAATGACCTCCAGTACTTTAAAGCCCAACTCCACCTTTGTAGAAATTCTGCCCCTTTCCTTCTGTAGTAGATGACCACCAGTGCTTTAAAGTCCCACTCCATCTTTGTTAAAAATCCTGCCCTATAGTTGATGACCCCCCCGGCTCTCCCTTTGTAGCAAATGTGCATCTTCCTTCATGTAGTAGATGACCTCCAATGTTTTGGAGGTCAGGGCAGACTTTCTACAAAGGTGGAATGGGACTTTAAAGCACTGAGAGTCATCCACTACATGAAGGAAGATGTACATTTGCTACAAAGGGGAAGCTGGGGGGGGTGATCAACTATAGGGCAGGATTTTTAACAAAGATGGAGTGGGACTTTAAAGCACTGGGGGTCATCTACTACATGAAGGAAGGGGCAGAATAGATACAAAGGTGGAGCAGAGCTTTGAAGTACTGGGGGATAGCTATTATGAGAGGGATGGGGCAGGATTTCTACAAAGATGAAGTTGTGCTTTAAAAGCACTGGTGGTCATCTACTACATGAAGGAAGGGGCAAGAATTCTACAAAGGTTGAGTTGTGATTTAAAGTACTGGGTGGGGTGATCTACTACAGGAGAGAAAGGGCAGGGTTTCTACAGGGGTGGAGGTGTGCTTTAAAGCAATGGTCACCATCTACTGCACAAGGAAAGGGGCAGGATTTCTACAAAGTTGGAGTTGTGCTTTAAAGTACTCTGGGTCATCGATTATGGGAGGGTTGAGGCAGGATTTCTACAAAAGGTGAAGTGGGACTTTAAAGCACTGGGGGTCATTTACTATATGAAGGAAGGTCAACGATTACTACAAAAGGTGGATCCAGGACTTCTACAAAATTGGAGGTGTGCTTTAAGCCACTTCAATACCGCACGTCATCATATGACATCCTTGAATTTGTGCGGGGATATCTGAATGATGCCTGCAGCTACAGCCATCATTCAGATATCATTATTTGCAGGCGGCGATTTTGTGCACCATAACAATGATCATAGCAGCAGTCCCCCCCCCCCTCCGGCCGCCATCCAGTGCTTCTCCAGGCTCTCTGATGCCATCGGGGACCCGGAGAAAGAATTGGACTCCACCGGATGATGACCATAGAGATTTCCGGTGACCAGATGGTCATCAGTCATCTCTATGACCGTAGGAGGCCCAGGGCAACGTTATGACATCATGCTCGGACCCCGCATGTAAACAAAGCCACAATCGCGGCTGTCAGCAGCGATCAGTGAATTTTTGTTCTCTCCAATCTCATGCTTTAGAGCCTGGAGCAGAGATTTGGGGTCTTGTTGACCCCGCATCTCTCCATAAAGAGGACCTGTCACAATAGATTCCCATTACAAAGGATGTTTATATTTCTTGTAATAGGAATAAAAAGTGATAAAAAAATAAAATTAATTAAATGTAAAAAACAAAAAAAACAAAAAAAAAAAATAACACGCCCCTGTCCTGGTAGCTCGCACTCAGAAGCAACCACACACGCAAGTCCCACCCACATATGTAAACGCCATTCAAACCACAAATGTGAGGTATTGCCATGTGCGTTAGAGCAAGAGAAACAATTCTAGACCTCCTCTGTAACTCTAAACTGTTAACCTGTAAACATTTTTAAAGCATAGCCTATGGAGATGTTTAAGTACTGAAGTTTGGAGCCATTCCATCAGTATGCACACTTTTAAAGCATGACATGTTGGGTATCTATTTACTCGGCATTAACATTATCTTTAACATTGTACAAAAAAATTGTGCCAACTTTACTGTTTTGTTATTTTTTAATTCATGAAACTACTTTTTTTTGCAAAAAAAAAAAAAAAAGGAGTTAAAAAAATTATTGCACAAATACTGTGCGAGATAAAAAGTCACAATTGTATTCCCTAGGGTGTCTGCTAAAAAAGCATATATAATGTTTGGGGGTTCTGAGTAATTTTCTAGCAAAAAAATTATGATTTTTACATGTAAGAGAGGAGTGCCAGAATAGACCCGGTATGGAAGTGGTTAAAGCAATGGGGGTCAATACTAAAAGAGGGAAGGGGCAAATTTCGGTGGAGTTTGGCTTTAAAGCACTGGGGGTCATCTACTATATAGGGGGGGGGGGCAATATTAAAATAACACGATTTTGCCAAGTCCGTTAGTTTTCAGATGAATGTTACAATGTAATAAATGTATCCTAAGGTCACCCATTTTAAACAATTATCTGACACAGAATAGAACCCGGAGCTGCTGATTTTCTACTTCTAATTGCTGGCTCATGGCAGCATGAATTTACATCTCATTATTTCAACATTGTTGCAATATGTTCTAAAACATTGTGACCTCACTTTACACAATTAACCTTAAAGCCCCATACACACTATCAGTTGTTCTGCTGAGTTTTTCCTTCGGGTTTACCAAAACCATGTAGTGCAAGGGCCTGCCTGATTACATACAAATAGAAACGGCTAAGGTTTGACCTCATATTATATGGTTTTGGTAAATCTGAAGGAAAAACTCAGCATAAAAACTGATAGTGTGTATGGGGCTTAAACCTTAGATTGTAAACTCCGTGAGGGCACGGACTGATGTGAATGTACAATATATATGTAAAGCGCTGAGTAAATAGACACCGCTATATAAATACCTATCAATAAATCGATAAAATAACCCTTCCACGCCTAAGCACAATTTCTGACATTTGTTGCTTACAAGTTAAAAATATTTCTTTTTTGCTAGAAAATTACTAAGAACCCCCAAACATTTTAATATATATATTTTCTTTTTTTTAGCAGAGACCCTAGAGAACAAAATGGTGATTGTTGCAATATTTTACGTCACACTGTATTTGCGCAGCGGTCTTTCAAATGCTTTTTTTTGGGGGGGGGGGAACACTTTCATTAATTAAAACAAAACAAAAAAAAAACAGTAAAGTTAGCCCAATTTTTTGTATAATATGAAAGATGATGTTACGTTGAATAATATAAAAAAAAATAAAAAATAAAGATACCCAACATGTCATGCTTTGAAATTGCGTACACTCTCATTCCACAGGGGTGAACAGTGGAGCTAGCTATGGTGATAACATAAAATTATATAGCAACTGGAATAAAGGTATACATAAAATGTGTGTGAATAAGCACACATGATATTAAAACATTTGTTTAAAACATAATGTCCATAAATGATCCGAGATCTTGTATGATTAGCACCTGGAGGCAGCTCCCTTAGGTGTCCGTTTATGAAGCAGTGATCAGTGGAGATCCAGAGGATCGCTGCTGATCACAGCCCATAAACAGTTTATAAACCAGAGATAATCGGGGGAGAAGTGTTTGAACTTGTTCTCCCGCCGATTATCTCCACACACTGAGAATCCTCATTGAATGACACAGTAACGGCCACTTTATGAAGCTTAGATCTCAGCACTTCACTGGTGATCTGTGTCAGAATTCACACTCCCCGATTCACCAGCTCAGAGGTGGAGAACCGGGCAGTGAAGAGAGAATGTGGGGGGATCTGAGGAGGAAAGAGGAAGATAATTAACTTCCTTATGCCTCGTTCAGACCCCCCAACACTGTAACCATGTCCCCCTGTCATAGTTATGTGTGTGTATATATATATATATATATATATTAATTATACACACACACACACACACACACACACACACATATATATAATGTGTGTATATACATGTATGTATAATGTCTGTGTGTATACATGTATATATTATGTAGGGGGACTCTTTATTTCACTAACATTAATCACACCGTGTGTCAGTGTATTGAGCTGTGATAATTTATCACTGCTTAATAAATTGACATCTCTGTGTATCGGTGAATTTCTAGTACTGTAATCTCGTAAAGTCTCACGAGATTCCAGTATTAGGGGCCTTTCTCCAGTGTTAGAAGCATTTGTAGATCGCTTCACTCCTCCAAGGGTGAAGCGATCTACTCCGCTTCATAAAGTGGCACACAGAGGAGAAAGATCTCCTATGTGAATGCCGGAGAATAAAGCAGTGAATAGATTTCACTGCTTCATAAAAGGACACCTTAGAGTGAAGCGATGAGCTCTGTGTAGAAATGGGAACAGAGGGGTGCCAGACTGAGTGCAGTATAAATCATATATTTTATAAAAACAAGTAGTAACTCACAGGTTAAATTAGATGAGCTCAGTATGTGGTGAAAAATCGCCAGTCCTGGAGTCTCATAAAAGTCTTCCCTTTGCAGCCTGGGGCACTGGTGTGATCTTACAGGGATCCAGAGAATGCTGGGAACCAGGAGGCAGGAAACGAGAAGCAGCTGGTCGTGACTTCACAGGAACAGGAAGTGTGATTATTAATAATAATAATCACACTTCCTGTTCCTGTGAAGTCACGACCAGTCTGCAAAGGGAAGACTTTTATGAGACTCCAGGACTGGCGATTTGCGTGGGCTCTTTAAAAAAAAGTCTTATTTATCAATTGTTTTGCATTGTTCCTTAAAAAAAATCTGATCACTTTTATTGCTGTTACAGGGAATGTGTAAACATCCCTTGTGACAGTCAGGCTGCATTCACACCTGAGCGTTTCAAAGTCACGCGTTTTAACCGCTGTTTACCTTGATTTTGCCACAATTTTGTTCAGGCCACCAATGTAAAAAGTAAGAAAAAAAAATGCCTGTAATCTGCTCCAAAGAAGCTCATGTTTTTTATTTTGATCTTAGGGTGTTTTACTTCAGGTGACAAAATGCTCAGATGTGAAAGATCTAAAAGACCCCCAAATCCCTCCTTTGCACTTAAAAGTATTCAGATCACCTGTCATTTTTTTAAAATCTGTGCTATTGGCAACCGAGTAAACCAGAAGAGAGAGGTTGTGACGTTGCTTCCGGGATTTTACATAGGAGACCCGATCAAAGCCGAATCCGGCTTTTTCAGGGTCTCAGCCTAGGCGGCATCTGGTGGGACGGGAGGCCCGGGAAGAGTGGTGGAAGGCGACGGGGGGGCCCGGGAAGAGCGGTGGAAGGCGAGGGGGGGCCCGGGAAGAGCGGTGGAAGGTGGCGGGGGGCCCCGGGAAGAGCGGTGGAAGGTGGCGGGGGGCCCCGGGAAGAGCGGTGGAAGGTGGCGGGGGGCCCCGGGAAGAGCGGTGGAAGGTGGCGGGGGGCCCCGGGAAGAGCGGTGGAAGGTGGCGGGGGGCCCGGGAAGAGCGGTGGAAGGTGGCGGGGGGCCCGGAAAGAGCAGTGGAGGGTGACGGGAGGGGGGGGTGTCCCCTCTCGCTCCTTTAGGATAACAGCTGAGCAGCTTTTAGACGCATCGGTTGTTATCACTAAAGAGCCAACTGTCCCCTCTAAAAAAAAAAAAAAAAAAGTACCAGGGTGATGCCTGCATATAACCCCTTCAAGCCATTAATGTAAAATGTGCATACAGCCGGCATGGAGGGGTTAAATAAATAAAGTGCTCCCATCATGCACAGTAGAACAGGGGACAGAGCCACCATTCTCCCTCTGTACTCACTGTGATGCGGAGGCGATGTCCCCTTTGCCGCAGTGGTGTCACCAGTTCCTAGTTAATAGATATGGAGCTTCAAAAATAAACAAATAAATAAATACTGTACATATTTGCTTTTACTGCGAATGGCTCAGAGGTACGCTTTAATGATAGAGGTCTTGTAAGGATGAAAGGTTCCGTGCGCAGGCTCGTTAATCAGGCTCATGATGGATGATGTATACACAGGAAACACCCCACGCATTTCACTTGATGTAACACAAGCCACTGGTACTGAAGTACGTCGCACTAATCCGCCCGAGTCTAACAGGGCATGCTATGCAAAACATGTTAGTGAAACGAAACACTCAATGGTAAGACAACCCCAACAGATCACATGACCGTATTATACAAAACGCCAGCTTTACCGTCACACCCGAGTGCAACAAGTGGCACCTGCTGCATCCCTGGCAAGACACATGACAGTAACAAAAGCAACACACAAAGAATTGTTTGTGTCTAAAATAATCACATACAAAAACTATAAAAACTATCCTCAATACAATATTTAAAATAGAACTAACAACAAGATCTTTCTGTGAAAACAAACACCACCACCTATGGCAGTTCCATGCCTCTGACAGCCAGGTGCCCGAGCAAAACTTTACATTTTAGTTACTTTTTCTCCTCAAATTGTTACTGAGCAGTAAAAAAAAGAAAAAAAAAAAAGGATAAGGCCTCATGCACACTGCTGCTGTTAAATTCACGTTTAAAGTGTTAGAAAAAAACTCTACCACTTGTACCTACAGGCAAGCCTATAATAAGGCTACTTTCACACTGGGAGGTGCTTTTCAGTAGTTTTAGCACTAAAAATAGCGCCTGTAAAGCACCTGAAAAGCGCCTGTAAAGCCTCCCCAGTGTGAAAGCCCGAGCACTTGCAGAACCGAAAAAAAAATTAAAAAATTTAAAAAAAAAAAAAAAATCCTGCAAGCAGCGTCTTAGGGGCGGTGCAGAAGCGGTGAATATACCACTCCTGCACCACCCTACCATTGAAATCAATGGGCAGCGCTGTTGAAGCATCTGCAAAGAGCTTCAGCAGCAGCACTTTGCAGGCTTTTAACCCCTGGTTAACCCCTTTTTTGGGGGTTAAAAGCTCCCCGCTCCTGCTCGCACAGCGCTGGTAAAGTGCCACTAAAACAAGAGGAGCTTTACTGCTAGCGCTGGGTGGGTTGCAGTATGAAAGGGGTCTAAGACTTACCTGTAGGTACTGTGAATTTCTCCTAAATGTGTATAGTTTAGGAGATATTCAGAGTGCATGCAGCCGATGACATCACCTTCGCATGCACTCTGAAGGTCCGGCTTACAGTGTGGGATCTTCAGAGCCCTTTCCCGGAAACGGTGGAACCCACGCACATGCGCGGGAGTGACAGCATTGTGCCCCTGGCCGATCATGTAGCTTGAGGCCACAAACCTGGAAGGAGGATGGGGGGGGGGGGGTTGGGGAGATGACAACTGTCTCAGTGGTGACGGCACACCGTGGGAGGGCATCATTCTAATGCCGCGTACACATGAATGGACATTCCGACAACAAAATCTATGGGATTTTTTACGACGGATGTTGGCTCAAACTTGCATACACACGGTCACACAATGTTTTCGGAAATTCCGAACATCAAGAACACGGTGACATATGAGGAGCCGAGAAAATTGAAGTTCAATAGCCAGTGCAGCTCTTCTGCTTGATTCCGAGCATGCGTAGAACTTTGTGCATCAGAATTGTGTACACGCGATTGGAATTTCCAACAACGGATTTTGTTGTCAGAAAATTTGAAATCCAGATCTGAAATTTTGTGTGTTGAAAATCCGAGTGTCTGTATGCGGCCTAAGGTAGGTTGCTCATAAAATTCTAGTATGTGATGCATACTAGCACATTATGCCATTGCCTTGCATTAATTATTTTTTTTAAGCCCCAGTGGTTTACAACCAAATTAAAACGGAGTTCCCCCCATTTAAAAGTCAGCCGCTATAAAAAGTGCAGCTGCTGACTTTTGTGAACGGCCAGGCAATCTTCTGAGACCTGTGACGTGTTCCAGAAGATTGCAAGAAGGGAGGGGGAAAAGGTGAACTTCCTTCCAGCACCACAGAGCCAGGGGAGGAAGTGGGAGCTATATGCCTCTAAAAAGAGGGGCTACACCCCCCCCCCCAAAAAAAAGATATGACATGACATGCATTTCTGTTTGCAACTTTTTTTATGAATGAGTAGGGGTAAAGTGTCCCTAATACTCATTCACATATGGGGGGCAGGATCTGGGGGCCCCCTTAAGCCCCAGACCCTCCCAACCATGGCCTAGGGATGTGTGGAAGAGGCCCTTGTCCTTGTCGCCCCCCCCATGTTGAGGGCATGTGGCCTGGTATGGTTCAGGATGAACGTCACCCATCCCCTTCCTTTCCTGACCTGCCGGGCTGCATGTTCAGATAAGAGTCTGGTATGGATTTTAGGGGGGCCCCACCTATTTTTTTTTTTTTGCTGTGGGGTAGCACAGTGGTTGCAATTGATGGGCACAGTGAGGCTGCATATGATGGGCGCAGTGAGCCTGCAATTTATTTTTTTTCTATTATGCCGGCTATTGTTTTTACATTCAGCTGGCAGAGGGGAAGCTCGCTGATAGCTGATGACTCATCAGCCATTGAGAATGCCACGGCCCGCTTCCTGGCCCACTCCTCAACAACCAGCTATACATAGTGTATTAAAGAGATTAAAAAAAAAAAAAAAAAAAAAAAAAAAAGGCATGAAAGCCGCATGTTCAAAATGCAAAACACGCCTGAAAACCGCATCAACCGCATAGATGTGAACCTAGCCTTAGTTTCAGCTTTAAAAGCAGATGCTTGCAATTTATTTATTTTTTGCTTTATCGCACTCAATGGCCTGGATTCATCAAGCTGTAAATACAGATAAGGCATGCAGATCCAGCATGCCATAATGACATACAATAATATTACCTGAGGGACCACTTTGGCATGCCTTATTTATCCATTAAGAGGTCTTAAGAGCTTCTGCAGGTCAGGGCTATTAATATTGGTTTCTCAATCCACACATTACATTTCAACTACTATTAATTTTAGTATATACACATCTTTTGCACTAAATATAGGAGACAGTAATAACGAGCATATCAGTTATTATATGCAACAGTATATACATAAATGACCAGAGATACTGTGCAGGATTCTGACAATGTCCTCTTATCTACCTGAAAGTGCAGCTGTCAATATGTTCTAGTTATTTCCAAGGACAATGTTGCTTAGTCAATGCACTAAGCTATTCATTCTCAATAGAGCTTTGTAGAGCCACAATGAAATAAATGAGAGAGAGAGGAGAGAGAGAGAGGGGAGGGAGGGAGAGAGAGAGAGGGGAGAGAGAGAGGGAGAGAGAGAGGGAGGGAGGGAGAGAGAGAGAGAGAGGGAGAGGGAGAGGGAGAGGGAGAGGGAGGGAGGGAGAGAGAGAGAGGGAGAGGGAGAGGGAGAGGGAGAGGGAGAGGGAGAGAGAGAGAGAGAGAGAGAGAGAGAGAGAGAGAGAGTAGGAGGGGAGGAAAGAGAGGAGAGAGAAACTCTCTCCGAAAATCCATGGTACTCTATAAATAATAATAAATATTATCTTAGACGCCAACGATACAGATTATAGAATGTTGATGACACAATCCACCAAGCAGGTGCTGAAAATCAGGTACATTTCCAAGGACATCTGTATCCAGGAAGACATATTTCAGGGAACGAAGGCAGCCGATATGATAATGATATAAAATGTGTGATCTCTGGAGGGGGACCACCATGATAATAAATGAGCCATTGGGTGGGGCAGTTTTCTGCTGGTTCAGGTTAATTTTTGATCACTGTAGGAATAAAAAGAAAAAAAAAAAAAAAAAGTTCTACATTTGCCCCTACCTCTCAGGGGCAGGGGGTCACAGGGGAAGATATGACTCCTCAAACTGAATTATTTGCCCCCTTTCGTATAGAATTTTATTCCACAGTACGGGCGCCTACTCATTGAAGATAAAGTGCCCCCTTCTGGTCAATGACTAGAGCTGCCTTTGCAGGTGGTCATTTCGGTCAGTGGACCATCTTTTCAGGGATGTCTCTGGTGATCCAGACCCGACACAGCACACTAGACTTACTCTGGGCTAGGTTGGACATTGTGTAATCCTTAGGCATGCCTAACCCTTTAAACACGGGTGGCAACTTCCAAGGTGGCAGCCCAACATCAGTCCACTTCCCAGCATATTTCAGGTTGCACCCCACAGAGGAAAGGTAATCTAGGTGGCTCATCTTCCAAAGCAGTTTTGGCCATTAAAAGAGTTTTATTTTTTCCCCCTGTACCCTTACCCTTACATGCCCGGGCTATTTGAATTCGACAGGCATTTTCCAACCACCATAGTATCTGTTCGAGGAGGTCTATGGTGATCCAACCCTGACACAGCAGACTTACTCTCAGGTTGATAAGGCTTTCTGTTATGCTTAGGCAAGCTTAATCCTTTCAATTTGGGGGCCATATTTGGCTATTGAGAGGGCAACCCACCCATCTGTCCCTATTCAGGGTTGCCTCTGGTGATCCTGCCCAGACACAGCATTCCAGACCTACTCTAGGGTAGGCTGGGCTTTCTGTAATCCCTGGGCAAGCTTAACCCTTTAAATATGGGTGGCAAACTATCTGTCCCTATTAGGGGATGTCTCTGGTGATGCTACCCTGACACAGCAGACTTACTTTCAGGGAAAGTGGGCTATCTGTAATCCCTGGGCAAGCTCAGCCCTTTAATTATGGGGGATAAATCTTGGCTCCCAATGTGGCGACTCATCTGTCTCTGCTTGTGGTGTCACTGGTGCTCCAGCCCTAGCACCTCAATCAAGGTTTACCATGGAATAGATTGGACATTCCACAATGGGGAGGCTTAACCTTTTAATTATAGGTGGCAAATTTAAATATGGCTGGCAACTTTGACTAGCCAAGGCAACAGCCCATCTGCTCCTGTTCTGAGATGTGTCTGGTGATCCAACCCTGACACAGCACTCCAGAATTACTCTGAGGCAGGTTGGACCTTTTGTAATCCCCAGACAAGCCTAACCCCTTAAACATGGTTGGCAACTTTGGACCACCAAATTGGCAGCCCATCTGACCCTTATCAAAATGTCTCTGGTGATGCAACCCTGGCACAGCACTCCAGACCTACTCTGGGGTTAGGTTAGACTTTTGATAATCTTGAGGCAAGCTCAATCCTTTAAATTATTAAGGTGGCAACCTAGCTGTCCTTTTTTGGGGTGTCTCTGGTGATCGAATTCTGATGCATCATTCTGGACTTACTCTGCGGTAGCTTGGATATTCTTTAATCCCTAGACAAGCTTCACCCGTTAAACATGGGTGGCAACTATGGACCGCCAAGGTGGCAGCCTATCTGTTCCTATTTGGGGATGGTTCTAGTGATCCAGCCCTGGCACAGGAGACCTAATCTGTGGTAGGATGGACCTTCTGTAATCCTTGGGCAAACCTAACCCATGAAACATGGGTGGCAACTTTTGACCACCAAGGTGTCAACCCATCTGTCCATTACTGGAAATGTCTCTGGAGATCCAACCCTGACAAAGCCCTCTGGACTTACTCTGGGGGTAGGTTAGACTTTCAATAATCCAGAGGCAAGCTCAACCCTTTAATAATGGGGGTTATATTTGGGCCCCCCAAGGTGGCAACTTATCTGTCCCTGTTCAGGATGTCTCTGGTGATCCAATCCTGACACAGCGCTCCAAACTTACTCTTGGGTAGGTTGGACATTCTGCAATAATGGGGAAGCTTAGCCCATTAATTATAGGTGGCAATTTCAAATATGGGTGGCAACTTTCAACCACCAAGGCAGCAGCCCATTTGTCTTTTATTTGATATGTCCCTAGTGATCAAACCCTGACACATGACTTCAGACTTACTCTGGAGGTAGGTTAGACTGTCTGTAATCCTGAGGCAAACTCAACCCTTTGATTATGGGGCCAAATTTTAGGCCCCCCAAGGTGACAGCCTGTCCCTGTTTGGGGCGTCTTTTGGTGATCCAGCCCTGACACATCACTCCAGACTTACTCTGGGCTAGCCTGGACATTCTGTAATCCCTAGGTAAGCCTAACCTTTCAAACATGGGTGGCAATTTAGGACCATTAAAGTGGCAGCCCATCTGTCCCTTATCAGAAATGTCTATGGTGATGAAACTCTGACACAGAAAGCTGAACTTACTCTGGAGTACGTTAAATTTTCCGTAATCCCGAAGAAAGATTAACCCTTAAATCATGGGGGCCATATTTGGGCTCCCGAAGGTGGCCACCTATCTGTCCCTGTTCGGGGATGTCTCTGGTAATCCAGCCCTGACACAGCAGACATACTCTGGGGTATCTAGGATATTATGTAATCTCTAGGCAAGCTTCACCCTTTAAACATGGCATAAGTGGCAACTACGGACCGCCAAGGCGGCAGCTCATCTGTTCGTATTTGGGGATGTCTCCAATGATCCAGCTCTGACACAACAGACCTAATCTGTGGTAGGTTGGACCTTCTGCAATCCTTGGGCAAACCTAACCCAGGAAACATGGGTGGCAACTTTGGGCCAAAAAGGTCCATCTATGCATTATCAGAAATGTCTCTGATGATCCAGCCCTGACACAGCACTCTGGACTTACTGTGGGGGGTAGGTTAGATTTTCAATAATCCCGAGGCAAGCTCAACCCTTTAATTATGGGGGCCATATTTTGGACCCCAAGGTAGCAACCTATCTGTTCCTGTTTGGGGAGGTCTCTGGTGATGCATCCCTGATACATCACTCTGGTCCTACTCTGGGGGTAGGTTAGACTTTTGACAATCCTGGGGAAAGCCAACCCTTTAATCATGGAGGCATATTTGAGTCCTCCAAGGTGGCAGCCTATCTGTCCCTGTTTGGGGATGTCTCTGGTAATCCATCCTTAACACATATCAGCCTTACTCTGGTATAGCTTGGACATTCTGTAATCCCTAGGCAAGCTTCACCCTTTAAACATGGGTGGCAAATACGGACCGCCAAGGCGGCAGCCCATCTGTTCCTATTCGGGAATGTCTCTGATGATCCAGCCCTGACACAGCAGACTTACTCTGGGGTAGGTTGGGCTTTTCTATAATCCCTAGGCAGGATTAACCCTTTACCTCTGGGGGATTTTTGTTGCATCAACAACATCCCACCCCTTCCAGCACATTTCACGTTGCACCCTACAGGTGAAAGGCAATCATCAAGGTGGCTCATAAAAGCAGTTTTTGGTAACATAAGAGTTTCCTTTTTTTGCACTGTGCCGCTTCCCCCTCTATGCCCTGGGCAGCTTCCCCTGCCGCCCCCCTTGTGGCCCCCAGGCCCCCCCTACCTGATGATATCGTCATTGTGGCCCATGTAGAATTTCTGCTTGTGCTCCCGGGTGTTGTAGACCACCCCGACCCCGGCCACGAAGTAGACGATCTCCTTGGCCGCCGTGTAGTAGAGGTTGTTCCGGCACTGGTGGCCCCGGTAGCCGTAGACCCACTCCAGGCGGAGGTGGCAGTTGGGGGCAGTCCGGTCTGTCATCTCCCCCCGGGGGTTAGGACAGGGTCGGAGAGATTTCACTGCACAGGCTGATTATCCGGAGCAGGTCGGGGAAAAGCTGCTGCAGGCAATGCGCATGGTGCTGCTGGCCGCCGCTGTCCTTGGTGCTGTACGCCTCCAGTCCGCTCCGACCGATCCCTCTGCCTGCCTCCTGCCTGCACAGCCTGGAGGGCAGCGATTGGCCGAGGAGGTGTGATGGAAGAGAGGCTGGACCAATCACAGACCGCCTGAATTCCCTTCCCATTCCCACAGCCTGCCTGGACGGCAATTAAAGGGACAGAGTCACTAACTACTAGGAAGACACGGAGAACTGGGACTGGGCAGCAAGAGAGAAGGGACTCGGTGCTGGGACTGGACAGCAAGAGAGAAGGGACTCGGTGCTGGGACTGGGCAGCAAGAGAGAAGGGACTCGGTGCTGGGACTGGGCAGCAAGAGAGAAGGGACTCGGTGCTGGGACTGGACAGCAAGAGAGAAGGGACTCGGTGCTGGGACTGGGCAGCAAGAGAGAAGGGACTCGGTGCTGGGACTGGGCAGCAAGAGAGAAGGGACTCGGTGCTGGGACTGGGCAGCAAGAGAGAAGGGACTCGGTGCTGGGACTGGGCAGCAAGAGAGAAGGGACTCGGTGCTGGGACTGGACAGCAAGAGAGAAGGGACTCGGTGCTGGGACTGGGCAGCAAAAGAGAAGGGACTCGGTGCTGGGACTGGGCAGCAAGAGAGAAGGGACTCGGTGCTGGGACTGGGCAGCAAGAGAGAAGGGACTCAGTGCTGGGACTGGACAGCAAGAGAGAAGGGACTCGGTGCTGGGACTGGGCAGCAAGAGAGAAGGGACTCAGTGCTGGGACTGGACAGCAAGAGAGAAGGAACTCAGTGCTGGGACTGGACAGCAAGAGAGAAGGGACTCAGTGCTGGGACTGGACAGCAAGAGAGAAGGGACTCAGTGCTGGGACTGGGCAGCAAGAGAGAAGGGACTCAGTGCTGGGACTGGGCAGCAAGAGAGAAGGGACTCAGTGCTGGGACTGGACAGCAAGAGAGAAGGGACTCAGTGCTGGGACTGGACAGCAAGAGAGAAGGGACTCAGTGCTGGGACTGGGCAGCAAGAGAGAAGGAACTCAGTGCTGGGACTGGACAGCAAGAGAGAAGGGACTCAGTGCTGGGACTGGACAGCAAGAGAGAAGGGACTCAGTGCTGGGACTGGACAGCAAGAGAGAAGGGACTCAGTGCTGGGACTGGACAGCAAGAGAGAAGGGACTCAGTGCTGGGACTGGACAGCAAGAGAGAAGGGACTCAGTGCTGGGACTGGACAGCAAGAGAGAAGGGACTCAGTGCTGGGACTGGACAGCAAGAGAGAAGGGACTCAGTGCTGGGACTGGACAGCAAGAGAGAAGGGACTCAGTGCTGGGACTGGACAGCAAGAGAGAAGGGACTCAGTGCTGGGACTGGACAGCAAGAGAGAAGGGACTCAGTGCTGGGACTGGACAGCAAGAGAGAAGGGACTCAGTGCTGGGACTGGACAGCAAGAGAGAAGGGACTCAGTGCTGGGACTGGACAGCAAGAGAGAAGGGACTCAGTGCTGGGACTGGACAGCAAGAGAGAAGGGACTCAGTGCTGGGACTGGACAGCAAGAGAGAAGGGACTCAGTGCTGGGACTGGACAGCAAGAGAGAAGGGACTCAGTGCTGGGACTGGACAGCAAGAGAGAAGGGACTCAGTGCTGGGACTGGACAGCAAGAGAGAAGGGACTCAGTGCTGGGACTGGACAGCAAGAGAGAAGGGACTCAGTGCTGGGACTGGACAGCAAGAGAGAAGGGACTCAGTGCTGGGACTGGACAGCAAGAGAGAAGGGACTCAGTGCTGGGACTGGACAGCAAGAGAGAAGGGACTCAGTGCTGGGACTGGACAGCAAGAGAGAAGGGACTCAGTGCTGGGACTGGACAGCAAGAGAGAAGGGACTCAGTGCTGGGACTGGACAGCAAGAGAGAAGGGACTCAGTGCTGGGACTGGACAGCAAGAGAGAAGGGACTCAGTGCTGGGACTGGACAGCAAGAGAGAAGGGACTCAGTGCTGGGACTGGACAGCAAGAGAGAAGGGACTCAGTGCTGGGACTGGACAGCAAGAGAGAAGGGACTCAGTGCTGGGACTGGACAGCAAGAGAGAAGGGACTCAGTGCTGGGACTGGACAGCAAGAGAGAAGGGACTCAGTGCTGGGACTGGACAGCAAGAGTGAAGGGACTCGGTGCTGGGACTGGACAGGAAGAGTGAAGGGACTCGGTGCTGGGACTGGACAGCAAGAGAGAAGGGACTCGGTGCTGGGACTGGACAGCAAGAGAGAAGGGACTCGGTGCTGGGACTGGACAGCAAGAGAGAAGGGACTCGGTGCTGGGACTGGACAGCAAGAGAGAAGGGACTCGGTGCTGGGACTGGACAGCAAGAGAGAAGGGACTCGGTGCTGGGACTGGACAGCAAGAGAGAAGGGACTCGGTGCTGGGACTGGACAGCAAGAGAGAAGGGACTCGGTGCTGGGACTGGACAGCAAGAGAGAAGGGACTCGGTGCTGGGACTGGACAGCAAGAGAGAAGGGACTCAGTGCTGGGACTGGACAGCAAGAGAGAAGGGACTCGGTGCTGGGACTGGACAGCAAGAGAGAAGGGACTCGGTGCTGGGACTGGACAGCAAGAGAGAAGGGACTCGGTGCTGGGACTGGACAGCAAGAGAGAAGGGACTCGGTGCTGGGACTGGACAGCAAGAGAGAAGGGACTCGGTGCTGGGACTGGACAGCAAGAGAGAAGGGACTCGGTGCTGGGACTGGACAGCAAGAGAGAAGAGACTCGGTGCTGGGACTGGACAGCAAGAGAGAAGGGACTCGGTGCTGGGACTGGACAGCAAGAGAGAAGGGACTCGGTGCTGGGACTGGACAGCAAGAGAGAAGGGACTCGGTGCTGGGACTGGACAGCAAGAGAGAAGGGACTCGGTGCTGGGACTGGACAGCAAGAGAGAAGGGACTCGGTGCTGGGACTGGACAGCAAGAGAGAAGGGACTCGGTGCTGGGACTGGACAGCAAGAGAGAAGGGACTCGGTGCTGGGACTGGACAGCAAGAGAGAAGGGACTCAGTGCTGGGACTGGACAAGAAGAGAGAAGCTATCATAGTTTTCAGACGAGGGGGTAGTTGGCTTAACAGTCCATCAATAGATTTTTTTTTTTTTTTAACAAAATGTTTTTTAAAAAAACATCAATAGATTTACTAACCACTTCGCGCCCAGGCCAATTCTGACATTTGTCTCCTACATGTAAAATTCCTAATTTTTTTGCTAGAAAATTACATAGAACCCCCAAACATTATATATGCTTTTTTAGCAAAGACCCTAGAGAATACAATGGCGGTCATTGCAATTTTTCGAACACGTTTTTTTTCAGAAAAAAAACAGTTTCATGCAAAAAAAAAAAAAAAAAAACCCAGTAAAAAGTTAGCCCAATTTTTTTGCATAATGTGAAAGAGGAGGATACGCCGAGTAAATAGATACCCAACATGTCACGCTTCAAAATTGCATGCGCTCGTAGAATGGCGCCAAAATTTGGTATTTAAAAATCCCCATAGGCGACGCTTTAAATCTTTTTACTGGTTACATGTTTTGGGTTATAGAGGAGGTCTAGAGCTAGAATTATTGCTCTCGCTCCAACGTTAGCGGTGATACCTCACATGTGTGGTTTGAACACCGTTTTCATATGTGGGCGGGACTTACGTATGCGTTCGCTTCTGTGTGCGAGCTCATGGGGACAGGGGCGCTTTACATTTTTTTTTTTTTTTTTTTTATTGTTAATTTTATATTTTTATTTTTTTAGTTTGACACTTAAAAAAAATAAAAATAAAATTGATGACTTTTATTCCTATTACAAGGAATGTAAACATCCCTTGTAATAGGAATATGGCATGATCGGACATATTTACAGTGAGATATGGGGTCAATAAGACCCCATATCTCACCTCTAGGCTGGGAAAAAAAAAAAAAAAAAAAACGATCCTGGCTTCCCTGCATCGGCACCGTTAATTTGAATACCGAGGCCAGGCCAGGTGTGATGTCATAACATCGCGCCCGGCCTCCGAACGATCATAGAGACTCTGTGGACGCCGGAAATCTCCATGGTAACTGGCGGGGGCCGGCGGATCCTGTCACCGACTCACCGATGGAATCAAGCACCGGAGGGTGGTGCCCCCCCTCCCGCCACCGGAGGGTGGCGGGAGGGGGGGGGGGCGTCCCCTCCTGCCACCCGTAAGAACGATCAAGCGGCGGAACAGCCACTATGATTATTCTTATGGTGCAGGGAATCGCCGGCTGAAAACGCCGATATCTGAATGATGTCTGTGGCCTCAGGCATCATTCAGATATAACCACCGAAAGCCCATGACGTCAATAGACGTAGTATGGGCGCCAAGTGGCTAACAGGAAGTGAGCTGTGCGCAGTAATAGATCTTCCCCCAGCATCAGAACTGTAGCTCAGACATCCGCCTAAGGAGAAGCGCTGCTGTATATTTATAAATGTTACTTACAGTTTATGTACAGGATTTGGGGGAAAATGTCATTAAGCATCGTCAATTGTTTCAGCTTTAGAAAGTATCAGCCATGTGAATAAAAAAATAAATAAAAAATAAATCTGACATGTGAATGTAGGATGCGAGGACAGATCCTGCGTTGTCAGCCGGGGGCCCCTGGATAATAGATGACCTTAATAATGCATTTCTTTTCATTTAAGGATTAAAAGGGATTTTATTATTTCATTCTCTCTTTTCATCTCCTTGAATGTGAGAGATCGGGCGAGTCATGTGACCCTGGGTCGCTATCGTGAGGAAGATTTAGAGAACGGAACAGATGATGGTGCTGCCGGAGCAATCAGAGCCCAGGACGGCGGGAGGGGGATCATTAGTCCTGGAGCCAGATGACATATGGCGATCTCTCAAAAATTCCAGAAATACGCTCGCTATAAAGAGCTCCAACGCCCCGGACACATACTCCACATCGACTTTTAGAGGGCCAAGCCATCCATACGTTTTCTTCCAGTTATAGGTGGAGCCTGACAGGCTGAGTCACCTTTCTTGGGGTCTCTCGTAGAAATCTTTCCTCTCCATAGGTCCTGGTTGTTCCCACTAAGCTTGGAGGTAGGAGATGTGAGAGTGTTCCCAATCCTTATTGCTGCATTCGCTATTATATACAATTCTACAGGAGGAGCGAGACCTCCCCTACTAGAATTGGCTACAGCTTTAGGGCCGGTTCACACAGGGGGCGACACGATGCGGCACGACTTGCCGCGCCGCGACCTGACAAGTCGCCCCCGTTCTGTACTACGGAACCGTTCTAAGAGGAGCGACTCGAGTCGCTCCGACTTAGAAAAAAGGTTCCTGTACTACTTTTGGGCGACCTCGGGCGACTTGCATCGACTTCTATACAGAAGTCATTTGCAAGTCGCCACTGAGGTCGCGGCAGGTCGCGGTGCGGCAAGTCGTGTCGCCCCCTGTGTGAACCGAGCCTTAGCAGTTCTTACGGATGTACCTGCAGCTTTAGTGACATTTTTTAATAAAACCTTTCCATTTCCATCACAGACCTTATTTTAGATGTCATCAATGGGTCTCTGTGCTTCTCTATGGAATGCAGGCAGAACATGGATGGTGGGAGGGGCTGTAAGGGTGCTGTACATAGCTTCCTGAAAACATCACTGGACTCCGCCTCAGTCCAGAGAAAGTGTGCAACACTGCTCAGATGGAAATCAATCCACAACTCGGAACGAGTGCCACCACCGCCAACTGATATCCATAAAATAGAAAAATGGCCGCATGCCCCACCGAGGGGGATATAGCTTAAATGTTCTTTATTGAAGTCATCATGTCAAGATTAGATTACAGGAACATAGCTGGTTAACGCGTTTCACACGGCAAAACCGTGTTTGTTCACATCTCTGCCTCAGTACTCTTCTCAAGAGCCCTCAACCCCGATGGGCTGGCAACTTGGGAGGAGGTTTCAAAATAGCAAAATGCTGTCAGTCTGGAGGAGTTCTTATGCCGCGTACACACGACCGGACTTTTCAACATCAAAAGTCTGACGGAATGATTCCGGCAGACTATTCGATCGTGTGTGGGCTGCAGCAGACTTTTGATTTGCAAAAGTCTGACAGACTTTAGAAATGGAACATGTTTCAAATTTTTCCGCCAGAACTCCGCCGGACCCAGTTCCTACCAAGAAATCCGCTCGTGTGGGTGCTAGTCCGACGGACAAAAACCGATGCGAGGGCAGCTATTGGCTACTGGCTATGAACTTCCTTATTCTAGTCTGGTCGTATGTCATCACATTCGAATCCGTCGGACTTTGGTGTGATCAGGGCAGGACTTGGGTTGGTGGGGGCCCCTGGGCTTGAGTCACTTTCGGGCCCTACCTTCTATACATTACCGTATTTATCGGCGTCAGGCATATAACACGCACCCCAAGTTTAGGAGGGAATTTTAAGGAAAATAAACTTTTAGGAGGGAAGTTTAAGCAAAAAAACTTACATTTAAATGCCCATCAATGCAGCCTTATCAGTGTCCATCTGCAGCCTTGCCCATCCATCTGCAGCCTTGTCATTGCAGTCTTGAAGTTTAAAAATGGCGGCACCGAGATACAGAGTCCTGTGTATCTCGGCGGTTCTCGGGTCCTCTCGGTGGCTCTTGGGTCCTCTCGCAGTCCCAAGCGGAGCCGAGAGTAACCGAGTGTACTCGGCTCAGCTACAGTCGAGCCCAGTCCCTGTGTTATGTCCATCATAGGGCGTGACTGCGAGTGGAGCCGAGCCGAGTACACTCGGCTATTTATCTCGGCGGGGCCCCCTATTGGGTGGGGCCCATGGGCTTGAGCCCAGTCAAGTCCAATGGTAAGTCCAGCCCTGGGTGTGATTGTGTGTGGCCAAGTCCGTTCATTTGGAAAGTCCGTCAGAACTCTGTCAGAACTCCGTCAGAACTCTGTCGAAAGTCTGTCAGACCCAAGTCTGGTCGTGTGTACGCGGCATTAGGCAGAATGTATTTGTATGCAGACCACCCTAGCTAAGCCCACATGTGATTGTCAGGAAGATCCTTCTCACCGGCATCCGAGCGGCGCAAGACGCAGAAGATCTTCTGTGCGGTAAGAAGAGTGTTATCGCGGTCGGCGGTATTTAAAGTGGATCCTTGCTTTACTGCCTTGCTGCCCGATCAACAGCGTTCCTGTGTACTCTGGTATCCTGTATCTGAACCTGAACCTGAATCTGAATCCGTATCCTGATCCGTATTGAACCCGGCTTGTTCCTGACTTCGCTGTTTGCTGCCTGCCCCCGACTTTTGGCTTTGTACCCGACTACTCTTCTGGATTCTGTTTCTGTACCTGATCTGCTCGCCTGTGCCTGACCTGGACTGTTGTACTATCTGTTATCTGCCGGTTGCCTGTTTATCGCTGCTGGACTACAGGACACCTCCCAGTCCACCACTGCACCCGGCGGTTGTCTCCTCTGTGCCCTGTTGCCTACTACCTCTTGCTGCGGACTACAGGACTCTTTCCACTACCTGCTATATCCTGTTTGCACCTGCACCCACTGTTGACTACAGAACTCCTCCCGTTGTCCGTTGTATCCTGCGATCACCTGCACTCCGCTGCCGGACTACAGGAATCATCCCGCTGTCTGCTTAACCTTACCATTACCTGCATTCCGCTGTTGGACTACAGGACACCTCAACCATCAACGATCTGCTGCTTTCTACATCAACCATCCAGTCAGGCACTTGTGCTCCTCTGTGCTCCCGAGTCCCTGTCATCACTACCAGGGCCTCCCGAGTCAGGGGTCTACGAGAGGCCGCTCCCTGCATTCCGGGCTCTGCCTTAAGGTACGTGACAGTGATGCTGAGCCTCCATAATTGAACTGAAGTCCAAAGAATGAAAGTGGGACAGGGATAGGCCCAGGGTTAGACTTGGGAAGGAAAGACCTAGATGATGGTGGACTTCCTCCAGCCAGGAAATGAGGCAGGCTCTAGGTAAGCAATTGCAGTACAGGAGATGGGCCTGTACAAATGTATAAGTGAAGGCTGGTGGTCAGATTTAAGGGTGCAATGGATTTTACATGGTTGGTGGGGGGGGGGGGGGTACACAAAAGCTGCTCTCCTCTACTCTGGACCTGTTTCTGTGTCAAAAAATGACCCTTCAATATTTCATATTTTCTTTGTTTTTTTTCCAGCATAGTAGGTGAGGTCGACAAAGACACAAGTCCATCAAGTCCAACCTATGTGTCCGATTATATGTATTATATATCCCTGTATGTTGCAGTCATTCAGGTGCTTATCTAATAATTTCTTGAGACTAATACTATCAATGCTCCCCGCTGAGACCACCGCCTGTGGAAGGGAATTCCACATCCTGGCCACTCTTACAGTAAAGAACCCTCTACGTAGTTGAAAGCAGTAGTAAACCCACTGAAATTGTATTTATTTTTTTCATACCTGCAAGGAAAAAGGCATAATGAGCTACTATGCACCGCATACTAGCTCATTATGAAATACTTACCTTAGAACGTGGCCCCCGACATCTTGCCCGATACACGCCGAGGGAGCCCTCGGCGTGTCTTCCAGATATCACGGCTCCGGCGCTGTGAGTGGGAGATTTCATTCCGGCAGGGTCCGGCGTCTGCCCAGCTTCCAGCCAAGAAACCCCTGTGCGCATGCGCCGCTCATTGCCAGCGGCTCATTGCCAGGGGAATATCTCCTAAAACATACAGGTATAGGAGAGATTTTTTTTTACCTACAGGTAAGCCTTATTATAGGCTTACCTGTAGGTAAAATTAAAGAAATAGGACTATACAACCGCTTTAAGGTTAAACCTCTTTTCTTCTAAATTTTAATGAGTGGCCACGAGTCTTGTTAAACTCCTTTCTGTGAAAAAGTTTTCTCCCTATTGTGGGGTCCCCAGTACGGTATTTATATAATGAAATCATATCCCCTCTCAAGTGTCTCTTCTCCAGAGAGAATAAGTTCAGTGCTGGTAACCTTTCCTCATAACTAATATCCTCCAGACCCTTTAATAGCTTTGTTGCCCTTCTTTAAAGGTGCAAAAAATAATTTACCTTTACAATCCCTTTAACTTGAACAAGCTGAAGTTAGAACCTGAGAGTTCGATGGAAAGCCCTTACCGCCCAATGTGCCAAACTGAGTGGGAGGAGCCAAGTCTAATTAAAGTTATTGTAAACCTCTCACCTTGTAAAAATAACCTATTCTGTTCAAAATAGAAATGAAAGGCAAAACATTTGTGTATAGATATAAAAAATAAATAAATAAATTCAATACCTTTTTTCCCCTTTTTTATAAGTGATCACATTCACTCTGTTCTCAGTTGCATAAGAGCTGGGGGAGGAGAAAAAGCCATACACTGAACTTCCCAGTGAAAGGCTGTGGGGGGGGGGGTTGTCAGCACAAGTTAGATCATTGAAGGAGTTCCCAGCACAGCTAGATAACTGACCACACTGTGCTTTCCTGCTTAGGGTGGTCAGTTTTTAATAGGAAAGCAGAGGGACTGGCAGGAACACCAGGGATTTCACACAAAGGAAACAATACAAAGAGAACATGATACTTTATAATACAGGTACATGGTACAGCAGCCACATATCAGGAATATAAAGTGTTGGGTTTACAGGTCACTTACAAACAGCGTTGTCACCTGGTGAACGCTTTGGATCTTGGCAGTTAGTGGAGCTGCCAGCTCATCTACAGAAATATCGAACACCCTCCATGACTACAGTACCAGCAGATTCGCATTAGATGGTCACCACTGTACAATCTATTAACAGCTCAGAAGGTGTTGGGCTAGTGTGTGCACTGCTGTCTGACCTTCATTATTCGAGAGAATGGATTTTCCCTTCATCCCATCAGAAATAATGTCAAAACGTCTTCTGAAGTCTCTACTTGTCATTTCCTTCGTTCCTCAAGAGCCGCTGCCCTTCTCTGGGCAAAATTATCACCCCCCCCCCCCCCCCATCTTATAGCACTCACCCAGCTACCAGACATTCACAATTCTTATTTTAAAGAAATGTTCCTAAGCCCTGTGTAATTTTCCTGAACCTACCCACCACTTGATCCACCATTGAGCATCCTTTGGGATTGAAGACCTCTGCGATCTTGCTCCACGGACAACTGGCCTTGCCCATGACATCACCACGTGATTGCTGGAGTCTTCAGGACCTTGTGATGACCCCATCAATGGACCTATTTGGAAGTGTCCATATCACCAGGCAGCAGACGTGGGCACCTAATAAAAGACACCAAGTCCAGAGGAGAGAAGATCCAGGACCCAAAAACATCACATGACCTTGAATTTAGGTGAGTATTTAGGGCATTTTGATTTAAAAGGGTTGGAGTCTCATTAGATGGTCACCACTGTACAATCTATTAATGGCTTAAAGCGGAGGTCCACCCTAAAATGGACCTTCCGCTCATCGGAATCCTCCCCCCCTCCGACGCCACAATTGGCACCTTTCAGGGGGGAGGGGGGTGCAGTTACCTGGATAATCCAGGTAACTGCACCCACTTCCGGGCTAGCTCTCTGCGGAAAGGGGCGTAGATTACGCCCCTTTCCGCAAGTGCCCGCCCCCTTCCGCAAGTGCCCCGCTGCCTGCTGGGAAACACACAGATCCCAGAGGCAGCGGGGACCGTCCTCATTGCGCAGCGCGGCTCGCACATGCGCAGTAGGGAACCGGGAAATGAAGCCGAAAGGCTCCATTTCCTGATTCCCATACCCAAAAATGGCGGCGGCAGCACTCGAGTGACGATCTAGAGATCGGCTTCGGGTGCCGACATCGCGGGCGCGCTGGACAGGTAAGTGTCACTATTTTAAAAGTCAGCAGCTGCAGTATTTGTAGCTGCTGACTTTAAAAAAAAAAAAAAACACGCAGAGTCCCGGCGGACTCCCGCTTTAAGTGTTGGGCCAGTGCGTGCATTGTTGTCTAACCTTCATTAAATCAAGAGATTGGATGAATCAACCATCACTTCACCCACCACTGAGCTTCCTTTGGGCTTGAAGACCTCTCAATCTTGGTCCATGGATGACTGGCCTTGCCTATGATGTCACCCCAGGATTGCTGGCATCTTTGGGACCTTGTGATGACCCCACCGAAAGTAAACTCAGGACTGAACATGTTGCATGACCTTGAATTTAGGTGAGTTTTTAGGGCAGGGTTTCTCAACTAGGGTTCAATGGAAATCTAGGGTTCCTCCAGAGGTTGCTATGGGTTCCTTGAGCAATGAGCAAATCCTGTCTCTCAGTTAAGTTCCAATTGGCACCATTCATCTTTTTAGCTATCTATAAGGGGGTAATTCTTTCCAAAGACCACAAGTGCAAGTAACATGCTTCCCACTGACCTTCACACTAATGTATCATGAGCTGTAGATACAGCAATTTTCAGCAGGGGTTCCCCCTGAGACCAAAAGTTATTTCAAGGGTTCCTCTATTTTGAAAAGGTTGAGAAAGGCTAATTTAGGGTTTTACAAATTTAAAGGGGTGACGTGTCTTTGGATAGTCACTACTGTTCAATCTATTAGCAGCTCAGAAGGTGTTGGGGCAGTGTCTACACAGCTGTCTGATCTTCGCTATTCAAGAAGTTGTATTTTTTTCTTTTCATCCCATCAGAAACCATCTCAGAACGTCTGCAAGGCTATACTCGTCATTTCCTTCTTCCCCCAAGAGCCAGTGCCCTTCTCATTGGACGGTCACCACAGTGTGTGCACTGTTGTCTAAACTTCATTATTACAGAAGTTTGATTTCCTCTTCATGTGCGATTAGACCAGAGCCGATTTCCTCTGCAGGAAGTATCTTAAGTGTCCTCGGTGGTCCCAAAATGTAGTGGAGAATAAACGTTTGAACTTTTGTACTATTATAACCGTGTGCTGGTGACCCTTTGGAATCTTGGACTATTTGTGTATTTGATGGCCCTATCCATCAGCTCACGAAATTAAGGGACACGGTTTTAAAGGAGTGAAATAGATTCTTCATGGGGTGGCCATTCATGCTTTAATTTTATCTCCTGATCGACGTGTGATTTGATCAAAACGATTGAATGGGTAAACGATCAAATAAGCGTAACTTCCCAACTGATTTCCTGTTTTAAACTCAGTTTAAATCAGATTCGATTGGCAGCACTGAGATGCTTTGTTTATGAATTTGATCATATTTTGATGGAACAGATAAGATTACATGGTAAAAACAGAGAAACAATTCAACAACTGATGAACTAGACGGACTTGTGTCTTTTTTCAACCTGACTAACTATGTAACTCTGAGGATCGATTATTTCACCCATCAATTAAAATCTACTTCCTTCTAGGCATATCGTTCAAATGGGTCGTTGACTACAGATCAATTATTCATATTGAGGGAGATCGTTTGAAAGAGGAATGTATCATTTATCGAAGAGCCATAGGTGTGCGCAAGTCTATTACATTAGGGTGTGCGTCCCAAAGCTCACACACACACGCCCTTTCTCTTCAGCCTCAGATGCACAGGACAGGGAATGGATGGGAAGTGCTGTGTGCTGAGCCGCTTCCTGTTCATTCACAATCTGAAGCATATAGTGAACAGTTTACTATGGTGACAGGTATATTTTAGGATCCACTCCTATCATCCGCATCAAACATATATTAGTACAACTTGACAGGAAGGATTCCCCCCCTTCCTTTTGGTCAGGTCACAGACTGCACCCACCTGATTGGCAGGGGGACCCCAAGCCCACCCTTTTTTTAAGCCCATTAGAGCCACAGGCTCTAATCACGTGCTTTAAAAAAAAAAAAAAGGGGATCAAACGTATGTATGGGGGGGCACCCTGCACCCCTAATGGATGAGCTGCCACCGTTCCCGATCACGATTGACAAGGATCCCCCTAGGGACGGCCCGTGCATTATGGGCGCACAGGCGCCCCCCCCCCATCCATGTATACCACCCCCTTTCAGAATGTCACACACATGGATTCCTATGAGGGGGGTGGGAGGGGGTGGTAGTTTTTGAAGCACCAGATTAGAGACAGTGGCTTTAATAGGACGGGCTCTGGCCGCAGAGAGTGCGCCCTGATCCTACCCAATTGTGTGACGATAGCGAATGAATTCCCGCTAATCAAGGAGGCAGGTCGACAAACCTGTTTCCGGATTGGCCAAAGCGCCAGGGAATCCTATTGGATGCCTGGCGCTTAGGAAGAGGTAGCACAGAGGAGACATGAGGATGGACATCCCAGCCACCACGGCTGCTATGGTGGACTCAGGACTGGCAGTAAGTGCCTGATCGCTTGCAAGGGGTGCTGTCAGAACCACGAGTGGGGGGGGGGTGCAGAGCCGCAAGGGGGGGGGTTGCTGTACCCTGATCTGTACACCCTTTATTTGTATACCCTGATCTGTAAGGCTGAGTCATATACTCTGTCCCGTGATGTTGAGCTGTATACTCCTGACCCTATGGGTGGAAGCAAGTGGAATACAGGGGACAGAGCGGGTGGATTCTATAAAGGGGTGGGGCTTATAACTGGGATGGGTCAAAAAGGAAGGGCGGGGTATGGCACCCCCCCCCCATCCTAAAACTTCTCCAGTCGCCACTGGATCCCCCTTACTCCAGATCACATGAATTAATGAAATACTTGTATAGCGCACAATGCGAACTGAATCGCCTCTAGGCGCTGACATGCCAGGGATACTTCCAGTGGTGGCCCGTATTGCACGAGTGCTGCCCCCCTAATCTACATGCAGGACGCATGGATGCCAATGGGGTTTTTAGAAGTTCTAATAGTCTTCAAAAAAGGGTGTGCTAGGCGTACAGAAGCCCACCCAGTTGTGTGACACTAGCGAATGAATATTCGTCATTGTAACACTGACTCTTCTCCTGGCCAATCAGGTGTCCCACCCAGTTGTGTGACAATAGCGAATTAATATTCGCTATTATCTTCCCGATTTTCCTCCCGGGCAATTAAGAAGTGTGCCCCGAGACCCGTCACCTGATTGACCGAGAGGAAAAATGATCCTATTGGCCGCCGAGGAGGAGGGGGGAGGAAACACAGGGGAAGCAGTCATGAAGCAGCGGGAGGAGGAGACGCTGCCCGTGACCTGGATGGGAAAAGTGTGGGGCTAGTGACCGACTGAGCAATGGGGGTTTGGCAGTAGGTGGATTGTTTGCCGCCCCCCCCCCCCCCCAAAAATAATAATATACCACCAGCCGCCACTAGATCCTTCCTACTCGTGATCACATTTGGCAGGGATCCTTTCTACTTTGGACTGCACTTGATAGGGATCCCATCCTACCTACCCCTCATCACACTCCATAGGGATCCTGCCTACTCCTCATCACACTCCATAGGGATCCTGCCTACTCGGGGTCACACTTGGTAGGGATCCTGCCTACTCGGGGTCACACTTGGTAGGGATCCTGCCTACTCGGGGTCACACTTGGTAGGGATCCTGCCTACTCGGGGTCACACTTGGTAGGGATTCTGCCTACTCGGGGTCACACTTGGTAGGGATCCTGCCTACTCGGGGTCACACTTGGTAGGGATCTTGCTTACTCTGGACAATACTTGGTAGGGATGCTTTCTACTTCTGATTACTTGATAGGGATCCTTCCCTCTCCTGATCATGTGATAGGCTTCCTTCCTCTTCAGGATAAGTTTTAATAGGGATCCTTCCTCATCTGGATCACATTTAATAGGGATCCTTCCTCCTCTGGATCCCATTTGATAGGGATCCTTTCCACTCCTGATCACTTGTCAGGGATTCCTCCTACTTATCATACTTTATATGGATCTTTTCTACTTCTGATCATACTTTACAGGGATGTTTCCTACTCCCGATTACAACTGATAAGGATCCTCCCTACTACTAATCACTTCACAGGGATTGTTTTTCTACTCTGGATCACACTTGATAGGAATCCTTCCCACTCCTGATAATACTTGATAGCGACCCTTTCTGCTCCTGATCAAACTTGATAAGGATTCTTCCTACCCCCATCACTTGCTGCAATAGCCAACAGCACTAAGGATTCCACATGGGACGTCAGATGAAATTGAGCTGACTGGGAATCGATAGGAGGGCAGGCATACACAGGAGCCATTTATCCATCCATCTGTGCATTGTACAGAGCTGACACTGAATGATTAGCAGAACAGGGGCACATGAGTGACAGATGGCTGCTAATCTAAGCCATGGGAATGGAGCTCTATTGTATTGCTCGGTCTCTCAGTAAACAAGCCTGACTTTTAGTATAGTCAGATAACAGCAAGAGGGGTGACTGAGGTAGCAGAGGCAACTGTGACCTGACATGCTATGGCCCTGGGGGGGCCCGGCTCTGACATTTACCAACTAGAAGAGAGTTGTAGATGGCCGGCCTTTTCTTCAGTCTTGCACAGTTGTTATGGCTCCTCTCCTGGACTGAAATGGCTTCCTCAGATTTCACTGCACACTGTGAGCTTCCCACAATGTGCAATAGAAGCTGCAGCAAGTCAGACAGAGCTCACCTTATGTGACCACATGCTTGAGGGTCTGTTCCTGCTTATATATATATATATATATATATATATATATATATATATAATAAAAAAGAAAGAAAAAAAAAAAAAAAAAGGGAGAGGCCAACAGCCTAGTCCTTCAAGCCCAAAACCATTAATTCAAAAAAGATGAAAATCAATAATTAAAACTCACAAACAGACATAGGTAAGGGCTCATCACAAATGTAAAAGTAAGAAACAATCAAAGCCTCTGTACGTGCCTCCAGATGAACTCAGAAGAGGCCATAAGGGCCATAGAAATTGAACGCGTTTCAAGGGTACCTCACTCTTCTTCAGATCTGAATGTCTGCTGTGCAGCATGTGTCCTTTACACCATCATGAATAGATAATTGAATATAAGAACACACGTTGTGCAGGAGACATTCAGCTCTGAAGAAGAGTGGGGTACCCTCAAAACACGTTAGTTCAGCGTCTGTTATAGCCCTGCTTTTTCAAGAACAAAGGCTTCTGCTCTATGAAACAAACTTGTTGCTGTACTGGCCACGTACAGTGGGGTAAATTATTTGTTCCCCTGCAGATTTTATAAGTTTATCCACTTACAAACAAAAGAAGAGTCTATAATTGTTATCATTAGGTATATTTCAAATGAGACAGAATATTGCAGTTCAGCGAGTAAAATAAGTATTTGATCCCCTACCAACAAAGAATAAATTCTGGCTCCCACAGACTGGCTACAGTAGGTGCCCATGTAGTACACAGATTAGTCCTGTCAATGTAAGAAGGTGCTCTTAAGGCCCCTTTCACACTGGGGCGGTATTCAGGCGTTACAGCGCTAAAAATAGCGCCTGTGTAGCGCCTGAAAAAAACCGGCCCCTTTAACTCCAGTGTGAAAGCCGGAGGGCTTTCACACTGGAGCGATGCGCTGGCAGGACGGTGAAAAAAGTCCTGCTAGCCGCATCTTTGGAGCGGTGAAGGAGCGGTTTATTCACCGCTCCTATACCGCTCCTACCCATTGAAATCAATGGGACACCGCGGCAATACCGCCGGCAAAGCTCCGCTGCAGCGGCGCTTTGCGGGCGGGTTTAACCCTTTTTCGGCCGCTAGCGGGGGTTAAAACCACCCCGCTAGCGCCCGCAGACCGCCGCTAAAACGACGGTAAAGCGCCGCTAAAAATAGCGGCGCTTTACCGCCGACGCTGCTCCCGCCCCAGTGTGAAAGCAGCCTAAAAGACAACTCGTTATGTGTATAAAAGACACCTGTCCACAGAATGTCTTTCTTCTATTCAAACCTCACCATCATGGGCAAGACCAAAGAGCTGTCAAAGGACATCAGGGATAAATCCCATTGGTGAAAAGGAGACAACTGTTGGATCGATTATTGGATCGATTTTTCACAAATGGAAGAAATACAAAATAACCATCAATCGACCTCTGTCTGGAGCTCCATGCAAGATCTCACATCATAATGTAAAGATGATCATGAGAAAAGTGAGGAATCAGCCAAGAACTACACAGGAGAAGCTTGTGAAGGATCTCAAGGCAGTTGAGACCATAGTCAAACAAACCATTGGTAACACAATACACTGCCATGGATTGAAATCCGGCAGTGCCCGCAAAGTCCCCCTCCTCAAGAAGGCATATGTACAGGCACAGTTTGCCAATTTACATCTAAATGATTCAGAGAAGGTTCAGGAGAAAGTGGTGTGGTCACCAAAATTTAGCTCTTTGGCATTAAAGTGGAGTTCCACCCAAACAAAAAAAAAACCAAACACACACACACACACTATAACAACATTTGGACATTTTTTTTTTTACTCACCTCTTAATGCCTGTTGCTTGAAATCTTCCTCCTTCCACTCCTTGGCTCCTTATGTCACTTCCCCCTGCGCCTCCGCTCGCTACTGCTCCTGGGAGATGTGTGTCATTTCCCAGGAGTCAGTGGGCAGCGCCAAGGGCTTCATTGTCATCTTATCGGGGCTTCCGGCGCTGCCGCCCCGTTGTTGTGAGGGCAACCTAGTAGTTGACGGAGTTGCGAGAATAACTCAACACGCATACGTGAGATTGGGGAGAGAACGAGTGGTGCATGCTGGTCGTTCATCAGCACCGTATGCCGCAACAGGATGCTTGTGGGCTTCACATGCCCACGAGCAAAATGAAAAACGGCCTAACTGCATTATCAAAGTTCTTTTAACAGATAAAACCAGACATCAGGGGACAAATTATAAAGAAGGCGTGAGCGTTACAATGACACTGTAAACGCTTGTGAAAGGTTTTAAAAAAATACATTTAAAAATTGACCGCTTTAACTTGACTCGCCATGTCTGGAGGAAGAGAAATGCTCGTGTAGCCCCCTGTTCCTAAAACTGAGGCTATAGTGTAAATTTTGTTTGGCTAAACTGTAGACTGCTCAGATTTGATTGTATGGTTTATTTGGTTCTGCTCTAATTTCAGCTGAGTTGTGCATTTCTCATTGTTGCCAGTAGGCGTCACTAGGTTGAACTGTGATAATTATTATTTTTCCAGAACAGACCAGTAGGAGGCTCCTGGCCACTTCTGGGAAGAGGGTATTTAGCCATGTGCTTGCCCTCTCCCTCTCCCTCTCCCTCTCCCTCTCCCTCTCCCTCTCCCTCTCCCGGCCTGAGGATGTGTTGCTGCAAGTTTTGCGAGTAGGCCCAGAGGCCTGTCTGGGGCCTACTAATCCTGTGGTGGTCCTTAGGCTGTCTTGCCTGTGTGGAAGAAGCCGAGCCAAGCTGAGGAGATCCAGGGGAGGAGGACCCTTGCTGGAGAGAGCCAGGATGAAGGCTGGTCTCTCAGGAGGGTCTGGCAACTAGTTTGGAGGACGCACCTATACCTAAACTACTCCTACAGTGTTACCGGATGGCTTAAAGGTTCTGAGCCTGTGAAGCTGAATCCTATTTTAAAATCTAAACCATGGAAACTGGCTCCTGGCTGCTGAGGCTTGTCCAGAAAGTCTACTGGCTGCTAGGTCTGTGTCAGAGGCCTATCCAGGTATTGAAGATCTGCTAAAAGAGAAAGCTGTTTTACCTTTGGATTCAAGGAGTCTGTAATTGATCTGCAAATGGTATCTGAAACCTCCCCTAACCCTCTCTCCTACTACTTCTTTCAACTTCCTTATTAAAGCATTGAAAATATCTAAAGTGACTGGCGCCCAAATTCTGTTCGAACTTCCCATTATAGCCATGAACTCAGCCCTGGGGTGAATTCAAACTTGCTCTCTGTCTCTGGAGGCAACTCCTTGCTCCCAGTAGACCCAGGGGGGTGCTTCACTCACTATGAGCCTAAGAACACCACCTCTACAGTCAAGCATGGAGGTGGAAACATGATGCTTTGGGATGGTTTCTCTGCCAAAGGCACAGGCCAACTTTGCCATATTGAGGGCCAATTGACGGTTCCACGTATTGTAAAATCTTGGATGAGAACCTTCTTCCCTCAGCCAGAACACTGAAGATGGGTCATGGATGGGACTTCCAGCATGACAATGACCCAAAACATACCACCAAGACAACAAAGGAGTGGCTTAAGAAGCACATTAAGGTCATGAAGTGGCCTAGCCTGTCTCCAGACCTTAATCCTATAGAAAATGTATGGGAGGGAGCTGAAACTTCAAGTTGCCAAGCAACAAGGTTTAACTGTTACAGTGCCGGCCCATGCACTCCCAATACACTATGGCCCCTCCATTCTCATGTAGAAGCCTGAAGAGCCAGATGGTGAGGGGACAGTTTTGAGCTATGCAGGTGCAGCATACAGCCCGCTGCCAGCAGCCTGTCAGATTCAATGACAGGCTAAAATACGCACTGGCTGTACATGGCTGAACGCTGTCTGAAGTGGTTCTAGCATTTAGGTCCATATGGGTTCAGGAACATGTGCCCAGGATTTTGGGGTATGTGCCACTGAATGCATAGACTCTAAGGGCTCATTTACATCTGCTTCGACTTTAACATATATTAAAGCGCCTGCCACTTCAACATTCTTTTTTGATACTTCTTTGAAGCATGGCAAATGCCCTGTTTGTGTGTGTTGATTTTCTATGTGTTTTAAAGGGGCCCATTAGGACCTCAGCTTATTAGAATCCCCATCTTACTAGTACCTTCATTCAGCAGACCCCCTGTTCAGTAGTACCCTTAGCTCTGCTGATGCCCCACTCAGTTGTAAACCCCAGCTCTGCTTATCCCCCGCTCAGTAGTAATCCCCCAGCTCTGCTGATCCTCTGGTCTGCTGATCCTCCCATCTCTGGTCCCCACTCACCTCTCGCTATAATGCTGTGCACCAAGTGTGACATCTGCTAGTTGCTTCGGTCCGGACCCCACTCACCTTCTTGCTGCTCCACGCTGCACACCAGATGTGATGTCTGCATCAGACACTCCCAGAATATATAAACATGAAACGGAAGTGACTGCTGATGATTACGCCCCGCTATCAGTGGAAGAGTGCCGCTTAAACAGCCCTAAAGTGCCACTAAAATGAGCAACACTGAAGAAATGACACTTTGCTACAATGTAAAGTAGTGAGTGTACAGCTTGTATAACAGTGTAAATTTACTTTCCCCTCAAAATAACTCGGCACACAGCCATTAATGTCTAAACCACTGGCAACATACCCCTAAGTGAAAATGTCCAAATTGGGCCCAAAGTGTCAATATTTTGTGTGGCCAACATTATTTTGCAGCACTGCCTTAACCCTCTTGGACATGGAGTTCACCAGAGCTTCACAGGTTGCCACCGGAGTCCTCTTCCCCTCCTCCATGACGACATCACAGAGCTGGTGGATGTTAGAGACCTTGCACTCCTCCACCTTCCATTTGAGGATGCCCCACAGATGCTCATGGTTCCCTCAATGAACTGTAGCTCCCCAGTGCCGGCAGCACTCATGCACCCCAGACCATGACTATCCCACCAGTCTGATCGCAGTGGTGGAACTACCGCCATAGCAAACCACGCGGGCGCTATGGGGCCGTAGGGCCCAGCGAGCAGGAGAAGGATGACTCGCCAAGCTGCCCGTCCACTCGGCGCTCGTACAGTCAGTGGGACGCAGCTGGGTGGCTCGGCAGGGTAGGGAGGACTGGAAGCTTACAGTTGGAAGGCTCAGTAGGTGGACTGGCCAATCAGCGGGTGGCGGAGCAGAAAGACGACATCTCTCACCGCCCAGTGCCTGCCCTGCAGCCTTCACTCACTGTGGAGGCAGCAGAAAGATTACATCATCTCTCTGCTGCCTGACTCAAACTGGGACACAGGAAGTGATACTGGTAATACTGGTACTACATACTGCCCTAACCTGCGGTATACTGTCACTATATACTGCCCTATAGTATACAATAATTCCATAAACACATACTGTAAATACATACACTGCATATATAAATTGAGGAAAATATGCTTATAAAATAGTTTACTATACAAAAAAGTTATATATTATATATGGATTTTAATAAAATCTGGACACCTTACCCAAAAAGGTGCCGCAGGCCTTTTACTAATCCTATAGTATAGTGTATACTACCAAAAAAAAAAAAAATTGCTTTGCGCCGCTAAAGTGTTCGGGTTTGGCTTGAAGTAAAAGTGGTAACCCTAGGGTGTGCCCCCCTACCTGAAAGGGCTCAATCACGTATACATAAACGTGATCTGGTGCACAGGTGCTGCCCTGTAGCAGTACAAATGCTATGGGGCAGACCTGAACTGGTTAAAAATCTGTGACGCTCATTGAGAACTTAAACCAACTCTGTGTATAAGGGACCCCCCAAACCTTAAGTGCCCTGGGCCCCCGGCAAGGTCCAATTCTGGCTCTGCCAATTGGTAGATCTCCAAGAATATGAAGCATCAGGTGAAGAGTTGGAGGAACGTTAGGCTGCAAGCCGGTTGCAATGTAACATTGAGGAGCAGAGAGGGTTAACGCCAGTGTTGTGTGCAGCGGCAGTCCTCGGTTCAGTGGGAAGGGCGAGGCGGCGTACGAAACAGGAATGATAACATTTAACGCACCAGGAAGCACGCAATCAGAGACACGGCAAACGGAATCATCAGGAATTGAATGGCACACTTATTACTGCAGTAGTGGGGGAATCAAACATTTAACCCTTGCCTTTCTTACCTTATAGATTCATCCCAAGAGAGAAAATAAAATCAAGCTTAGATAGACACAGACCTTGGCATCCTGGTGCATTGTGGTAATACAAGTGCACTGACACGTTTTTTGTGTGTTGTATTAAAGTGGTTGTAAAGCCTGAACATTTTTTTTAACTTAAAGTGATTATTTTATTTTTATTTTTTAAATAACAAACAATCCTTCACAAACCTATCAATATTTACCTCCACTGTGCTCGTTTTGCAGAGTGGCCCCAAACCTGCTCTTCTGGGGTCCCTCAGCTGCTCCTCCCTGCATCAGATAAACCCCTAGGAGAAGTGCTCTCCGGGGGGGGGGGGGGGGGGGGTAGCTTGCGGGCACGCTCCCGAGTCTAGCATTTGTGTCTATAGACATGAATGCCAGACTCGGCCCCGCTCCCCGGCGCCCGCGTCATTTGATTGACAGCAGCGGGAGCCAACGGAGACCATCGGAGACTACCAGGTACTTTTTCACTTTAATGCATAGGATGCAAAACACAAAGGTTTACAACCCCTTTAATACATTCCTTGCAGTAAGGTAAAAAAGTTTTGGCCCCTCACACCCCCTCTTACTTACCTGAGCCTTATTCGATCCAGCACCGTGCACGTTTCCAGCTCTGCTCTCCCCTCACTTCTGGGTCTCACTGGCTTTTCTGAGGCACTGGCTTTACTGTCCATCAAAGCCAGCGATGAGGGAGTGGGGCGGGCAATCGCCACAAGCACACTAATGACCCCTCCCCGGGCATTAGACGGACGAGAAGGTAGCGGAGACTAACCTTAAAAGAGTTGTAAAGCTTCAGTTTTTTTTTTTTTTTTTTTAAACATATCATACTTACCTCCACTGTGCAGTTGGTTTTGCACAGTGGCCACGATCCTCCCTTCTGGGGTCCCTCGGCGGAGCTGGTGGCTCCTCCTCGAGTGCCCCGCCGGAGAAGCGCTCTCCTTTGGGACACATGTGTGTGCTCTTCTGAGTCCTGCTTCTGCGTCCATCGACACAAAAAGCAGGACTTGGCCCCACCCCCCTCATCATTGGTTTTGATTGACAGCAGTGGGAGCCAATAGCTGCATTGCCATCAATCCATCCAATCAGGATCCAAGACATTGGCTTTTACTGGTGTGCTCGTCCCCAGAGTGAGAAAGAAAGGGTACAAGTCAGTAAAACAGGGGCTCGAAGGGGCTTCAGAATTACAGGAGGTTTTTCACCTCGATGCATAGAATGCACCGAGGAGAAAAAACCTGAAGGGTTTACAACCACTATAACATAGGAGGCAGGGGGAAAGAAGAGCCGGGCCATTCTCTTCTTCATTCTCCTCTGGACTGAACAGGAAGTGGGTCCTGAGACACAATTGGGAGTCCTGATCGATTCTCAGGAGTTGCTTCCCGATTGGCTGAGAGGAGAATCAGGAAGACAATAGTGAATATTAATTTTCTAATGTCACACAACAGGGTGGGCTCGGGTGCAGTGCGCTGCACCCTGAGCCCACCCTTTTTTGAAGCCAGAGACTCAGGCTTCAAAAAAAGAAAAAAAAAAACCCCACTGGAGTCCATGCGTCTGGCGCTCTGCATGTAGATTAAGGGCCTGGTGTATAGTTTAGGGGGGTGGCGCTCCCGTGCCCCATATGGACGGGCCACCACTGCTATGGACACAGCAGCAGAGCTCAGGAGGGAAAAAGCACAAGTGCTCCCATGGGAAGCAGAGGAGGAGCCGGGAGCACCGGCGGGGGACTCGAGAAGGAGAGGTGCAGGGCCTTTCTGTGCAACTCTAAGCTTCCTGTGCAATCTACCGTTTCCAGCGCACCCCTTACCTTACCGTTTCATCCTGTTACCTCGGAATGCCTTATGCACCCCTGAATATTCTGGTGTGATCGAATGCTTTTAAGTGCAGGAGAAATTTGGGCCTTATAGACCCCAGATCTCTCCATAAAGAGAACCTGTCACATGCCTATTACTGTCTTAAAAGGATATTTACATTCCTTGTGACAGCAATAAAAAATAAAATTTAAAAAAAACACACACCACACTCAAGCAATCACCCCACGCATGTGAGACAGTGAATGTCAGATCATGGTCAGTAAATATAGCACCAAATATCTTGTGTCAATCTAAAGTGGTAACTTGTAAAGGCTGTTAAAAGCGACACCTATGGATAGTAACATTTATGTCTTTTGTCGCTGTTGTACATGCGCAATTTTAAAGAGTGACATATATAAACATTTCATGTGACAACACTGAAGAAATTACACATTGCTACAATGTAAAGTAGTGAGTGTACAGCTTGTATAACAATGTTGTCCTCTCAAAATAACTCAACACACAGCCATTAATCTCTAAAACCTGGCAACAAAAGTGAGTACACCCCTTAGTGAAAATGTCCAAATTCTGCCCAATTAGCCATTATCCCTCCCCCGGTGTCATGTGACTCATTGGTGTTACAAGGTCTCAGGTGTGAATGGGGAGCAGGTGTGTTAAATTTGGTGTTATCGCTCTCACTCTCATACTGTTCACTGGAAGTTCAACATGGCACCTCATGGCAAAGAACTCTGAGGATCTGAAAAAAATTAAATTTTGCTCTACATAAAGATGGCCTAGGCCAGTGATGGCGAACCTTGGCACCCCAGATGTTTTGGAACTACATTTCCCATGATGCTCTAGCACTCTGCAGTGTAGTGGAGCATCATAGGAAATGTAGTTCCAAAACATCTGGGGTGCCAAGGTTCGCCATCACTGGCCTAGGCTGTAAGAAGATTGCCAAAACCCTGAAACTGAGCTGCAGCACGGTGGCCAAGACCATACAGTGGTACACCAGGACAGGTTCCACTCAGAACAGGCCTCGCCATGGTTGACCAAAGAAGTTGAGTGCACATGCTCAGCGTCATATCCAGAGGTTGTCTTTGGGAAATAGACGTATGAGTGCTGCCAGAATTGAAGGGGTGGGGGGTCAGCCTGTCAGTGATCAGACCATATGCCGCACACTGCATCAAATTGGTCTGCATGGCTGTCGTCCCAGAAGGAAGCCTCTTCTAAAGATGATACAAGAAAGCCTGCAAACCGTTTGCTGAAGACAAGCAGACTAAGGACATGGATTACTGGAACCATGCCCTGTGGTCTGATGGGACCAAGATAAACTTATTTGATTCAGATGGTGTCAAGCGTGTGCAACCAGGTGAGGAGAACAAAGACATGTGTGTCTTGCCTACAGTCAAGCATGGTAGTGGGGGTGTCATGGTCTGGGGCTGCATGAGTACTGCCGGCACTGGGGAGCTACAATTCATTGAGGGAACCATGAATCCCAACATGTACTGTGACATACCGAAGCAGAGCATGATCCCCTCCCTTCAGAGACTGGGCCGCAGGGCAGTATTCCAACATGATAACAACCCCAAACAAACCTCCAAGACGACCACTGCCTTGCTACAGAAGAGTAAAAGGTGATGGACTGGCCAAGCATGTCTCCAGACCTAAACCCTATTGAGCATCTGTGGGATATCCTCAAACAGAAGGTGGAGGAGCGCAAGGTCTCTAACATCTACCAGCTCCGGGATGTCATCAAGGAGTGGAAGAGGACTCCGGTGGCAACCTGTGAAGCTCTGGTGAACGTCATGCCAAAGAGGGTTAAGGCAGTGCTGGAAAAGAATGGTGGTCACACAAAATATTGAAACTTGGGTCCCAATTTGGAGATAAAATATAATATACATATATAAAAAATATAATGTGTTTATATATATATATATATATATATATATATTTTTTTTTTTTTTTTTTTTATTATGTTGGCGTCGTGCTGTTCTGGCTTGAAATTATCAAGAAGTTGTCTATTCTTCTTCCTTATCTCCCTAACTACCGAACCCTTAATTAGGATGTTTCCGACTATGGGTATGTATAGATAAATTCTTACTCAAGCTCATAGCATTGAAGAATTTATCTATACATACCCATAGTCAGAAACATCCCAATTAAGAGTGGACATTTAATATACACAGTTTGGAGTGATTTGCTTAACGCACGCTGCAATTGTCTCTGTAGTGCGTTTACTAATAAAAACAATACTTTGAGATTATTATTTCGATGACTTATCACCATTTGGATTTTATAAATTTTTATTTTCATAATTTTGGTGTAGTCACCTCTATATACATTTTTTTTAATAGTTTTAGTTTAGTCACTTTTATATTTATTTGCACCTTTCAAAACTAGCACACAGCCCTTTTGTCTTACTTATTTATTTACGTTTGAGCTGGATTTATATTGAATCGAATATTTATATATGCATATGGGCATATAATTCACAGAATTTGAAGTGATCTGTTCAACGCATGTTAAAGTCGCCTCTGTAGTGTGTTTACTATTTTTCTTACACTGTATCAATATACTATGCTTAAGTTATATATCTGATACATAGATCCTCTGAAAAGGATCACTATTATTTATTTTAGATCTTAGATATACAACCTTTTTAGGTGTTTAGTCACCTCTGTAGTGTGTTTATTATTTTTTAATTGGCACTTTGATATTTATTTACACTTTTTAATTGGCACTTTGCACTTTTTGATTAATTTATTTATGCCTGATTTAGATTTAGAATCACATTGAATATATTTGCACTTTAAATGGTGTTTTTTAGGATATTTATGTAGTTTTATCCACTGTTAACATATGGACATCAACGGATAATTGTATATTTGCTAGAATTTTTTTTTTATTGCATAGCCCCTTTATTATCTGAGATTATCCTCCTATTGAGTTAGGCAGATAAAGGAAGAATAGACATCTTCTTGATTAATCATTTTAAGCCAGAACAGCGCGACACCAGCATACCCCTCATCTCTGTATCAAGTGGATACGGTTTGATCCATTTCGGTGGACACAGCAGTTCCTTGGATTTAGTTTCTATCAGTGGTAGCGCAGGAATAATTTTTTTAACGTTTAATATATATATATATATATTTGCTAGACACTTGCTTATAACTTCCCCAAAAAAAAAAAAAATATATATATATATTATATATATCATTTTTTTTTTTTATTTAAAATTTTTTTTTTTTTGGGGAAGTTATAAGCAAGTGTCTAGCAAAAAATACTGACACGTAAACAAAAGTGTCAGAAAAATGGCTTGGAGGTCAAGTGGTTAGTAAATGAGGGGAGCTCTGCGGACTTCCATAGTCCAATCATGTGCAAGCAAAAATGCATTCTTCTTCTTTCTTTCCTTTGCATGTGATTGGGTACTCTTTGCAAAGTGATGTTTCACCTCCAGGGTCGGGACAAGGGGTGGCTGCCCTGGGCACTGTGGTATCATGTAAAGTGTGTGTGTGTGTGTGTCACAAGAAGGTTTGTGGAGAGAAGATTTGTGTTGGGAGGGGGAATTTAGGGGTGGCAGGGAATATGAACTGTCAAGGAGGGGAATTTTGGAGAGTGGTAATTTAAGGGGATTTGTGCTAGGAGGGGGGAATTGTGGTGGATTTGTGTTAGAAAGGTAATATGGTGTGTGTGTGTGGGGGGGGGGGGGGGGTTGTGCTAGCTAGCAGGGATGATTGGGGGATTTGTGCTAGGAGGGGGAACTTTGGGGAAATGTGGCAGGGATCTGTGCTAGGATCTGTATTGGGGAGAATTTGGGTAGAGGATTAGTATTAGGGGGGGGGGAGGCTGTGCTAGCTAGCAGGGATTATTGTGGGTATTTGTGCCAGGAGGGGAAATGTGGCAAGGATTGGGGAGCATTTGTGCTGGGAGGGGAGGGAGGAGGGATTTATTTTCAGGAGTGTGGATTTGTGCTGGGACGGGGATTTCAGCAGGAGGTGGATTTGTATTGGGAGGAGGGCTATCTATGCTTGCGCATTGGCTCACAACAGGCCAGGTTTGCAAGATAACTGAAATACATCACAGGTGATATCATTTGCTGCTCAGTGATTGCAGTATTCTAGTCTGCATCTCCTCAAGGTAATACTTAAAATCTGGCCTGTTAGCGTGTCCTGAGGACAGGAGTTGAAAACCACTGGCCTAGGGAGGAAGCAGGCAGATTAGTGGTTGATTTTTTTTTTTTTTTTTTTGGGGGGGGTGGGGGGGGGTTTGCTGAAACATGATGCGCATACATCTTGGGGGGGGGGGGGGGGGGTTCAGTTGCAATTTGACATGTTCGCCACGAGCTTTAGTTGACCTTGTCCCACTGTTCACCTCATTTACCAAGTTCTTGAGCAGCCTCACTTGCAAAGTGCAAAGTCTATTTGTTTATAGTAAATCCGTCCCATAGGCTTACATAGGAGGGGCTTTTACAGGGAAAAGAAAGCTCAACACCTGTAAAGACTCAATTTTCGAAGCTCTTTGTGTATGATGTCATAATGACACAGGACCTGTCACATGATAAGCACGACAGGCTGAAGAGTACTCCCAGGATTAGGAGTAGCGCTCGCTCTGCAGGTAGCCTGTCACCTCTCATGTTTGATGGAAGCATACCCCTCCCAGTGTCATGTAGAAGATGCTACAACCGCGTCCCTTTAATAGAAGGAGAGAGGCTGAGCCTGAATGACAGCAGGAAGGATGTGATCGGGGAGATAGTCGTATCTGCAGTGAAGAAGCCATCACATCTCATTAGCAGCCGATGAGAGGGAGCGATGTCTGTGTGCCGGGGTCGGGGTGACAGTGAGTGGCAGGCTGGAGATGGGTAGAGATAGTTCTCCGCATCATTACATCGCTGTGACAAAATTCACAGATTACGACATCCCGATGCACGTGGATTAAAATGCAAAGAAAACCAAATATGTATCATAAAAATGAAGAGCAATACAAGACAAATGCGTGCTACAAATGTACATTAAAGAGGACCTGTCAAACTTTTACAATAAATTCCTGATATCTCACAATTTACAGCAACAGGATCATTTTTTCAGAAAAGCTTTGTCTTTTATCATTATAAAGCCGTCCATCTCTAATTCAGTGCCTTAGACCGATATGATGTAATCAGTCTGCTGCAGGCAGGAGGAAGAAATTCCTCAGTCTCCCCCCAGTGATCATATTGAAACATTGTAAAGTAATTCACAGGATTCGAGGCTGCAGCAGGGGCCAATCCGGGGTTGTAACTAGAACCTTTAGGGCCCTGGTGCAAGAAACCATGGAGGACCCCCGGGCCCCCAGCTGTTTTTTTTATGATGATAATTATTATATCTATGAAACGGTATTCAACCTATGTAACATGAAGACCTTAAAGCTGAACTTCAGTCATTTTTTCATCTTTCCATCTAATAAATCTTCTGCCCTTGTTGTTGTTTTAACTTTGGATAGCAAAACATTTTTTTTCTGCCAGTAAATCCCTTATACAGCCCACTTCCTTTTTCTTGTCTGGTCATTAGCCTAGGCTTATGACCTCATACACAGCTCTTTCTCTCACCCTCATGAGAGTTTGCCAGGAAGGGAGGGATGATGAGTCATAAGAGGGCCAATGACAGCTGCAGAGCTGGAGGTGTGCCTCTGTGTAAATCCAGGAAGTGAACAGGCAGCAGATTCAGCTTCCCACAGTTAAAATGATTGCAGCCAGACTCGGCGGAGGGAGATTTCTGCAGAATATTACAAGTACCGATTAACTATATATATATATATATATATATATATATATATATATATATATATATATATATATATATATATATATTATGCAGACTGGTTGGGGGAAGCTTCAGAATGGCGAAAGAGGTTTTTATTGTTGGAAAATTTTAGAACCTGCTCTCAAAATTTTTTCCATCGGAATTTCTGATGGAAAAAGTCTGATAGAGCCCACACACGATTGGATTTTCCGACAATATAATCCAATCAGAACTTTTACGTCTGAATTTCCAACCATGTGTACAGGGCATTAGTCTTTTGACTAAAATTGTATTTTAGTTTTAGTCATTCTTATTATTATAATATAATAATAAATTATATTATTAATATTAATAATCATTTAGTTGCCTAAAATGTTTTAGTCAACGGAATTAACACTGTACATAGTACGTCAGTACGTTTGTGTTTGTTGGCCGACAATTGGGTGCCGTTTGTATGCAAGACAAGTTCCTTGCACACGCCCTTCGGATAAAAGTCTGAAGCTCTGTTGGCCAACAATCCGATTGTGTGTGTGTGTGAGGCTTAAGTCAAAAATCATTACTATTACCTCCCACCAACTACAGAAATTTTCAAAGACAACATCATCTCTGAACAAATTACAAATGCTAGCATTACAGGAATCTGTTTAGTAATTCTCAGTGGGGGGTAAAAACCCTTCTAGTAGTATCATAACAGAATATTGCATAACTGCCCAGCAATTAGTAATAGGCTCCTGGAAATATAAACTCTGGAGTAATGTTAGACTACCTTGATTAAAAACTGCCATAAGTATATGTAATAAAAAAAATAGCAAATGAAAGAAAAAATAAATAAATAATAAGGAAGAAGATGAATGACCGCCCAATAATTGATTCACCAACACTCCTTTGCTGCCATTTGCTGTATGTCCAATGCACCCCTGTGCCCGGTACAATTCTGACACTTCTCACATACATGTAGAAATCTACTTTTTTTTTTTTTTTTTTTTTTTTTTACTAGAAAATTACTTAGAAACCCAAAACATTCTATATATATATTTTTTTAGGCAGAGGCCCTAGAGAAGAAAATGGTGAGCGTTGCAATTGTTTATGTCATGCGGTTTTTGCACAGCAGTTTTTATTTAGTGACAGGAGCTTTGACTTGCATTCAGAGAGCTTTAACAAAGTGTTCCCAAAGCCTTGTTTTGAAGCAAGTGTAAACTAGCCCTTAGCCCTGGTTCACACTGGTGCGACTTGACATGCGATTTGTCATGTCAAATCGGCAGCAATTGGCCGTATTGGCACCATTCCGTTTGCGGCACCGCACCAATTTCAAAATGCAGTTTCTGCACTACTTTTTGCGATTTCGGGGTGCGATTTCTATTGACATCTGTGCAGAAACCCGCACAGATGTCTGTGGAATCACTGCTGAAATCGGGACTGACATGCGGAAGCTGCACTCGTGAGGCTTCATTTCCGCAGCTCAGTGTGAACTTGGGCTAAGTGTACAATTTGTCTGCCACAGTCCTGCTACAAGTCGCTCATCTCCTCCATTACTAGTTTTAAAAAAAAAAAAAAATTCTATCCAATAGTCTTCAGGCACAAACCAATCAATATACGCTTATTGGGTTTTTTTTTTTTTTTTTTTTTTTACTAAAAATATGTAGCAAAATACAGGACTGGTCCAAGTTGATGAAGAATTTTTTTTTTGTTTGCTTTTTTTTTTAATTGGATATGTTTTATAGTAGAAAGTATAAAATATTGTTTGTTTCCCCCCCCCCCCCCACCCCAAAAATAGTATGTCTTTTTTTTTGTTTATAGCACAAAAAAAAAAAAAAAAAAAATTAAAAAAGCAGAGGTGATCAAATACCACCAAATTAAAGCTCTATTTGTAGTGAAAAAAAAAAGAAAAAAGAAGGACATACATTTTATTTGGGTACAGCGTCGCATGACCGCGCAGTTTACAGTTAAAATAACACAGTGCCGTATCGCAAAAATTAGCCTGGTCATTATCTGCTTGCTGCCCGCCCACTGTCAATTGACAGCGGGGCGGTGCAACCCCGATCCGTTTAACATTCTTTAACCATGTCTGGTCACATAAAAAACGGACATGCCAGTAATCGGCTCTCCTTGCCTCACACTGACAGAGCGTGAGGAGAGGAGAGCCAATCAGCGCCATCTCCACACAGGGGGACATCTAGGGAAGTAATCAGGGCACTGATCATCAGTGACCTGATTACAATATAGAAATAAAGTGTAAAATTACAGTGCCCACCAATGCCAGTGATCAGTGCCCACAAGTGCCACAAATCAGTGCCCATTAGGCATGCCAGTCGGTACTGCCCATCAATATCGCCCATCAGTGCCACCCAACAATGCCCATCTGTATCGCCTATCCCTGCCCACCAGTGCCACCTCATCAGTGCCCACAAGTTCAGCCTATCAGTGCCCATCGGTGCCACCTCATCAGCGCACATCAGTGAAGGTGAAAAATTAGTTAGTTACAAAATTTACTGACAAAAAAAAAAAGTTTTTTTTCCCAAAAATTTTCAGTCTTTTTTTGTAAAAAATTAAAAATACCAGCAGTGATCTTCCGGAGAGCAAGTGGTTTAACCGCTTGCCGCCTGCCCAATGTCATATGACGTCACAGCAGACTTTGTGCGATGAGAGCTGAATGATGGGTGCAGCTACAGGCTTCATTCTAATATATTATCTTAGAGCTGGTGATTCCCTTCACCATAACAACGATCATAGCGGCTGTTCATAGCGCTGTTGGGGGAAGCGTCCCCTCCCGCCACCATTCGGTGCTTCTACCAGCTCACTGGATTTATTTATTTATTTCCGTTACTTATATAGCACCATCAATTTACGCAGCGCTTTACATATACATTGTACATTCACATTAGTCCCTACCCTCAAGGAGCTTACAATCTGAGGTCCCTAACTCACATTCATACATACTAGGGACAATTTAGACAGGATCCAATTAACCTACCTGCATGTCTTTGGAGTGTGGGAGGAAACCGGAGTACCCGGAGGAAACCCACACAGGCACAGGGAGAACATGCAAACTCCAGGCAGGTAGTGTCGTGGTTGGGATTCGAACCAGCGACCCTTTTTACTGCTAGGCGAAAGTTCTACATACTACACCACTGTGCCGCCCATACGGATGTTGTTGACCATAGAGATTTTCGTGGGCCAGATGGTTTTTTATTTATTTATTTCAGGATTCCCAGTTTAGAGGTGAGATCTGGGGACCTATTGACCCCACATCTCACTGTAAAGAAGACCTGTCTTGTCATAGTCCTATTACAAGGGATATTTACATTGTAATAGTCATAAAAGTGATCAATAAATAAATGTAAAAAGAAAGCCTAGAACCTAGAAATTTTTTTACTAAAATCAATAATAAAAAATTATATATATTTTAAAACGCTGCTGTCCTCAATCGCAGGAGTGAATGCATATGTAAGTCACACCCGCACACGTAAACAGCATTACAACCACATGTGAGCTATCACCGTGAACATTAGAAAGAGAGCAATAATTCTAGCCCTAGGCCTTCTCTGTAACGCAAAACATGTAACCTGTAAAAAATGTTAAAAGTTCGCCTATGGAGATTTTCAAGTACCAAAGTTTGGCGCCATTCCACAAGTGTGTGCAATTTTGAAGTGTGAAATGTTAGGTGTCTATTTACTTGATATATCATCTTTCACATTATACCAACAAAAAAAAAAAAGAAGGAAGAAGAAATTGGGCTAACGTTACTGTTTTTTTTTTTTTCCCCTTCTCCCCTATGCATGAAACTTTTCTTTTCCCCCAAATAACGCGTTTGACAAATTGCTGCGCAAATACAACACAAGATAAAAAGTTGTAACAACTGCCATTTTATTCTTTAGGGTTTCTGAAATGTTATATATATATATATATGTTCTGTGTCATTTTCTAGCAAAAAAAATAAAATAAAAAAATTTTTTACATGTTGATGTCAGATTTGGCCTGGGTAGCAAGTGGTTAATACATGAACTGACAGGACAAAATAAATAAATCACAATAATGCACTGCAAATACACTGACAATGTGCACAAACACACATCCAGAAGATCACAGAGATTGTCACACAGGGGCAACACGACTTGTAGGCGACTTGAGTCAGGCAACTTGGACACGACTTGAGTAAGGGCCGGTTCACACAGCGATGCGCGGCGAGGCGTCTCCGACTTGCCTCGCCGCGACCTGCACGGACCTCAGCGGCGACTTGCAGAGGACTTCTGTATAGAAGTCAATGCAAGTCGCCCCCGAAGTCGCCCCAAAGTAGTACAGGAACCTTTTTTCTGAGTCGGAGCGACTCGAGTCGCTCCTCTCAGAACGGTTCCATTGTACAGAATGGGGGCGACTTGCGGGAGCGAGGCGAGGCGAGCCGTGTCGCCTCGCCTCGCGTCGCAGTGTGAACCGGCCCTTAAGATCACAGCGCGACTTGGGACGACTTCAAAACGACTTGTGATGACTTCAAGCCCGACTTGGGACGACTTACAAGTCGCCCCAGGCCAGGCGACTTTTGCCGAGGCCAAGCAGAGAATGAGCTCAAGGGGGAACTCCACGGCAAATTTCTGAAAAAAATTTGGCGTGGGTTCCCCCTCCGAGAGCATACCAGGCCCTTAGGTCTGGTATGGATTCCAAGGGGAACCCCCTACGCCGAAAAAACGGCGTGGGGGTCCCCCCCAGATCCACACCAGACCCTTATCCGAGCACGCTACCCGGCCGGCCAGGAAAGGGGGTGGGGACGAGCGGGCGCCCCCCCCCCTCCTGAGCCGTACCAGGCCGCGTGCCCTCAACATGGGGGGGTGCCTTGGGGAGGGGGGGCGTGCGGCCCCCCCACCCCAAAGCACCTTGTCCCCATGTCGATGAGGACAAGGGCCTCTTCCCGACAACCCTGGCCGTTGGTTGTCGGGGTCTGCGGCTTGCCTCGCCGCGCATCGCTGTGTGAACCGGCCCTTACTCAAGTCGTGTCCAAGTTGCCTGACTCAAGTCGCCTACAAGTCGTGTTGCCCCTGTGTGAATGGGCTCTAAGACGGCTCTCATTCACTTACATTGCTTTTTAAATGTTGTCCGACCTGAGGCGACCTGAGGCGACTAGGGGCGACCTGAAGTCGGATCAGGAGTTGCCCCTGTGTGAATGGGCTCTGAAGGGGTGAGCGGTGGAGGAGTCAGTTTTAGTAATGAACACACCTGAGCTCCAGATTGCAGGAGGGTGACACACCTGACCGCTGATCATACATGGAAAATAATCATCCAGAGAGATCCATGAAATGTCTACAGAAGCCTCAGACTTCCCATCTTCACATGCGGGCCGAGACCTTCTAAGATGAACCTCAGGGGGCTTCATCCACTCCTCATCTTACAGGAAAGGGTCTTCATCGCCCAAGCAATCTGGTATGTAAACCCCAACCCCTTTTTAGTTTGTTGGGGTTCCTTTATACTAGTGGCAAGGACTGCCGCTCCTCTGAAAAGTGATCTATGCTTGGATCGCTTTTCAGAGGCTATTGAGAGACAGTGAAGAGCCTCCTCACTGCCTTTTTTAACCCTTTAAATGTTGCACTGCTATGCTGCAACCACCTGCATTGTGTGTGATTGCAATTCAGTGGTTGCCCATTAATTTCAATGTGTGAGAAGCATGCAAAATCGCGCCACCCCCAAATGCATTATGCTTAGGTACCATGCATTTTGGCACGCTAAAATGGGCATTTTAGCAGATGTGTGGGGTTGCCATTAAGGCCCGATTCACACCAATGCAGGTTGCATTTTTTTCAATATATGCTTTTCATATATTGAAGTCTTCCCATGATATTGTAATTATGTAATAATATCTTTTATAGATGCTAAAAAATGCATAGGTGTGAACCAGGCCTAGGGCCATTTCACACTTTGCAAGCTGGAAATGTGTGCAAAATCGCATTATTTTCCAACATGCACAGAAAAACGCAGAGACATATGTGTAGGGGGTGCCATTAAGGCTGGATTCACACCTATGCATTTTTAGTGCTTTTTGCATTTTACAAATTTGTACTTGAGAATGTGTTCCATAGGAAACCAAGTTAAATGGATGTAGTACAAATCTGCAAAAAGTACTAAAAATGCATAGGTGTGAAGCCAGCCTAAGGCTATGTTCACATTTTGTGCACGTCAGGAGTATGCAAAAAAAAAATAAAAATAATAATTTGCATACTTTCCAGACCTGCACAGAAAAGCACCGCCCTTCATTTTTACACACACCAAAATGCAGGCTGCTGCAGCACTGAGGGTCAGGGACTGTTGTGCGTTTCTCATTAGGGGGGAGGGGATCTGTATTTAAGGGCAGTGGAAATAATAATTGACCTAGGAGGGGAGTATGCTAGAAGTGTTGATTTTGGGGGATTTGTGTTGGAAGGGGGAATGTGTTTTGTGGTAGAAGAAGTGATATGGGAAAGGGGATTTGTGAAAGGAGGGGAATTTCTTTTTTTTTGGAGGGGGGGATTTGTGGTAGGAGGAGGGATGGGGGGGCAGTTTGTGTTAGGGGGTTGGATTTAGGGGCGGTGGAGGTAAAAATTGATCTATTAGGGGAAGATTGGGGTGGGGTGCTAGAAGTGGTGATTTTGGAGGATTTGTGTTGTGAGGTGGTAGAAGAGGTAATATGATAGAAGGGGACTTTTGTTTTGTTTTTTGGGGGGGGGGTTGTGGTAGGAGGAGGGTTGGGGGGGATTTGTACTGGGAGGGGGGATTTAGGAGTGGTGGAAGTAAGAATCATTCTAGTAGGGGAAGATTGGGCGGGGCGTGGGATGCTATTGGAAGTGGTGATTTGTGTTTGGGGGGGGGGGTTGTGCTAGGTGGAAGAAGGGTGGATTTGGAATGGGGGGAAGTGGATTTGCATCTGAAGGGGAAATTTAAGGGGTAGAGTGATTTTGTTTATGGGAGGATTTGTTATGGGGGGGAGGATTTGTGCTGGGAAGCGGATTTCAGCAGGGGGTTGGATCCCAGCAGGGAGGAGGGGAAATGTATGATTGGAGATAAGCATGCAGTTTGGTGTTGAATTTGTGATTTTTTTTTTTTTTTTTTTTTTGGGGGGGGGGGGGGGGGGGGTGGTTTGCTAACACATAGCGTTCACATTATGCCATTTAGCACATTCATCCTGGGCTCTAGACCAGTGGTTCTCAACCTCAGTCCTCAAGTACCCCTAACAGGCCATGTTTTCAGGTTTTCCTTTACTGCTTTCAATCAATATCAATGACATGGTATTGATAAGAATTTTTTTTATCTAAGGGAAGTTCACAAAACATGGCCCATTGGGGGTACTTGAGGACTGAGGTTGAGGGCCACTGGTCTAGATGACCTTATCCTGGCTCTGCCTACAGGGTGTGAATAGAGCCCAAGGATTAATGGCCGCTCTGTGTGACTGCTAAAGGGCATCTTGTTTCTGTGCATATTGGGAATGCACGCACTTTTGTGTGAATGTAGCCTAACCGCCATTCACCATTACAGGGAAATGTGTTCCCACCATGTTTATTCCTACTGATGAGCCGTACCACTATGGATAGCTACGGGTTTCCATGTGTACGGCTTTTCTATAGGCATGCATACCTCCCAAATTTTTGAGATGGGAATGAGGCACACCTGTCAGCAAAAGTATGCAGGCATAGGACACACCCCCTGCCACACCCCTTAAAGGAGAATTGTACAAAAAAATAAGTTAAACTCACAAGTGCTTTTTTTTTATCGCTACTATTCCTTTATATTGGCTTTTGGAATTTACAAATGCAGCAATTTAGAAATCGGATTAAAGGTTTAGCACTGGGAAACACTTTTTGATAGATAAAAAGTGCATTTTATATACATCTATATAGATTAGACCAAAATGAGGGACAGGTGAGGAGGAATGAGGGACAGAGAGACATTGCTCCAAATCAGGGACAGTTGGGAGGTATGGGAATGAATGGGGCATGGCGGGCACGCGTGGTATGAACGGGACACAATGGCGCGCAGTACCAGGCAGGGGCACACACCAATTATTATAGGAAACTCTCTCTACAACCATGAAAAGTGTTCTTATAAGATTATTTTCTTGTTTCCCATAACAACAGCTTCCAAATGCCCAGAGTTTGAAATGAGCCCTATATTTTGATTGGTTACTCTGGAAATGAATACATTGTTATTCTAGAGATCAGATCCCAGCCAGATACAATGTATCTCTTCACCATCTTGGTCACAGGAGGTGGCTAGGAGCTGCCTGTTAACTAATGATGTATTTTTTCCCTCTGATACATGACCTGAGTACGAGGACCTGCCTCCTCCAATACGCGCAAAAAAGGCACATGCAGCGTCTTGTAAGTGTTCGGTACAGACCGACCTCCAGTCAGGCACAGCGCCGGACAGCCCGAGTCGGCGGAAGGACCCCGAGGTTGCTATTCCCAAAGGATGCGGAGGTAAAGCCGTTTCCATAGAGACGCGGCCTACAGCTTCTCTGATCCCCGGACTGTCGTACTCTGAGTGCTGGGATGGGGCTGGAGATGGAGCCTCTGCTGCAGGCCTGGAGCTACTTCCGGCGGAGGAAGTTCGAGCAATGCTCCCAGCTGTGTGGCCGCATCCTGGAGAAAGAGCCCTATGACCAGGTATACCCAGTCCTGTATATACCCTATATACACCGAGTATATACCTCATACCCCATATACACCCAGTCCTATATACACACACCTCATATTCTATATACACCGAGTATATACCTCATACCCCATATACACCCAGTCCTATATACACACCTCATATCCTATATACACCGAGTATATACCTCATACCCCATATACACCCAGTCCTATATATATATATATATATATATATATATATATATATATACATACACACACCGAGTATATACCTTATATACACCAAGTATATACCTCATACCCCATATACACCCAGTCCTATATACACTGAATATTATATACCTCGTGTAGCGGCCATAACCTTCGATGGGGCGGCCTTAACTTTTGGGCTTACCGGTTACCTCCGCTTGGCTGGTTCTTCCACGTCTAGGGGTTCCCAGGGTTGGTACCCAACAACTTTGGACGCTGACACCATAAAAGTCCTTTAGAAAGGTTTTTATTTGCAGGGGTAACATCCAACAAACACAGTCTCGTATGGGAACAGAGGGCAAGGGTGAAGAAACTCAGGCACCTTGAACTGCTAATATCAGAAAGTCTCTAATACAACCAAGAGAGTAGCCACTCGCAGCTGGGCGCTTCAAGGCTGAACAAATCTCTAGCCAGAGATTATGGCAGTCAGCACTTTGATCCGGAACTTGTGAAATCTCTGACCTTGAGTAATTTGTAAAGGAAAGTGAACAGGAACCTTTCCTCAGTACCTGGAACATTCTCTGTCTCCTTGGCAGTACTGGAAAAGCGTGGATTCATTAGTGTCCTTCCCAACCCAGCAACCAGGCACTTCTCAGGATGCCAGCTTGTTGGCCCTTCTCCGAAGAGTCCTCCCCCTGTCACTTACATGAGCTGCGCTGCCCCTCCAAGTTGAGAGCACACCCGGACGCCTTGAATCCTCCCTCTGTTACTGCGCCTCGGACCAGCCGGTTCCGAGACTCGGGAACAGACGGATCCCTACCCCAGACCAGGCGGGTCTATTGGGGTTAGTCAACCGAACCATGTTGAAGAGCGACACACACTCCCGTGACCGGGACCCCTCACGGGCTACCCCGATTCAGAATCAGGAATAGGCAGCTATGGCCTCAGGAATGAACCCTGAACACGTGACTTCAACATCTTAAGTACCCTTCCCCGGAATCCTCAGCTGGGCCAGGCGCACCCATTGATTAGTTCCGGGGAACGCCAATACCCAAAACGTCCAACCAGGCCTGGTTCTGGGCCTGTCATGTGCACCTCACTATACACATGTCCAGGCAGAACTCTAACACAGCCCAGCCAAACTGATGTCAGAGTTAAACCTACACAATCAGCCCTCAGAACCCCTTTACTGTTCTGAGGTAAAAACGACATTTGTACATAGCAGACACCTTGTCCAAAGTGTCGCTTCTACACTCATACATCCTCCCATGTCCTATATACACCTCATATCATGTATATACCTCATATCCCATATACACCAAGTATATACCTCATACCCTATATACACCTCATATCCTATATACCTCATATCCCATGTCCTATATACACAGAGTATATATATATCTATATATAGATATATATATATATATCACACACACACACACACACACACACACATACTCGGTCCTATATACACAGAGTATATACCTCATATCCACCCAGTCCTTTAATACACCTCCTATCCTATATACACTGAGTATATACCTCATGCCCCATATACACCTCATATCCCATGTCCTATATACACTGAGTATTATACTCCTCATATCCCATGTGCTATATACACCGAGTATTGTATACACACACCCAGATGGTGAAGACGACTTTCTGAAGCTCAAACCGGGCATCAGAATGGGGAAGAAAGGGGGATTGAAGTGACTTTGAATGTGGCATGATGGTTGGTGCCAGACAGACTGGTCTGAGTATTTCTGGGATTTTCACACACAACCATCTCTCGGGTTTACAGAGAATAGTGGGAAAAAAAGAGAAAATATCTAGTGAGCGGCAGTTCTGTGGAGGCTTACCGAGGTCAGAGGAGAATGGGCAGACTGGTTGGAGATGATAGAAAGGCAACAGTAACTGAAATAACCACTTATTACACCCAAGGTATGCAGAACACCATCTCTGAATGCACAACACATCAAACCTTAAAGCAGATAGGCTACAGCAGCAGAAGACCACATCGGGTGCCATGCCTGTCAGCTAAGAACAGAAAACTGAGGTTACAATTGGCACAGGCTCACCAAAATTGGACAATAGAAGATAGGAAAAACGTTCCCTGGTCTGATGATTCTGGATTTCAGTTGCGACGTTCAGATGGAGGGGTCAGAATTTGGCGCAATGATCCATCCTGCCTTGTATCACTGGTTCAGGCTGGTGGTGGTGTAATGGTGGGAGGGGGGGATATTTTCTTGGCACACTTTTTGGGCCCCTTAGTACCAGTTGAGCATTGTTTAAATCTCACGGCCTACCTGAGTATTGTTACTAACCACGTCCATCTCTTTATGACTACAGTGTGCCCATCTTCATCCTCATTTGTTGGGGTCCTTTCACACGATCTACTCTACGGACTCTGCTTTGCTCAGCGGGGGATCAATTCGCTGGGCAGGCAGATGACAAGTCTGTGTCCACTCACTGTGCTGAGATGGACCAGTCAGAGTCTCGCTCTCCTCTATGGGGAGATCTAATGAACACGGACCACCTGTCCATTTTCATCCGATCCGCCAGACAGATGTAAAATGGGGTCACCAGCCTTCTGGTTTTGGCGGACATGATCGGATAGCAGTGGGTGTCAGTGGACATGTGACCGCTAACATCCGCTGCTCTATCCGATCAGGTCTGCCTGAAAAACTGACAGGTGGATCTAACTGGACAGCCCGTGTGAAAGGGGCCTTCATCATCGGTGGATCAATTGGGAGCCCTCTGTTGATGTGATCTTGGTGTGGTGAGAAATGTATAACACAGCAGGAGGGACTCGCTCTACTTTCAGTTTTTAGCTGTTACTGATTAAAATTTTCGTATTCGATTAATTGTTTTTTTTTGTTTTGTTTTTTTTTGACTAATTTCGATTAATTATAATACAGATACTTTTAGCTGATCTCCTTGCATTGCAACTCTGCATTAGTCGGTGGTAAATGTGGTATACGCTATATACAATTACCCCACACTAGTTAGTTTCCACAATCCATGACTTAACTTCACAGTTCACACAAATATGTTTAAATTCAAACTGTAGCACTGACGTAAGTCATTTTTTATTTTTTTTTCCACAGTAGCGTGACAATCCCTCCACCTCCAGTCTAACTACTGTATTTATTAAGCCCCATACACACTATCAGATTTTCTGCAGATTTTTTTTCCATCAGATTTACCAAAACCATATAATATGAGGTCAAACCTTAGGGGTTTCAATGTGTATGCGATCAGGCAGGCCCTTGTACTACATGGTTTTGGTAAACCTGAAGGAAAAAATCAGCAGACAATCTGATAGTGTGTATGGGGCTTTAGCGTATAACACTCACTTTTTCACCATGAAAATCGGGTGCAAATAGCGTGTTATACGCCAATACTTCAATTTTAGCTGCCTCTGAGGGGACAGGAAGGGGGCGGGACGAGCGCCGTCAGATTACATACAGTGAGAATCTCCTCTTTACTTGGCAGCCTCTGTGATAGAAAGTCTATCATAGGAGATTCTCACTGTATGTAATCTGTCGGTGCTCATCCCACCCCCTCCCTGTCCCCTCTAGGCTGCAGATGGGCATCGATCAGGCTGCACTTATGGCAATGGTGAGGCTGCTGCACTTATGGCAATGGTGAGGCTGCTGCACTTATGGCAATGGTGTGGCTGCTGCACTGATGGCAATGGTGAGGCTGCTGCATTGATGAGGCTAGATTGATGGAACTTGTGAAGCTGCACATGGGCATTGTTCAGGCTGCATTGATGGCAATGGTGAGGCTGCACATGGACACCGACCCTTATTTTGCTTCAAAGTTCCTTATTTAAAATTTTAAGTTTTTTTTTTTTTTTCCCTGAAACTTCCCTCTTAAAGCGGAGGTCCACCCTAAAATGGACCTTCCGCTCATCGGAATCCTCCCCCCCCTCCGGCGCCACAATTGGCACCTTTCAGGGGGGAGGGGGGTGCAGTTACCTGGATAATCCAGGTAACTGCACCCACTTCCGGGATAGCTCTCTGCGGAAAGGGGCGTAGATTCCCCCCCTTTCTGCAAGTGCCCGCCCCCTTCCGCAAGTGCCCCGCTGCCTGCTGGGAAACACACAGATCCCAGAGGCAGCGGGGACCGTCCTTATTGCGCAGCGCAACTCGCGCATGCGCAGTAGGGAACTGGGAAATTAAGCCGAAAGGCTCCATTTCCTGATTCCCATACCCAAGATGGCGGCGGCAGCACCCAAGTGACGATCTACAGATCGGCTTCGGGTGCCGACATCGCGGGCGCCCTGGACAGGTAAGTGTCACTATTTTAAAAGTCAGCAGCTGCAGTATTTGTAGCTGCTGGCTTTTAAAAAAAAAAAAAAACGCGGAGTCCCGGTGGACTCCCGCTTTAAAATGAATGTGCGTGTTATACGCCAATAAATACCGTAATCACTCTCGCCTTTATGGCACGGACCCCTGTGTAAACAGGTGGTCATGCAAGCGGGTATCAAAAGGGTTAACACGGACCATAAACTTCTCTCACGTCTCCTTAGATCTCAGCAAGGACGGCAGGTCATGGGTAGAAAGAAAACATCTAAGTGCTCACCGCTTAAGTCTAAGATTTAATTTTTGTGTTCAAACACAAACTACTCACATAAAGATGATAAAAACACAGCATGTAAAGCGGACAATCGTGTTAGTTCCGTAGGGCAGCAGCGGGTTACGTCATGGGTAGCTCCTCCCCCATACGCGTTACATTCAATCATTATACACACACACACAGCCACAACAGTTTTGAGAATGACACAAATATTAATTTTCACAAAGTCTGCTGCTTCGGTGTTTTTAGATGATTTGACAATTAAATGAAGTTTATGCAAAGAGTCAATATTTGCAGTTTTGACCCTTTTTATTTTTGAATCAAGACCTCTGCAATTCGCTCTGGCATGCTGTCAATCAACTTCTGTCCCACGTCTTGACTGGTGACCGTCCATTCTTTCATAATCAATGCTTGGAGTTTGTCAGAATTTGTGGGGTGTTTTTGTTCATCTGCCTCTTGAGAATTGACCACAAGTTCTCAATGGGATGAAGGTCTGGGGAGTTTCCTGGCCATGGAAATTTCGATGTTTTCTTCTCCAAGCCACTTGGTTATGACGTTTGCCTTATGGCAAGGTGCTCCATCATGGCGGAAAAGGAATTGTTCCTCACGAAACTGTTCTTGGATGGTTGGGAGAAGTTGCTCTTGAAGGATGTTTTTGTACCCTTCTTTATTCATGGCGGTGTTCTTAGGCAAAAGTGTGAGTGAGCTCCCTTGGCTGAGAAGCAAGCCCACACGTGAATGGTCTCAGGATGCTTTATTGTTGGCATGACACAGGAATAAGGGCACTTTCACACTGCCAGCGCCCTGGCGTCAGCGGTAAAGTGGTGCTATGTTTAGCTATTTTTTTTTTTTACCGTAGTTTTATCGGCTCTTTTAAAACCGCCCGCAAAGAACACTGCTGCAGTGGCGCTTTGCTGGCAGTACGGCGGCGTTGCCTATTGATTTCAATGGGCAGGGGCGCTTTAGGAGTGGTGTATTCACCACTCCTACAGCACTGCAAAGAAGCTGCTTGCAGGACTCTTTGTGATGCCCTGCCAGCACAGCGCCCCAGTGTGAAAGCACTATAGCGTTCTCACTGGGATTGCAGCTGAGGCTTTTTTCAGGTGCTATTTTTAGTGCTAAAGCACCTGAAAAATGCCTCCAGTGTGAAAGGGGTCTGATGGTAGCGCTCACCTTTTCTTCTCTGGACAAGGTTTTTTCTGGATACCCCAAACAGAAAGAGGATTCATCAGAGAAAATGACTTTCCCCCAGTCCTCAGAAGTCCAATCTCTGTACCTTTTGCAGAATATCAGCCTATCCCGGATGTTTTTCATGGAGAGAAGTGGCTTCTTTGCTGCCCTTCTTGACACCAGACCATCCTCCAAAAGTCTTCTCACTGTGTGTGCCGAATCTGCCGATGTCCTCACACCTGCCTGCTGCCATTCCTGAGCAAGCTGTGCCCTGGTGGTGCCCCGATCCCACAGCTGAATCAATTGTAGGAGACGGTCCTGGCGCTTGCTGGACTTTCTTGAGCGCCCTGAAGCCTTCTTCACAAATGCAGTAGAAATATTCTTTTATGGTATGAAGTTTATGTTCATGGCAAAGAGGGACTTTGCAATTCATCTGATCACTCTTCATAATGTTCTGGAGTATATGAAAATTGACATCATAAAAAAACTGAGGCAGCAGAGTTTGTGACAATATAATATTTGTGACATTGTCAACTTTTAACTGTGTGTGTGTGTGTGTGTGTGTGTGTAAATGTATGTATATATCTCTCAAGTCCTATATACAACCCATATATACCAAGTCCTATATTCACCCCATATTCCAGCTATACCAAGCCCTCTATGCACACCATGTGCCATCTATAGCAATGGCCATCAACCCTGTCCTCAGGACCCAATAACAGGCCAGGTTTGCAAGATAACTGAAATACATCACAGGTGATATCATTTGCTGCTCCGTGATTGCAGTATTCTAGTCTGCATCTCCCCAAGGTAATACATAAAGAGGAAGTAAACCCTGATGGGTTTACTTCCTCTTTCATTCCCTGTAAAGGCAAAGCATAATGGACTACTATGCATCGCATAGTAGCCCATTATGTGTCACTTACCTGACACAGGAGCCAGCGAAGTCACCGCTGTCCCCTGTAGTTCCGAGCATCCATCTTCTTGGCGGGTCTCCGTGGGTCTCACTGCTCCGGCGCTGTGATTCGCCAGAGCAGCAATGACGTCACTCCCGCGCATGCGCACGGGAGACGAGACTCGCGGCATTGCCGTCATCGGCGATGCCCCGCTCAGTGCGCCTGCGCGCCACTGTCTGCGGCGCATGCGCCGTAGATAGCGGTGCCCGTCTTCGGGCAAATATCGCCTAAACCGTATAGGTTTGGGAGATATTTCTTGGACCTACAGGTAAGCCTTAATCTAGGCTTACCTGTAGGTCAAAGTGGTTTGTAAGGGTTTACAACCACTTTAAAACCTGGCCTGTTAGTGGGCCCTGAGGGCAGGGTTGATAACGACTGATCCTATAGTGCAGTGATGGCGAACCTTGGCACCCCAGATGTTTTGGAACTACATTTCCCATGATGCTCAACTACACTGCAGAGTGCACGAGCATCATGGGAAATGTAGTTCCAAAACATCTGGAGTGCCAAGGTTCGCCATCACTGCTATAGTACATGTATTTGTAGACCTAGTGCTACTATACCCCTAGGGGGGCAAGTCCCTGGCAGTCTAGGCTCAATTGTAAGAGGCTGAACAAGGCCAGGCTGTCATTCAGCGTGAAGGAGAAGTGCCAGCTGGTGTATAACGTGATATTTTGCAGGGGCACCACTGAATTAAAGGTGAGTATTGCATTCAAAGCTGCTTTTTTATATTTTTACTACTTCTGGACAATTTATTTAAAGCTGGAGTTCTCCTTTAAATGCAACTAACAGGGACCTTCATTGATAGGGGTGTTCTGGGAGAGTTGGCTCAGGTGACCAAAAGTCAATTTCTGTCTTCTCCTTCTGAAAATGCTGACTATGATAGTCACAGAGCCAGAACGAGTTTAGAGATGATAAAGTCTCATTTTCACTTGCTGCATGCTTGTTCTGTGTCGGTGATACAGAACTAATGCCGCATTCACACTTCTTGGCGCAGTAAGTTGCGATACCGTGCAATTTTATTATTTGTTTTTTTAATTTTCAGGGCCTGTTCAGATTTTGGCCTCTCAGTGTGTTCACCTTCGATGCGTCAAAGCCGTATTAAACCCAAAAACTTTTATTATATTGCAGCCTCCCAATTCTTGGATGTGATGGCTGCATTCGTTTTCTATTTTAGGCTTTCCCTCCTTTGCCCGGTGATCCAGCTAGCAAGTCTGTTGATTTTCAACAGAACAAGCATTCCTTGCAAGTGTAGCGGTTAGAATGTTGAGACAAACCATTTATCACTGACGGGTGCTAACCATGATCAGCTTTTATTTATTTATGTAAAACCTTTATCCTAAAAGGAAAAAAACCTCTGCTGTGACCAATTACAAAGTATGAGCTGGAGTTTGGCTTCAATTTGTTAGTGTATCTAAATCTGCTAGTACATCTAACACTTCCCTCCCACAGGTTGACAATGCTGCTGTCCAAAAGTGCCCCCTGTGCTCCGCTATCCAGAGTGGGGGTGCTTTGATACAGGAGGTTTGTTACTGGCCGGTCACCAGGTGAGAACAGAGTGAAAGACGGCCCAAAAAAAAAGAAAACAGATGCAGCCACCACATCTAATGATTGGTAAGCTGCAACATATTACATTTTTAGTTTTGGCTTTAATACCACTTTAAGACTCCCTTTTACACTGAGGCATTTTGCAGGCGCTATGGCGTTAAAAATAGCACCTGCAAACCGCCCTAAAACTGCTGCTCCATTCAGCTCCCTCGGGTTTTCACACTGGAGCGTTGCACTGGCAGGACGTCAGAAAAAGTCCTGCCAGCAGGTTCTTTGTAGCGGTGAACTCGCCACTCCTCTCTATTGAAATCAATAGGGCAGCGCTGCTATAGGTGGATTTACCCCTTTTTGGCCACTAGCGGGGGGTTAAAACTGCCCCGCAAGTGGCCGAATAGCGCTGCTAAAGAGACGGTAAAGCAGCACTATTTTTAGCTTTACCACTGACGCCCTAGGTGGCACAGTGTGAAAGGGTACTAACGCCGCCCATTCAAAGCAGCAAGACGGCAGAGACAATGGACATGTGCCATTTTTACTGCATGTTGGAGCCACATTGCCTTTTATATGTTCAAAATTAAAGGCACCAAAACAGTCTCACAGTGCAATCACAGGCATTGTGGGCTTTTGTGTTGCTTGCATGAGCATCAAATGACTGAGGAAACTTAGTAAACCTCCTCCCAGAGCAACTGGTGCCCCATCCAGCCGCTTGACATGCGCAATTGTGACAGTTTTTCTTCTTTGGCCTGGAAGGTTGCGTTGTGCAGCATGGAGGGTTGTGCAGCTTTGCTCTGTGCAGCGCGGAGGCTTGTGCTGCTTTGCTCTGTGCAGCGCGGAGGCTTGTGCTGCTTTGCTCTGTGCAGCGCGGAGGCTTGTGCGGCTTTGCTCTGTGCAGCGCGGAGGCTTGTGCGGCTTTGCTCTGTGCAGCGTGGAGGGTTGTGCGGCTTTGCTCTGTGCAGCGCGGAGGCTTGTGCGGCTTTGCTCTGTGCAGCGTGGAGGGTTGTGCAGCTTTGCTCTGTGCAGCGCGGAGGCTTGTGCGGCTTTGCTCTGTGCAGCGTGGAGGCTTGTGCAGCGTGGAGGGTTGTGCGGCTTTGCTCTGTGCAGCGTGGAGGGTTGTGCGGCTTTGTGCTGTGCAGCGCGGAGGCTTGTGCTGCTTTGCGCTGTGCAGCATGGAGGTCTGTAGAGCTTTGCGCTGTGGAGGGTTGTGCAGTGTGGAGGATTGTGCTTTGCAGTGTACAACCAACCAGCTGCGGATCGGATTGGATGACCTCTGGATGGAAACACAGATGGTCCGTTTCCATCTGACAGCCCCATAGCGACCAGCAGGCTGTCTGCGTCTGCTCTGCATAAGCAGAGCTGACACGGACTAGTCATCCACCTGCTCAGGGGGATCAGCAGAGAGATCCCCCGCTGATCTGGCAGACCCTGCCAGTGTGAAAGGGTCCTTAGACGCGGTTTACACCTGTGCGTTTTCAGTTTTGCAGAGATGCACTAAAGTCCATTTAACATGGTTTCCTATGGGTCACGTTTACATCTGTGTTTTCCACCAGTGCATTTTTTGGAAAGGGTCAGGGACTTTTTTCCCCTGCAGCCAGTTTGTGTTTTTAGTTTCATAGACTTCATTGGAAACTCTGCAGAAATGCATCAAGAACGCATAAAAAAATAAAAATGCAGTGCTTGTGTTTGTGTTTTTTGTGTTTTTTTTTTTTTTGTTGGCTTCTCCTGCATGACAAGACACCTCCAAAAAAAACTCATCAGAAATGTGTGTGAAACAAAAAAGGCATCGGGAAAATGCATCAACTGCATCCTGAATAGGTGTGAATCAGGCCTAGGGCCCCCTTCAGCAGGGGACCTGTCTACTGATTCCCTAATGATCAGAGCAGAGCTGTTGGATGATCGCTCTGATGACTAATCTGATCAGATGGTGGATGATGACCAATGGATGAGTGATCTGGTCAGATGACTGTGTCTGCTCAGTTTATGCAGAGTGAACATGGATCCAGCCTGCTGTGCTCTATGGGTGGTCGGATGCAGAGAGACTGTGTGTTTATACCAGACTGCCCTCTAATCTGCCTAGGCAGAGGAGGAAGGATCCCCTTCCTGTGTGTGGGGTTGTGTTTTTTTTTTTTGGACTGGATTAGACTGGAGGTAGGTGAGTGTAAATGGACCTACAGTATCTCACAAAAGAGAGTACACCCCAAAGTGAAAATGTACAAATTGGGCCCAAAATGTCAATGCCTTAACCCTCTTGGGCATGAAGTTCACCAGAGCTTCACTGGTTGCCGCTGGACCTTTGCAGCAATGCTGGCAGCACTCCTATGTCTATTTCCCAAAGACAACCTCTGGCAGGGGCATCGGCAGGGGGTGGCTAGGGGGGGCTGGAGCCCTGAATGGGTCCCAGAAAAGCCCCGAATCTCGGTAAGACGCCATCAAATTGTTAGCCCCGAGCACCACCGGCCGCTGCCGAGTGGGGACCGATCTGATCCGCTGAGTAACCTAGCAGGTCACGCCTTCTGGAGCTATGATGGACGTCTCACTGGTCCAATGGCGGGATGTGTGACATCCATCATAGGCACTGCAGGCTCCAGAAGGCAGGAATTGCAATGCCGCCACTGCGCCACACCACTTCACTGAGATCCCCGCTCGGATCTCGGAAAGATCATCATGGCAGCGGAGGAGCGGTCGGGTGAGATCTGTCAGTGACTGCGCTGGGGGCGGATGGCAGAGTGAAGATCTCAGTGGCAAGGTCAGCATGTTAGGTAGGTGTAATTGTATGCATGTCAGGTAGGTCAGTGTATGTTAGGTAGGTGTATGTTTAGTTAGGTCAATGTATGTAGGTGAGGTCGGTGTATGCATGTCAGATAGGTCAGTGTATGTAGGTGAGGTCAGTGTATGTAAGTTAGGTAGGTCAGTGTATGTATGTATTATAGGTCAGTGTATATGTTAGGTAGGTCAGTGTATGTATGTATGTATGTTAGGTCATTGTATGTATGTTAGGTAGGTCAATGTATGTTGGTGAGGTCAGTGTATGTATGTTAGGGGAGGTCAGTGTATGTAGGTCAGTGTATGTAGGTGAGGTCAGTTTATGTATGTTGGGAAGGTGTATGCATGTCAGGTATGTCAGTGTATGTTAGGTAGGTGTATGCATGTCAGGTAGGTCAGTGTATGTAGGGTCATGTAGGTGAGGTCAGTGTAATGGTCAATGTTACTACTGGTAAGCCCCAGGCAGCAACCAGCAAGTGAGCTCGCCCAGCCAAAAAACCCCGTGCCACGACCACCCTGGATCCCCCGCGCCCCCCGGTGCCAGCATCGGACTTCAGGCTGAAGCCCCTGGTCTTTTTGCCACCTAGCAACGCCCCTGACCTCTGGATATGATGCTGAGCACGTGCACTCAACTGCTTTGGTCGACCATGGCGAGGCCTGTTTTGGCAATCTTCTTATAGCATAGGCCAGCTTTATGTAGAGCAACAATTCTTTTTTTCAGATCCTCAGAGAGTCCTTTGCCATAAGGTGCCATGTTGAACTTCCAGTGACCAGTATGAGAGAGTGAGAGCAAAAACACCAAATTTAACACACCTGCTCCCCATTCACACCTGAGACCTTGTAACACTGAGTCACATGACACAACGGGGAGGGAAAATGGCTAATTTTTGTTGCCAGCGGTTTAGACATTAATGGCTGTGTGTTGAGTTATTTTGAGGGGACGGCAAATGTACACTGTTATACAAGCTGTACACTCACTACTTTACATTGCAGACAAGTGTCATTTCTTCAGTGTTGTCACATGAAAAGATAGAATAAAATATTGACTAAAATGTGAGGGGTGTACTCACTTTTGTGAGATACTGTAGGTCCATAGGGGTGAATGGGGGGGGGGGGGGGGGGTCCGATCTGGTCCTACTGCAAAATGGACCCGCTTGGACCCTTTGTATGAGCGGAGCCTAATTCACAGGTGAGTTCAGATCTGTCCTTATTTTGGGCGATAAATGGGAGCATCCTCCCTTTGAGAATACTGCAGCTGTCTTTTACTATATTCTCCATCGAATGTTTGATTCTCTAATTATTATATATCGCAATAGAACTGTAGCCTTCCCTTTTTGTGAATTTCTTTATGTGCAGCATTTATGCTCTGACCTTGAGAGATGACATTGAAGGAGTGTTGCCAGGATGCACAGAGCAGAGAAAATGTAGACTGTACATGGGATATTTGGGGAGATGCTGCTTTCTGCTTGAGTCACCTTCCTGCTTCTCTGGCTGGGAACACATAGATGTTCCAATGAAGCATTTAGCATGCAGCTCAACAGCCCCGTGAGCACAGAGAGAACTCATTTGCTAATCGGCGGTACGGCGCTCTGAACTTAAACGTCTAGTGGAAAAGGTTAAGAGCGCAGTCATGCTTGTTCTTGCTATCATGCAGTACATTGGGGATGTGCTTTGGGGTGCATTGCCATTCTTTAATAATGGCACCCCAATGTGCACAGATGTACACACAAAAAAAATAATTAAAAAACATAAAGCACCTGACCAGGACACATGCATTAAAGCACTGGTGGTGCCTGACAGTACATTGGTGAAAAAGGAAGTCGGTGATTATTTTTTGGCCCATGATCTATTGTGAGCCCATGAAAAATAAATGGCCATGCTCAACGCAGTGCACGTTAAGGTGCGCACATGAATGTGATGTTATTTAGGTTGATTTAATTTAGAACTTAAAACGGCACTCCAGCTTTTTTTGCCTTTATTAAAAGTCAGCAGCTACACTTTATTTTAGCTGCTGACTTTTTTAATAAACACACACTCGCCTGTCCCAGGATCCATTGATGTGGCCGCCTGAACTCCTTGCTCCTCTCCCTCGTCACTCCACTTCTCCACTTGCTCCATTTCTCCACAGCTGGCTGCGCACCGAACATGCGCGAGTTACTCTGTGCTCCCTGAATGGTTTGGCAGTCTTCTGGCACCTGTGACGTGTCCCAGAAGACTGCGGGGGGGGGGGGGGGGGGGGAGAGGAGAACTTCTGCTTGGATCACCTAGACCAGTGATGGCGAACCTTGGCACCCCAGATGTTTTGGAACTACATTTCCCATGATGCTCAAGCACTTTTCAGTGTAGCTGAGCATCATGGGAAATGTAGTTCCAAAACATCTGGGCTGCCAAGGTTCGCCATCACTGACCTAGACTATCCAAGTGGAAACCTGTGAAAACTAGATATCCCCCCTCCCCCCCCCCAAAAAAAATGATGCCCTTGTCACCACTAGAGGTCGTATCAATCCTCGCCCATCTTCCTTCCGAGTCCGCAGACTCTGGCTGTGTGACGTCACTCCCGCGGCGCCTGCACGCAGCAGCCGCCGGTCACAGCATAGGGCTCTGAAGAAACGGCACGGGTGGCCGTTCATTCAGAGCACATGTGCAGATGACGTCATTGGTGGCATATATAATAAATATCTCCTAAATGGAGAATGTTTACCTATAGCTAAAAAAAACATCCATGGACACTTACCTCCTCTTTAAATGAAAATGCGGGGGGTGTTTCAAGACGCTGTCTTCCCAGCCTGTAATTGGTTATTAAGGTCCAATCTCTGATGCTACTTGTGACCATTTGGTGTGGAGGTGCACAGACATCTATTCTACAGGCTACAGAACAGTTAAAAACTAAACAAACATAACTTTTTTTCTCTTCCTGACACAGCAGTTGTTATGAAATTGTTGGTTCTTTTATGCCTTGGTCCAATCTTTCCCATTTTCTTCAAATGCTTCCGAAGGAGAAAAGTTCTAACCATCTGATCCAGGTACTGGCTGTAAATTCTCTGTAGACTGTAGATAGATCTAGTTAGCTGATAGTAGCTCTGTTAGTGATGTGTAGATGTGATTGTGAAGATTTACTAAAGGAGTTGAAATTAAGACTGTTCACATGGAAACTTCAGTTGTGATAGAGGAGTGTGTGAGCAAAATATTCCATCCACACAGAACTGCTTACCAGAGCTTAGGATCCCACATTCACAGAGGCCATACAGTGCTTTAGCACAAATCCTGGATTACTGTCTGGATCAGACTACTTCCCCTTTCCCAGGAAGCCCCCCCCCCCCCATTTGAGACAAAACACGCATAGGGCGGAGTCTTGCAATTAGGGCTGCAACTAACGATTATTTTCATAATCGATTAATCGGCCGATTATTTTTTTCGATTAATCGGATAAAATCACAAAAAAACGTAATGTTCAATTTTTTCGTTTATTTAAAAAGTAATAATGAAAAAACTGGGACACCAATGATGGGGCACTATTCCTCCCAGGGACACCAATGACGGGGCACTATTCCTCCCACTGACACCAATGACGGGGTGCTATTCCTACCATGGACACCATGGATGGGGCGCTATCCCTACCATGGACACCAATGACGGGGTGCTATTCCTACCATGGACACCATGGATGGGGCGCTATATTCCTACCACGGACACCAATGATGGGGCGCTATTCCTCCCACTGACACCAATGATGGGGCGCTATTCCTCCCACTGACACCAATGACGGGGCGCTATTCCTACCATGGACACCATGGATGGGGCGCTATATTCCTCCCACGGACACCAATGATGGGGCGCTATTCCTCCCACTGACACCAATGATGGGGCGCTATTCCTACCACGGACACCATGGATGGGGCGCTATATTCCTACCACGGACACCAATGATGGGGCGCTATTCCTCCCACTGACACCAATGACGGGGCGCTATTTCCCCCCCCCCACTGACACCAATGACGGGGCGCTATTCCCCCCCCCCACTGACACCAATGACGGGGCGCTATTCCCCCCCCCACTGACACCAATGACGGGGCGCTATTCCCCCCCCACTGACACCAATGACGGGGCGCTATTCCCCCCCCACTGACACCAATGACGGGGCGCTATTCCCCCCCCCCCACTGACACCAATGACGGGGCGCTATTCCCCCCCCCCACTGACACCAATGACGGGGCGCTATTCCCCCCCCCCCCACTGACACCAATGACGGGGCGCTATTCCCCCCCCCCCACTGACACCAATGACGGGGCACTATTTCCCCCCCCCCCCCACTGACACCAATGACGGGGCACTATTTTCCCCCCCCCCCCCACTGACACCAATGACGGGGCACTATTCCCCCCCCCCCACTGACACCAATGACGGGGCACTATTCCCCCCCCCCACTGACATCAATGACGGGGCACAATTCCCCCCCCCACTGACACCAATGACGGGGCACTATTCCCCCCCCCCTGACACCAATGATGGGGCACTATTCCCCCCCACTGACACCAATGATGGGGCGTTATTCCTCCCACATTGGTGTTTCTGGGGGGGGGGGAATAATAGAGCCACATTGGTGTTTCAGCCGGGGGGGGGGGGGGAATAATAGTGCCACATTGGTGTTTCAGCCGGGGGGGGGGGATAGTGCCCCATCATTGGTGTCCCCGGGAGGCGCTACTCCCAGGGACACCAATGATGAAGCACTATTCCCCCCCCCCCCCCCGAAAAACACCAATGGGGCACTATTATCCCCCCCCCTGCAGAAGCACCAATGTGGCTCTATTCCCCCCCCCCCTCTCCCTCCCAGGAAAGCAAATGATGGGGCACTGAATGGTTGGTGTGTGTGTGTGTTGGGTACAACTTTTAGCTGATAGCTGCTACCTTTTTTCACACTCTGTGTGCAGCTCGGCTCAGTGACCTCCTCACAGATTCTTGCCCTCTCTGTTCCCTCGAGACAGCAGCGGATGGAGCTGAGATCTGTGTGAATGTCACGTGACATCAGCGAGGAGGAGAGGCGCGCCGTGGACGTGCAGCGGCGAGTGCGTGCCTGGTCACAGAGAGCGCCGCCGAGGACGGATGACATAGGAGGAGAGGATTTATTTCATTTTTTTCAACTAACAGACAGGCGGAAGGTGTGGACCAACTAATCGATAATGACAACGTTGACAACGATTTTCATTATCGATAATATCGATTAATCGTTGCAGCCCTACTTGCAATGATGTCAGTGCACCCACTGGTGAAAGTGTAGCATTTTAAATCAACCTCCCTGTGTTTGATATAATTGTTGCACAGCATCTGGGAATTTTATGTACAGCGGGAAAAACAAGTATTGAACACGTCACCATTTTTTTAGGTAAATTTATTTCTAAAGTTTCTATTGACATGAAATTTTCACCACATGTTGGTAACCATACATACATACATACATACATACATACATACAAAAAATAACCTCCCTCCCTCCTTAGTCTTTCAGGACTACATGTAGTATGGTGCACTTGTCCTGGCTCTTCATTGGCCCCTGGCTGCAGCCAATAGGGAGGCAGGAGGAATCGGAGCGGGCGGCAAACTCTGAGTTATTTTCGCAAAAGAAATGTAGCCGAATACATGTTGGCCTAAGTGCCGGTTCACACTGGGACGACTTGTCAGGCGACTTAGCCACCTGACAAGTCGCGTCCCATTCTGTACAATGGAACCGTTCTGAACCTGTTCTGGTCGAGCAACACAAGTCACCCCGACTTAGAAAAAGGTTCCTGTACGACTTTGGGGGCGACTTGAGGCGACTTGCAGTGACTTCTATAGAGAAGTCGTTTTGCAAGTCGCCACAGCTGTCGTGTGCAGGTCGCCTGAGGCAGTCGCGCTGCAAGTCGTACTGCCTCAGTGTGAACTGGCACTAAATGTATCAAGAAAGATCGTTTTTGTTATAACATTTAGCAAATAAATAAACAAAAATGCGTTGTTCTTATTTTTTATTTTTTTCAATTACAGCGGATTTCCGCCAATTAAAAATAAATAAATAAAGTTGGCAGATGCTGACTTTTAAAATAAGGACACTTACCTGTCCAGGGCGCTCCCGCCATGTCGGCACCCTACCAACCTACCAAAATACATTTAAAAAAAGATATTAATATCATAGTTAATAAGGTTGAATAAAGACACCAGTCCATCCAGTTCAACCTGATTGAGTGTCCACAACTGTCCCTATCCTTGTACACTGTACATTGCAAACCCACATCGGTCCCTACCCTTAAGGAGCCCACAATCCAAGATCCCCATTCACACACTAGGGTCAATTTTGAACAGAATCTAATCAACCTACCTGCATGTCTTTGGATTGTGGGAGGAAACCGGAGTACCCGGAGGAAACCCACAAAGGCACAGGGAGAACATGCAAACTCCAGGCAAGTAGTGTCATGGTTGGGATTCAAACCAGTGACCCTTCTTACTGCTAGGTGAGAGTGCTAACCACTACACTACTGGGCTGCCCAATATCGGTCCAGAATTTTACAGATAATGACCGTCAAAATTACTTATCAAGATAAATTTAACCACTTGAGCCCCAGAAGGATTTACCCACATAATGACCAGGCCATTTTTTTGTGATAGTGCACTGCATCGCTTTAACTGACAATTGCACGGTCGTGCGACACTGTACCCAAACAAAACCGATGTCCCTTTTTTCCCACAAATAGAGGTTTTTATTTATTTTTTAAATTTTTTTGGTGCTATTTGATATTTTATATTTTCTGCGCTTTAAACAAAAAATGAGCGACAATTTTAAATTATTTTTTACTTGAATTATCCAATCATGTTGCAAGCAAATCCAAGTTTGTTGAGATTTCAAAAGTCAAGATGTTCTTTATTCAAGAAGAATGGAGCTCTTCAGCTTTTCTGAGTTTTATACAACAGAACGACGTAAAAAAACAATTAGAAGTTCTTGAATCAGAGAAGGCAGCCTTCAATCCACTTGTTACAAATGTAGTGGAAATACATTTCCAGGATAACCTTGAATGACAGCAAATACAATGTGTATAATGTATTTTCATGAAAGAATAAACATTCTCTTTTATTGTAGAGGAGCTATACATTCCATAGAAGCTTGGATTTATTGATTAAAGTAGTATAAAAGGGAGCACAACACATAAAAAATGTACATTATTAATAATGTGTTTTTTTTTTTTGTTTGGATTATTATTATATAATATTTAAATATATTTTAAGGTTGGGGGTTAATTATTATTACATATTGATCTAGTTTATATATTTATAATGTGTATATATTTATGATTATTTGTAGTTACTTTATTTTTACATTCATTTATTCATATATTTACGTGTGTGTTTTTATTTTTATTTTTTTTTCCATTTGAGCAAGAAATTTTCTTTTCGTTTCCGTCAATCTCTGTGGTAATGAAAACATGCAAATCTCCCCAGGTTTTGAGCTACTGAGGAAGTCCCAGAACCTCCCCTGCACCCTAGTTACTGGAGTTGATTGACAAGAGTGGGAGCCAATGGCTCCTGCTGCTATCAATCTTCCCAGTGAGGAGGGAGACAGCATTGAGGGCCACTGTTCTCCCTCACATCCCTAGATCAGATCGGGCTTGGGTAAGAATAAGGGGAAAAAAATTGCGAATAAAAAAAAGTCTGCACTAAGATACAAGTCAAATCTTGGGCATCCCCTGCAACAAAAATTTAATTTTTTGGTGAGATACTTGCGTTTAAAGGAATGTAGACCCTGCCACTTTCCTCCTTGGAGCCCTGCAGCTGAATGGAGCAGGGATTAACCCTGCACGACTCTTTAACGCCACGCTAATTGTATCACTAGGGACGAGGGACATATGCACTTTTAGATGGCCTAGGGATGACGGGACATGTAGTCTCAACAAAGGTGACCTTTCTGTGAGAGGCTGTTACTTTCCAACAGCAAGTTCAGGATAGCGGTGCAGGGTGATCAGGAAAAGCTGACTTCAGTACTACCAACTACCAATGTACAGTGGATATAACAAGTCTACACACCCCTGTAAAAATGTCAGGTTTCTGTGATGTAAAAAAATGAGACAAAGATAAATCATTTCAGATTTTTTTTTTCTTCCTTTTTAATGTGACCTATAAACTGTACAACTCATTTGAGCAACAAACTGAAATCTTTTAGGTAGAGGAAAGTAAAAAATAAAAATAAAATAATATGGTTGCATAAGTGTGCACACCCTTAAACTAATACTTTTTGTTGAAGTACCTTTTTGATTTGGTTACAGCACTCGTGGGAATGTAGGCCGCACCGACCCTCGCTGAATACAACACAGTCACATACCTGGCACTGCATCGCTTTAACTGACAATTGCACGGTCCTGCCACGTTGCACCCAAACAAAATTGACATCCTTTTTCTAGATTAGGTTAAACACTAGGGGGTGAAGTGTGTCCTAGGGAGTGATTCTAATGGTGGGGGGATGGGCTTCCACTCACATGACAGCGATAACTGCTCCTGATTACAGGGAGCAGTAGATCTGTCGTGTCACAAGGCAGAACGGGGAAATACCTTGTTTACATAGGCACTAACTCTGCGGCTCCGTGACATGCTCACGGGTACACAGGCGGACATTGGGTCCCATGAGAACGGTCACACTGTACATGGCGTGCGTGCGCCCACTAGCCCCATCAAAGGGGACGCACAGGTATGCCCATTTGCCCACCACTGCCATTGTGCCAATGTATATCTGCGTACGGCAGTCGACAAGTGGTTTAATGTTCTAATCGTTAAGATATAATGTAAAAACTTTTCTCTTTGTAAAATTTGCGTTTTTTTTTTTTCTTTGTAATATCCTAAATAATTTTTATTCTTGACTGTTTAATACCAGTTAACTATACGGTACCACCGAAATTGAACTGACCCCTGGTGAGAGGGGTCCTATCTGAGTGAATCGGACTCCTTCACCAAATGGCCTAACTGCTAGATATCTGTTCACTGATTGCTACAGTGGCATAGGGAGATCCAAATACCTTTATCGTATCCCTGTCTCCGGAGACAATCACATGATCTTTCAGTAAACCCAAAACCATCTTCTTGTTTTTTAGTATAAGTTCAGATATTCGGAGAGCGCCAAAAAAGGCTAGAACAAAAGTAGCATTAAAGCGGAGGTCCACCCTAAAGTGGACCTCCGCTCATCGGAACCCTCCCCCCCTCCGGCGCCACAATTGGCACCTTTCAGGGGGGAGGGGGGTGCAGATACCTGTACAGTACAGGTATTCTGCACCCACTTCCGGGATAGCTCTCTGCGGAAAGGGGCGTAGATTACGCCCCTTTCCGCAAGTGCCCGCCCCTTTCCGCAAGTGCCCTGCTGCCTGCTGGGAAACACACAGATCCCAGAGGCAGCGGGGACCGTCCTTATTGCACAGCGCGACTCGCGCATGCGCAGTAGGGAACCAGGAAATGAAGCCGAAAGGCTCCATTTCCTGATTCCCATACCCAAGATGGCGGCGGCAGCACTTGAGACGATCTAGAGATCGGCTTCGGGTGCCGACATCGCGGGCGCGCTGGACAGGTAAGTGTCACTATTTTAAAAGTCAGCAGCTGCAGTATTTGTAGCTGCTGGCTTTTAAAAAAAAAAAAAAAAAACGCGGAGTCCCGGTGGACTCCCGCTAGCACAGCCACAAAGAAACTGAGGAACACACCGAATGAGTAGTTGAACACAGGTAGCTGAATCAAAATAGGTCTCCTATTATCTGGAAAATAATGACTCTTATATCCTTTAAGAGCCCTCTGGATATAAAAGAATGTTGTTAATGGAGGTAAGTTTATTAACTTAAAGAAAAATGATACCTCCGCCAGGATTTTGGCGATGCGACTATGAGATAAATCTGACTGCATTAAACTACATAGAAGCTTCTGAAGGAGAATCCAAATTGTATGTCAACTTCACTAGCAAAGTTGGTCTTCCTGTGCCCTGTGGCTGAATATTCCGCCCATGTAATGTCCAACTGAATGTCTTATAGAATTTGCCAGAACTTCTGAATTAGGCTCAAGGATGTTCTGGACACGCGCAACCTTCCTTGTCTGAATTCAAGACATGGCATCCGCAATTTTGGTTCTCCTTCTCTGGAGCATGTTTGGCATTTATCCAAATATTACATTTTAAGGCAAAGAAACGCCTAATGCCAGCCATACACGGTTCGAATTTTGAAAGAATTTTCTTTTTCGAAAATCATATATAATAATTTTCATAAGAATTTCACACCATTAGTGAGCTGCAGCAACGGCCAATTTCCGTGCGGCAATGAAATTTGTGAAATCTGACATGTTGGAAGTTTTTTAAAAAACAAACGATTTTCTAATCATAATGATGGGAGAATCGTGCGAGAAATGTAATAAGAAAAGAAAATGCGCATGTGCAAGAAAAGAAAATTTACGGAGAGAAAAGATTCCCGGCCACGAAAATTTTCTATAGTAGCAACATGAGGTGAAATTGAAGGCTTGGTCGGCTGAATTTCCAAAATCAATGGTGGCATCATCGGATCACAAAAAAAAATAAACAAACTTTCTGATTTTGAAAAGAAAATTTAGTTTGAAATTCGACCATGTATGGCCTGCTTAAGTATCTAAGTAATTTGACCACCTGCATTGATTTAGCTGATGAGCAATTCACAGCATATATAACTCCTTGTATTATCTGAACTATATAATATATAATCTCTCAAAGAATTTAAACCAAATTACCAGGTCCTCTTTGAGGTCATCTGTTCATCTGATGTGTGAAAACCGAGATTTCATGCCTGACATAGCTAAATCCAAGCGGCGTGAGAATATCCTGCCAACAGACATGATTCTTGTCGCAAAGGACAATAGTCCTAATAGCGATTGTAGTTCTTTTAATAAAACTCTTTTAACGAATACAGAAATCGGGGGTTTTAAAGCGGGAGTCCACCGTTTTTCATTTTTTTAAAAGCCAGCAGCTACAAATACTGCAGCTGCTGACTTTTAAAATAATGACACTTACCCGCCCAGCGCGCCCGCGATGTCGTCACCCCTGAAGCCGATCTCTCGATCGTCTCTCGGGTGCTGCCGCCGCCATCTTTGCTATGGGAATCAGGAAGTGGAGCCTTGCGGCTTCATTTCCCGGTTCCCTACTGCGCATGCGCGAGTCGCGCTGCGCAATAAGGATGGTCCCCGCTGTCTCTGGGATCCGTGTGTTTCCCAGCAGGCAGCGGGGGACCTTCGGAAAGGGGCGTAGATTCTGCGAAAGGGGGCGTGGCTTCTGCAGAATCTACGCCGGAAGTGGGTGCAGATACCTGTACTGTACAGGTACCTGCAGCCCCCTTCCCCCTGAAAGGTGCCAATTGTAGCGCCAGAGGGGGGGGAGGGTTCCAATGAGCAGAAGCTTCACTTTAGGGTGGACCTCCGCTTTAAGTAACAAATTCAAATGACTCAATGGGGGTTATTAAAGGAAAATCCACTTTGCACTGCAAGTGCACTTGAAAGTAAAGTTGCTGTAGATCCGAGGGGGACATGCGAGGGAAAATAAAAAACAGCATTTTAGCTTGCACATGATTGGATGATAAAATCAGCAGAGCTTCGCCTCCTTTCAGATCTACCCCTTAGATTTAGAGCGACTGCTTTTTCAAGTGCACTTGCAAAGTGGATTTGCCTTTTGTAAATAACCCCCAGTGTCTATCTTGATGCCTAATAATTCTATGCATGAGGATGGAAAAACGTTTTTTTTTTACTAGATAATGGAATACCAAGTGCTGAGAAACTCCACTAAGCAGCTGGAGCATAAATAAACAAATAGGGGACTGCGCCGGGCCAATGAATAAGAAGTTATCAAGGTATTGTAATATACCTTAATAACCAGCTTCGAAAGCAACTACCCATTGGAGAAAGGACGAAAATTTTTCTAAATAGGCACAGGATATGGAACATCCCATAGGGAGGCACATATGGAAATAATAGTTGCCTTGAAAATACATACCCCCCAATGGAATTGAAAGCCAATGGATCAATAGGTAGTAGCCTAAAAGCAGCCTTTATGTCCGCTTTAGCGAGCAGCGCACCCTTACCAAATCTCCTGATCTGCTGAATAGCATCCTCAAACATGTAATAAGATAAGGATGACATGCTAGCATCTATTTCATCATTTAAGGGGATACCCTTAGGGAATAAGTGGTGTGTTAGGCAAAAGGAATTTACCTTCTTGGGTATGATGCCTAATGGAAAAATTCTAAATTGTGCAAATGGGGGGAGCTAAATGGACCTGCTATTTGCTTGTATTTGCAAACCCCCCCCCCCCCATCCTCTTTTATAAGGGGACACTGTAGATTGTGGCTGCCTCGAAAATTGTATTCCTTTTGAAACCCCTGAATAAAAGGTGGGGTCCTGAACAGTGTGAGTTGCCTGGTGTGACCTGTTTTCTGTGGCACTATAAGGCTAAGCCACAACCCAAGGTCCTTTATCACCCCATTTTAGTGATGGATATATTGATGGCTTTTATCTAAATGTTTCATCATGTTGGAACCATCCTAGTCCTCCAAAACTCTTGTAGGCCTCTAGCACATGTTCCATATGTTGAAAAAGCCCACTGCAATATTCGGGTGTTTTTCACCTAATACACTAGCGTATATGGCAAATGACTGAAGCTAAAAGACCTCGTCACCGGCCTTCTCCTATCATCCTCAGATTTTTCATCAGATTTTAATTTTTTTTTTTGTCAGCTTTGTTGATATATTCCTTTGCAGATGGAAGTAAGGGCAAAATGTCCATAAATTGACCCTTCCTGATTTTATGTTTGGTCTGAGGAGAAAGGTGGTAACCTAACGGCGAGCTCTCACATGGCAACGTTTCTTTAAAACATGCCCCAGGGACTGATGAGCTAAACCTATTAATCTCAGCCAGTAACAAAATTAGAGGATTAACATTAGCTGTTTCTAAAGGAAAACTATTACTATTGCCTATATTGCTTTTACTGACAGTATTTCTTCCTACATTAGACCAGACACTTCCATAATTACTGCTGTCATTTACTGGTGTATTAATACTGTTAGCCAATCTATTGATAGATTCCATAATGTTAAGTGTATTTGCTAACTTGCCTATACCACCAGGTGGCGCAGGAGCATTGAATAGAGCTGAAGCAGCATTTTGCTGCTCTCTGTTGCCTCCAGTGGACTGCAGCAGGATGTCTGTAACACTTGCACAGCCTGGAGCTTCGTGTTGCATTAGTGAAGCGATGGGCAGGGCTTGCAGCTCCAAACCTCCTACCTCTGACACCGCCTCTGTCCTTCTTGATGTCGCTCCTCCCGCCTGCCTGTCACTGCCTCTGGGTGGCGTTTGGGACCGAACCCTCCTTTTTTTTTCTTTTTCCTTAAGCTGACTCTCCGCCCCATTTTAGTAGCTGTCTCCTCCTGCCGCACCATGTTACCACCTTCTCTCTCCGGGGGTAACGGGCAGGCGTGACGGCGGGCCATGCTGGCGTGTCTGGCACCTCCTGAGCCAGTCTTCCCCCTCCGCTGTTCCCTGCTCGCTCCAGCTTTTGCCTCATTAGAGATTTCATAGTCAGGTTGGCTGCAACCAAAAAGTATTATAGATTATAACCCTTCTGAGGAGCTGGTTGCACCAACACTGACTAGCTGAACACTGGCAGGAATACTCCTGTGAAAGGGTCCTATATATAATGAGCCCCTTTTCCAGAACATTCCCAGGGGGGTCACATGACACGGGAAATTCCCAATTGTCATGTGACCATGTTTTCCCCAGCCCATTTGAAATTTTCTTAAAGGGACCTTTACACATCCCCTTTTTAGAGAAGGGGTGACCACATGCCCATGCTGTCAGGCTTGAAGCCTTAAGCCTTCTTAGTCCAGTCTTTTTGGGTATGAGTCTATCAGCATGGCACATCTTGACTTGGCAATATTTTGCCACTCTTTGCAAAAACACCCCAAATCTGTCAGATTGCGAGGGCATCTCCTGTGCACAGCGCTCTTCAGATGACCCCACAGATTTTCAATTGGATTCAGGTCTGGGCTCTGGCTGGGCCATTCCAAAACGTTAATCTTCTTCTGGTGAAGCCATTCCTTTTGTTGATTTTAGATGTATGCTTTGGGTTGTTCTCATGCTGAAAGATGACGTTCCTCTTCATGTTCAGCTTTCTAGCAGAAGCCTGAAAGTTTTGTGCCAATATTGACTGGTATTTGGAACTGTTCATCATTTCCTCTACCTTGACTAAGGCCCCTGTTCCAGTTTAAGACAAACAGCCCCAAAGCATGATGCTGCCACCACCATGCTTCATGGTGGGTGTGGAGTTCTTTTGGTGATGTGCAGTGTTATTTTTGCGCCATTGGATGACGCAATTTTTTGTGAAACACGTAGGGCTGAGCGATGCGCTGATGTCACCCCTTACGGAGGAATTGTACCCAGGAACGACGAGTTTGTCCGTTTTGCGTCCGGCCGGCGCATCGGACTTGAGGCTGATCTTTCCTTTGTGCTTTGTAAGTGCATTTTTGTTTTTATATTTGAGTTATATTAAAAGGTTTTACACTATTAGAGCTTCATTTCTTTTGCATGGAATTGGCACATATGACCTAATATATGGGAGATAACTAAAGATACTTGTTTGACAACCTGGTCATGATATCGGTGGAGGGAGGAGAACAGCCGAGACCCTTCTGAAGTGAGAGATATCTATTGTTACATGCTGTTGGTGACCCTCTGTAGTGGGGGGTCATGAAATTCTGGTAAGAAGCAATTTTGGCTGTATGGTGGTGGATCAAGCATTTGCTACACAGTAGAAGATTTGACGATTTCATCTATGTTGGACTCTGTTGGAATTTAAATGTTTATATAATTACACATTGGGTGTTCACTATTTTTGTTTTTATATATTTTTTTCTTTTTTCTTTTTTCATTGTTCACTGTGATCAATTATCCTATAACCCTTATTCTTTAGGACTGGGGGTAATAGGCCTAACTTTGCACATTATTTATTGAAATTTTGTCTAATGCTTTTTACTTCATTGAATTTTATGTGGGTTTATGATTTAGCGCAGCTTACTCAATTTTTCATTTATTTTTGCGCCAAACATATCTTTTGGAATTGTGGACAAAAAGTTAAACTTTTGTTTCACCAGACAATAACAACACATTTTTCCACATGCTTTGGGAGGGTTCAGATGTGTTTTTGCAAGATTTAGCTGGACTTCGATGTTTTATCTTCATAAGAAAAGACTTTTGTCTTTCCACTCCACCCCATAGACATACCGTATTTTCCGGCGTATAAGACGACCTTTTACACGTAAAAAAATTGGCCAAAAAGCAGGGGTCGTCTTATACGCCGGGTCAGCTCCTCGGATGCCGGCTGGGTGTTCGGTAATACTGTATGTAGCTTCGGGTACATACAGTATATACCGCTGAGCCAATCCTGGTGAGCGATGTATTCAAATGAATACAAAGCCTGCTCGGATTGGAGTAACGACCTCTGCCAATCCGAGCAGGCTACTCTGTAGCCTGCTCTGATTGGCTTGGAGAGTCAGAGCGGCGCGGGCTGATGATGTTACAGCCTCTGCCAATCCAAGCAGGCTTTGTATTCATTAATAGAATACATCGCTCGCTGTGATTGGCTCCAGCAAATGCAGGAAAAAGGAAGAAATATGAAGCCTCGGAAGCCTCGAAAGCCGGGTCGTCTTATACGGTAAGTACAGATTTAAAATCATTCTTGTCCTGTAAGATTAGGGGGTCGTCTTATATGCCGGGTCGCCTTATACACCGGCAAATACGGTATAAAGAATACGGGAGATTGTTGTCACATGTACCACACAGCCAGTACTTGCCAGATATTCTTGCAGCTCCTTTAATGTTGCTGTAGGCTTCTTGGCAGCCTCCCTGACCAGTTTTCATCTCACCTTTTAATAAATTTTGGAGGGAAGTCCAGTTCTTGGTAATGTCACCGTTGTGCCATATTTTCTCCACTTGATGACTGTCTTCAATGTGTTTTCATGGTATATCTAATGCACTGGAAATTCTTTTGTACCTTTCTTCTAACAATGAGATCCCTCTGATGCCTTAGAAGCTCTCTGCAGTATGGCTTTTGCTGTAGGGTGCAACTAAGAAAATGTCAGGAAAGACCTACTAGAACAGCTGAACTTTATTTGGGATTAATCAGAGGCACTTTAAATTATGGCAGGTGTGTACTGACTCCTATTTAACGTGAGTTTGAATGTGATAGCTTAATTCTGAATGCAGCTACAACCCCAGTTATAAGAGGGTGTCGGAAGTTCTGAAATTATTTATCTTTGTCTTATTTATTTTTTTTCATCACAGAAACCTGACATTTTAACAAGGGTGTGTAGACATTTATATCCACTGTAAGTGACTGGAAACATACTGGAAGAAACCTTTTTTTAGTGGGCATTGATTCATTGGTGTCTTTGAATATATAAATCAAAAAAAGAGTTTATCATGTGGCAGCATGTCCAAATGGAGTCTCAATTTCCTTCTGTCAGCAGCCTGGATCCTTTCATTGGTTCATTCAGTGCTGACCTGGCGGGATATTTCTCTCATTGTGTTCCCTGTGCTTTCCTGCAGGCAGCATGGAGTCTGAAGACCCGGGCCCTGACCGAAATGGTTTACGTGGATGAGATTGATGTTGACCAGGAAGGAATTGCTGAAATGACACTGGATGAAAACTCTATTGCACAAGTCGCACGTAAGTTGGTAACGGCCGCGTGCGTCCAGCAGGGTCATGTACCCTGACTGTATGCATTCTTTTGTGGAAAATTACTTAGAACCCCCAAACATTTTATAATAAATATATATTATTAGCATTAAAACAAATGAAATGACCCTTTCACTGATTTAGGATGCAGAGAGACTTACAGCAGAGCACAGCACTGGACAGGGGAGCGGGAGTTGTCAAAGTTAACTTTTCCTATTGATAAGCTGGTGATTGGTTGCTCGGCGCATCAGAGCAACCAAGCACCAGCTTGTTAATAGGAAAAATTGACTTTGCCAGCAAAAATGTCCCTCTCTAGATGTGCAAAGCTGGTAGAGGCACCCCCAAAAAGACTTGGAGCTGTAATTGCAGTGAAAGGCGGTTCTACAAAGTATTGACTCAGGGGGGCGCCATGCAAATTTACCCTACAATTTTCACATATTTGTTTGTAAAAAAAATAAAAAAAAAAAAAAAAAAGGGAAAACCATTTATGATTTTCCTTCCACTTCACAATTATATGCCACATTGTGTTGGTCTATCACATAAAATCTCATTAAAATTTATGTTTTTGGTTGTAACGTGACAAAGTGTGGAAAATTTCAAAGGATATGAATACTTTTTCAAGGCACTGTAGAACATGCTGCATTTTTACTGTACTGGAACACAGCAAAACTTACTAGAACTGCATGTGATGTGAACTGTAAGTAAAAACTCACCCGGAACATATTTGTAGTGCATTTTTGTGGTGTGAACTAGCCATTCATGCTCATAAACCAAATATAATGCCAGATTTTTGGTAAAATATGAAGGCTGTGTTACACAGAGTAAATAGATATTTAACATGTCACCCTTTAACATTGCGCATGCTCGTGGAAGGGAGACAAACTACATCACCGTAGGCAATGCTTTAAATGCCTTTACAGGTTAACAGTTTAGAGTTACACAGGAGGTCTGGTGCTAGAATGATTGCTCTCGCTCTGACGTTCATTATCTCACATGTGGTGCCATCACCATTTACGTATGCACGCAGGACCAAGGCATGCACGTGAGCACGGGGGAGGGGTGGCAAAAGTCCTGCCTGTGAGCCAATCGCGGCCCGGATTTGTATGGCCCGCCTGGTGTGCCGCGGTATCAGGGCTGTCAGATGAGCTCAAACCCCAGACTGTGAGAAGCTCCGTCGGCTTCAAAAGTGAAAGTAAAGTGCAGGGGAGTGTGCTGTGCTCTCTGCTTCCCACTACAGTGCAATACCCGGCTGAATGAGGAAGCTGGAAAGGTAGAGTACTGTGCTACAGGCTTGATTTATTTTAAAAGGGCTTTATTCATGTGTCTGTATGTGTGTGTATGTATGAATATGTCTGTATGTACGTGTATGCATGTGTCTGTATGTGTGTACGTGCATGTGTCTGTATGTATGTGTGTTACTTTTAATCCGGACCCCCCCCCCCCCCCCTATTCTTGTACCATCAGAACAGCTTTTGTAGGGCTTGTGTGTGATGGCAGCCAGGACTGCTGCTCCTCTGAAAAGCAATCCATACACAGATCACTTTTCAGAGGTGGTAAAGAGGCATTATGTTGCCTCCTCACCGCCTGTTTTAAGTAGAGGTCGACCGATATGGGTTTTTCTCTGGCCGATGCCGATATTTAGAAATCATGGCGGCCGATAGCCGATATATGATGCCGATTTTTTTGGGCCGATATGTTAGGCCGATTTTATTTTATTTATTTATTTTTTTTTAATCCCCCTTGATCTAACACACCTTTCCCATTGGGGCGTTTTTCAGGCGCTTTTGGGCTAAAAATAGCACCTGTAAAGTGCCTGCAAAATGTCTCCCCTGCAGTCTGTGTGAAAGACAGAGTGCTTTCACACTGAGGCGATGCGCTGGCAGGATCTTAAAAAAAAGTCCTGCAAGCAGCACGTTTGGAGTGGTGTATACCGCTCCTCCACCACTCCTGCCCATTGATATGAATGGGCACCACTGCCGAAGCGCATGCAATGCGATTTGGCAGCAGTGCTTCATGGGCGCATTTAACCTCTTCCTTGGCCGCTAGCTGGGTTATATGTGCCCCACTAGCAGCCAAATAGCACCGCTAAAATGATGGTAAAGAGCCGCTAAAGTGTATGTATTAAATAAAAAAAAGGTAGTCAAAACTTTTGGACGAAAAAAAAAAAATGGGCTAACTTTACTGTTTTTATTTTATTTTTAAATAGTGTCTTTTTTTTCCCCAAAAAAATGCATTTGAAAGACCTCTGTGCAAATGCCGTGTGACATAAAATATTGCAACAACCGCTATTTTATTCCCTAGGATCTCTGCTAAAAAAATATATATAATTTTTGGGGGGTCTAAGTGATTTTCTGGCAGAAAATACAGGATTTTTACTTGTAAGCAACAAGTGTCAGAAAAGATTTAGTCTTTAAATGGTTAAACTGGGAACTTCTACACACTGAGATGACTTCATTCATTGAAGTGTAAACATTGTATCATTTAGTTCTTTTCTTGGCAGTCTGCCCAGAGAGGAGGAAAGTGTTGCTATGACGACTCAGGCAACTCACACTGACTTCTTACAGAAGTCATTTCAAAGTCCCGCTGTAGTTCTAAATCGGCTTTTTATCAGAACAATCGGCCGATGCCGATTATTTAAAAAACGGCAAATATCGGCCGATATATCGGTCGACCTCTAGTTTTAAGCCCGTAAATGCAGCATCACTATACCGCAACTGTGCAATCCACACAGTTGTGGGGTAGTTGAAGTGCAGCCCCAGTGCACCCCTGGGTATACCTCCAGCTGCAGCCACAGCATGTGTACACCCCCAGCTGCTCCCTCTGCAGCTAAAGGAGGAGAAGTTGGGGGTGGTAAAAACAGCTTAACCATGTGGTTTTACTGTCCCTCCAACAAGCCCTTGGTTCACATCTGTGTGACTGCGTGCTGTGTGTAGGGCAGCCCATTCATTTAAATGGGCTTCCCTACCCACAAAAATTCAGGGGAAAAGTCCTGAGCTTTTTTTTTTTTTTGTTAATTGCACTGCACCAAAAGTACCCCACATTTTCCAATGTGTGGGGTACCATTAAGAATTAACGGTACCCCTAAAGAGCAGAGCATTCGTCTGTGTGTCGGGAACGAGCGTGACAAAGGCAAGAGAATTCTTGTTGGGCGGTGTATTCGTGCTCAAACGACCGAATTAGACCGAAATTTTAATGGTTCAAAGAATGTCAGGCAAAATGGTCGGCCCTTACACATGTTCACTTCATCAAATCTGGCCCTCTTTGAGAAAAGTTTGGACACCCCTGATTTACACTTTCAAGCAGAGCTCCACTCAAAAGGGGCAAGTTCCGTTTTTAAGCACTCCAGTGCCAATTCTATAGCAAGCATGGTCTGAAGTCTGCACTTTTAGATATTAGTTGACAATGTCAACCGCTATATTTCTATCCTGACGGACTTGCATTTAGTTGCAGTTTGCAGCATCAAAAAGCTAGAAATTCTGCTTCTTTACCTGAGGGCTAGTAATATTGCTCTGCATTTATAATTTAGAGGCCACTCAGGACGCATATCTCTTCAGTGAACAGATTTATACAGCTGCAGTGAACAAATGAAATGAATTATTTACAGGTCCTGGGACCAGCCTCAGACAGGCAACGGCAAGAAAAATCGAGGGACCAAGTCCAGCGGTCAGGTAAGAAGTTTTCTTGTTACCTCCAATGCTTTCCAGCGCTCATACAAGTGTGACACTTTAGCCTTCTCATCAATAATCCTTTTCTTGGAAGTGTCTTTGGAAATGACCGATGCAACTTTTCTTATTATTAATGTTGGTGGACGTTTTTTATTTATTTTATTTTTTTTCCTAGACCAGTCACCCAATCCGGCAGGCCTTTGACAGGCTTTATTCGACCCGGTACGCAGTCTGGTCGCCCTGGCACTATGGAACAGGCGATCAGGACCCCCCGAACCGCAAGCACTGCTCGACCAATCACCAGTGCTTCCGGAAGGCATATCCGCCTCGGAACGGTAAACACAATTTTTATGTTGCGTTAATGTTGCTAGTTTTAGATACTGTATGTTATTATGAATATTTATGTGGCTGCAAAGTTTGAAGGATAAGAATACTTTTATCTCAACCACTTGCCCTCCGAAAGATTTAAGTCTGGTACCCACGGATCGATTGTTGGCCAACCGAGCATCTGATTTTTGTCAAAAGGGCGTGTGCCAGGATCTTGTCCTGCACACTAACGTTGGACAAATTGTCGTGCCACAAACAAGAACGTAGTGACGTACTATGAAGCATTTCAGCTCTTGAGCACCACCCTTTGAGGGGCCCCCTTCTGCCAATTTTGTGTTTGGTGAGAATTGATTCCGAGCATGCATGTTTGTACTTTCGACTTTTGTGTGAAGGATTTGTGTACTGACCATCCAATAATATGACGTGGAGCTGTCGTTTGACAAAAATTTACTAGCCTGTCATCCAACATTTGTTGTTGGAAAATTGAAACACAAAAAGCGAATTTCGGACAACAGTCTGTCAAAAGACAATCCCCTTCCGAAAATTGAACCATGTGGACGAGGCTTTACCCCTTTCATGACCAGGCCATTTTTTTGCAATACAGCACTGTGTTGCATGAACTGACAATTGCACGGTCATGCGGCACTGTACCCAAATAAATTCTTTTGGTGGTATTTGATCACCTCTTGTGTGTTTTTTGTTTTTTGTTTTTTTGTTTTTTTTTGCACTATAAACAAAAAAAGACCAACAATTTTGAAGAGAAAACTATAATTTTTACTTTCTACTATAAATAAAACAAAGTTTTTAGACTAATATGTATTCTGCTACATATTTTTGGTAACAAAAAAATCCCAGTAAGCGTATATTGATTGGTTTGTGCAAAAGTTATAGCGTCTACAAACTATGGTGTGTGTGTGTGTGTATATATGTGCGTGTGTGTGTATGTGTAAAATAAATATATATATATATATATATATATATATATATATATATATATATATATATATATATATATATATATATATATATATATATACACTTATAGCGAGACTGCTATATTACGGTGGACAATTGGACACTGACACTTTGTGGGAACCAGTGACACCAGTACAGCGATTTAAATATCTAGGGTGATCAAAGGTTAACTCTGTGACTAGCCAGTGTTTGTGTTTTACTAAGGGATGTGCTAGAGTTTATTCCCTGCTTTGCAGGAGGAAAAAAAAAATCCAGCACATCTCTGTTGACAGGACAGAGCTCTGCACTTTTCCCCTAATGCAGAACTCTGTTCTGTGTTCCTCCTCGCCGATCAGGGGGTGGCGGCGGACATTGATTTGCCGGGACACCCGCTGATCAACTTCTGCTATGACCAATCACAGCAGAAGTGGCGTGTCCCCTACCCAGGAGAGCCACTTTGTCGCTGTATTCGGTCGACAAGTGGTTAAGCCAAATGCTACCCTCTTTCCTCCTTTGCTTTTCCTATGCGACCTTTATTGCTAATTACACATTACAGATCAGTAGGCAATGTGGATCTGAAGTTGAGGCCAATCTTGATGGTGCTCCTTGTCATGGTTACGCACACCCATGGCAACTAGCTAACTGTGACGTGCGTTCCGTGACTGGGGTATATGAGGAACTAAGGGAATAAGGGGGAACTTATACTGAGCATGTAAGACTGGCTGTGGTACTTTCACAGCCCGCACTACCTTTGGGCGCCACTAGAGGGAGACTCCAATCCAGCTAGCTGACCACACACATAGGCAGATACGAATCTTGCATACAATCTAGTGCACTTTCAGAGTTGGTGAGCAGTATAGCAATTACTACACACTTCTAGGGAAGAGGGAGCACTCACATTGCCACATCCGTGAATTAGAGAGGAAACAAAAAGGGGTACTCAAAAAGTAACCATGGATCCAACAATGGAGAAGTAGAAAGAAAAATTATGCTATTTATTGAAAAACAAATTTTATATAATATATAGTGTTCACAAGCTTTAAAAATCATATAAAATGATTCAGTTTGTACAGTGAGCCCTTGTGCGTCTACATGTTTCACCGTTGGGCTTCTTCTGGACACGATCAAGGTTCAAAGCGATGACAAAAAGAGAGAACTAGTCTCACTGTCTGGAATGAAATATATTTAAATTACAAATCTAATAGACATAACGAGCATTACATTAAAAAGCATATACCAGTCAATCCTGAGGAACCACCCAAGTACAGGGGACACAGCAGAGAACCTACACATACCCTGTTAGTCGGTTGAGCCTCATGTACAAATATTTGGAATGTTCTCATAACGTTTGTCTATTAGATTTGTAATTTTAAATATATTTCACTCCAGACAGTGAGACTAGTTCTCTATTTTTGTCATCGCTTTGAACCTTAATCGCGTCCTGAAGAAGCCCAATGGTGAAACGTGTAGACGCACAAGGGCTCACTGTACAAACTGTATAATTTTAACGCTTGTGAACACTGTATATATTATATAAATTTGTTTTTCAATAGTACCATTTTCTTCTACTTCTCCATTGTTTCGATGCCTTTAAAGTCCGATCCATGGTTACTTTTTGAGTACCCCTTTTTGTTTCCTCTCTAATTCATGGATGTGGCAATGTGAGAGCTCCCTCTCCCCTTTTTTAAATATTTCTTTAGTACAATGATCTCCCCCACTGAGCTATTGTGTTCTGGCAGGGGGGTGCCCCTTCTGCCAGAACCAGGGCTTTTTTTCATGGGGAACTTGGTGGAACTCAGTTCCACCACCTCTGGCTCAGACCCTTGGGGGGGGGGGGGGGCGCTGCGCTGCTCTGCTCAGCACAATCACTTGTAAACACAGAAGTCTGGTTTCTGTGTTTACAAGTGACAGCTCTGCACTCTGTGTGTAACCCCCCTGAACTCTGCACTCTGCATGTAATGCAGAACCAGAACACTCAGAACGGGAGCCGATTGGCTGCTGGTTTTCCAGCATGCTGGTCCGACAGAAGCCAGCCAAATGGCTAACATACACACGGGCCGATTGTCTGTCAGCCAGTTTTTATTGAACCGGCCAATTTTTCTCCCGACATTCGCCCCATGTGGTTTAAGTCTGATGATTTTCATCTTGCTTTAACAGACCAAGCTGCCTAGCAAAAGTGGCAGCTAGAAGGTTGGGACACACAATCTACCAATGGCAGGGGTGCTTACAGTGGTCAGCTTTTATTTATTTATTTAAGTAAAACATTTGTCCAATACAAAAAAAAAAACCTTTTTGCTGTAACTGCTTAAAGCTGGACTTGTTAAATGCACTAGCAAATGTAGGTGGACTTGACTAACATTACACTCCCCCCAGATTGATCCAGAGTGGATACACCCTTGGGTCTCATTAAAACCTGAGCGTTTTGTAGCTTGAAGCTTAAAAACACTGGAGGAGAAAAAAAATCGATTATTCTCTATGAAGATGGTTCAATTCCCCACTTCATGTCACCTGAAGGCAAACTCCTGAAGCTCAAACAATCAAACAAGTCCTGGAGCTTTTTTTTTTTATTTATTTATTTTTTTGCGCAGTTTTGGGCATTTTTGGCACATTTCTATTCTCATAGAAATTAATAGAAGCACGCCATTCGCACATTTTTGTGCGTATTCACGCGTCTTTGCACAATTTTCTGTAAAAAAATAGTAATATATGAATCCTTTTTTTTTTTTTTTTTAAATAACATGCACAACTAAAAATCATCATAAGTAAAATAAATTAATAATGTGTAATAAAATTAATAATAAACCTCTAACCTTAAAGGGATTGTAAAGTGATTTTTTTTTTTTTTTTTTTTTTTTTTTTTAAATAACAAACATGTTATACTTCCCTCCACTGTGCAGCTCGTTTTGCACAGAGTGGCCCCGAACCTGCTCTTCTGGGGTCCCTCGGCGACTGTCTCTGCTTCTTCCCGCAGGTGCTTCTCACGTTCATGCGAGCTCCCTCGCATGGTGAGAAGCACCTGCGAGCGCGCTCCCGTGATACAGCCGGCGGCTATAGCCGCTCACTGTATCACACGGCCCCGCCCCCGGCGCTCCGCGTCAGTGGATGTGATTGACAGCAGCGCGAGCCAATGGCTGCACTGCTTTCCATCCATCCACTCTAGCCAATCAGCGGCCAGGCTGAACGGTGGAAAGGACGTCGGGGGACGAGGGCGGGATTTTTGAGGGGTGAGGTAAGTAAAATGGGGGGACTGGGGGCGCCGGCACTGTCAGATGTTTTTTCACCTTAATGCATAGAATGCATTAAGGTGAAAAAACATTTACCTTTACAACCCCTTTAATTATTATTATTATTATTAATTTATTTTCGGTTAGGGTGTTTAGTTATTTAATATTTTTATTTTTTTAAGGGTTAAAGTTCAGAGATATTTATTTATTGTTACTTAGTATTCATTTATTGATTTTTTTTTTTTTTTTTTTTTTTTTTTTTTTTTTCTGTTATAATATTAAATTCAAAAAACAAATTAAAATAATAATAACTTCTAATCCTAAACTGAACTCCAAGCCCTTACCCTAATGAAAAAAACATTATAATACATAAATACTAATAATAAAAGAAGAAATGAAGGCTAATGGAAAAGTTCAAAAAGCTGAAATACTTAGCAACAAATGATGCAACAGATGATAATTTTCTGTATTGGATTATTAAAAAAAAAAAAAATAAAATGGCAAAGCCCAAAAACATGCGCAAAACTGCGTGAAGAAAAAGCATTCGAAGACGCTACGCTCAGGTGTAAATGCAGCCTAAGACAGAAAGTGTGTTAGTGGCTGGATCACCAGTTGAAAGGGCAACAAAATTTAAAGCGGGCACCAAATGTCAAGGATTATAAAATGCAACATATACTGTACATAGATTCTATGGTGGGTTTTTATTTATTTATTTATTTTTTTATATATTGCTTTACCCCTTTTTAACCACTTCAATACCGGGCACTTATACACCTTCCTGCCCAGACCAATTTTGAGCTTTCAGCGATGTCGCACTTTGAATGACAATTGCGCAGTCATGCTACACTGTACCCAAATTAATTTTTATAATTTTTTTTCCCCACAAATAGAGCTTTCTTTTGGTGGTATTTGATCGCCTCTACGGTTTTTATTTTTTGCTAAACAAATAAAAAAAGACAGAAAATTTTGAAAAAAATGTTTTGTTTTGTTTCAGTTTCCAAACTTTGTAAATAAGTACGTTTTCTCCGGCACTGATGAGGTGGCACCAATGAAGTGGCACTGATGAGGTGGCACAATGAAGTGGCACTGATGAGGTGGCATTGATAGGCACTGATATGTGGCACTGATAGGCACTGATAGGTGGCACAAATTGGCACGGATTGGCATGGATAGGCGGCACAGATGGGCATGGATGGGCACTGATAGGTGGCACGGATGGGCACTGATGAGCGACATTGTATTGCATTGTTTTGTACTGATGGATGCCAATCAGTGATGCCCATTGTGGGCACTGATTGGCATCCCTGGTGGTCTAGGGTGGCATACCTGGTGCTGGGAATCCCTGGTGGTCTGGTGGCATCCCTGGTGGTCCAGTGTGGGCATCCTCGGGGGGGGGGGGGGCTGCGCTGATAATCGATCAGCACAGACCCCCCCCCGGTCAGAGGAGCAGCCGATCGGCTCTCCTCTACTCGCGTCTGACAGACGCGAGTGAGGAAAAGCCGATCACCGGCTCTTCCTATTTACACTGTGATCAGCCAATCACAGCTGATCACGTGGCAAAGAGTCTCCGTCGGACTGACACCCTGCAACAACGATCGCCGCTTCCGGTCAGGATTTTGAAACCACTTTGCAGCCGTCCTTTGACTATTGGCGGGTGGCAAGTGGTTAACATGGAGGAACCCTTAAAATAACTTTCATGCCTCAGGGAACTTCTATTGTATGTACATCTCACTGTACATTAGTGTGATGGTTTGTAGGGTTCTTAGATTTGTGGTCCGTGGGAAGAATCCCCCATCCATCCATCATCCATTTTTTTTTTTTTTATTTTTTTTTTTTATATATTCTTGGGGGATATTTATTATAACAAAAAGTGAGTACTGCTTGGACCTTCAAGAAGGGGACATACCCCGAAAGCTTGTCCTGAAAAATTGTATGTTGGTGCAAATAAAAATAAAAAAAATCACAGACAGTACTCAATTTTCTCTGTCACAATTGCGCTAATATGGCTACAATCACATCAAGTATGCTTTTTTTTTTTTACTATAGCGCAAAAAAGAAAACCTGCAGATTTGAGCAAATACCACCAAAAGAAAGCTCTATTTGTGGGAAAAAAGGTTGTCAATTTTGTTTGGGTACAACGTCGCGTGACTGCGCAATTGTCAGTTAAAGTGACAGAGTGCCGAATTGCAAAAAGTGCTCTGGTTAGGAAAGGGGTAAAATCTTCCAGGGCTGAAGCGGTTAAAGAAGAACTGCAGTCTGCTCACATAATTTGTAATAAAAACATCTTTGCCATTCTGAAGCTTCCCTCCAACCACGTTGCATATTATTTTATATATACTGTGATTCTTGCCAAATATGCAGCAGAAATCTCCCTCCACTGAGTCTGGCTGCAGCCATTTTAACTGTGGGCAGCTGAAGCTGCTGCCTGTTCACTTCCTGGATTTTCACAGACACACAGAAGGCTCTCATTTGCCCTCTTATGACTCACCCCCCCCTCCTGGAAAATTCTCACCAGAGTGAGAGAGAGATCTCTGCATGATGTCGTAAACCTAGGCTAATGACCAGACAAGAAACGGGAAGTGGGCTGTATAAGGTATTTAGACCCCTTTCACACCGGGGCGCTTTACAGGTGCTACAGCACGAAAAATAGCACCTGCAAAGCGCACTGAAAGAGCCGCTCCTCACACTCCGGTGTGAAACCCCCCTGGGCTTTCACACTGGAGCGGTGCACTGGCAGGACGGTAAAAAAAAAGTCCTGCTAGCAGCATCTTTGGAGCGGTGAAGGAGCAGTTTGTATATACCAGTCCTTTACCGCAGCGCTTTGCGGTGGTTTTAACCCTTTCTTGCCTGCTAGCAGGGGGGTAAAACCGCCCCCGCTAGCGGCCGAATACCATCGCTAAAACTACGTTAAAGTGGCGCTAAAAATAGCACAGTTTTACCGCTGGTGCCCGCACCGCCCCAGTGTGAAAGGGGCCTTACTGGCACAAAAAAAGTGTTTTACTATCTAAAGTTAAAACAACAAGGGCAGAAGATTTAATAGATGGAAAGATGAAAAAATGACATAAGACCCGCTTTTAATATCATTTTTCTATGTTTTGTTTCTTCATTAGGCGTCAATGCTGACAAATCCAGATGGACCTTTTATCAATCTGTCGAGATTAAATTTGTCTAAATATGCACGAAGTCCCAACTTGGCCAAGGTTAGTCTGCAGAAAAGCTCATTTGAAATCTACCAATGTTACATTTTATTTAAACCAAATTAAATTATGTGAAGTAGAAGTTGTCGCTCTATGAAATTCTCAAAAACATAAATGAAACCGAGTGTTTGGTAGGAGACTTGACTGTTATTCTCTATCAGCCTCTTCTAACTTACTCATAGCTAGAGAGCTCTAAAAAAAGAAATCTTTTTTTTTTTTTATTCTTTTTCTCGTTATTAATATTAAACAGGCAGTCTGGAGGCCTCATTGAGGAATGCTATAAATGCTTTTTGATTTTTCATATAGCATCCTTCAAGTCCTACATCAGATCGCTAGCGGCTTCCTAGAGTTTCATTCTAATACTTCAGTCGTCTGTACTTTCTACTGCGTAGTTTATTCAAAGTCAGCGGCGTCTTGGAGAGATCCATCTAGAATTTTTTTTTTTTGTATTGTTCACTAGGGAGTAGCTAATCTCTGATATCGGCAGTCTGGGTATAAGAGTCCCGCTGGGTTGGAGTTCTACTTTCAAAGTAAAAATGGGATCCGCTCAGATCAATTCGCAACTAGCAAAACGTAAGGTGCATATGGGCAGTCCACAGAACAATACAATACAAAAAAAAATAATTCCTAGCAAAACAAAGTCTAAGCTGTTTCAGCAATTTGCATTAAAAAAACAAAACCTTTGTTACATTTTTTTTTTTTTTTTCTTGGCAAATGCAACGCCACAGAGCAACAGGAACACGCTGCAAAATGTGTTTGCTAAACGAGACTAGCCTGAGCTCCAAACTTGGGACATAACGTATAAAGCATTGGAGTAAGTTGAGAGCAGGTATGCCTTGAAGGTTTCTTCTTCCTCCCTAAAAGCAAAACTTTTTCTTTAGGAGAGCATAGGTATACGCAGACTATTAATATTAAAAACAAAAGTTCTTGGCGCACAAATGGAAGAAACCTTTTGTAGAGAACACTTTATCCAAATATTAGGTTAATTGTTGTCTCATAGAGGGCCTATAATTAGTCTCAATGTGCAGCTGCTAGACCACTTTGGACATGGTGGAAGAAAGCAGAAATTGAACCATCACAAGAACAGCGCATCAGAGAGACTCATAGTCTGATGTGAAGAGCATAGAAACAATTTATTAAAATGAAAAAGAAAAAAACTCGATAAAAGACGTCTGATCCTCCAGGGATCTTAAAACCTTTACATCAGTCAATCACGACAATAAAACAACAGTTGCTTGATGATAAATTAACCCTGGAATCTTCTACTCGTAACTTTGAGATGTTTATTCATTTTTATTCATTTTTTTATTCATTTTTTTTATTCATTTTTTTATTTTTTTATTCATCTTTCTTTTTATTTTCACATTTTTTACATTTTTTACGTTCCATATATTTACAATTTTTTACCAAAGATATGTCGCTATATCCAATATACATCTTTCCTATACATTCCCCACCTCCTTCCCCCCCCCCCCTTCCCCCTTTTTTTCACATAATTTTCTCTCTTTTTCCCCACCCCACACTTCTCCTTAGATTTTCATATCCCTTTTCACCCACTCAATATCTCAATCGAATCCGAATCCATTGTTATCGGTGTCCCTTAAGTCTACACACCAATAGATATCATTGTTCCACAAGTCTCAAGCAAAACATACGTTTTGACACATGAGGGGTTAATTTAGTGCACTCCGGTACTCCCCGCCCCTCCATACAACCCGATGCTATATATCCCTATGTGTACCACACGCCGCCTCAGCTTTGATAAAGCGCATGCGCGCGAAACATGTTAGCAGGCCGGTCGGCATGACAACCCCCCTCGCTACGGAGCCTTCCACGTGACCAATAGTGACCCGCAACCGTTCGGGCAAGCGAAGCGCTGCGCTCCAAGCCTCTCCAACACACAAGGTGGACGCGCTTACTGCACCTCCGTCCCGGAGCACAGGGAGCAGGATTGACCCTTTTTCTTCCACTCCTCCAGCTCAGTGTGACGGCGCCCCAGCCCTACAGTCCAGCCATTAACAAAAGTGAGTGTCTTTTGGGAACTCTGTTCCAATCATTTATTTACACCTATATACGAACTTCACTGGTTCCCCCTGCCTCTGGGAGATAATCACCCACAATCATTCAATCTACGTGTACAATAGACTACACTAGCAACACAGCCCTGTTTTTACCAACATCTCAAAGTTACGAGTAGAAGATTCCAGGGTTAATTTATCATCAAGCAACTGTTGTTTTATTGTCGTGATTGACTGATGTAAAGGTTTTAAGATCCCTGGAGGATCAGACGTCTTTTATCGAGTTTTTTTCTTTTTCATTTTAATAAATTGTTTCTATGCTCTTCACATCAGACTATGAGTCTCTCTGATGCGCTGTTCTTGTGATGGTTCAATACGCAGACTATTGCATTAGGGTATGCTCCCCAAAGCTCCAACACATTTGCGTTTAACATATTTACCAGCCTCTTCCCTGCTCTCCATACTGAAACAATGGGAGGAAGGGGGAGCAAGGGAGCACATGGGGGACCCGGGCAACAGAAGAAAAAGGAACAGGGAAAGGAGGAGTGGTGGAGGTGTCATATATTAGTACTGATCCCCTATATTTTCCTCCTGTGGCAGCTGAATGTTGACAAAAGGGAGAGGAGGAGAAGCCTACTTTCAGCTGCTGCAGGAGGAAAATACAGATCGGATCCACTAAATTCCACACCTGCACTTCCCCTGTCCAGGTTCTGAGGGTCGGATTGCGATTTTACCTGTCACCTTCTTACCATTGACAGGTTGCCAACCCCAGGATTAGGGTGTGCCAAGGCACACTTGGCAGACTCCTTGCGCACGCCTATGGTGGGATTAGAGCCCCTGTCAGGTTTGTTTTTTTGTTTTTTTTACTTTCAAAATATTTATTGGAAGAAGAACCCTGAAGAAGGTGTTTAAAAACACCCGTGTTGAGTCGCTTCTGAATCGCTTTTTCTGCAATGGGAGCAGTAGCAGGAGCGCTGTATACATGTGATTGTGAATCTCTGTAGAGAAGCTATTAGCTGGACTTGGAGAGAGACTAGCCAGCAGTATCTATGTGAGCAATCAAGATACGATTGAACTAACATTGAAATGCGATTAGGATGGCTGTAAATTAGGCTTGATCTGAGCTGTCAGCTCTGTAAACATGAAAATTTTTTAACCAAAACTCTTTAATTGTTATGAACTTTTGTACCGGGTGCTCCTCGACTTTCCCCACTTTTGGACAGCCCATCAGGGTGCTTTATTCTTCTTGGTAGAAAAAAAAAGCTGGAAAAGTGGGTGCAAACAGAAAAGTCTTTTGTGGCCTTTGGGACCCCACGCAACCAAAGGTATGCAAACGGCACTTGTAGAAGCAACAAGCTGATCCCCCTAGCTTTAGTTGTAGTGTGCACTTTATCAATAAGATCTGGCCGGTGTCTCCTTAGAAGGGGTTGTAAAGGTCCGTGTTTTTTCACCTTATTGCATCCTATGCATTAAATTAAAAAAAACACCTGTCAGTGACCGGCCCCCAGCCCCCCCCCCCCCCCATTTTACTTACCTGAACCCTTGAACTTGTCCCACAGGGATGCGTCGTTTTTCTGCTAGGAGTTTCCTGGCTGTTGATTGGATAGATTGATAGCAGTGCAGCAATTGGCTCCTGCTGCTGTCAATCAAATCCAATGACGTGCCCACTGGGGGCAGGGCGGAGTCCTCGCCGAATGCTGGACTTGGGAGCATGCCCACAAGGTAACCCCCCGGCAGAGTGCTTCTCCCAGGGGGGTTATCTGATGTGGGGAGGAGCCGAGAGAAAGGCCCAAGAAGAGCAGGTTGGAGGCCACTCTGCAAAACGAGCTGCACAGTGGAGGTAAGTATGACATGTTTGTTATTTAAATAAATAAATTAACCTTTTGTGTCACTTTAACTTAGGAGTAACCGCGGTAGACTAACTTCTTGAGGTTAAGCATATCTGATAAGGATTTTAGCAACCCAAAATCACACTGTGGCTTCAGAAGCCACAAAGGGTACAGGTAAACTGTATACAGAATCTACTGGAAAGGGCTTGGGAGCATGTTTGTGTCCTCTTCAAACAGAGTCCGCAAATTACTTGGCTAGGGATGAGCCGAACACCCCCCGGTTCGGTTCGCACCAGAACTTGCGAACGACCCCCGCGTTCGAAACGAACGTTAGAACCCCATTGAAGTCTATGGGACTCGAACGTTCGAAATGAAAAGTGCTAATTTTAACGGCTAATATGCAAGATAGTGTCCTAAAAAGGGTTTGGGGACCTGCCTCCTGCCTCAGGGGACATGGGTCACTGCAAAAAAAAGTTTTAAAAACTGCCGTTTTGGCGGGAGCACTGATTTTAATGACGATTAAAGTGAAAAAAAAAGGTGAAATATTCCTTTAAATATGGTGCCTGGGGGGTGTCTATAGTATGCCTGTGAAGTGCCACGTGTTTCCCGTGTTTGGAACAGTCCCTGCACAAAATGACATTAAACGGAAATAACACCATTTAAAACTGCTTGCGGTTTTAATGTTATATCTGGTTCCTGCAATATGGTTGAAAATCATTGAGAAAAATGGCATGGGTAGCCCTCCCTGCCCATTACCAGCCTATTTGGGTCTTGTACGCATATTAAGGGGAACCCCGTACCCATATTAAAAAAAGGAAATGCGTGTGGCCCCCAGGCCCTATATACTCAGAACAGCAGTATACAGGCGGTGCAAACAAGACAGGGACTGTGTAGGTTTGTTGTGTTAAGTTGAATCTGTTTGTAATTTTCAACCGGTACATTTTTAAAGTGTAGCTCCAGTCAAAAAAACGATTTTTAAGCTTTTTGGAAAACATAGGGAAGGGTTATCACCCCTGTATAATTTGTTTAGTCGTCCATCTTTTTTCATCTCACTTGCTGCTGTCTCCTTGCGTTTGCAAGTAGGAGATGTTTGTAAGTTGGATGTTTGAAAGTAGGGGCCTGCCCTATATTATAGCGGTATGTACTGGGTACAGAGCACGCAGACAGCACGCACTATCTCCTAACACTACTGACTGCAAGCTCTATTATTAACCACTTGACCACTGGGCACTTAAACACCCTTAATAACCAGACCAATTTTCAGCTTTCGGTGCCCTCACATTTTGAATGACAATTACTCAGTCATGCAACACTGGACCTATAGGAAATGTTTGTCCTTTTTTTCACACAAATAGAGCTTTCTTTTGGTGGTATTTAATCACCTCTCAGTTTTTTATTTTTTGTGCTATAAAAGAAAAAAGACCGAAAATTCTGCGAAAAAATGAATTTTTATTCGTTTCTGTTATAAAATTTAGCAGATTAGTCATTTTTTCTTCATAAATTTTGGCCAAAATTCATACTACTACATATCTTTGGTAAAAATAAGTACAAATTGGTGGATATTATTTGGTCTTTGTGAAAGTTATAGAGTCCACAAGCTATGGTGCCAATATCTGAAAATTGATCACACCTGAAGTACTGACGGCCTATTTCCTTTTTTTTTTTTTTTTTCCACAAAATTGTCATATTATCAGGTTATTTCACACACACAGCATATGCATACCAAAAGACCCTGGAGAATACAATGGTGGTCGTTGCAAATTTTTATCTCACACGGTATTTGCACAGCAATTTTTCAAACGCGTTTTTTGGGGGGAAAAAACTGTTTTGTGCTTAAAAAACAAACAAAAAAAACAGTAAAGTTAGCCCAATGTTTGCATAAAGTGAAAGATGAAGTTATGCTGAGTAAATAGATATCAAACATGTCACTCTTCAAAATTGCACATGCCCGTGGAATGGCGCCAAACGTCGCTACTTAAAAAATCCCCATAGGCGACGCTTACATTTTTTTTTACTGGTTACATGTTTTGATTTGCAGAGGAGGTCTAGGACTAGAATTATTGCTCTCGCTCTAACGTTCTCGGCGATACCTCACATGTGTGGTTTGAACACCGTTTTCATATGTGGGCGGGGCTTACGCATGCGTTCGCTTCTGCATGCGAGCACATGGGGACATGGGCGCTTTAAAAAATTTTTTTTTTTTTTTTTATTGTTCATTTTACTTTATTTATTTTAGTTTGACATTTTTTTCCCCAAAAATATATTTTTGATAACTTTTATTCCTATTACAAGGAATGTAAACATCCCTTGTAATAGGAATATGGGGTGACAGGTCCTCTTTACAGTGAAATCTGGGGGTCAATATGACCCCACATCTCACCTCTAGGCTGGGAAGCCTGAAATAAAAAATAAAAAAAAGATTCTGGCTTTGATCGTACTGGCGAGTTGGTAGAAGCACCGGAGGGCGGTGAGGGGTGGGGGGCGTCTATGGCTGGGTATTTCAGGGTATCACCGAGTATGGCTGGGTATCTCCGAGTATGGCTGGGTATGGCAATTTATGGCAGGGTATTGGAGTATTGGCGGGGTACTACAGAGTAATAGCAGGGTACTGCAGATTATTGGGGGGTACTCCAGAGTAATGGCAGGGTACTGCAGAGTAATGGGGGTTACTGCAGAGTAATGGGGGTTACTGCAGAGTAATGGCGGGGTACTGCAGAGTAATGGCGGGGTACTGCAGAGTAATGGCGGGGTACTGCAGAGTAATGGCGGGGTACTGCAGAGTAATGGCGGGGTACTGCAGAGTATTGGGGGGTACTGCAGAGTAATGGCGGGGTACTGCAGAGTAATGGCGGGGTACTGCAGAGTATGCACTGGTATTGCAGAGTATTGGCAGGGAATTGAGGGGTTAAATTCGGTGAGCAGCGATGTGGGCACTGCAGATGCAGCCCACATCGCTGCTGACACCGATCTCTTTCCCCTCCGCTGTACCGATCGGTACAGAGAGGGGAGGGAGGAACCGGCGTCATAACATGACGCCGGTTTGTTTACAAGTGATCACTCCGTCATTTGACGGAGCGATCACGTGGTAAACGGCCGCGACGAGCGGCCGTTTACCGTGATCCGTGATGCGCCGGGTCCTGTGGACCCGGCGGTCACGGATGCTCTCGAGTGCGCGCCCCAGGGGGCGCGCGAGAGCAGAATTCTGGGAGGCCGTTAATTAACGGCCTCTCAGAGTTAAACAACCGCCCTGAAGCCGTTAATCGGCAATGGGCAGTTGTTAAGTGGTTAAAGCTAGATCACTAGCTATATAGGTGATGTGAATATAGTGGTGTATACTGCAGTCAGGGCACAGACAACAACCACTACACAGCAGCAAGATAGGAAATCAGCCAAAAACGATCGGTGTGTACTGTGTTGAAGGTACACAGAACACCCACTGCTTCAGATGCTAACACACTACACGAGGCCGCCTCAAAGGCGGCCTTATATAGTGTGGGGCGTGCACTACACAGCCTGAGCTATGATTGGCCACAGGCAGGATGCCTGTGGCCAATCATGGCTCTCCTCGCTGCTGGCGCTACGATTGGCCAAGCATGCGGGGTCACAGTGCATGCTTGGCCAATCATGAGCCAGCAATGCACTGCGCCACCGCAGTGCATTGTGGTCCGCGCGCGCCACTCGAATTTTAAAGCGAACGGCCCAAACGTTCGGAATTTGCCGAACGGCCGAACGGCCAATGTTCGAGTCGAACGTACGTTCGACTCGAACACGAAGCTCATCCCTATACTTGGCAATTTGGGTCATAAAGTGTCAGGAACCATGAATCGGACAGATTTAATATAGTGGTAAAAATGGTACAAATAGTAAACGTCAAAACATAGCCAGGAAATTGGGGAGCCAGAGATCGGCATAGTTAGACTAGCAGACAGGATCAGGAACCAGAAGGGACGTCAGCTAGGCAAGTCTTCAACAGGAAACCAGCAGAGAGTCCCTAGATATGTTGACAAAGGCACAGGATATCTAATCCAGGCAGCTTAACCACTTGACCACTGGCCACTTAACCACTTGCCGACCAGCGCACGACGATGTACGTCGACAGAATGGCACGGGCAGGCAAATGGGCGTACATGTACGTCCCTTTAAATTTGCCGCCCTGCCATCGGGAGCGCGCCGCCTCCCGCGCTGGTCGCGACCCCCGTGAGTCCGGTCGCGGGACCCGCGGACTCGATCGCCGCGGGCATCCCCGCGATCGTCTCACGGAGCGGCCAAATTAAGAAATGCCGTTGTAAACAGCATTTCTTCATTCTGCCTAGCAACTAGTGACGCTGATCTCTGCTCCATGTGATTGGAGCAGAGATCAGTGTTCACTAAATGAAAGCCCAACCCCCCCACAGTTAGTAACACACCCCTAGGAACACTTAACCCCTACACTGCCACCCACTGGTTAACCCCTTCACTGCCAGTGTCATTTACACAGGAATCACTGCATTTATATAGCAGTGATTACTGTATAAATGACAATGGTCCCAAAAATGTGTCAAAAATGTCCGATGGGTCCCCCACAATGTCGCAGTCACAATAAAAATCGCTGATCGCCGCCATTACTAGTAAAAAAAAATAATAAAAAATTATTAATAAAAATGCTATAAAACTATCCCTATTTTGTAAACGCTATAACTTTTGCGCAAACCAATCAATCGCTTATTGCGTTTTTTTTTAATTTATTTTTTTACCAAAAATATGTAGAAGAATACGTATCGGCCTAAACTGAGGGAAAAAAATGTTTTTTTATATATTTTTGGGGGATATATATTATAACAAAAAGTAAAAAATAATGCGTTTTTTTTCAAAATTGTCGCTCTATTTTTGTTTATAGCGCAAAATATAAAAACCGCAGGGGTGATCAAATACCACCAAAAGAAAGCTCTATTTGTGGGAAAAAAAGGACGTCAATTTTGTTTGGGAGCCACGTCGCACGACCGTGCAATTGTCAGTTAAAGCGACGCAGTGCCGAATCGCAAAAAGTGGTCTGGTCTTTGACCAGCAAATTGGTCCGGTCTGAAAGTGGTTAAACACCCTTAATAACCAGACCAATTTTCAGCTTTCGGTGCTCTCACATTTTGAATGACAATTACTCAGTCATGCAACACTGGACCTATATGAAATTTTTGTCCTTTTTTTCACACAAATGGAGCTTTCTTTTGGTGGTATTTAATCACCGCTCGGTTTTTTATTTTTTGTGCTATAAAAGAAAAAATACAGAAAATTCTGTAAAAAAAAAATGAATTTTTCTTCGTTTCTGTTATAACATTTAGCAGATTAGTCATTTTTTCTTCATAAATTTTGGACAAAATTTATACTACTATATATCTTTGGTAAAAATAAGTACAAATTGGTGGATATTATTGGTCTTTGTGAAAGTTATAGAGTCCACAAGCTATGGTGCCAATATCTGAAAATTGATCACACCTGAAGTACTGACGGCCTATTTCAATTCTTTAGCAAACACCCTGGAGAATTACAATGGTGGTCGTTGCAATCTTTTATCTCGCACGGTATTTGCGCAGCAATTTTTCGAATGCTTTTTTTTGGAAAAAAAAAACAGTTTTGTGCTTAAAAAAAAAAAAAAAAAAAAAAAACACAGTAAAGTTAGTCCAATTTTTGCATAATGTGAAAGATGAAGTTACGCTGAGTAAATAGATACCTAACATGTCACTCTTCAAAATTGCACATGCTCGTGGAATGGCACCAGACGTTGCTACTTAAAAATCCCCATAGGCGACGATTTAAATTTGTTTTACTGGTTATATGTTTTGAGTTACAGAGGAGGTCTAGGGCTAGAATTATTGCTCTCGCTCTAACGTTCGCAGCGATACCTCACATGTGTGGTTTGAACACAGTTTTAATATGTGGGCGGGACTTACGTATGCGTTCGCTTCTGCATGCGAGCACATGGGGACAGGGGTGCTTTAAAAAAAAATTTTTTTTTTATTGTTCATTTTACTTTATTTATTTTAGTTTGACATTTTTTTCCCCAAAAATAAATTTTTTGATCACTTTTATTCCTGTTACAAGGAATGTAAACATCCCTTGTAATAGAAATATGGCATGACCAGTCCTCTTTACAGTGAGATATGGGGTCAATAAGACCCCGCATCTCACCTCTAGGCTGGAAAGTCTGAAAAAAAAAAAAAAAAAAAAAGATTCTGGCTTTGATCGTATTGGCGAGTCGGTAGAAGCACCGGAGGGCGGCGGGAGGGGGGGGGGATGTCTATGGCTGGGTATTGCAGGGTATCTCCGACTATGGCTGGGTATCTCCGACTATGGCTGGGTATCTCCGACTATGGCTGGGTATCTCCGACTATGGCGTTGCAGAGTATTGCATTGCAGGGTATTGGCGGGTGTTGCAGAGCATTGAAGAGTGTTGCAGGGTATTGCCGGGTGTTGCAGAGCATTGCAGAGTATTGGCGGGTGTTGCAGAGCATTGCAGAGTATTGGCGGCTGTTGCAGAGCATTGCAGAGTGTTGCAGGGTATTGGCGGGTGTTGCAGAGTGTTGCAGAGTAATGGCAGGGAATTGAGGGGTTACATTTCGGTGAGCAGCGATGTGGGCACTGCAGATGCAGCCCACAGTGCTGCTGACACCGATCTCTTCCCCCTCCGCTGTACCGATTGGTACAGAGAGGGGGAGGGAGGAACAGGCGTCATAACATGACGCCGGTTTGTTTACAAGTGATCACTCCTTCATTTTACGGAGCGATCACGTGGTAACCGTTTACCGTGATCCGTGATGCAGTCCGGCGGTCACGGATGCTCTCGTGTGCGCGCCCCAGGGGGCGCGCGAGAGCAGAGTTCTGGGAGGCCGTTAATTAACGGCCTCTCAGAGTTAAACAACCGCCCTGAAGCCGTTAATCGGCAATGGGCGGTTGTTAAGTGGTTAAATAGCCAGCAGGGCTTGTTAACGAGCAGTATATGATCACCAGGTGAGTCACTGTGGAATGATGAGCACTGGCAATTAACTGACAGCTGAGCTCTGAGAAGGGAAGGCTGAGCTCAGCCCTGACAAAGTCCTGCATGACTTTAGTGAAAACAGCTGAGAGGGTAGTGGACCCAGCCACACCGAATGTCCAAGGAGGAATCCAAGTAGGGTAGAAACTCCAACATGAGAAGACGACATGACTCTAGGCTGCAGATGTTGGTACCATCAGTAGGCACGCTGCAAGAAACTCCCAACCCCCAAGTAGAAAGTGAGCTGGGGACACCCAGTACAACGTAACTGCCTCTCCACCATTCTCTATGCCTTATCCCTTTTAAAAATGACAGAAAAATTATGTGATCTGTCAGAAATCTGGGGTGCTCTTTTACTTACCTGTTTGAGCCGACACCACCACCATGCCTTTTTCTGAACTTTACAGATGGACTAAATCAATGAAAGATTATTGCCTCTAAAATTGGGTTTTTCAGGCAATTTAAAGAGGGGGGGGGGAAGTTACATGTTTCTAACTATTTGTGCTATTTTGTGTAGATGTTGAATATTCATTTTTAAACCATGTTCAATTGGTAAGAAAATATACTATTTTTAATATTTAAAAAACTTATTTTTTTTTTTCTCATTTAAATTGCCTGAAAAATCCCATTTTAGTGGTAATAATTTTTCATACATAAAGGGATAATGAAACGTAAAATGAGGACAAGGATACACAAAACCTCACGTAAATACAAGGTAATTTGTGATGTTACCGACTCATAACCGATTTGTCACCTGTACCATTACTTCGTACTAAGATGGTAAATGTCGATATTGTACTTGTTAAAAAATTTCTGAATACAAATATTGGAAAAGAAAGGGACGATGGCAATTACATGCCAAGCTACATGAGTGTTCATTTTTATTTTTTTTTCATGACCACATCAGTTGGACATTAAAGGGGTGCTCCGCACGCAATGTGTTTTTTTTTTTTTTTTTTAAAGTCAGCAGCTATAAACACTGTAGCTGCTGACTTTTAATAAGGACACTTACCTGTCCAGCGAGGCCGCAATGTGGCCCCCCCCCCCAGGCCAATCCGTCCATGTTGACGCCGCCATTTTAACAAAGGGAAACAGGCAGTGGAGCCTTTTGCGGCTTCACTGCCTGTTTCCTACTGCGCATGCACGAGTCGCGCGGTGCTTTGTGAACGGCCCCGTTGTTTTCTAGGACACACACATGTCCCAGAAGGCAACAGAGGAGGGAGTGCCACGGAATAGGAAGATTGGGAAGATTGCTTAGCAACAGGGGTTTCTGGTAAGTTAAAAAATATATATAATTTTTTCCAATAATTTTTTTTTTTTTTTAAGAATATTAATGCCATTTTTTTATTTTAGGGTGACCCTCCAATTTAACTCTGCCTTACGAAAAACTGAACTCTGAATGCAGTTTGGCGTGCAGGGTTCAGTGGTTTGGCATGCCAGCGTTCAGTGGTGGTTTGGTGTGCCAAGGTTCAGTGGTTTGGCTTGTAGGGTTCAGTGGTTTGGGGTGCCAGGGTTCAGTGGTTTGGAGTGAAAATTAACAGCCAGGTTCAACTGGTAATAAGAGAGATGTACATCACCTAATACTGACCGATATTACGGTTTTGTTTTTTTCAGACACTGTTTGAATACATCTTCCACCATGAAAATGATGTGAAAAATGTAAGGATTCTATTTTCAATAAATAACTTTCTTCTGTTGAATAGATCTAAATATGAAAGGATTGTTTTAGGGGTTGGTAGAATTTGGCAGATTTAGTTCTCTGGGTCTCAGGAGATGAAATATAATGTATAATGCAATATGTCACATACTTTACATATTCATAAGAAATTATCTGTATGTGTAAATTATACAGCCTGCATTTTTCTTTTTGTTTACACTGTCACTTCTCCATAGACAGTACAATATACACTTGGGGTACATTTATAATATCTTTCAGTACTTTACAATAGCAAGACCCTTTTTCATTCAATTGTAATTCCACTGTAAAGGAACCTTTCCCGACCAGACATAAAAATGGACATGTTTGTGTTTTAGGCTCTAGAGTTGGCTGCCCTGGCCACAGAACATGCCCAGTTCAAGGACTGGTGGTGGAAGGTTCAGCTGGGCAAGTGTTATTACAGGTAAGATGTCTGACCCAGTCTTGCAGTGTTTGAAGTGAGAGACCTGTCCTTCACAGCCAATCAGATTCTTTCTTGGATCCCCCTACTGCAGTAAGAAGGCAAAAAGGAAAAAACTGATTTGCCAGCAACAATACCGTTTTTTTTTGTTTCAGGTTCTCTAACAAGTAATGCCCTCTGTATTATTATTTTTATTCCTCTTCCCCCCTTTTTTATTTTTTTTTTATTATTATTATTATTATTATTATTATTATTATTATTAATAAGGATTTATAGTAGGATTCAGGTCACAGCTGAGGTTACCAGAGCAGCCCAGGTATAAGACAAGTAAAAGCGGCTTTAGCCCTGCTCCAACCAAGCCATGCTTCCAATGCATTTCTCCTTGCCCACAGGATTTGGTCATATAGTGGTCCTCCATGACTAAAGTCCCTGTGAGCAGGATGAAATGCGTTGGAGACATGGCCTGGTCGAGCTGGGCTGAAGTCACTTTCACTTGTCCTACACCTTGGCTGTTCTGGTGTGCAGCATTTGAATTATCTTTTGTTCATGAGTGTGTGTACTGATCCAGGATGGGCTCTTTATTTCTATGCCACCACCCCTTTAGCGTGAGTCACCAGAGTCTATTTGAATGGAAACCTGAAGCGGCACCCTAAACTTTTTCAATTAAGATCCCAGTTGAGGTGTAAATTAACCTTTTTATATAGGTTTTATATGGTGGCTCTTTTGAGGAATGCCTGCCATAAGAGAATAGGAGGGGTGAGATTGCTGACCTCATGGAAATGTTAGTTGCCTGAAACTTTGGTTTTTGATCACGGACAATACTTTTGGAAGTAAGGAATCTTACTAGCTGTCGTTTACCACATTATCACCACAGGTGTGCATTAAGTGCTGACTGGCTGTAAAAATCATAGAGAATACATGCGGGGCCATAATGTGTGTGCAGTAACTTCAGCTCAACAGATTTCACAAATCACTGGCTTCCTCAGGAGACTTGTAAAGTACTGCATAAATGCCACCAGGGTGCTGAGAAATATTTGAAGAATCTGTAAACAGATAAAATGTTTATCTGTATTTCTCATACAGGCTGGGGCTGTTCCGTGAAGCAGAGAATCAGTTTAAATCGGCTCTTGTACATCAGGATATGGTGGACACGCTTCTGTACCTGGGAAAGGTAAGTGTTTGCAAATTATCAGCTTCTCTAGAACTTGACATCAGATTTATCAATCGGTCAAGTCTGACCGAGTGATCTAAGAATGATCTAGCACTGGGGAGCTTGGTCTTTAGAACCTGCTTCTCATGGATACATACATACATACATACATACATACATACGCAGAAAAGTAAGAAGTTTGTTTGAAATCTTTGCAAATGTAGTAAAAATAAAAAATCCCATGTACATAAGTATCACATCCTTTGCTCAATACTTTGGTGGACCACCTTTGGCACCATTTGCAGCCTCGTGTCTTTTTGAGTATGATGCTACAAGCTTGGCACACCTATTTTTGGGCAGTTTCTCCCATTCTTCTTTGCAGGACCTCTCAAGCTCCATCAGGTTGGATGGGGAGTGCCGGTGCACAGACATTTTCAGATCTCTCCAGAGATGTGCAGTCGGGTTCAAGTCTGAGCTCTGGCTGGACCACTCAAGGACATTCACAGAGTTTGCCTGAAGCCACTTCTTTGTTATCTTAGCTGTGTGCTTAGTTTTGTTGTCCTGTTGGAAGATGAACCTTCACCCCAGTCTGAGGTCCAGAGCGCTCTAGAGCAGGGTATCATTAAGATGTCTCTGTACATTGCTGCATTCATCCTTCCCTCAATCTTGACTAGTCTCCCATTTCCTGCCACTGAAAAACATCCCCACAGCATGATGCTGCCACCACCATGCTTCACAGTAGGGCTGTAACCATGAGTAAAAAAATGTTTTTGTGTTATTCATTTTCTCTGAAAAATGGCCAAGAAATCATACATTTTGCCAGGGTGTGTGTGTGATATATATATATATATATATAAGTTCACCTTTTGTTTTCCTAAATTCCAGTTTTGCAAAAAATTTAAACTTTTTTCCATTCTGCACCAGCTTACCTAACTCTCTTGGTGGATGTTTAAACACACTAATTACTTCCGCCTTACTTCCTGGTCAGATTTTAGGTCATGACACAGGAAGGAATTGACGAGCTGAGGGTAGATGATGCAGGGGGTGTGCTAATGAAATCAGCTGGTCAACTCATTACTGTTAACTGTTTGCCGCCAACCCACTGTCAAATGATGGAGGGACAGTGTAGCTCTCATTCTGGAAGGATGCTGTATGACGGCGCCTCAGAACGCCCGTTAACGCGCTCCCAATCTCCTTAACTATGTGATCGGCTGTGTCCAATCACAGTCGGTCACATGTAAATGCAGAAGTGCCATGAATCGGCTCTCCTCGCCTCACACTGACACTGTGTGGGGCGAGGAGTGCCGATCAGCAGCATCTCCTCGCAGAGGAGACCTGAGAAGGTAATCCGGGCACTGGTCATCAGTGCCCTGATTACAGAAAAGCTCCATCAGTGGCACCAATCGGTGTCCATAAGTAATGCCAGTCATCAGTGCCTGCTCATCGGTGCTGCCCATCAGTGCCGCCTATCAGTGTGTGTGTGTGTGTATATGTATATGTGTGTATATATATATATATATATATATATATATATATATATATATATATATATATATATAAAATTATTTTTTTATATCATTTTCTATTTTGAGTAACTTCAATTGTTGATATATTTATTTTAAATATTTTTTCATTGTAGTCACACATACTGGATTGGGTTTGAGAACTGCTGCTGATTGTGAATGGTGGTTGTTTAATAATTTATTTCATGTGGCATCTGTCTGACTTTTGCTGCTCATGTTGGTGTATTTGATGTGCAGCCCAAGAGCATTCCTTTTCTTCCAATGTGACCCAGTATGCTCAAAAGGTTGGACATTCCTAGTCTAGAACTGCAGTTATCTTGTAATTGGTGAGCTGCGTGATTGAGCCCCACTTTTTATTGTTTTTATTTTTTCAGGTATATGTAAGGATGGACCAACCTCTGACCGCTCTGTCCCTTTTTAAACAAGGATTAGACCGCTTTCCAAAGGAAGTGATGCTCCTATGTGCGGTGGCACGGATCCACGAGGTGGGTCGCACTGCTCTTCATTATTTATATATAATCATTTTTTATACTTCCTAGAGCATTCTAGATCTGGGCCCAGAGCAGACCTCAGTACTTTATGGAGTATAGAGGAGGATTCTAGCAGTATGGTTTCAAGCCCCATCCAATGTCTTACATTTCTTTGTCTTTGTAGCCCAGTGTGTTATAATTTATAACTGATTTTTAGCTGGGAAAGCCTTAAAAATCATTATATAAATGTTGCATACATGTTAAAGTGGTACTAAAGGCTGAAGGTTTTTTATCTTCATGCATTCTATACTCCCACAAAGTTCAGTATGCAGCTCTCCCTGCAGCCCCACCTAATACTTACATGGCGTGATGTGCGCAAGAGCAGTTGCTCTCCCGCATCTCTGCCTCTTCGTTGGCTAAAAGCCATTGGCTCCCGCTGCTGTCAATCACAGCCAGTAAAGGGGGCAGGGCCAAGCCTCGCTTGGTGTGTCTTGCACGAGTGTCCCCCCATAGCAAGCTGCCTGATGAGCGGGCAGTCAGAGAGATAGGAGGAGAGGAGATAGGAATTCCAGTATTAGACCCGAGAATCTGGGCTGTTCTCTGCAAAGGAATCACCACAGAAGACCACCGCAGTGAGTGAAGAGTGGGGGCTTACCAGATACTAATGCCACTCACAAGAAGAGGTCCCAAAATGCATTATACCAATTCACACACAGTCTCACAGCTGCTGCAGATGTCCCGACAGGTTGCTTCAATGTGTCCCACCTATTGGAGTATAGCAAGGCTTCACATAGACAACACAGGCAAAGATTTATAAAAGGAGACAAAATACACCTTCCATAGCGTAAAACCCTAAACTAATATGGCTGTGGCTGGATTGCTCATGTGCAGTGGCGTGTGTTCCGGCTCCACCCTACGCATTTCTTCATACAAGACATCAGAAACGAGTAGGCTAGAGCCGGAAAACACACGTGTCTGTCCAGGTCTGTTAGATTATGAAATATGTCTACAGGGAAAATGTTTGTGCTGTTGGTAGTTTGGTAGGAAGGCAGCAATACATTTTCATTTTTATCATCTAGGAAATGAATAACCTGACCTCATCCACTGAATACTACAAGGAGGTCCTTAAACAAGACAACACCCATGTAGAAGCCATTGCGTGCATTGGAAGCAGCCATTTCTACACGGACCAGCCAGAGATTGCTCTGCGATATTACAGGTCAGCAGATTTCTTGGTGCTTGGAAGTGACCCTATCTATGGGATGTCTATGGTGTATTTGTAACCATTTACAGCGATTTAATAACGTAATGGCTTCCCTCTTGTAATAAGCCATTGAAGGTTTCCTATTGTCCCCACAGGCGGCTCCTTCAGATGGGAGTCTATAACTGTCAGATGTTTAACAACCTGGGCCTGTGCTGCTTCTACGCTCAACAGTATGACATGATCCTGACGTCATTTGAGAGAGCCCTGTCCCTGGCTGAGAATGACGAGGAGGTGGCAGATGTTTGGTACAATCTGGGGCATGTTGCTGTGGTGAGTACACAGGTGGAAATTTAACTGTTGATGGTAAGTATCCAACTAGAGGAGTGTTGGGACACTTGATCTGCACATGCTTGCTTGCTTTAGCTCAGTGACTTAGTAAAGCAAGGATCAGGATGAAGGCCTCAGAAGCATGAGCTTCAAAACCATTTTGATATTAGCATCTCCCATATGAGTTCCTTTCAAACTGTCCTCTGGTGTGTTCCCTCCTACATCATGGTGGTAGACTCGGGTATTGTACAAAAAAAAATAGGGGGATCATTTTTGTTTATGTAAAATACACACAGGGGGAAACTTACTAAAACTGGAGCTCACAGAATCTGGTGCAGTTGTGCATGGTAAACAATCGGCTTCCAGGTTTTATTGTCAAAGCTTACTTGAACAAGCTGAAGTTAGAAGCTGATTGGTTACTATGCACAACTGCACCAGATTCTGTTACCGGTTTTAGTAAATCTCTCCTAATAGTGATGACATTATGTAAGAAGAGCAACGTGATTTAGTTATAGAACATTTATACAAATCGGAGGTGTATCTGAAGAACAGGAAGTCCACATATTATACAGTATATATATCATCTGTTCACAGAATACAAATAGGGCATTAAAGGAGAAGTCCAGCCTGAGCTAGTTTTGGCTGGGTTTCTCCTACAGGTCACAGGAGTGCAATCCATTTTGCACTCCTGTGACCTGTTTTCAGCAGAGAACGGTCTGAAGTCCGCTCTCTGCTGACGTCACATAAATCGGTCCAGGTACCGCATCATTACGACAATGCAAGTCAGGATCCACCGGTTATCTGGACTGACACCTGTTTCAGCCTCTCAGCGAGCCGCTGAGAGCCTGAGACAGCCACTTCCCGTCCCACCACAGCTTAGTGCTCCAGTGAGCGTGGAGGAGCAGAGCGGAGAGAGGCTGATTGACAGTCAACAGCTCTCTCTGCTCTGGGAGCTGTGAGAACCGAGCCATCGGTGATGTTCGATCACTCAGTACTCAGTGCAGAGGCGCCGGGAGACAGATGCAGCATCAGACCGATGCTGCATCCTTCTAGGTAATGATGGGGGGGAACACCAAAACCATACTTTTAACCTCTTGGCGTGGACAGCATGCAAATATGCGACCTCTAAGCAGATGGGCCTTGGCAACAAGTGGCCGCTATTTACATACCACATTGCAAGCACAGCTGTGCCGAGAGCGTGTGCCCTGTGCACACCTGGCACAGTTACCGGCAGCTAATGAAAATCTTCCAATCGCTGCTTGCGATTGGGAGCTTTCAAATCATGTTACCACCGTGACAGCCAGTCACAGTGGTCACATGATCATAAACTCCAAAAATCCTGTCTGGCATTTGAAACACCTTAAAGGGCCGGGAGGTGCTGGAATCAAGGTGTTAAAATGGAACTATAGGCAAAAAAATTTTTTTTTCATTTTGCGTAGAGTAGAGGAGGGTTATAACGGCCAACCTGACAGATTTTTATTTATTTATTTTTTTTTTATTTATTTTTTTAGGGCAGATTTCCCTTCACTTCCTGTCATAGCCAAAACAACAAATTAGAGGAAATCCAAATCAAGGGAATCCTTTGGGGCCCTCAGATCACCAGAACTATTGGCCCCATAGGTAGATTTCCCCTCTATTTCTTTTCTGGGGACAACCCAAAATTTTGAGATTTTCTTTTATTTTCAATATTAATTCTAAATAGGACTAATAGGGTGAATTTCCTTAATGGGGGCACAGACGGCAATAAAAGCTGACTGGGGTTCTAATCCCTCTCCACTCTATCCAAAACTGAAAACAAGGTTTGCATTTAGTTATACTTTAAAGCGGTTCTTCACCCTATAGGGGAAGTTCCGCTAATCTGATCCCTCCCCCCTCCGGTGCCACAATCGGCACCTTTCAGGGGGGAGGGGGGTGCAGTTACCTGGATAATCCAGGTATCTGCACCCACTTCTGGGCAGACCGCCGCAGACGCCCCGCCAAAACCCCCCCCCCCCCCCCCCCCCCCCGTTGTGTTCTGGGAAACACACAGTTCCCAGGACACAGCGGGGACCAGAAGAGACACGCAGCGCGACTCGCGCATGCGCAGTAGGGAACAGGGCAGTGAAGCCGCAATGCTTCACTTCCCGATTCCCTGACAGAGGATGGCGGTGGGGGCAGCAGCGAGATGAGCGATCGCTCGTCATCTGCCGCCGACATCGCTGGACCCTGGGACAGGTAAGTGTGATTTTATTAAAAGTCAGCAGCTGCAATATTAGTAGCTGCTGGCTTTTAATATTTTTTTTTTTTTAGGTGCAGAACCACTTTAAAAGAGAAGTATGGGGTTTCTTTTTTGTTTTCCCCCATTCTGTCAGAGCTCTCTGCTCCTCTCCCTCTTCGCTCACTGGTGCTCTGAGCTGGGCAGGAGGCGGAGCAGGCCATCTCAGGCTCTCAGCGGCTCGCTGAGAGGGGTGTCGGTCCTGGCACCTGGCGGATCCAGACTTTGTCGGGATGAAGCATTACCTGGACTGATATCCACAACGTCAGCAGAGAGCGGACTTTAACCTGCTCGCTGCTGAAAATGGGTCACAGGAGTGCAAAATGAATTGCACTCCTGTGGTCCATAGGAGAAGCCCAGCCAAACAAGCTTTGGCTGGACTTCTTTTTTAACCACTTGACCACCTCACGCCAATATACGTCGGCAGAAGGGCTCATACAGGCAGAATCACTTTTGGAGCCATTGCTTATTTCAGGGACATGACTCTGAATTCTGATTATTTATCGTATCCCAGGAGCATGTCCTTGATGGGAGTGCATAGTTGTATTGATTTTTAGATCACTGACATCCTTATATTATAGGCTTTTTTTCTATTGATCTTCCCCGTGTTTTGTTATTTTAGGGGATTGGTGACCTTAATTTGGCATATCAATGCTTCAAGCTGACTCTGGCCAATAGCAATGATCATGCAGAGGCTTATAATAACCTGGCTGTCCTGGAGATGCGCAAAAATCGTTTTGAGCAGGTTAGTAACTTGGAGTGTTTTTTTCATATAACTTAAAAAGATGCTTGTCATGTGTCCTGTGCGCAGTACTGCAGCTGCGTTTGCACCTGTGTGTTGGGGTGCTGTTCTAAATGAATGGCAGTGCGGTGCAGAACACAAAGTGCCATGCATTAGCACTTGATAAAATGCATTTATTGAAGCCAGTCTTCCTGTTCTTGAGTCAATCGATCTTAACCACTTAAGCCCCGGACCAATTGTCAGCCTAAGGACCAGAGGTCTTTTTACAATTTCGCACTGCACTGCTTTAACTGGTAATTGCGTGGTCATGCAATGTTGTACCCAAACGAAATTTGCGTCCTTTTCTTCCCACAAATAGAGCTTTCTTTTGATGGTATTTGATTGCCTCTGCGATTTTTATTTTTTACGATATAAAAGGAAAAAGACAGAAAATTTTGAAAAAAAAAGATATTTTCTACTTTTTGTTATAAGAAAAATCGAATAAACTAAATTTTAGTCATACATTTAGGCCAAAATGTATTCAGCCACATGTCTTTAGTAAAAAAAATGTCAATAAGCGTATATTTATTGGTTTGCGCAAAAGTTATAGCGTCTACAAACTAGAGTACATTTTCTGGAATTTACATAGCTTTTAATTTATAACTGCCTATCTCATTTCTTGAGGTGCTAAAATGGCAGGGCAGTACAAACCCCCCCCCCCCCCCAAATGACCCCATTTTGGAAAGTAGACACCCCAAGGAAATTGCTGAGGGGCATGTTGAGCCCATTGAATATTTTTTTTTTTTTTTCTTTTGTCCCAAGTGATTGAATAATTACACAAAAAAAAAAAAAAAAGTTTACAAAAAGTTGTCACTAAATGATATATTGCTCACACATGCCATAGTTATATGTGGAATTGCACCCCAAAATATATTCTGCTGCTTCTCCTGAGTACGGCGATACCACATATGTGGGACTTTTTGGGAGTCTAGCCGGGTACGGGACCCCGAAAACCAATCACTGCCTTCAGGATTTCTAAGGGTGCAAATTTTTGATTTTACTCCTCACTACCTATCACAGTTTCGAAGGCCATAAAATGCTAAAATAGCACAACTCCCCCCCCATGACCCCATTTTGAAAAGTAGACACCCCAAGCTATTTACTGAGAGGCATGTTGAGTCCATTAAATATTTTATATTTCCCTAATCGTCTTTCAGGACAGCCACTATGAGAGATAGACTCCTCCTCTTCCTCTGGAAACACTGCGCCAGCCCATAAATTCTTACTTCCCCTGCCGGACCTCAGTTATTAGTGTTTCCTCCGGCGGGGAGACACTGTGCAAGGAACTAGGCCGATCAGTCGGGGAGGCTGTGGCCATTTTGACGTTAAAGAGCCCGGTGGATAGAAGCAGGGGCTTCGTTTTAAAAAAGCCGGGTTCAAACCGTTCGCAACCAACGTCCGCGTGTCGGACGGGTCGAACGGTTTACTTACCTTCACCAGGTACTGCCACCCCTTCCGAGTCGAGCGCGGCTTCAGGTCGTGGGGGACTCCTATCGCGTCTACAGGGACGCAGCTGGCAAGCCGTTCGGATGATTTCCCTGTACGGGGGTACAGTCCGCCTCCTTTTTTTCTTGAACCGAGCGGGCCGAACGACGGGCGACGTCGTATCCGGCGGAAAACGAAGGCTTGACCTCGATCGACTTCCGGTTCCGGGTCGTGGAGCTGATAGGAGGGCCGGGCACAAGCTGGAGATGAGTTCAGAACGCGCGCAGGCAGCGTGGAACTCGGTGTTAAGCAGCCACCTGCAGTCATGTCGGAAGCCGAGGCTCAAACGTCCGACTCTGTCTCCAGCATTCCTAAGGTAAGAGCGCCCTGGGGAGGGGTTCTCTCTATCTAGGATCCCCCCACCCCAATGTATGGTTCTATCATGGGTGGGGGGGCAGACCCCCTGGGTGGCCAGGGGGGAGGGGAGGCTCAGATCCCTTCGTTTTATAAAAAGGGTCTAGTGCACTCCCAGGGTTGTATCCCGAGCTTTTGATTGACTCTGTTTTTTCTGTTTTTTCTTTTTCCTTTCTTTTAGAAAGCTGCGGAAAAAACTAGGTCTACGCATAGCTCTAGAAGGAAGTGTGCCTCCTGTAGGGACATTTTAGGGGAATCTTGGACCAAAGTGTTGTGCAAAGGCTGTATTGACTCCCTTGTTAGGGAAAGGGAATCTGAACAGGAGTCAGGACTAGCAGCTTCAGTTAAAGAGCTCTCGTCCACCTTCTCTTCTTTTAGGTCCCTTTTTGAAAAATTCCAGCTTCCCACGGGTCCATCTCCCCAGGATACAACCCCACCTCTAGCACAGAGTTCTGCCCCGGTCCAACCCCCTAGTGTAGGGGGGACAGAGGTTGCAGGCCCTTCAGGGACAGATAGGGAACTTCCAGACAGTTCCTCTTCTGATTCCGAGGAGGGTTCCGAGGGGGACCAGGATGGGTCCAGGAAAGCCTCCAGATATAAGTTATCCCTTGATGAGGTAGAGGACCTCTTAAAGGCAATTTATACAACCCTCGGTATCCAGACGGATAAAAAGCCCCTTACCCTGCATGACCAAATGTATTCTGGTTTGGGGGAGCCAAAGAGAAGGGTGTTTCCAGTACACGATGTGTTAATGGAAACAGTTAAAAAGGAGTGGCAGGATCCGGAGAGAAAACCCTTTTTATCCAGATCCCTCAAAAGAAGGTTCCCATTTTCAGAGGACCCGGCATGCCTTTGGAATAAAAGTCCCAAGTTGGATGCCGCTTTCTCCCAGATCTCCAGACACACAGACTTGGCGTTTGAAGACATGGGGGCGTTGGCAGATGTCATGGATAAAAGGATTGACTCTCTGCTTAAAAAGACGTGGGACTCGGCCATTGGCAATCTTAAGCCTGAAATGGCAGTTACAGTTGTGGCTCGCAATTTAGAGCACTGGCTCTCACAGATCCAACAACATATTGAGGCAGGCACAGATAAGGAAACCATTCTGTCATCCTTCCCTACTATGCTGCGAGGGATCTCTTACATAGCAGATGCCTCTGCTGAGTCCGTCCGCATGTCGGGCAGAACGGCGGCTCTAGCCAATTCGGCCAGAAGGGCCCTCTGGCTAAAAACATGGCCAGGGGATAATGCCTCCAAGATAAAACTTTGTGGGATTCCCCTCACGGGGGACCTCCTTTTTGGCCCAGGGCTAGAGACGGTTCTAGACCGGACAGCGGACAGGAAAAAGTCCTTTCCTCTCAAACGGAAAATCCCTGTACCAACAAAGAAGGGGTTTCGTCCGCAGGGGCGTAGTGAAACCTCTAAACCAGAGACAAAAAAGAAAACCTGGCCCCAAAAAGGCAGGGGCAGAGGAGGGGCGATTTTTCGCCCTCCTATCCAGCCCAGTAAAACCCAGTGACAGTCCAACTACAGTGGGAGGAAGACTGGGGGCCTTTCTTCCACAGTGGGAAGCAATATCCCCCAATCAATTTATTTTAGGGGTAATAAGAAGGGGGTACCTCTTGGAATTCCTAAGACCACCCCCTCAAAGGCTCCTTGTCACGCATCTACCCAGGTGCATGGTAAAGGCCGAGGCCTTGCTAGAAGCTCTGAGGGAGTTAGAGAATCAGGATGTTATTCGCAAGGTCCCGAGAGCAGAAGAGGGAAGGGGGTTTTATTCTCACGTCTTCATAGTAAAAAAACCCTCAGGGAAGTTCAGGCTGATTCTGAACTTAAAGCCTCTAAACGCTTCAGTGACATACAAGAGATTCCGCATGGAATCGATCTTTTCAGTAAAAGCGCTCCTGCCCCACAACTGTTTCATGGTGTCTCTGGACCTAAGGGACGCGTATTTGCAAATCCTTATAGCGGAGGCCTCGCAGAAGTTTCTACGCCTTGCCATAGATCTGGGCGGGGAAACAATACATTTTCAGTTTCAGGCCCTGCCATTCGGGCTATCCTCTGCACCCCGCATTTTTACCAAGGTCCTGGCAGAAGCCATGGCCTTTCTTCGGCTCCAGGGGGTATGTGTAATTGCCTACCTGGACGACCTGCTTCTGTTTGCAGCATCCCCAGCTCAGTTGGTCAAGGATCTCAATCTAACCAAAAGGGTCCTTACAGACCTGGGGTGGCTTCTGAACTTGGAAAAATCCAGCCTGATCCCCTCACAACAGATCTCCTATCTAGGTTTTCTGTTGGACTCAACACTGTTGAGAGTTTTTCTGCCAAAAGAAAAGGTACAAAAACTGGACAGTGCGGTGGCCTCTCTTCAAAACAACCAGCTGGTTTCCATAAGGGTTCTGATGTCAGTACTAGGTCTCCTTACATCCACCCTTCCAGCAGTACAGTGGGCAGGGCTACACTTTCGTCCCCTACAAACCTTCATCCTAGGGGTGTGGGACCACAGTCAGGAGGCCCTAGACACCCTGGTACATATTCCCCTCCAGGTAAAAAGATCCCTCTGGTGGTGGAGGAAAGTGACAAATCTGTCGCAGGGTCGTCTGTGGCTCATCCCGGTTTCTCGGGTAGTAACCACAGATGCAAGTGGAAAAGGTTGGGGGGCACATCTGGGTTCCCTTCTAGCCCAGGGCACTTGGGAAGACGACGAGTTGACTCGATCGTCCAATTGGAAAGAATTGAGGGCAGTGGGACTAGCCCTCAGATTCTTCAAAAAGGAGCTTCAGGGTCACCACATTCAGGTGCGGTCGGACAATTCGTCCGTAGTGGCCTATCTGAACAAACAGGGTGGCACCAGAAGCGGAACCCTGTTGTCTTTAGCAACAGAGATTCTGTCCTGGGCCGAGACCTACACCCTTTCGCTCTCAGCCGTTTTCCTGAGGGGAGAGAAAAACGTAGTAGCAGATTTTCTCAGCCGAAAGAAGCTGAGGGAGGGCGATTGGGTTCTCAACCAGGAGGTCTTCAATCTCATAGTAAAGAGATGGGGGGTCTCCGGAGGTGGACCTGTTCGCGTCCAAAGACAATGCAAAAACCCCCTGTTTTTTCTCCCTAAAAAGGGGAGAGGGAGCTCTAGGGGTGGATGCCTTGAGCCAGGATTGGCATTTCGGAACTTGCTATGCCTTCCCACCTCCAGTGTTGTTGCCAGCAGTTCTGAGGAAGTTTCCGATGGAAAACACATCGCTGATTCTGGTGGCTCCACATTGGCCAAAGAGAGCATGGTTCTCAGTACTAAAACGGTTGGCGATAGAACCTCCCCTGCTCTTGCCCCTTCGGGACGATCTCCTCTCTCAGGGGCCAGTCCTATGCCCACAGGTACACCAGTGGAAGTTAGCGGCCTGGCTACTGAGGAGGGTTTGTTAAAATCTAAGGGATTCTCAGAGAGACTAGTTTCTACCCTTCTGGACAGTAGGAAGAAGGAAACTCGCCAGATCTATGAAAGGGTCTGGTTACGTTTCAACAAGTGGTGCGCAGAGAGCTCTTTCTCTGTACGAAGCTCCTCCGCAGTGTTGGAATTTTTGCAACGTGGGGCAGATAAGGGGTTATCCATCAGTACCCTTAGAGGCCAAGTATCAGCCCTTAGTGTTTTTTTGGAGGATCATTTGGCTACCAATCCATGGGTAGTCAGATTCTTTAGGGCCCTGTCCAGACAGAGACCGGTCCAGGGTCTGTCCTTTCCCAGATGGGATTTATCTTTAGTTTTGCAGAGTTTAACTGGACCCCCCTTCGAACCTTTTGAAGGAGTGTTTTCTGAGAGAGCTTACTCTGAAGACAGTATTCCTGGTAGCAGTAACAACTGCCAGGAGGGTCAGTGAGATGGAGGCCTTCTCAGTCAGGGCTCCCTTTTGTGTTATTTTTCCGGATCGGATAGTTTTAAAGACCGATCCAGCCTTTTTGCCGAAAGTGGCATCCAGCTTTCATAGAAGCCAGGAAATTGTTTTGCCCTCTTTTTGTCCCAATCCCTCCGGTGAGAAGGAATTAAGATTTCATTATTTAGATGTTAGGAGATGTATCCTACACTATCTGGAACTGACCAAGGCATTCAGAAGGTCAGATTCCTTATTTGTTTTGTTTTCCGGGGCCAGGAAAGGTTGTAAAGCGTCCCGGCGCACTATTGCTAGGTGGCTCAGAGTAGCCATTGAGCAGGCTTATTCAGCAGCAGGGAAAGAAATCCCAGTGGGTATTAAAGCACACTCCACTAGAGCTATGGCAGCCTCCCAAGCAGAAAGAGCAGGAGCTACGCCAGAACAGATCTGCAAAGCAGCAACATGGTCCAGCTATTCCACCTTTGTTAAACACTACAGAGTGGATCTGGTGTCGGCAGGTGAGCAAACCTTTGGGCGGAAGGTTTTGCAAGCTGTAGTCCCACCCTAACTGGTAAGTGCTCGCTTATCCTCTCATAGTGGCTGTCCTGAAAGACGATTAGGGAAAATTAGAGTTACGCTTACCGGTAACGTCTTTTCCAGTAGTCTTTCAGGACAGCCCTAGTTCCCACCCGAAAATTGGGGGGAGTCTTACAAAGACCAGAGCGCAGCAAGATAATAGTATTTGATAAATATGTTATTAATGTGTTCTTGTGTCTCCCCAGCTGGCCGGAGGTATTCTCGATATAACTGAGGTCCGGCAGGGGAAGTAAGAATTTATGGGCTGGCGCAGTGTTTCCAGAGGAAGAGGAGGAGTCTATCTCTCATAGTGGCTGTCCTGAAAGACTACTGGAAAAGACGTTACCGGTAAGCGTAACTCTAATTTTTGCCACAAGTGGCAGGAATATTACAATTTTTTATTTTTTTTTGCACAAAATTGTCACTAAATGATATATTGCTCACACACGCTATGGGCATAAGTGAAATTACACCCTAAAATAAATTCTGCTGCTTCTCCCGAGTACGGGGATACCACATGTGGGGGACTTTTTGGGAGCCTAGCCACGTACGGGACCCCGAAAACCAAGCACCGCCTTCAGGATTTAAATATAAAACGCTACCAAAAAAAACTGTTAGCGATCGCAGGCATCAGGCCTGACTCTGCGAACGCTGCAGTTATGTGTTTAGTGTTTTGTAAGTGACATTGATCGATCGATACTGCACTTGGGTGGGCTGGGCGGAGGGGCAAAACGCAGGTGCTAGCAGGTATCTGGGTTGATCCCGCTAACAATGCATTTTTTTGGAACCCTAAACTGCTGGGGACGCTAGTATAGATCAGATACTATACCCCTACAGGAGGTGTATGCTTTGTGCGTGGGTGTTAGCGGTACTGGCACTAACCTAGCGCTGCCTGGGGCGACGCAGACCCTGACCCTAAAACCTAATTGATATCACCCGCCGGCTGATCAGGGGGTTAAACCTTTATTGGGTAATAAATGGTGGGTGCCCTGATGCTATAAAAAGCCAACTAACTAACCAGAGTCACCCGTAACACTTATACGGTGATCACTGGTGAAAGGGTTAACTAGGGGCAATCAGGGGGTTAAAATCTTTATTGGGTAGTATTTGGGGGTCCCTGACACTATATAAAAACCTGACAGGGAACCTAAATAACTAACTGGCTAACCAGCGGCACTTATAAGGTGATCGCTGGTGAAAAGGTTAACTCTAGGGGCAATCAGGGGGTTAAAATCTTTGTTGGGTAGTATATGGGGGTACCTAACGCTATAAAAACCTTAGTGGTGAACATAAAAAAATAACTAGCTACCTAGCGGCACCAGTGACACCAATGCAGCGTTCAGAAAAACGATCGCTTAGTGACACTGGCAAAAGGGGGTGAAAGGGTTAACTAGGGGCAATCAGGGGGTTAAAACCTTTATTGGGTAGTATATGGGGGTACCTAGCGCTATAAAAACCTGGCGGTGAACCTAAAAAAATAACTAGCTACCTAGCGGCACCAGTGACACTAATGCAGCGATCAGAAAAACGATCGCTTAGTGACACTGGCAAAAGGGGGTGAAAGGGTTAACTAGGGGCAATCAGGGGGTTAAAACCTTTATTGGGTAGTATATGGGGGTACCTAGCGCTATAAAAACCTGGCGGTGAACCTAAAAAAATAACTAGCTACCTAGCGGCACCAGTGACACTAATGCAGCGATCAGAAAAACGATTGCTTAGTGACACTGGCAAAAGGGGGTGAAAGGGTTAACTAGGGGCAATCAGGGGGTTAAACCTTTATTGGGGGGGTAGTGGGCTACCCTGGACCTAACACTAACTGCCCTGACAGTTTTTACTGTCACAACTGACACTAAATGCAGTGATCAGTAAATAAATAATCACTGCAATCAGTGACACGGTGACTGGGGGGGTGATATGTGTACCTACATGTCAGTGTAGTGTTTGGTGCACTTACTTTGTGTTCTCCTCGCAGTCCAGTCAAAAAGACCGCCCCGAGGAGGATGACATCACTTCCTCCCTGCCTGTGTTTACACTACACAGGCGGGGGAAGCTTCTCATTCGCCAGGAGCGATTGAGAGGGGATGGCCAGAAACCAACGGCCATCTCCTCATCCCGATCGGACCCCCCACCCGCTGGAAGGCAAGCACGTACATGTACGTGCTTGTGCCTGTCGGTGCCATTGTGCCGACGTACATTTACATGCGGCGGTCCTTAAGTGGTTAAACAAAGCCGTAATGTCGGGGTCTTGGGTTGATTAGAGTGACAGTTGACCCTGTCACTAAACAAAACACAAAACATAAAAAGGCAGTCTGCCAAGTATCACAACATTCCTCAGCCTTGGCCAACTATAAACATAGTAACTTTTTGTCCTTTAGATCAGAGGAATGAACTTCAGCGTGTAAATGAGGGAAGTTTAACCACTTAAACATTAAACCTTTTTCTGACACTTGTTGGTTTCAAGTTAAAGAGGAAGTAAACTCTCCCACTCTGATGCTTCTTTTCATTTAGTCCATTATAATAAGTAATTATCAAACTATAGCCACTGTAATCCAGCCCAAATCGCATATTACTTACTGTTTAAGGAAACTTTAACCACTTCCCGACCAGCGCACGACGATGTATGTCGACAGAATGGCACGGGCAGGCATATTGGCGTACAGGTACGTCCAATATTCAATGCCGCCCTGCCATCGGGAGCGCGCCGCCGCCGGCGCGCTCCTGCGCTGGTCGGGACCCCCGTGAGTCCGGTCGCGGGACCCGCGGACTCGATCGCCGCGGGCATCCCCGCGATCGTCTCACGGAGCGGCCGAATGGAGGAAATGCTGTGTAAACAACATTTCTCCATTCTGCCTAGCAACTAGTGACGCTGATATCTGCTCCATGTGATTGGAGCAGAGATCAGTGTTCATTAAATGAAAGCCCAACCCCCCCACAGTTAGTAACACACCCCTAGGAACACTTAACCCCTACACTGCCACCCACTGGTTAACCCTTTCACTGCCAGTGTCATTTACACAGGAATCACTGCATTTATATAGCAGTGATTACTGTATAAATGACAATGGTCCCAAAAATGTGTCAAAAATGTCCGATGTGTCCCCCACAATGTCAGTCACAATAAAAATCGCCCCCATTACTAGTAAAAAAAAAAATAATAAAAAATTATTAATAAAAATGCTATAAAACTATCCCTATTTTGTAAACGCTATAACTTTTGCGCAAACCAATCAATAATTTCTTATTGCGATTTTTTTTTTTTACCAAAAATATGTGGAAGAATACGTATCGGCCTAAACTGAGGGAAAAAAATGTTTTTTTATATATTTTTGGGGGATATTTATTATAACAAAAAGTAAAAAATAATGCGTTTTTTTTCAAAATTGTCGCTCTCTTTTTGGTTATAGCGCAAAAAATAAAAACCGCAGGGGTGATCAAATACCACCAAAAGAAAGCTCTATTTGTGGGAAAAAAAGGACGTCAATTTTGTTTGGGAGCCACGTCGCACGACCGCGCAAATTGTTAGTTAAAGCGATGCAGTGCCGAATCGCAAAAAGGGGTCTGGTCTTTGACCAGCAAATTGGTCCGGTCTGTAAGTGGTTAAAAAAACTTGTCTCTGGGGGTTAAGTTTTGTTTTCTGAGTCCATAGTGGAGTGTATTTCTGCCCTTACATTGAGTACTTCCTGTCCTGGTAACCAAGCCTCCTTCTCAATCCATTGTTTCTATGGCAACCCTGCTTCCCTGTTCATAGCTAATTTGTTTTATTTCATAGTATTTACTTATGCCATTACCTAGTAGTGTTTGCCTTTGTCAGTCTTATCGGCTTCAGCTGATCAGATTGCAGTAATGCTGTCCCATACCCTGCTTTACACTGCATGGATGTCACATGGGGTGTAAGAGGAAGCTCTCATTCTCCTGGGATTTCAGTGTTGTGTGCTGTAGGAAGTCCTGATAATAGATGGACAAAGTACACAGAGTGTGCTGTAAATCAGGGGAGATCTGGGCATGCTCAGTGACGTTATTCTAAAGAACAAAAAGAATTACAATACTAAGTAAGGCGATGTCTAAAAGCAGTGTTCATTAGGGGGTTTTATGCTGATTTACATGGGACAATGTTGTGGGGGAGAGTTTACAACCACTTTAAAATCATTATTTTATGCTTGAAAATTAGGTAGAACCCCCAAACATTAGAGACCCTAGAGAATAAAATGGTGGTTGTTGCAATATTTGATGTCATACTGTATTTGGGCAGAAGTCTTTTCAAATGCAATTTTTTGGGGGGAAAAAACACACTTTAATGAATAAAAAATAAAAAAAATAAACACAGTAAGCCCAATTTTTTTTGTATAATGTGAAAGATGATGTTACGCCGCAAGAATTGTGAGAGAATCATGATCTTTATTCTAAGCAAAACAAATCACGATTCTCATTTTAGCCAGAATCGTGCAGCTCTAATAGAAAGTAGGTTCTGCGGTTTTCAATGGCATAGTTCACACCAGTGTCTTCAAGTTCCAGAAAAAAAGAACATGCTGCCTTTTACCTGCACTGGACTGGAATGCTGTAAAATGCATCAAAAACGCAATGGAACACACCGGAACGCACATGTCCATGTGACTATAGAGTCACACATATTGGAGTATATACAGAGAGCTGGGTCATGTGACATCTGCATATCAGTTATTAAAAAAATGTACTTAGATTTTTATTTTTTATGTTAAAAATAATTAGTGCCGTCATCCATGTTTTGAAATAGAAGCGACAATGTAAATGAAAGTGTGTGTGTTTTAATATATATGAGTACCCATGATGTGATCAGTTTGCGTTTTATTTTTTATTATATACTGGAATGGCTGGGCTTGGTGGAAGAGAACTCTGTGGCACTCCACATCATTTCCTAATCCTTTCTGGGCACCACATAGAACTACTCAACACATCCATCCATTGGCAGTGTCAGCGCTTTCATTGAGTGGATATGTGGGTGGTGTATGGGGAGTAGTTTAAGAGATTAGAACATAGGGGCAGAATTAGATTAGTACTGCCCACTGCTCTTTAATACTGGTGGTGGGGATATTACACATGAAAAGTGAAGGGACCCGCCACCCTGATGAACATGGAGCAGCGACAATTGTCCGGTCTTTTCAGCAGGAAGTTTTAAAGGGCCTCTGAGGCCTGACTTTTAAGAATGATACGAGGAGGATGGTGCTTTTGTAAGGTAAATGGAGCTAACATTACTACTAGGTATCGATGTGCCCATCAGACTACTAAAGATAGATTTTGCCCGGAGTGGGGCTTTAATGGAATATTGTAGAAAATGTAAGTTGTATGCGAAATTCTGTGTGGTGATACGTTGTCTTTTCATCCCTCCAGGCCCGAGCTCTACTGCAAACCGCGGCGGCCCTGGCCCCTCATATGTACGAGCCACATTTCAACTTTGCTTCTATCTCCGACAACGTGAGTATCTGGATTGGAAAATATGGCAGCTGGTTTATTAATTTAAAGCTAATGTAGAGGTTACCCAGTGGGAAGTGTTAGTTCATTAAGTAGACAATGCAAGACTAAATTAAACTTTATAATGAACACCGCGCTTGGCATTATCAGGAAGTATTGGCTGTCAAAGATTAATTCCAGGAATTCAGCAACGTAGCAAAAAGTGAAGGCATACTGAGTTAAAGCAGCGCTCCGCACCCCTTTTAGGGGGGAATGGGTACCTAGTTTTGACAGCTACCCGCTCCCCCCCAAAAGTTTGGCCCCCCTCCTTCCCCACAACCTTCTGGGACCTCACAGGTCCCAGAAGACTATGGCCCATTCACAAAGCTCATTGTGCTTCGTGCAGTAGGAAACTGGCTGTGAAGCCACAAGGCTTCCCTGCTGGTTTTCTTTAGTCAATATGGCCCAGAGGATCTCAAACTCCATCATGCTCACCAGACGAGCCTCATTTTCTTTCTCCCCAAGTCTTCCCCACTCCCCTATCACCATCCTTCACTTTTCCACAATGCAGTACTTATTCCTCCTCCTTTTTATAATTGTTTTAAAATATTGAAATAAAGTATTTGGCGCTATACATGTTCATAAAAAACTTTGCACAAAGAATAAATATACAGTGCATCAAGCTTAAATGTGCACACTAATGAAAGAAATTGTCATAATAGCAAGTAAAAAAGTCCATAAGTGATAAATTCCCAACTTCCCAATACCAAATCAAAATGCTCTGAGATATAACTTCTAGTTCTTCCACCACGAGTTCTCAGTATGAAGATGGCCACTCACCAGAGATGTTTGACCCCTTTTTACAGGATGGTCAAAAAATGCCTTTGGAACACCAGATTGGTTCCGCTAATAGCCTAAATCCAGTCCAATGGCCACTCGCGATGGAACTAGGATGTAAAAAATTACTCCATAGGAGACACGGATAAAAGTCTTATTGTATAGTAATTTCTAGGAATCTAGGAGCTGCAAGGCATGTAGAATGCTTATGTTAATGTGCAATTTCCAATATGTTGGTAGAACCACTAGAACCATGGCAAAAAGAGTGGGAGAACATATAGACAACATATAAAAAATGGGTTTAAACGCCATAGTGTATACAATTATTTTAGGTTGATGCACAACAAGGACCCCTCCCTACTCCGGTTCTGGGGTATTGATGGGGTTCGCCAGCATTGGAGAGGTACGGACATGACTAAAAAAGTGTTGCAGATGGAGATATAGACTTCAATCTCTCCAGCCTATGTGATTAAACATAGATAATGATTATAAAATGTTTTTTAACTGATTTATTGATTGCAGTAATCTATTTTATTGGTTGTATTCGATTTTCAGAACATGTATAGCTCCAAATCCTTTTATTTCAATATTTTACGCAGTTTAGTGATTTTCTTCACTTTTAAAGGGGCAGCTGTTTGATATACAGTGGGGCAAAAAAGTATTTAGTCAGCCACCAATTGTGCAAGTTCTCCCACTTAAAAAGATGAGAGAGGCCTGTAATTGTCATCATAGGTATACCTCAACTATGAGAGACAAAATGTGGAAACAAATCCAGACAATCACATTGTCTGATTTTTGAAAGAATTTATTTCCAAATTATGATGGCAAATAAGTATTTTATTCACCTACAAACAAGCAAGATTTCTGGCTCTCACAGACCTGTATCTTTTTTAAGAGGCTCCTCTGTCCTCCACTCATTACCTGTATTAATGGCATCTGTTTGAACTTGTTATCACTATAAAAGACACCTGTCCACAACCTCAAACAGTCACACTCCAAACTCCACTATGGTGAAGACCAAAGAGCCGTCAAAGGACACCAGAAACAAAATTGTAGACCTGCACCAGGCTGGGAAGACTGAATCTGCAATAGGCAAGCAGCTTGGTGTGAAGAAATCAACTGTGAAAGCAATAATTAGAAAATGGACGACATACAAGACCACTGATATTCTCCCTCGATCTGGGGTTCCACACAAGAGCTCACACCGTGGGGGTCAAAATGATCACAAGAACGGTGAGCAAAAATCCCAGAACCACACGGGGGGACCTAGTGAATGACCTGCAGAGAGCTGGGACCAACGTAACAAAGGCTACCATCAGTAACACACCACGCCGCCAGGGACTCAGATCCTGCAGTGCCAGACGTGTCCCCCTGCTTAAGCCAGTGTCTGTCTGGGCCCATCTGAGGTTTGCTAGAGAGCATTTGGATGATCCAGAAGAGGATTGGGAGAATGTCATGTGGTCAGATGAAACAAAGTAGAACTGTTTGGTAGAAACACAACTAGCCATGTTTGGAGGAGAGAGAATGCTGAGTTGCAACCAAACACCATACCTACTGTGAAGCATGGGGGTGGCAACATTATGCTTTGGGGCTGTTTCTCTGCAAAGGGAACAGGACGACTGATCCATGTACATGAAAGAATAAATGGGGCCATCGATCGTGCGATTTTTGAGTGCAGACCTCCTCCCATCAGCAAGGGCATTGAAGACCCACCACCCAGGCAACAAAGGAGTGGCTGCGTCCTGGTCGCCAGATCTCAACCCTATAGAAAACCTTTGGAGGGAGTTGAAAGTCTGTGTTGCCCAGCGACAGTCCCAAAACATCACTGCTCTAGAGGAGATCTGCATGGAGGAATGGGCCAACATACCAGCAACAGTGTGTGGCAACCTTGTGAAGACTTAAGCCGCATACACACGTGGCGGACTGTCTGGCCAACTTAGTCCGTCAGACAATCTGACGGACAGTCCGTCATACTTTCGAATGAACGGACTTGCCCACACACGGCACTTTTTGAGCGGACTAATACGGCGGACTAAGTCCGCCATACTATCCGCCCTACTTTTGAAATGAACGGACTCGCCCACACACGCGGAGGAAAGTCCGCTCATTTCGAGCGCGTCTCCAGGTAGGCGGGGCCCGCGAAGGAGACGTCGCTGGCCCCGCCGCCTGGTATGGACTTAAAGGGGAACCCCAACGCCGAAAAAAAACGGCGTGGGGGTCCCCCCTAAGTCCACAACAGACCCTTGTCCGAGCACGCTACCCGGCCGGCCAGGAAAGGGGGGCGAGCGAGCGCCCCCCCTCCTGAGCCGTACCAGGCCGCGTGCCCTCAACATGGGGGGTGCCTTGGGGAAGGGGGGGGCCGCGCGGCCCCCCCACCCCAAAGCACCTTGTCCCCATGTTGATGAGGACAAGGGCCTCTTCCCGACAACCCTGGCCATTGGTTGTCGGGGTCTGCGGGCGGGGGGCTTATCGGAATCCGGGAGCCCCCTTTAATAAGGGGGCCCCCGGATACCGGCCCCCCACCCTATGTGAATGAGTATGGGGTACAATGTACCCCTACCCATTCACCTGTAAAATAAAAGTACCAAAAAAAACACAACACACAAGATAAAATACTTTATTGCACAGCTCCAGGGGTCTTCCGTCTTCGGGGGTCTTCTCGCCGGACTCCTCCGCTATCTTCTTGTAGCTCTTTTGCTAGCGGAGGAGTCCGGCTTTCTTCCTCGCCGCCGGCCTCTTCTCCCGACTTCGGGGGTCTTGTCCCCCTCTTCGGTTCTTCTGCCGGGCCACCGCGCCTTCTTATAGCTCTTTTACAGGCAGTGGCCCGGTCTTCTGTCGCCGCCGTCGCCTTCTTCTTCTTCTCCTTCTCCTTCTCCTTCTCCAGGAGATGTTGCCTCGACGCTCTCTCCGGCCGGAATGCCAGGGACGCGCTCCGCTGCCACTTATATAGGGACAATGGGGCGGTGTCACATGGGGACTATGACATCGTAAGGGGGCGGGGTCACCATGTGACATAAAGCCATGTGACACCGCCCCATTGTCCCTATATAAGTGGCAGCGGAGCGCGTCCCTGGCATTCCGGCCGGAGAGAGCATCGAGGCAACATCTCCTGGAGAAGAAGAAGAGGAAGAACGGAAGGCGGCGGCGACGGCGGCGACGGCGGCGACAGAAGACCGGGCCACCGCCTGTAAAAGAGCTATAAGAAGGCGCGGTGGCCCGGCAGAAGAACCGAAGAGGGGGACAAGACCCCCGAAGTCGGGAGAAGAGGCCAGCGGCGAGGAAGAAAGCCGGACTCCTCCGCTAGCAAAAGAGCTACAAGAAGATAGCGGAGGAGTCCGGCAAGAAGACCCTCGAAGACGGAAGACCCCCGGAGCTGTGCAATAAAGTATTTTATCTCGTGTGTTGTGTTTTTTTTGGTACTTTTATTTTACAGGTGAATGGGTAGGGGTACATTGTACCCCATACTCATTCACATAGGGTGGGGGGCCGGTATCCGGGGGCCCCCTTATTAAAGGGGGCTCCCGGATTCCGATAAGCCCCCCGCCCGCAGACCCCGACAACCAACGGCCAGGGTTGTCGGGAAGAGGCCCTTGTCCTCATCAACATGGGGACAAGGTGCTTTGGGGTGGGGGGGGCCGCGCGGCCCCCCCTTCCCCAAGGCACCCCCCATGTTGAGGGCACGCGGCCTGGTACGGCTCAGGAGGGGGGGCGCTCGCTCGCCCCCCTTTCCTGGCCGGCCGGGTAGCGTGCTCGGACAAGGGTCTGTTGTGGACTTGGGGGAACCCCCACGCCGATTTTTTCCGGCGTTGGGGTTCCCCTTTAAGTCCATACCAGGCGACGGGGCCAGCGACGTCTCCTTCGCGGGCCCCGCCTACCTGGATACCCGCTCGAAATGAGCGGACTTTTCTCCGGGCGGGAAAAGTCCGCTCATTTCAAAAGTACGGCGGACTGGCACACACACGGGCGGATTGTCCGCCGAAATGCGAGTCCAGCGGACAGTATTTCCAACATTCCAAAATACTTAGTCCGCCAGACGGCACGCTGAAAAAGTCCGCTGAAGCCCACACACGAGCGGACTGTCCGCTGAAATGTGTTTTGGCGGACTAAGTAGGCCAGACAGTCCGCCCGTGTGTAAGCGGCTTTACAGAAAATGTTTGACCTCTGTCATTGCCAACAAAGGATATATAACAAAATATTGAGATGAACTTTTGATATTGACCAAATACTTATTTTCCACCATAATTTGCAAATAAATTCTTTCAAAAATCAGACACTGTGATTGTCTGGATTTGTTTCCACATTTTGTCTCTCATAGTTGAGGTATACCTATGATGACAATTACAGGCCTCTCTCATCTTTTTAAGTGGGAGAACTTTCACAATTGGTGGCTGACTAAATACTTTTTTGCCCCACTGTATGTTCTCATCCCCATAGGGCACCATTATTGGTACATATTTTTTAATATTGTTTGTCTCAAACCTTATTCTTCTAGTGCAGTGATGGGGAACCTTGGCACCCCAGATGTTTTGGAACTACATTTCCCACGATGCCCTACTACACTGCAGAGTGCATGGGCATCATGGGAAATGGAGTTCCAAAGCATATGGGGGTGGCAAAGTTCCCCATCACTGTTCTAGCGTGACCCCGTCCCCTTCATCAGCAGTGTTGTGGTTTCTATTCTGATAGGTCTGTACTAACTGACACCACTTTCAATTGCAGAAACATGGTCAGGGCCGTCTTTAAGGCAGGGCAAAAGGGGCAGCTGGCCTGGGCCCCATCATTGTTGTGGGGCCCTTAGCAGCTGCCTCATACTTGCCAACTATCCCAGTTTAAATTCCCTTGTCCCTTGAAGTTTTAGTCCAGTGCTGTGTCCTGATAACTCAGTGTGAAGTTCTGTTACTAATTCTGCTTAGCTCTGCCCTGTTGCTGTATACAGATGACTCGCCTGAAAACCCTGTGTTTACATGTAAATAATCTGCATTGTTATGTAAATAGCGGCAGCATTAATATGTAAATAGCCGTGGCCCAGCGTCATTGATATGTAAATAGAGGCAGCATTTTTATATATATCGTGCCCCCTTGAGGTCATATCCACTAATCACTTCTGCTGAATGCTGCCCACTGGGGGAGGTAAAGGGGCATGCTTGCAGGTCTTACCTACAACTGTGGTCATTAAGCCTATAATCAGCCTGTTCTGCAGAGGTAATCAAATTGGAGATGGAACCCTTTTTCAGAATAACATGGTGCCACAGTGCCGTGAATTTTGGTGCATGTGAAAACGCACATCTCCGCATATGCGGGAGGGTGTCATTAAAAAAAATAATGGAACTGCTGAGTTGAGTTGAGAGGTATCTTGATATAGCATGCTCTTACTCCGAAGGGTTCCCAAGCGCTTGACTAGTGCCAATTTGGAAGGGAGCCAATTAACTTACCAGCATGTCTTTTAGAGTGTGGGAGGAAACCCACGCAGGCACAGGGAGAACATGCAAACTCCAGGCAGATTGTGTCATGGTCAGGATTCAAACCGGCGCCCCTTTTTTCTGCTAGGGGAAAGTGCTACCCACTACACCACTGTGTATCTACTAAAGGGCAGCATGTTTGTGTGGTGCCAGAAAAGCCATTTCGCATGCGTTCCCGACACACACAAATGTGAATGCAGGCTAAATGTCTCAGTTGCATTGGTGGTCAGTGTAAATCTTCTCATTACATTTGGGCTTGGTGTACAACCCTTTTTCATTCACGCCAGTGGCCAGTGTGAAGGTCCCCTTTACATTAGTGGTCAGTGTAAATCCCCATTACATTGGTGGCCAGTGTAGAAACTCTACTTTATATTTGTAATCGGTAAAAAAAAATCCAAATTTGCATTTGTGGTCAGTTTCAAATCCTTACTTACATTAGTGGTCCATGTAGATGCCCCCTTTAAATTGGTGGTGAGTGTAAATCCCTCCTTACAATGGTGACCAGTGTAGAAATCCCCCTTTATTGGTTGTTGATGTAAAATCCCCCATTACATTGGTTGTCAGTGTAAATTCTCCATTACATTGGTAATTAGTGTACATTTCCTTTTACATTGGTGGTAAGTGTAAATCCCCCTTTACATTGATGGTCATTGTAAATCACCCCTAAAGCCCCATACACACTATCAGATTATCTGCTGAGTTTTTCCTTCAGATTTACCAAAACCATGTAGTAGAAGGGCCTGCCTGATTGCATACACATTGAAACTCCTAAGGTTTGTCCTCATATTATATGGTTTTGGTAAATCTGAAGGAAAAACTCAGCAGATAATCTGATGGTGTGTATGGGGCTTTACATTGTTGGTCAGTACAAATCTCCTTGACAATGTTTGTGTATATTCCCCCTTACAGGGAGGTCATTGTATATTATTCCCCTTTACACTGGTGGTTCGTGTAAATGCTCTTATTACATCTGTGTCAGTGTAGAAATCCCTCTTTATATTGGAGGGTGGCGTAAAATCCCCTGGTACATGATGTTTCAGAATTTGCCACAGGTGTACTGCCTCCTAACTAATCCCCACCACTGCCACTGATCCCATCAACCTCACAGTTTTGCCACTGATTACCCCCCCCCCCCCCCCCCCAGCACTGCCACTGATTTCAGGAGTCCTAGAGTTGCAAGGCATTTTCTGTCTATTGATGGGTCCCCTCACCTTCCCAGTCCATGGTGTGCAGCAGTGAGGAGATGATGTGCTATAACCTTTAGCAACCAATCAGTGAGCAGTAATGATGTGTACTAACTTCTTGCAGCCAATCATTAAGCAGTAAGGATATGCAGTAACATCTAGCAACCCATCCGTGAGCAATAATGTACAGTAACCTCTTGCAACCAATTAGTGAGTGGTAAGGATGTCCAGTTACCTCTAGCAACCAAAAAACAAGAAGTAGTCATGTGCTGTAACCTCTGTCAAATAAGTGAGCCATAATGTGTGTTGTAACCTTTAGCAGCCAGTCAGTGTGCGGCAATGATACACTGTAACCTCTGTCAAGCAAGCGCAATTGTAGCCTGATTTTATTCAGTAAACTATTTTTTTGTATGTCTCGGAGCACAAATGTTTGCCCAGGGTCCAATCCATAATAAAGATGGCCCTGAACATGGTTACAATTTAATGTTTGTGTTTCAGGTCGGAGACCTCCAGAGCAGTTATGTGGCAGCGCAGAGGTCAGAAGCCGCCTTTCCTGAACATGTGGAGACCCAGCAGCTCCTCGAGAAGCTGAGGCAGCATTTCGCCATGATCTGAGCCGTCCTGCACACATGGCAGATAATAGGCGCTGAGTAGCACCGACAGGCAGAGTAGTGAAAATGATGCAAAGCTAATCTCTGATCGTTGTACTGGCAGCTGAGGGGACACTGTAACAGGGTCCTGTAAAGCCAGAAAGAAATGAGTAACACCTGTATAGACCTTTTCTGTGGTTATAACAGAGAATGTGTCCCATAGGTTCCACTATAGCTTTAGGAAATGCTCCATTTTAGGTTTTGCTGGTCTTTATTATTAGCGTGTCTTGCTGTGTTTTTGAACATGGCAATAATGTGCTTTAAAAAAAAGCAAAAAGGTTCCCATTTAATGAACACACTTGACACTTTGGGGGAGATTAATTATATCTGGAGCACTCAGAATCTGGTGCAGCTGTGCATGGTAGCCAATCGGCTTCTAACTTTAGCTTGTTCAATTAAAGAGCAACGCCACTTTTGTTGAAGGAGAAAAAAAAAAAAGTATGATCCGTCTTTTTTTCTAGGCTACTGACACTCGGGAATGTGGGTGAGGGGGTCAGGGGCTTGTAGTGAAGGATACAAACTCAGAAAGCAAGTTGTCCATTAAAACAGACCCAAAATAAGTGTAGATTTGAAAGCACTGGCCTACGGAGAACACCAACAAGCATTGACCTGCTGCAGAATTTCCTCATTTTCTGCTAAGTCTTCTTGAAACTGGTGCAAGTTTAGCACTGAGGTCAGGAGGTCACCAGCACTCCAAGCATACATTTGTAAGGTATTTTTTTTGCCACAAAATAATGTTGCATAGGTTAAATGGCCAACGTTTTGTGGCTTCATAGGATCCCGTATCTCAGGACAACTCGGTGACAATTGACACACAACATAGAGTGGAACTCAACTGTATCTGATCACCACAAGCTGAAAACACAATTGTATTCATTTCTAGTATTGCCATCCCCAACCCATTTCCATCCATGTCTCTATGCTTTATTTTGTTGAGAAATCATTTTGAAAAACACCCCTTAACATTTCTAGCCACGGCCATCTTGAGTAAGGGCTGATGATTCATGTAGGATTTACTTTTATTTATTATTATTTAAGGTACTTGTATAGCACCGTCAATTTACACAGCGCTTGCTTTGTGGGCAATCAACAGAAGGGAGGGGCCAGGAGCATCTGCGAGGGACCTGAGAAGAGGAGGATCTGGGGCTGCTTTGTGCAAAATCATTACACAGAGCAGGTAAGTATAACATGTTTGTTAAAAAAAACAAAAAACTTTAGTATCACTTTAAACCCAAAAGCAAACATTTTATTATATTACAGCTTACCAATTCTTGGATGTGAGGACTGCATTGGTTTACTTCTGTAGGCTTTTTTTTTTTTTTCACCTGGTTCTAGCCACTAAGTCTGTTTTTCAAAAGGAGACTCTCCAGCAGAATGTATCAGTTACAGAGATGAGAGCAAACCATTTACTACAGACGGGTGCTTACAATGATCTGCTTTTATAAACATAAAACCTTTATCCCAATAGAAAAAAAAAAGTTTCCTGTAACTGATTATAAAGCATTAGCTGGAGGATGGCTTAAATTTGTTAGTGTATCTAAATCTGTTAGTACATCTTACAGGGGGGGGGGGGATCCCCCAAACTGAAAATGCTGCTGTCTGCTTTGCTTCCTTTGCTCCTTCTTCCAGAGCAGGGCCCTCTAATACAGGAGGGGTATTACTGTCCAAATGACCGGGTAAAAACGGGGGGGAAAGCTTAAAAATGAATGCATTTTTGGGTTTAATACTGCTTTAACCACATGCTGACCAGCCGCCGCAGTTGTACTGCGGCAGCATGGTTCGGCTGCGCAAATTGCCGTTATGCTACATCGGTAGCATAAGCGGCCACTAGTTTCCAGTTCTCTGAGCAGGGAACTGACAAGATCGTCTGTCCATAAAGAGTATGAACAGCGATCTGTTAGTTTCCCTGCACAGTCCCATCCCCCCTTCAGTTAGAACACAAAATAGGATACGTATTAACCCCTCCCCTGCCCACTAGTGTTAACTCCTTCACTGCCAGTGACATTTTTACAGTAATCAATGCAATTTTAGTCGCACTGATTGCTGTATTAATGCCGAAGGTCCCAAAAATGTGTCAAAATTGACGTGTCCGCCATAATGCCGCAGTCACGATAAAAATCACTTAACGCCGCCATTACTAGTAAATAATAAAAAAAAATTAATAAAAATGCCATAAAACTATCCCCTATTTTGTAGACGTTATAACTTTTGCGCAAACCAATCAATATAGCCTTATTGCGATCATTTTTTATTTTATTTTTTTACCAAAAATATGTAGAATACGTATTGGCCTAAACTGAGGGGAAAAAGTTTTTTTTTTTATATATTCTTTGGGGATATTTATTATAGCAAAAAGTTAAAAATAATGCTTTTTTTTTATTTGTCGCTCTTTTTTTGTTTATAGTGCAAAAAATAAAAACTGCAGAGGTGATCAAATACCACAAAATGAAAGCTCTATTTGTAGGGGAAAAAAGACGTCAATTTTGTTTGGGAGCCACGTCGCACGACCGCGCAATTTTCAGTTAAAGTGACGCAGTGCCATCCGGGGCCAGCCAAATGGTCCGGGGCTTAGTGGTTAAATTGTGTGTGTCAATTGTCACGAGTCCCCCTGCAAGGTCCTGAAACGTTGGATAATTCTCCTGTGTGACCTTATGTGTCTATAATAAATTTTGCACATGCTTTGATTCCTAGCACCATCCATTGCAGTACCTATAAGCACCCCCTCCTTAAAGCGGAACTACACCATGTCTGAGCACCACAAACCAAAAACACTATTTCATTCTTTTATTTTTTTTCTATTCTATGTGAACTCCCCCATCCATCCATGTCTGCTTTATTTTGTTGAGAAATCACTTAGAAAAACACCACCCCTCTAGCATTTCTGGCCATGACCTTTTATGCGTAAGGGCGGATGATTCATGCAGCATTTATTTCCTGGAGTTCATCTGCCTTTAGCTCAGACATGCAAGCAGGAGAGAGTACTGAACCGCGAAAAACCCTCCTAAAGACTCCTGGGATGTATGACATCATTTGCCTAGGCCTGGAAACCAGGAAGAAACTGCAGAAATGTAAGAAAAAGAAAAAAAAAGTTTAAAACAAGTAAATATAATATACTTTTCTTACTATTTACTATTGCTAGCAGTAAGGAATAAAAAGTGTCAATGTTGATAGAGAGAGTGAAGTTACACTTTAAAGTGGAACTAAATCCATCGACTTAAAGTGGTTGTAAACCTCAGACATGAAATGCAAACAACGCATAACTCTTTAGAGTGTGTACTTGTGTCAATCCAGAGCACTAAGTATCACTTCTGTCTGCTACCTCCTTCCTCTGCTATCTGCACGAGTCAAAGGTGACAGAGGAGGGAGCCTCCAGCACACAGCCTGTGATCGCCAGCCTCTGCTCTGTTCCTGTGTGGAGGGGGGGGGGGGTGCGTCCCTTCCCTCCAATCAGCTCTCAGAGCTCTCCTCACTCAGTTCTGCAGAGTGTAACTTCAGCTCTCCGCCCCCTTCTTTTTTCTGAACTCGCAGACAAGTTTTAGGCCTCATGCACACTGCATGTTCTAAAAACGCCAGTAGCTTTAGTCAGAGACTGTTTAAAACGCAAGTTTTTAGCGTATTGCAGTGGTTTTTAAGCTTTTTTTAGCATTTGCGTTTTTTAGCAAAACTATACTCTCACAAAAGCTTGTGGCTCAAAAACTCTCAAACACAGGATAGCCGTGTTTTTCAGAGCAACTTTAAAAATGTCCATTGGGCCTTAAAAAAGGCAGAAGGTTTTTTATAACTTCATGCATTCTATGCATGAAGCTAGAAAAAACCTTCAGTGTGCAGCAGCCGCCCTCAACACCCCTAATACTTACCTAAGCCCCATCTCGATCCAGCCATGTTGCACAAGAATCTCGGCTGCCCGGGATTGTCCCTCCTGATTGGCTGAAACACAGCAGTGGGCGCCATTGGCTCCTGCTGCTGTTAATCAAAACCAGTGAGCCAATGAGGAGAGAGAGAGGGGGAGGCCACGGGCCCATGTCTGAATGAACACATAGAGCTGTGGCTTGGCTCAGGTACACCCATAGCAAGCTGCTTGCTGTGGGGACACTTGGCAGGAAGGAGGGACCAGGATCACTGAAGAGGGACCTGAGAAGTGGAGGATCGGGGCAAAACCATTACACAGAGCAGGTAAGTACAACATGTTTGTTATTTTTACACACAAAAAAAAGACTTTAATATCACTTTAACCACTTCAGACCGGACCATTTTGCTGGTCAAAGACCAGACCACTTTTTGCGATTCGGCACTGCGTCGCTTTAACTGACAATTGCACGGTCGTGCGACGTGGCTCCCAAACAAAATTGACGTCCTCTTTTTCCCACAAATAGAGCTTTCTTTTGGTGGTATTTGATCACCTCTGCGGTTTTTATTTTTTGTGCTATAAACAAAAATAGAGCGTAATTTTTTTTAAAAACGCATTATTTTTTTACTTTTTGTTATAATAAATATCCCCCAAAAATATATAAAAAAACATTTTTTTTCCCTCAGTTTAGGCTGATACGTATTCTTCTACATATCTTTGGTAAAAAAGCGATTATTGATTGGCGATCAGCAATTTTTATTGTGACTGCGACATTATGGTGGACGCATCGGACATTTTTGACACATTTTTGGGACCATTGTCATTTATACAATAATCACTGCTATATAAATGCAGTGATTCCTGTGTAAATGACACTGGCAGTGAAGGGGTTAACCAGTGGGTGGCAGTGTAGGGGTTAAGTGTTCCTAGGGGTGTGTTACTAACTGTTGGGGGCTGGGCTTTAATTTAGTGAACACTGATCTCTGCTCCAATCGCATGGAGCAGAGATCAGTGTTCACTAGTTGCTAGGCAGAACGGGAAAATGCTGTTTACAACGGCGTTTCCTCGTTCAGCCGCCCCGTGAGACGTTCACGTGTATGCCCGCGGCGATCGAGTCCACGGGGGTCCCTACCTGCACGCGAGCGTGCCAGCGGCGGCGCGCTCGCGATGGCAGGGTGGCATTAAAGATTGGACCAATATGCCTGCCCGTGCCATTCTGCCAACATACATCGGCGTGCGCTGGTCGGGAACCGGTTAAAATTCTGGACATTGAACGGATGTAGAGAAGGTGGTGCAGCAGATAAACAGGTGCAACTTATTTAGGAGGATTTGTTTCATCACTGTTTTATAATTTCAGTCACTTCACTGGCTATATGGGCAGAGTTTACAACCACTTTCAGGGCTTGTTCACACCATACGTGCATAAAAACCGATGGGTAAACCGCGCAGATTTCACTTGCAGAGACATCCGTTTTCATGCGTGTCAGTTATGTGCCCTGTTCACACCAATGTTGATGTCATGTCTGTTCTTTTTCCCATGCAGAAAACTGCATAAATGTTGCAGATTCCTGTGCAGAACAGATCTGCACATGATACCAGTGTTGTGGTGTGAACAGGGCACATAGAGAACAATTTTTTTTTTTTGTGCCCGTGCAGAACGCGTGCCGAAAAACTGATGTCTCTGCACCATGGTGTGAACAAGGTCGAACGGTTTAAATACATTTTTACGTTCCCAGCATGCCAGGAATGTTAAAGAGGAACTGCAATCTGAACACATCATTTTGTATTAAAAACATGTTTGCCATTCTGAAGCTTCCCTCCAACCACTTTGCATATTATTTTATATATACTGTGATTCTGTACTTCCCAAATATGCTGCAGAAATCTCCCTCCACTGAGTCTGGCTGCAGACATTTTAACTGTGGGCAGCTGAAGCTGCTGCCTGTTCACTTCCTGGATTTTCACAAACACACAGAGGCACACCTCCAGCTCTGCAGCCCTCCTATGACTCTTCCCCCCTCTTTCCCTGGCAAACTCTTAGGAGAGAGAGAGCTGTGCATGATGTCATAAGCCTAGGCTTTTTACCAGACAAGAAACAGGAAGTGGGCTGTATAAGGGATTTACTGCGAGGAAAAACTACAACAAGGTCAGAAGATTTAGTAGATGGAAAGATGAAAAAAATGACAGAAGTTCCACTCTGTCACAATTGCTTGAGATCTGTTACGACACCAGTCATTTGATAGTTTATCAGTTTGGTTGAGCACACATGTGCAGCACCATGACACGTGCAGATCAAACAGAAGCTAAGATGGCAGCTTCCTTGGCTGAAGTGGATAGGAGGGTTTAGTTCCACTATAATTACATCTGGTCCAGCACCACCAGGATTGTGCAGCTCTACATAAGCTTTACTTTGCTTTCCTCTGAGGTCATTCCACATGGAGCACTTTCCTGTCCTTTCAGGTTTTTGAGTGGCAGCTGGTATAGCCGGTACAGTGGGAATTTTGGCACTATGGGAACCGATATGAAGGTCACTATAGACAGAGGCAGAGTGCTGTCAGCTTAGACATTTCCGTCCCCCTTCTAGAAAGCATTTATATGTGGATCTGTGTTTTATGTAAAAGGCACTTATATGTATATTTGTAATTAGAGAATAAATTATTTTAGCATTTGCAATCTGTGATCTGTCCTACTTCTGTGAATGATAAAACATTGCAATGGGGGCGATTTAAACTGATGCACTCAGATTTTGGTGCAGCTGTGCACAGTAGCCAATCGGCTACTAACTTCAGCTTGTTCAGTGAAGCTTTGACCAGAAAACCTGGAAGCTGATTGGTTACTATGCAAAGCTGCACCAGATTCTGAGTGCGCCAGTTTTAGTAAATCTCCCCTAATGTTTCTTTGGGAAGAAATTAGGATAAAGGAGCGCCCAGCAATCAAAGAGGTAAGTACATTTGTATTTTATTTGAAGTTTTTAGGGATTTTAAGGATTTTGATTCTAATAATAATATTTATTTATGGCAAAATATGGCGTCTATCAGAAATGAAGAAATCATGGAAGGAGACTTCCCCTTGACCCCTTGACACAAACTGAGAAACCTTTACAGCATATACCCCCAGTTTACTATCAAGGAGTGGGACAAGAATCTCAAAAAAGGAAACCCCCTAATATAAGTATCCACCCCGGGACCTTGAAAAGAGGTAAAAAAAAATAGAGGAAGAGGGGGAGGCGGGAGAGGTAGATATCCCTGGCCACATCCCTATACAAAGCCAGAGTTTCAGGTTCCCACTTCGAACAGATATGATGTCTTGGCAGAACATACTGGAGGGAATAATTATAACTTCCCTCTATCGTGTCCTTTTTTAGGAAGCGGCGGGGGGGGGGGGGGGGGGGGCAGAGGAGGGGTCGTGGTTACCCTCTCCCCCAGGGGCAGACCACCATCAATGTATTATGCCCCAGTAGCCCAAACCCACAGGGAATCCGAAGTGAGGGATTATCAACACTGGGAGAGGAATGTACCCCAAGCACAAAACCTAAGGAGAAACGGAGTAGAGACTGTAGAGCAGGACGCAGGACCCAACAAAAAAAAAGAATGAGAGAAACAGATTAGGAGGTATCTTCAATTTAAGTAATACCGACTTGTTTGATAAAGAGAAAAACATTTTACATCCGGGATTGAAATGTGGGTTGAAAACACCAATAAGCAAGTTTGATGTATATGTAGATATACATAAATACATGCGGAAATTGAGTATGAAAAAATATTTTTTAAATAAAAATTCTAACCCTGTAAGCACAAATGGGAATGGTGCAGTAAGAATAGGATAGGGTCAGTGACAGCCAGATTAGGTCAATATTTGGATAGATTCCCTCCGAAAAGTGTCACAGAAACTAGGGCATGTCTTAAGGACACTAAAAGTTTGCTACAACTTCTGCAGGATGTTGACCTAACAGGGAAAGGAGAGTTTTTTCTACTCATGTCAGATGTGGCCTCCATGTATACAGTAATTCAACATGAGGATGCACTATTGGCCCTCAATTGGGCATTGAGTAAGAGGGATGATCTGCCACATGGACAAAAGATCTTTTTGCGGAATGCACTCGACTTCTGTCTTGCCTATAACTACTTTTGGTTTAATAACTGTTTCTTCACTCAGAAGAAGGGGGTAGCTATGGGTGCAACGTTTGCGCCGAGCATAGCTAACCTCTTCATGGGGGAATGGGAGGACAAGGCAGTATTCCATCAGAATAGGGGAGAATTACTATTTTACAGACCGTATATAGACGATCTGCTCCTGATTTGGGCAGGGGCGGATCCAGAGTCTAATCTCGGGAGGGGCACTGCTATAAAATATGTTTTTTTTGGGGGCAATTTATATGGGAAATGGCTGGTATTTGTGCTTCAATCATTACGGCACCATGGTTGTTATGGTGTCAGGATGATTGAAGCGCATTATTTCTATTAATACATTGTAATATAAAATTAAATGGTTCAACTCACCATAATGCAGAATCAGTGGGAGCCCTGAGGATGTCACTTGCCATGTCGCCTGCCACCAAATGTGGATTGTCACTTGCCACGTCACTTGTCACCAAATGCGGATTGTTACTTGCCACGTCACCTGCCACACATTGCGGATTGTCACTTGCCACGTTGCCTGCCACACATTGCGGATTGTCACTTGCCACCTCGCCTGCCACCAGATGCGGATTGCCACGTAGCCTGCCACACATTGCGGATTGCCACTTGCCACGTCACCTGCCACACATTGCGGATTGTCACTTGCCACGTTGCCTGCCACACATTGCGGATTGCCACTTGCCACGTCACCTGCCACACATTGCGGATTGTCACTTGCCACGTTGCCTGCCACACATTGCGGATTGCCACTTGCCACGTAGCCTGCCACACATTGCGGATTGCCACTTGCCACGTCACCTGCCACACATTGCGGATTGTCACTTGCCACGTTGCCTGCCACACATTGCGGATTGCCACTTGCCACGTCACCTGCCACACATTGCGGATTGTCACTTGCCACATTGCCTGCCACACATTGCGGATTGCCACTTGCCACGTTGCCTGCCACACATTGCGGATTGTCACTTGCCACGTTGCCTGCCACTTGCCACGTCACCTGCCACACATTGCGGATTGTCACTTGCCACATTGCCTGCCACACATTGCGGATTGTCACTTGCCACGTCACCTGCCACAGATTGCGGATTGCCACTTGCCACGTTGCCTGCCACACATTGCGGATTGCCACTTGCCACGTCACCTGCCACACATTGCGGATTGCCACGTAGCCTGCCACACATTGCGGATTGTCACCTACTGTGTCACTTTTCTGCAATCTCTCTGCTGCACACAGCTTCCTACACAGTGAGGGCGGAACTGGAGGGATGCAGGGCAGTGAGAGAAGATGTCATCTCCCTGCTCCCCTGCCTGCTGGCTTCCTGATTGGCCAGCAGCCCTCCTAAGCCATCCAGCTGCCCCCCCCCCCCCTCACCGTCCACTCAGCGCGGGTACCCGCGGAACCGACCGCGTTTGGACCCGCGGAACCGGCCGTGCGGGTACCCGCGGAACCGGCCGCGATTGGACCCGCGGAACCGGCCCGCTGGTACCCGCGGAACCGGCCCGCGGGTACCCGCGGAACCGGCCCGCTGGTACCCGCGGAACCGGCCGCGATTGGACCCGCGGAAACCAGCCTGCCGGTATTCTCGGGGGGGGGGGCAATTGACCCGTCGCCCCCCCCCCCTGGATCCGCCCCTGGATTTGGGCAGGATCAATTTTTTAGATGTTACCATTTTTCGGGTAATGATACTTTACAAACAAAAGTGTTTTTTTAAATCTACAGGTAGCTTTTTACCAATCCATAATGGGTATCACCCACTATGGTTGAGAAATATCCCTAAGGGTCAGATCATGAGGGTTTAACTTAACTGTTCTACATCCAATGACTTTTTGGCACAGTCCCAGATTTAAAAAAATTGATTTGTGGAAAAAGGGTATAGGCCTCAATTTTTGGATACTATAGTGGAACAAGTGGGTGATTTACCTAGACAAGATGTATTGAGAGACAGGGAAGTGAGGTTGACTGATAACAATCATGAGTGGGGCTTCGTATCAAATTTTCACTCTCAGTACAGAGAAGTGGAATCTGTTATTTTTTTTTTTTTATACTCACTGGCATATCCTACGGCTCGATAAGACATTGCAAAATGAACTGCTATTAAAACCTAAGTTCGTTTATAGAAAGGCACTGAAATTTGGAGACGTAGTAGTGAAAAAGGTTTTGGATCGCCCTAGTCGTCCGCCTACTTTTTGGGACAAAAAAGGTTTCTTCTATTGTAGGAAATGTAAACCTTGCCGAGAAGTATCTTGTCAGATTAGAGGGCTTGATAAATTTGTATCGTCATCCAATAATGAAGAATTCACCATTAATGAATTCATTACCTGTAACACAACGCATGTGGTATATGTGCTGAAATGCCCTTGTGGGTTAATGTATCTTGCATTTTAAGTTGTTTCATAGACCAGCTCCCTCTGGTCTGCTATTTTGGGGTATTGACCATATTAAACCATCCTAGAGATGCTCTAATCTAACACGAGAGCTCTCCAGGCGTGAAACTCAATCGATTTTTTTTGCTGGACACATTAGCCCCCAACTGTTTCATCAGTGATTATTGAGCTCTATATGAGGGAGGTTTTTATTTTAACCTTTTAATCATTTTTGTTTTTATTTAATTAATAATTTCTTTTTATTTCTTTTTTTTTCAAGATCCTACACAATGCAAACTTCCTTTTCTGGGGCTGGAGTAGTTAGGGCCACCTAATAAAGTGATATTTAATTTGCTGCTATTAGAGAGTAATTTTAAAGAAATGTAATGTTTATCTCAGGTTCTTTTTACTTCTAGATTATATAGTTTTAAGCCTAGGAATTATTTAATGACTGTCATGATATCATAAAAGTAAATATAATATAATACTGAGTTTTGTGATTGAGCTGATACTAGCGGTCACATGTTTTTATTTTTATGCTGCATAGTAAATATATGATGTATTTTTTAGACTGTAATGGTCCATAGCACTTTGCCATGTACAATTGGTACGCTATGGAGAATGTGTACCTTCCTACCGTCTGTGATTGTAGCGGTGGATCGGTATGCAGAGTGTTCATTCATAGTAATTGATGATCAGTTATATTCCGGGACGTTACGTCGGTATGCCACACCCATTGAGAAAGTTGGGATGACGAAACGCATCAGCAAGTGACCTATCGACAACCGGAAGTGATGCACAGCTTCCTTGCCTTCCAAGTGCCTGAGGAGAGAAACCGGAAGGGGAGTGAGCGGCGTGTGGTGTCATCCCCCCATCCCCTCAGTGAGTGGCAGGAGTAAAACGGCTCATGACATCTTGCTATCTGGCCAATATTGGAACAAAGACTGTGTATTTTATGAGGACAAGCCTACGTATATGTAGAGTTTTTTTTTTTTTTTTTTTAATTCATAAACAGGACTGGACTATGTGGAGTTTTTTTTTTTCCCTCATATGGTGAGTCTGGATGAACAACCGAATAACTCTAAGACATAAGGAGGCCGAGACATGGGAATTGTAATTGAGGCCCATTGATATCAGAAGTGTGGTGGGTTTGAACCCCTAAGGGGAGCGTGGTGCACATGTGGAGCAATCTGGTGGAAGGGTGCACTATCTTCAGACAAAACGCTGTTACCATCACGTATTAGGACTCTCACTCTCCTATCGCTATCTGATACTGCTTCTTATATTGAGTATTTAGTGTCTCAAAAGGCTGTTTTGTTATATATCGGTCATTGAGTTAAATACTATATACATACATACAAGTCATCATTGTATAGGTGATAATAGCGCTGCTAATGATAAGTGATATTTGATGACATATTTTGTCTATGAATTTTATTGATCATTTTTTAAATAAAAAGAGGTCAATGCGTTTCAGGGGACTAAATTCTCCCCCTTCATCAGGGCTGTTTGGAAAAGTGTAATAAAAAAACTAAAAACAAAGATAAAACTAAATACAGTGGAACCTTGGTTAACGAGTAACGTGGTTAATGATCATTTTGAAAGACTAGCAACTTTTTTTTTTTTTTTTTGTAAAATTCTGACTCGGTTCACAAGTGTTGTCTCACAAAACTAGCAGAATTCAAGCTAATGAGGTATGCAGTACCGCATTTGCCCAGAGGTGCGGGGGCGCCGGTGACACTAGGAACGGTTCAGAGCTACTCAGAAACACACAAATACTCAGTTCCCGAGTGTTTCAGAGTTCAGCCAAACTGTCACCGAGTATTTTTTCGAGGCTCTCCAGCGACCCCCCCCCCACCTCTGGCCACATGCGGTATTGCATGCAATAGAAGTCAATGCGGAACTAATTATCTTCATTCCCATTGACTTCTATGGGGAAACTCGCTTTTATATGCGAGTGCTTTCGATTACAAGCATTCTCCTGGAACGGATTAAGCTTGTAATCCAAGGTTCCACTGTATATATAAATACTTCAAATTAAAGGGTCATAATAAGAAACAATCGCTTACTGAATGCTATTCACAAGTATTGTGTAAAAAAAATATTTAAGCATTATACTGAGGATATCATTTCATGTACATTATAGAAGTAGTATTCAATTGTACTGTCATAATTGTGTGTGAAAAAAACACGTAAAGCTTTACATATATCTGCACATATGTTTTTGTTAGGAAAAACGTTTCAAATTAAAATAAAACTGGATTAAAATGCCCCCCCCCCCCCCCCACAAAAAAATAAATAAAAAATAAAATATATATATATAATAGTAATTGGGAAAAAAATTCAGAAAAAGTGCATGCTGCAATATCGCTTATATATATATATATATATATATATAATATAATATATATATTGTGTTGATTTATAACATTCTTTACAAGCAGATCTCAGCACAAACCTGCTAGCAAACATAGTTGTGGGGTGATCCTGTTGGAGGATGACTTTGGCACATGGATCTAGAGGAATAAACAGATATGCAGTGTAATACCAAAAAATAAAAAAGTCAAGTGGACATCCGGGAAGAACCTCAGGCTTGGGGAGGGGAAGGGGACTGAAAGGTGAAACAAATGTGAGGGAGGATGATTATATACAGGTATTAGAGCGAGAGATTCCCGCATTGATAAGCAGCTGATAAGAGTGGTTCAACGGTCTGGTAATTGGCATTGAGCCGCTCTGACAGGGGGGGATGCTAAACCCGGCGTGCACTTCTATGTTGTTGGGGTGTTCATCCGTCCACACTCACGGCTGCTGAAATGTGTGAGAAGGAGAAGCATACGGTATCCTTACCTGGACTGTTATGCCACGTACACACGACTGGACTTTCCAGCAGACTAGGTCCAACGGTCTTCCTGACGGACTTTCAGTGGAGTTCAGACGGACCTTCCGAACGAAAGGACTTGGCCACACACGAACGGAAAATGTTTCTGGCAATGTTTTATAGCAGAAAGTAAGAAATGTTGTTTTTTTTTTCAAAAAACCCAACATTTATTACATTTATCTGGTGGTATTTGAATCCGCAGAGGGAATTCAAATACCACCAAAAGAAAGCTCTATTTGTGGAAAAAAAAAATAATCAATTTTATTTGGGTGCAACATCGCACAACCGCGCAATTGTTAGTGCCGTATCACAAGAAATGGCCTAGTCATTTAAGGGGGTAAATCCTTCCATGGGCTGAAGTGGTTAAAGCGGTTTGGTACCTAAAAATTAAACTTCATATTATTAAAATCACAAGATAGAATACTTACCTAAATGAACCCTGAAAAAAAAAAAAATTCTTTACTTACCTTTTATTTCAGATGTTTCTGCTGACTTCCGGGTTGTCCTACCGTGGGAGTAGGCGTGGTTATCATCCTCGCAATGGTCCCTGGGAAATTTCTAAGCTATTTCCCAAGAATCCATGGGGGGACAACGAAATTGCGAAATCTCGTGAGATTTCGTTAGGACGCCGGTCACGTGACGAGGTCGTGTCCGAATTTGCCATTTTTAAAGTGGGCAGGCAGCTGTATCTGCCATTACCACCATTGCACACTGAGCATGCGCGAGATGGAGCGGAGCATGCTGGGAGCCGAGCGTCATCGATATACAGGAAGTAAATGCCCGTGGGCTTCAGACGCCCACACTTAAAATGGAAAACGCCAGAGCACTTTTTTAAAAGTCATCCCGAGGAAAAGAATCGTCGCGCCGGGGGTCAAAAAAACGCCGGACGTGGATGCTAAGCGAAGGTAGCAGTCGCCCACCTGTAACACAGGTAAGAAAAAAAACAAAAAGAGCGGAATCCCGCTTTAAGGCATCCTTTACAATTCCGCATAATCTCGAGGCACCCCAATCTAAAATTAAGAAAAACGAAATGAATGGTTTTACATAATGCAGCAACACCCATATGCGCAGGACACCCCACATTAGCGTTGATTCATTCTTCCAAAGCAAACACATTTGCACACTGGTACTGACTAGTATTCCAGTGTTTTCTCCTCTTCCTCAGTTTCTCTCTCTTTACTTAGCTAGTGTGACCCCAGAGCTGATGGAGAGGGGCAGGGGAGGGGCAAACAAGGATGCTGTACAGGTGCCGATTGTCCTATTTATCAAGCTAAGTGTAGTATCTGTTCTTATCAGTTGTTAGGGAAAGAACCCTGACCCCTTTTGCCAGTTTTGGGGGTTAGTACTTCCCTGATGTAATTAGGTTGGAACGGTGGGGGCGGTGGGAGGGCTCCCCCCCCCCCCCCCCGGGTTGATTGTGGCCTTGTGCAGAAGGCTTATACCCAGCTGGAGGCAAGGCTCTCCCTAAGTTCTGATGCCTTCCTGGTAAGGATGGTGCTGCACTGGTCTGACCGAGGGAAGCCCTTGGTGTATGTGCCCCTGGAGTGGCAGTCCAGGGGTGCCATAATTCTCACCTAGTATGGGGTACACTTTGAGTTTATTTGTACCTTGGTCACTGCGCCTTTTTTTGCACCTGCCTCTAGGGCTGGGCTGTTTGGCTGGGACCAGAGGATTTTTTTTTTTTTGGCTCCTGGTCGAATGACCTGCCGTGGTATTGCACCATAACACTTTTAGCACTTATCCCTTTTCATTACTCCCTTTTTTTTATGTGTGGTTGATGCGTTTATCGCTTTTGCACAGTATAGTTTCTCAAAGCACAATTGGTAGGGTGTAGGTCCTTGGGCCTGCCCTGAAAGTCTTGGGAGGGGGTGGACATGGCCTTCTGGCTTGCGCCCTTTCTCATGGGGTCTCCCTTCAGGGGAGCCCCACCTAGTATTTGGGGTTGGCCTGTTTCGGCAGGCCTCCCAGAGAACGGGGTCCACCTAGATTTGGCAAGGTGGGCCAGTGAGTACCTTAGTCCCTGTCAGTAGTCTTGTGCCCCGGGGGATCAGGGTAAGGGTCCTCCCTCTTTGGAGGAGGTCCATGTGTACACTCGGTGCACTTTTTTTGTGTTCTCACTTTTGTGTGTGTGCAGTTTTGTTTTTTGCACCGGGTGTTGAGCCTCATACACACGATCAGATTGTTGGCCAACAAAGCATCAGACTTCTGTCCGAAGGGCATGTGCCTGGATTTTGTCTTGCATACTAACGGCACACAATTGTCGGCCAACAAAGATGAATGTAGTCTTGTATTACAAGGAATTTCAGCTCTTGAGGGCCACCCTTTGGGTACCTGCTAATGTCGTGTTTGAGCATTGATTCCGGGCATGCGTGTTTGGACTTTTGTGTGACGACTTGTGTACAGACAATAGGAAAATCTGACAAGAGTGTCACCTGCCGAAAATTTACTAGCCTGCCATCCAACATTTGTTGGCAGAAAGTTGGCCAACAATTGTCTGATGGAGCGTACTAACGGTCAGATTTTAGGCAAACAGTCACACAATTCCCTGCCGAAAATCTGATCACGTGCACAAGGCTTTAGTCTGAGTGTTTCACACACAACAAGGGCTAAGAAGAAAAGGATGATGCCATTGGTTCTTAGGACACTGGTGGCTAGAAGGTTGTAATGGTGCACAATGAAAACCTGCTGCTTTATGTAACTATTAGGCAGGGTTCATCCATATTAAATTTTTGGGCAGTTTCTAGGCATTTTGCTAGGGCATCCCTGAAGAAACCTGAATGCCACCCCAGGGTGCCTAGGCACCCTAGTTGAGAAAGGCTGATCTATCCCCTTTCCTACCCAGCTTGACTGTCTCTAATCCGCTTAGGGTTGCCACCTCATCCCTTTAAAACCGAACACCTATTCATTACACGGGTTTTGCAGCTAATTTTAAAGCAGATAAGGCACCAAGTGAGTCTAATTACCACCCTAATCAGCCACAGAACATGAGTAATGAATATGTGTTTGTTTTTAAAGGAATAAGGTGGCAACCCTAGGCCCGCCCCTTTCATTCATAGGGGTTCAGGAAAGAACCATTGAAGGAAAAATATAAGCACAGCTTTAATGCCAGCTCTTCTTTAACGAAAGCATATTCGTTAGCAAGAAAGCTTGTTTAAATCATTTAAATGACCTCCCAGGCCTGCACATTAAGGGAATAGAATGGGCAACGAGTTGTTTACTCTGAATTATTATGTGGGAAAGCTTTGCAGAGCGTTGCCGCTCCTTGCAGGATAAACAGAAACTTGGAAACCTCTAAGCCGTAATTTGCTCCTCGGAGGGCCCAATTAACATTTATAATGCATGAAGGCAAATTATAACTTGTTTTCTTTATCAGACTAAACAGTTCATTGAGCTTTAGAGCAGGGAATGGCGATGTCTATATCGTACACCTTTTGTTAAAGACGCGTTGCTACAGGAGGCCAGTCCCTGCCGCAGTTGTGGTTTGTTTAAAGATGAACTCCAGGCACAAAAAATTCCCATTTTTATACACTCACCTGCCACTTTATTAGGTACACCTGTTCAATTGCTTGATAACACAAATTGCTAATCAGCCAATCACATGACAGCAACTCAATGCATTTAGGTATCTAGATGTGGTGAAGACGACTTGCTGAAGTTCAAACCGAGCATCAGAATGGGAATGAAAGGGGATTTAAGTGACTTTGAATGTGGCATGGTTGTTGGTGCCAGACAGGCTGGTCTGAGGATTTCAAAAACTGCGGATCTACTGGGATTTTCACGCGCACCATCTCTCGGATTTACAAAGAATGGTGGGAAAAAGAGAATAGCAAGTGAGCGGCAGTTGTGTGTGGAGGAAACTGCCTTGTTGATGTCAGAGGAGAATGGGCAGACTGGTTCCATATGACAGAAAGGCAACAGTAACTCAAAAAACAACTTGTTACATCCAAGGTATGCAGATTATTATCTCTGAACACACAGCACATCCAACATTGAAGTAGATGGGCTATAGCAGCAGAGGACCACACCGGGTGCCACTCCTGTCAGCTAAGAACAGGAAACTGTGGTTACAATTGGCACAGGCTCACCAAAATTGGACAATAGAAGATTGAAAAAACGTTGGTCTGATGAGTCTGGGTTTCAGCTGCGACATTCAGATGGTGGGGTCAGAATTTGGTGTAAACAACATGAAAGCATGGATCCATGCTGCCTTGTATGACCGGTTCAGGTTGGTGATGGTGTAATGGTATGGGAAATAATTTCTTAGCACACTTTGGGCCCCTTAGTACCAATTGTGCATCGTTTAAAAGCCACGGCCTAAATGAGTATTGTTGCTGACCATGTCCATCCCTTTGACTACAGTGTCCTCATCTTCTGATGGCTCCTTCCAGCAGGATAATGCACCATGTAACAAAGCTCCAATCATCTCACCACTGGACAATGAGGTCACTGTACTCCAATGGCCTCCACACTCAACAAATCTCATCCAAAAGGGCACCTTTGGGATGTGGTGGAACAGGAGTTTCGCATCATGGATGTGCAGCCGACAAATCTGCAGCAACTGCGTGATGCTATCATGTCACTATGAAGCAATATCTCTGAGGAATGTTTCCAACACCTTGTTGAATCTATGCTATGAAGAATGAAGGCAAAAGGGGTTCCAACCCGGTACTAGCAAGGTGTACCTAATAATAAAGTGGCCAGTGACTGGATATGTTTCTCAGTAGCCACAAAGGATATATTTCTGGTAGATGCCACTTTGCTACTTGTGGTAGCCTCTTCCTCTTACCCACTGCTCTTTTCGACCACACTTGGAATTTGGTATGCCTCCTCACTTGAAAATATTTTTTTTAGGCAGACATAGTGGTGACTGTGGGCTGTGGTGACACCGGTGATGTGGCTGCACTATTGCCCACTGATAAGCAGCACTGATCAGCTACACTGATAGGCGCTGATGAAGTTCCACTGATGAGCGGCACTGTGTGGCAGTGTAGAATGGCAGAGTAAACTCACTGGTATCCGATCGCTCTCCTTCCCTCACACTATTGCATAAAGTGCTGTAAAAAGGACTCCACCGAGTCTCCAATGTACAGATAGCGTTTAAAATACAAACGGCGTTGAAAATTAAAAATAAAACTGCTAGCAGATAAAAAAAAAAAACCTGTTTGTGGTTTTAGATTGCGATCGCACATGCGCAGGACATGTGGGTGTAGCTACCCGATGATCGTTTCGTCACAGGTCTGACATCATCAGGGGTACCCTGATGATGAGGTATCTCAGACTGGTGGTTAGAGTGAACTCAGAGGTTCTTCATTTTAAGTTTCAGGCGCTTTCGTTCGGACTAGCATCCTCTCCGAGGATTTTTATGAAGATCCTTGCAGAAGCCTTGGCCTCGCTGCACATGAAGGCCATTAGAGTGATTCCCTACTTAGACGATCTCCTGTTCATCGCTCATTGTTTTCATCAACTGGAGAGGGACCTGCAGGAGCCGCAGAAGTTCCTGTGGTCTCTCGGTTGGCTGATCAACCAGGACAAGTCTCAGCTTGTTCTGACTCGAGAGGTACGATATTTGGGCTGCAGGATCTCCTCAATAGAGAGAAAGATCTTTCTCCCACAGGAAAAGATCAAGAAGATGGATCAGGCGGTGGCACAGCTTCAGACCAATTGGGAAGCCCAGATCAGAGAGGTCAGGAGGGTGGTAGGACTTATGACATTCTGCTTGCCGAGCGCCCGCTGCAAGGTCACCTTTTCCCTTGCTGGAGTGGCAACCAGCAGACGTTGGACCAACCTATGCTCCTAATGGCCAAGTCGAGAGTCAAGAGGTCGCTGTGGTGGTGGCGAGCCCGGCACAATCCAGGCGGGAATTTTGTGGTCCAGTCTGACAGCTCTGGTGGTAACAGACGCCAGTTCTTTTCAGCTGGGGGGCCCACTTGTACGACAACCTGGCTCCGGGGGCTTGGTCTCCAGTGGAAGCCAGGGAGACCTCGAACCAGAGGGAGCTTTTGGCAATCCATAAGGCTATAGAGGCCTTCAAGTCACTCATCATGGGACAACACCTCCGGGTGCATATAGACAATATGGCAGCAGTCCCATATATGAACAAACTGGGGTCCAGGGGGATCGAGGAGCCCTTCTTAGCAACTGATAGCAGGTGAGATTTTTGGCTGGGCTGAACTAAATTTGGCTTTGTTAGCTACCATTCACTTAAAAGGTACCCAGAATTCTCTAGCGGATTTTCTGAGCCGCCAGCAGGTGAGACCGGATGAATGGTCACTCAACCTGGACATTATGCGGTCCTGGGGCTGACTGGAGGTGGACCTCTTTGCCTCAGAGCAACAAGAAGTTTGCTCAATTCTTCTCCCTGCATCCACAGGTTCAAGCCAAGGGAATAGATGCCTTTGCCAATGCATGGGAGTTCAGCCTTTACTATGCCTTTCCTCCGGTAAGACTAATCTCTGCAGTTCTGCAGAAGTTCTTGAGCGAGAAGACAGACCTTATTCTGATAACTCCATTTTGGCTGAGAAGAGCCTGGCTCTCATGCCTAAGGAGGCTCACCATATATCCCCTGATTCTTCTCCTGGTGAGGGAGGATCTGGTCATGCAGGGGCCAACCCCTTAGACCAACAGGGTGGCATCTTCTAGACTGGTCAACGCAGACCCTTCTAGAGTGCCGCAAATCAGTAACTAGAGGCATTTTATACCAAGATTTGGAAAAGGTTCAATTCCTGGTTAATAGAACAGGGACAGGAACTACCAAGCATTCTGGCAGTCCTATATTTTTTCCAGGCGGGTTTATAATTTGGCCTCTCTATCAGCACGCTAAAGGCGCAGGCCACTGCCTTGAGTGTGTTCCTTCAGGTCTCCCTGCAGCAAGATGGATTCATAAGAATTTTTTTTAAGACCCTCTCTAGATCCAGGCCAGTGAGGGTTTGGGCCTGTTCCGCCTGGGATCTGTCCTTGGTCCTCTGGGTGCTTACAGGCAATCCCTTTGAACACCTAGAGAAATCGGATGTTAAGTGGATAGTCTTAAAGACAGTGTTTTGGGTAGCAATCACCTCCGCTAGAAGGGTGAGTGAGTTGCAGGCACTCTCAATTCGAGAGCCGTTTTTATTAATTAGGAGGATAGGGTTGTGCTCAAAACAGACCCAGGTTTTCTCCCCAAAGTATTCTCCTTGTTACATAGAACATAGGATATTATCCTGCCATTGTTTTATCCCCCCCCCCCCCCCCCAGAGGTTGATTAGGAAGGACGTTTTAGTTTACTAGACGTTAGAAGAAGCCTTTTGGCTTATCTGGAGGTCATCGGGGACTTTAGAAGGCCAGAATCCTTATTTGTTAACTTTGCGGGTGCATGTAGGGGGTTTAAAGCTTCGAAATCTTTCATTGCCAAATGGATCAGAATGTAAATTACAGAAGAATACAGTTTGGTAGGTAGGCAGGCACCCCTAGTTAAGGCACATTCAATCACCTTTGTGGGCAGAGGGCCAGTGCCACTCCGGAGGATATTTGCAGAGTGACAACGTGGTCCAGCTATTCCACATTCTCAAAGCATTATCGCCTGGACCTGTTTTCAGGTAAGGAGCAGGCATTTGGATGAAAGGTCCTCCAGGTAGTGTAAACTTACCATTTGACCGTTTACATCCGTTTTTCGTTCGTTCAATCTTTTTAATGGAACAAAAATAGGGCTTTGATCCATTTAAAAAAACAGATGTTAACAGAAGCGGATATAAATGGATGATCATCCGTTTTTCCACAGAGATGCAATGATGTCTGTTTTTCATCCGTCAACGACATCAAGACAAACGGTCCATATGTGAAAGGGGCCCTTATTACTTTCTGATCAATGTTTATAAACAATGTTACTTGGTATCTATCTCCTGTCTGATCAGTTTTTTTTTTATAAACAATGTTGCTTTGAATCTCTCTGTCCACTTAATGACCACCCTATAGCAGATTTACTGCTACAGGGCGGATGTTCTGTGCAGAAAAATATATACAGTATCTCACAAAAGTGAATACATATTTTCATGTGACAACACTAAAGAAATGACACTTTGCTACAATGCAATGTAGTGAATGTACAGCTTGTATAACAGTGTAAATTTGCTGTCCCCTCAAAATAACTTAACACACAGCCATTAAGGTCTAAACTGCTGGCAACAAAAGTGAGTACACCCCTAAGTGAAAATGTCCAAATCCGTCAGAGATCTTTTTAGATGCCTGGTCTGCAGACCAGCATTTCAGCCAGATCAGGTGCCGTAGCACCACTGCTGATACTGATGCTCTAGAGAGCAGGGCCAGAGCTGCATCACAGACATACTTAAGGCTGTGCACCAGCTGGTCTACTAGTTCTACGCAGACTGGGGGAGACTGTTGCTTCTCCAATTTACGATGCAATAGTTTTGACCATTCAGTAAGGGTCTGCGACACTAATGCCGTGGTCAGTACCGATTTGTATCGCTGACCCCGCTACCGTAAACATGGACCAGGCCCCTGCCTCAGCTCTCCTGTCGGTAGGGTCCTTGAATGCAGGGGCCCCTTCTACCGGAATCGTAGTTCCTTTATTTAACTTGGATACTGGGGGGGTCAACGACTGGGGGAGCCTTCCATTTTTTAAGGAGGCTCTCTTCAAAGGGGTAACTCACTTCCATTCTTTTTTGGGACTGAAAAGGTCCATTGTGGGCTTCCCCATTCCTTGTATATGAACTTATCAAAATAAGTCCGATACGGAAACACTTTAGGTGTACTGGCTGGTTTACAGGACCCAAAAGGGTCCAACACCTCGGCAGAGGATCCTGCTGTATCCTGTATTTTCGGGGTATCACGCACAGTGGTTATAAGTGCTCCAACTAGCGCTTTTTCCTGCGCAGACACTGAATCATCCTCTCTGTCCGAACGGTCCTGGTCCGCATACTCTGACACATCAGAATAGGGGCTACCAGTCACCGTGGGGTCTGAGTCTGAGTCAGAGCTCTCACCGGAGTCCAGGTCTATTGCACTCTGAAATAGAAACTGCACAGGCTGAGTAGAAAGACCTGTAACAAGTCTACCTACTCTGTTAACGTGGCGTGTGTTAAAGCTATGTCAGAAGTAGTATGCAGCAACTCCTGTGCTGTCCTTTTGACAGTTCAGAATAGCCAGAAAGTCCAGGGGAAGGGGGGGGGGAGCATCAGCCGGGGAGAAGAACACAACCTGCTACACACTCTTTATATTCTTGTATATTCTGATTACGTTTTTGTTTTTGTTTTGTTTTTGCAATGTGCCTTACTGGTACTTTTTTACAGAAGACCTTATTTTCACCCCTCAAAGTTTGCTTTACATGGACCTGATGTCAGTTTTTGTGCAAAGTCATTCGCCAATAAAGGTGGACACACCCATGTACTGTACATAGTCCTGTGCGCAGGGCAGGACCTAGGGTGGTGGGGGCCCCTGGGCTTGAGTCACTTTCGGGCCCTACCGTCTATACATTACCGTATTTATTGGTGTATAACGCGCCCCAAGTTTAGGAGGGAATTTTAAGGACAAAAACTTTTAGGAGGGAAGTTTAAGGAAAAAACTTACATTTAATTGCCCATCAATGCAGCCTTGTCAGTGTCATTTGCAGCCTTGTCCATTGCAGCCTTGTCCATTGCAGCCTTGTCCATTGCAGCCTTGTCGTTTAAAAATGGCGCCACCGAGATACAGAGTCCTGTGTATCTCGGCGGCTCTCGGGTCCCCTTGCAGTCCAGAGCGGAGCTGAGAGTAGCAGAGTGTACTTGGCTCAGCTCACAGTCATGCCCAATCCCTGTGTTATGTTCATCATAGGGCGGGACTGTGAGCGGAGCCGAGCCCAGTACACTCAGCTATGTATCTTGGTGGGGCCCATGGGCTTGAGCCCAGTCAAGCCCAATGGTAAGTCCGGCCCTGCCTATGCGATTCAAAGTGAAGAAAGATAGATAAGCCCACTTTGTCAGGAGGCAATGGAATTTTTCAGGCTGATAATGACTGAACTCTTCATATCCACATGCCGACCGACTAACTGGGAAAGTGGTCCTGCCTAACAGATCACTGCCATTACTAGTAAAAACAATAAAAAAATAACTCTATCCCATAGTTTGTACTGTACATGCTATAACTTTTGCTTAAACCAATCAATATATGCTTTTTGGGATTTTTTCCTTACAAAAAAATATGTAGCAGAACACCAATTTGCCTAAACTTATGAAGAAATCTTATTAAAAAAAAAAATAAATGTATGTGTATATATATATATATATATATATATATATATAATATATAATATAATTTTTTTTTTTTTTTAATTGTCAGTTCTTTATTGTTTATAGTGCAAAAAATAAAAAAATGCAGAGGTGATCAAATACCACTAAAATAAATCTCTATTTGTGGGGAAAAAAAGGGACATTCATTTTATTTGTGTACAGTGTCGCATGACCGTGCAATTGTCAGTTAAAGCGACAGTGCCGTATCGCACAAAAATGGCCTGGTCAGGAAGGGGTTAAAAATGTTTTTGGGGATATTTATTATAGCAAAAAGTAAAATATATATATATATTTTATTTTCAAAATTGTCGCTCTTTTTTTGTTTATAGCACAAAAAATAAAAAACGCAGAGGTGATCAAATACCACCAAAAGAAAGCACTATTTGTGGGGAAGAAAGGAACATTCGTTTTATTTGGGTACAGTGTTGCACGACCACGTAATTGTCAGTTAAAGCGTTGCAGTGCCGTATTGCAAAAAATGGCCTGGTCAGGAAGGGGGTAAAACCTTTTTGTAGCTGAAGTGGTTTTGAAGGTGTGCTTTTTCAAAAAAAAAAAACCTTGCAAAAAACTGTCGCCATTTTATTCCCTAGGGTCTCTGCTACAAAAAAAAAAAAAATAAATAATATATATATATATATATATATATATATATATATATATATATATATATATATAATTTTTGAGTGTTAGAAGTAATTTTCTAGCAAAACAATAATGATTTCAACTTTGCCCAGAAAAAGTGTTTTAAGGTAAAAAAAATAATAATAATTCAGCCTTTAAAACCACTTTAAGTAACGAGACAATGTGGTCAGCAGGGGGCAGTGTGAGGTCTGCAATCATTGTGTGGGTGGGGCCTCTTGGTCTATTTCTACATCCGGCAACACTGATTCCTCTGGACTGAGAAGTTGAAGTCAGTCTAGAGATACAATGTTCAGCTCCGTCCTGTCTCTGTGTTTCTGCTGGTTTTGTTATCTGCTCCTCTTCCTAGGTGCTGGGGTCCTCCTCGCCTTTCTGCTCTACTGCGGCTATGTACAGTACATACACATGAAGTATGACCACATCCCCGGACCCCCCAGAGACAGGTCAGTAACCTCTCAAACTGTATTATCAGCTCTACAGAACTACAACAGGGCAGCCAACTGGGTCATGGGAGCTTTTATTGATCTGATGGTTACAATGTTTCAATGCTTCATACTTTATTATATATATTTTTTTCTTTGTGCATTAAAGTGCAATTCCACCTAAAATGTTTAGTTGAGAAAGACGTTGAGAAGGCTTTTAAACCAGGGACACGACAATAGACATAGCAACCCATGTGGCTGTGCTAGGGTAGGAGGGGGGCCATTAGGTAGGCTGTTTCCGGAATGGTGGCCACACCATCTAATCAGCAAACCGTAAGGGCTGGTTTACACAGGCATTCTGAAGAGCAATCTACAGTGGATAGGCTCGGACCGCTGGTTTTAACCACTTCGGCCCCCGGAAGGGTTTGCGCCCTTCCTGACCAGGCCATTTTTTGCGATGCGGCTCTGACAATTGTGCGGTCATGCGACGTTGTACCCAAACAAAATTGACGTCCTTTTTTTAAGCATATATTGATTGGTTTGTGCAAAAGTTTCACCTACAAAATAGGGGATAGATTTATGGCATTTTTATTATTATTTTTTATTTTATTTACTAGTAATGGTGGCGATTAGGGATGAGCCGAACACCCCCCGGTTCGGTTCGCACCAGAACTTTCGAACGGACCCCACGTTCGTTACGAACGTTAGAACCCCATTGAAGTCTATGGGACTCGAACGTTCGAAATGGAAAGTGCTAATTTTAACGGCTAATATGCAAGATACTGTCCTAAAAAGGGTTTGGGGACCTGGCTCCTGCCCCAGGGGACATGGGTCAATGCCTAAAATGTTTTTAAAAATGGCAGTTTTTGCGGGAGCACTGATTTTAATGACGATTAAAGTGAAAAAAAAAAAAGTGAAATATTCCTTTAAATATGGTGCCTGGGGGGTGTCTGTAGTATGCCTGTGAAGTGCCACGTGTTTCCCGTGTTTAGAACAGTCCCTGCACAAAATGACATTAAACGGAAATAACACCATTTAAAACTGCTTGCGGTTTTAATGTTATATCTGGTTCCTGCAATATGGTTGAAAATCATTGAGAAACATGGCATGGGTAGCCCTCCCTGCCCATTACCAGCCTATTTGGGTCTTGTACGCATATTAAGGGGAACCCCGTACCCATATTAAAAAAAGGAAATGCGTGTGGCCCCCAGGCCCTATATACTCAGAACAGCAGTATACAGGCGGTGCAAACAAGACAGGGACTGTGTAGGTTTGTTGTGTTAAGTTGAATCTGTTTGTCATTTTCAACCGGTACATTTTTAAAGTGTAGCTCCAGTCAAAAAAACTATCTTTAAGCTTTTTGGAAAACATAGGGAAGGGTTATCACCCCTGTATAATTTGTTTTGTCGTCCATCTTTTTTCATCTCACTTGCTGTTGTCTCCTTCCCTTTGCAAGTAGGAGATGTTTGTAAATTGGATGTTTGAAAGTAGGGGCCTGCCCTATATGCTCTGCAGAAATGGCGGAACAAGGTGTTGGTTTTGCCACAACATTGTAAGCCCTCAAAGTTACTCTTGGTGGGCGCTGGAGCGCCCTGCTGTGAACGATTATATCAAGAATTGTAATTACATGCCATTGTTGAACAGTGGTAGAAAAATTGACCTTTGGTGGTTGTGGTGCTGGTGCCACAACACTATAAGTCCTCACAATTACTCTGGGTGGGCACAGGAGCGGGCCTTCCTGTGAAATATTATATCAAGAATTGTAATTGCATGTCCCTGTTAAACAGGGGCAGAAAAATTGGGCCGCTGGCACTGGTGTTACGACACTGCAACCTCTCCCATATACTCTAGTTTTATTGCAGGAATTAGCCCTGCTGCAAAGCATTCCATCAAAAATTGTACTTAAACACCCCTGTTAAACAGGGGCAAAAAAATTGGGCCTTAGGCACTGGTGCTGGTGCCACCACACTCCAACCTCTGCCATATACTCTAGTTTTATTGCAGGAATTAGCCCTGCTGCAAAGCATTGCATCAAAAATTGTAATTAAACGCCCCTGTTAAACAGGGGCAGAAAAATTGGGCTGCTGGCATCACCCAGAACCAAAAATGTTCTTCCAACATATCAGCGGAGGAGGAAGAGGATAGACAATCAACATAACAGGACAGTCACTCAGCATCAGCATAGGCAGTCTTGAAGGGATGTGGTATTTCAAAAAAAATTAGTCGGTTACATCAGCTTCAGGTGCTTGGTAGCTGTGGGTGATCCAAGACTGATTCATCTTGATGAAGGTCAGTCGATCAACTGATTCGGTGGACAGGCGCACCCTGTGATCGGTAACAAAGCCACCAGCAGCACTGAAGGTGCGTTCCGAAAGAACGCTGGATGCAGGACAGGCCAGTAGCTCAATTGCATACTGTGCAAGCTCTGGCCAGTGATCCATCCTCAAGACCCAGTAAGCCAGAGGATTTTCGGTGGGAAAGGTGTCCAAGTCTGACCTTGCCCCTAGGTATTCCTGCACCATGTAAATTAGACGCTGGCGATGGGTGCTGGAACCAATCATACCTTGGGGCTGCGGACTAAAAAATTGTCTGAAAGCATCAGTCAGACGGCCACCTTCTCCACCGCTCCTTCTGACTGATGCCTCAGCAACACGTTGTCCAGGACCAGGAGTTTGTGACCTCCCAGTCTCTGGGAACGCGTTGCACAGAGCTTTCTGCAAGGCCTCCCGGAGATGTCTCATCCTCTGCTCCCTCTGCGATGGCAAGATAAGGTCGGCAACCTTACCCTTGTACCGTGGATCAAGGAGAGTGGCCAGCCAGTAATGGTCCCTCTCCTTGATCCGAAGAATACGAGGATCCTTCCGCAGGCTTTGCAGGATCAGGGAGGCCATGCAGCGTAGGTTAGCTGAGGCATTCGGTCCGGAGTCCTCTGGGTCACTAAGGACAACATGATCCGCAGCTACCTCCTCCCAGCCACGTACAAGTCCACCTGTTTCTTGGGACTGTAAATCATCCCTATAAGACTGCTGCTGCTGATGCGGAGTGCCAGCCTCCACCTCCATGCTGACACAATCATCCTCCTCCTCCTCTTCCTCCTCCTCACCCTCTTCTTGTGTGATGGGTGGCACAGCAGGAACACTGTCTGGATAAAGGGGGCCTTGAGAGGCAAGGAAGTCCTCCTCTTCCTGCCTCTGTTCTGCCTCAAGTGCCCTGTCCATTATTCCACGCAGCGTATGCTCCAAGAGGTGGACAAGAGGTACAGTGTCACTGATGCATGCACTGTCACTGCTCACCATCCTTGTGGCCTCCTCAAACGGTGACAGGACAGTGCATGCATCCCTGATCATGCCCCACTGGCGTGGTGAGAAAAAACCAAGCTCCCCTGACCCTGTCCTGGTGCCGTAGTCGCACAGGTACTCATTGATGGCCCTCTGCTGCGTGTGCAGCCGCTGCAGCATGGCCAATGTTGAGTTCCATCTGGTGGGCATGTCACATATAAGGCGGTTCTTGGGCAGGTTCAACTCCTTTTGGAGCTCAGCCAGCCGAGCACAGGCATTAAATGATCGGCGGAAATGCACACAGACTTTCCTGGCCTGCTTCAGGACATCATGTAAGCCGGGGTACCTGCCCAAGAACCGCTGCACCACCAGGTTAAGGACGTGAGCTACACAGGGCACATGGGTCAGTTGTCCCTGTCGGAGGGCGGAGAGGAGGTTGGTGCCATTGTTGCAAACCACCATTCCTGGCTTAAGCTGGCGTGGCGTCAACCACCTCTCGGCCTGCCCCTGCAGAGCTGACAAAACATCCGCCCCAGTGTGGCTCCTGTCCCCCAAACAAACCAGCGCAAGCACGGCATGGCATAGTTTTGCCTGCGTACTTGCGTAGCCCCTGGAACGCCTACGGAGCACCGCTGGTTCTGAGGACAGAGCACTGGAAGAGGCCATGGAGGAAGAAGAAGAGGAGGGGGTGGAGGAGAGAGGTGTGTCACAACCAATAGTAGCATTTTGGAGGCGTGGTGGCGGAACAACCTCCAACACTACTGCACCTTGTCCTGCATCCTTCCCAGCAGCCAGAAGAGTGACCCAATGGGCCGTGAAAGACAGGTAACATCCCTGTCCATGCCTGCTGGACCATGAGTCAGCGGTAATATGCACCTTACCGCTGACCGCCCTGTCCAGCGAGGTAAGGACATTGCCTTCCACATGCCGGTAGAGAGCCGGAATCGCCTTCCGTGAGAAAAAGTGGAGTTTGGGGACCTGCCACTGAGGAACCGCACATTGTACAAACTCACGGAAAGGGGCCGAGTCTACCAACTGAAAAGGCAGCAGTTGAAGTGCTAGCAATTTAGCCAAGCTAGCATTCAACCGCTGGGCATGTGGATGGCTGGGAGTAAACTTCTTCCGCCGGTCCAGCAGCTGGGGCAGGGACATTTGCCTGCTATAATCGGATGTGGATGTACCACTAGCAGAGTTCCCGGAAGCACTTGGCTGTGACACACCTAATTCTACACCTTCATTCCTCTCAGAGCAGGTTTCAGAGAGGACTGAAGGTCTAGTGGGGTTGGAGATGCCATCTGATGAGGAGCAAGGAGAGGTCCGCTTTGTTCTTTGGTGTGGGTCTTTGAGGTACGCTTGCCAACGAGCTGCATGGCAGGTCAACATATGTCTGGTCAAGCATGTGGTGCCCAAGCGGCTGATGTTTTGGCCACGTGAGATACGCTTGAGACATATGTTGCAAATAGCAGCGGTGCGATCTGATGCACTCGTCTCAAAAAAGGCCCACACCAAAGAACTTTTAGAATAACGCGCAGAGGAAGCGCTCTGCGCAGGCGGAGCTCTGCGGTGTGATTCAGTCGGTGTGCTGCCCCTAAGCTGGCCCCCGGAGGGCATCCTGCCTCGTTGGACATGTGCCTCCTCCTCCTCCTCCCTCCTTCCAGGCACCCACGTGGAGTCAGTGCCTTCATCATCCCCTCCCTCTTCATCGCTGTAGCAAACCTGGCAGTATGCTGCAGCTTGTGGAACATGACTGCCAGATTGCTGTCCTTCTTGAGCATCCCCTCTCTCTGCGCTCACGCTACTGCCTTCCTCTAGCTGAGTGTCATCATCAGAGCCCACCAAACACTGGGCATCCTCCTGGAGCATGTACCCAACACTGTGCTCAAAGAGTTCAGGAGACTCCTCAGGAGGACGTGGTGGGTCTAGGGAAGGAGTCACTGATGATGACATTGAGAGGAGGGAAGACGATGTGTTGGCAGCTGCTTTGCTACTACCCTGAGACTGGGTGAGAGAGGATGAGGAGGATGAAGAGGGCTTGGTCATCCACTCTACCAAGTCATTGGCATGTTGCGGTTCAACATGTCCAGCTGCAGAAAAGAAGGACAAGCATGTCCCATGGCCACGTGCTGATGACAATGCACCGCGTCCACGACCAGCACTGTTGTCTCTAGACACAGAGCCTGCTTGCCCTCTTTTATCGGCTCGCGCCTGTCTGCCTCTCCTTGCTGGCCTTCCAGACATGGTAATGGCCTGAAGGGAGTTGGGTAAAACAGTAGTTGGGTAGTTTATATTGTGCTGGAGGCACACAACACCCACTAACTCCTGCAGATGCCTTTTTTATAGAACAGCAGAGATAAAGGGGTATATACAGATGTATACTGTGCTGTGCTGGAAGCACACACAACTTCCAATAACTCCTGCAGATGGCAATTGGGCCCAAATAGAGAACAGCTATGTAGGTGGATTATAGCGGTATTTACTGGGTACAGAGCACGCAGACAGCACGCACTATCTCCTGACACTACTGACTGCAAGCTCTATTATTAAAGATGGACCACTAGCTATATAGGTGAGGTGAATATCACGGTGTATACTGCGGTCAGGGCACGCAGACAATAACCAGAAAACAGCAGAGTTAAAGGGGTATATACAGATGTATACTGTGCTGTGCTGGAAGCACACACAACTTCCAATAACTCCTGCAGATGGCAATTGGGCTCAAATAGAGAACAGCTATGTAGGTGGATTATAGCGGTATGTACTGGGTACAGAGCACGCAGACAGCACGCACTATCTCCTAACACTACTGACTGCAAGCTCTATTATTAAAGATAGATCACTAGCTATATAGGTGAGGTGAATATAGTGGTGTATACTGCGGTCAGGGCACAGACAATAACCACTACACAAGAGCAAGATAGGAAATCAGCCAAAAATGATTGGTGTGTAACTGTGTTGAAGGTACACAGAACACCCACTGCTTCAGATGCCAACACACTACACGAGGCCGCCTCAAAGGCAGCCTTATATAGTGTGGGGCGTGCACTACATAGCCTGAGCTATGATTGGCCACAGGCAGGATGCCTGTGGCCAATCATGGCTCTCCTCGCTGCTGGCGCTGCGATTGGCCAAGCATGCGGGGTCACAGTGCATGCTTGACCAATCACGAGCCAGCAATGCACTGCGCCACCGCAGTGCATTGTGGTCCGCGCGCGCCACACGAATTTTGACGCGAACGGACCAAGAGTTCGGATTTCGCCGAACGCCCGAACAGCCAATGTTCGAGTTGAACGTACGTTCGACTCGAACACGAAGCTCATCCCTAGTGGCGATCAGGGATTTATTTATTTTTTTTTTTATCGGGATTGCGGTGGACAGATTGGACACTTTTTTTGGAACCATTGAACACTGGTTCCAATTGGAACACGCATCAGGTCCCCCGCTGTGCAGAAGGCATGCGCGCCGCCTGCTATGGCTCCTAAATGAGACGATTTTACCTGTACGTCGTTTTGCGCAGGGCTGCCAACGTATATGTACGTGAGCCCGTCAGGAGGTGGTTAACTGGGTGTTTAGCCCCGTTGCACGAGGCTCCAACATTTAGGTGTGAGCAGTAGGTGCATACAGTGCCTTGAAAAAGTACTTATACCCCTTGAAATTTTCCACATTTTGTCATGTTACAACAAAAAACGTAAATGTATTTTATTGGGATTTTATGTGATAGACCAACACAAAGTGGCACATAATTGTGAAGTGGAAGGAAAATGATAAATGGTTTTCCTAATTTTTTACAAATAAATATCTGAAAAGTATGGGGGGCATTTGTATTCAGCCCCCCTTTTACTCCTTACTCCGATACCCCTAACTAAAATCTAGTGGAACCAATTGCCTTTAGAAGTCACCTAATTGGTAAATAGAATCCACCTGTGTGTAATTTAACTTCAGTATAAATACAGTTGTTCTGTGAAGCCCTCACAGGTTTGTTAGAGAACCTTAGCGAACAAACAGCATCATGAAGGCCAAGGAACACACCAGACAGGTCAGGGATAAAGTTGTGGAGAAGTTTAAAGCGGTTAGGTTATGAAAAAATATCCCAAGCTTTGAACATCTCACGGAGCTCTGTTCAATCCATCATTTGAAAATGGAAAGAGTATGGCACAACTGCAAACCTACCAAGATCTAAAGTGACAGGCCGGGCAAGGAGAACATTCATCAGAGAAGAGCCAAGAGGTCCATGGTAACTCTGGAGGAGCTGCAGAGATCCACAGCTCAGGTGGGAGAATCTGTCCACAGGACAACTATTAGTCGTGCTCTCCACAAATCTCACCTTTTATGGAAGAGTGACAAGAAGAAAGCCATTGTTGAAAGAAAGCCATAAGAAGTCCTGTTTGCAGTTTGTGAGAAGCCATGTGGGGGACACAGCAAACATGTGGAAGAAGGTGCTCTGGTCAGATGAGACCAAAAGTGAACTTTTTGGCCTTAAAGCAAAATGCTATATGTGTTGGAAAACTAACACTGCACATCGCCCTGAACACACCATCATTTTCTTCATCTTTTCTTCAGCAGGGACTAGACATGTGCGGTTCGTTTTGTACAAATCAAAAATTCGTACGAATTTCCGAAATTTGTACATTCGGAAGCATCCAAAATATGAAATTCTTTGCTTCCGAATTGTATGCGAAATTTCGTTGACGAATTTCGGAGTGAGGGTTGGGAAAATTATCTTTTTTAATATGGGAGTGGGAGACTGGTACTGGTAGTCGATGGGAGATTCAGAATCGGAGAAATTAAGAATGTTTGTTAATATCGTTTTATTATTTTCATAATAATTATGATTATTCGTTATGATGAAGTTAAAAACTCAGGAAGTCAGCACAGCACAGGGATGGTGGGATCCCCTCATAATGAGCACAGCACAGGGATGGTGGGAGCCCCTCATAAATGAGCACAGCACAGGGATGGTGGGAGCCCCTCATAATAAGCACAGCACAGGGATGGTGGGAGCCCCTCATAATGAGCACAGCACAGGGATGGTGGGAGCCCCTCATAATGCGCACAGCACAGGGATGGTGGGAGCCCCTCATAATGAGCACAGCAGGGGTACAGCCCCAGGAGGAAGTCGGCACAGGGATGGTGGGAGCCCCACATAATGATTCGATGACTGTCATATTGATAGGTATTTTTTGCTTTTTAAATTCATCATCACGAACGTTCAGAATTGTTATGAAAAGTTAACGAACCTAACGAAAATTTGTACTTCGCATGAATCCAAATTTAATTTCGGACACGAATTACGAAATACGAATTAATGGCTAATACAAAACTGAACAAAATTAAACAAATTTATTGACGGCGCACATGTCAAGCAGGGACAGGGAAGCTGGTCAGAGTTGATGGGAAGATGGATGGAGTCAAATACAGGGCAATCTTAGAAGAAAACCTGTTGGAGTCTGCAAAAGACTTGAGACTGGGGTGGAGGTTCTCCTTCTAGCAGGACAATGACCCTAAACATACAGCCAGAGCTACAATGGAATGGTTTTGATCAAAGCGTATTCATGTTTTAGAATGGCCCAGTCAAAGTCCAGACCTAAATCCAATTGAGAATCTGTGGCAAGACTTGCAAAGTTGCTGTTCAGATGCTCTCCATCCAATCTGACAGAGCTTGAGATATTTTGCAAAGAAAAATGGCCAAAAAAATGTCCCTCTCTAGATGTGCAAAGCTGGTAGAGATATTGCAACTGTAATTGCAGTGAAAGGAGGTTCTACAAAGTATTGACCCAGGGGGGCGCCATACAAATGTACCCCACACTTTTCACACATTTATTTGTAATAAATGTTGAAAAACATTTATCATTTTCCTTCCACTTCACAATTATGTGCCACTTTGTGTTGATCTATCACATAAAATCCCAATTAATTAAATTTTCGTTTTTTGTTGTAACATGACAAAATTTGGAAAATTTTCAAGGGGTGTGAATACTTTTTCAAGGCACGGTATATCTGATCTTGCACAGTACACAGAACATGGAAATGCAATTATTTTAGTAAATGTAGAGTGCCAAATTCCTTTTTCTCATCAGCAAAATGTGAAAAATGTCAAGGGGTATGAATATTTTTTCAAGGCACTGTATATGCTACCAGCAACCTGTAAAACTCTGAAAGCTGCTGAGGCTGTATGGTGCACTGATTGGTACTAATGTTCAGGGCAGCATGCATCCAGAGACCTGATTGTGTGGACGTGCGTGTGTTCTTATGTGTTCTGATAATGCTTTGCACTGCTTAACCTAACGTATTATGTGAACTTTTGTACCCTCCTTTGTTCTGTATTTGAAGCTATAATAAAATATTTTGGAAAAAAAAAAAGAAGTAAACTACAGAATTTATGTAAACCGGTAGCATTTTGCAGATGGTATAACCCTCTTCTCATTCTGCTCCAACCAGTTTCATCTTCGGGCATACAGCGAGCTTTAAAGCGACGGAGGACCACAAGGTGTCGCATGATGTTCTCTTACAATGGTACGTCTCATAAGATGGGTGTGGGGTATTTACAGGTTATGTTTCACTTACCTGGCCAATATAAATATTTTAACGTCCGATTTAGGGGACACAATATATCCCCCCAAGGTGAATTTTATTTTCATGTCGGAAGCTATTGTGTGTGTTTGGATGGCACATAGGTTAAACCTCCATTGTTGAATGGTTTGGTAATGCAGACTAGTTAGTGCCCTGGTTCCAGCACTGCCCCCTGTGGTTCATAGGCTGCATAGCACAGAATCCACATGACAGGATATTGAACCCTTTGACATAATTTTAAGTATGTATATGGCCAAAAGTTTTATTTTCTAAACCGCTTTGGAAAGAGTTGTGTGAGGGGGTTCGCTCGGTAGCGGGTGTGTGTGACCCCCTGGATGGGTTCACAACACAAAGTCAGGCACAGCAGACAGCGGTGTAGGTGCAAAAAAACAAAAGGTCCGGTTTATTTAGGCTACATGCAGTGATACATATAACAGCCAAACAAAATAAAACAAGAAAATAAATCCTGGTCAGCTTGACCTCTAACTACACACGTAGACTCCCTGTCTAACAACTGAGTGCAGCCTTGTGCTGCCCCAGTCCCTGTCTGTATTGTAGGGGTTTGCCACACAGGCGTTAACTCACCGCACAGAACAGATCTCAGACTCCCCAGTCTATACACACAAAACTGGTTCCAGGATGGAGCATCTCCCTAAGCATGCTGGGGTTTTTTGTAGAGGTCTTAATGAGCCCACTTACTTCAGCTGAGCTCATTAACTCTTCCCCTCTAATTGTAAAAGTCTGCATAAAGCCTGAATCTAGGACACACATATTTCCCATCCTGAATACAACCAGGTGATTTTACCTGCGTGCTGCCACAGTTGGTAAAAGTCAAAATCCTTTGTTAACCACTTCATCTCTCACACTTGTACATCCCCCCCCCCCGAGGGCTTTCACACTGGAGTGGTGTGTTGGCAGTTCACAAAAAAAAAGTCCCACTAGCAGAATCTTTGGAGCGGTGTATACACCGCTCCTAAACCATTCCTGCCCATTGAAATGAATGGGGCAGCGCGGCTATACCACTGGCATAGCACTGTTGTAGCAGCACTTTGCGGTGGTTTTTAACCCTTTCTCGGCCGCTAGAGGGGGTTAAAACTACCCCACTAGCGGCTGAATAGCGCTGCTAAAACGATGGTAAAAATAGCACCGCTTTACCCCTGGTGCCCGGGTGCCGGCAGTGTGAAAGGGGCCTAATTCATTACTCAACTCTGTGCTATAACACTCTGCCTGATCATGTGACCACAGTGATTGGCTGTCACTCTGGTCACATGATTGGGAGCCAGTGTTTGAGAGCTCGGCCACTGCTGGCTCCGCTCAGTAGACATGTGCAGAGTGAAATATTTTGTTTCGGAGTTTAGTTTTCGTCCAAAAAATACATTTATTTAGTTACTCCCGAAATTCGTTTTTATTAATTTAGTTTTTCGTTCAAAAATTGCATTCGTCCGAAAATCCACATAGTTTCATAGTTATAGTTTCATAGTTGGAATGAATTACTGAATTACACATGAATTACTGTCGAATCTGTCTTTGAAGGCTTATGGTGTCTGTCGAATGTATAAAGAAGATTCGACGGAGCTAGTATATAGCATACTTTGTGTGAACTTTAGAACCCTATTAAAGTCTATGGGACTCCAACGTTCAAAACAAAAGTCCTGTATGGCTGAACTCCAATGTAAAAATGCATATAAACGCAAGGGAGAAGGCCTTCAAAAAATCCAAGGTTGAGGGATCATCATCAGCATTCAGACTTTATAAAGAATGCAACAGGAAATGTAAGGGTGCAATAAGGACGGCTAAGATAGAACATGAAAGACACACAGCGGAGGAGAGCAAAAAAAAAATCCCAAGAAATTCTTTAAGTATGTAAACAGTAAAAAAAAGGGGAGGACAGACCATATTGGCCCCATAAAAAATGAGAAAGGACATCTGGTTACAAAGGCTGGGGAGATGGCGAAGGTATTGAATTTATTTTTCTCCTCAGTCTTCACAAATTTAACCAAAACTGCAGTGTTTATCCTCGTGACACATCACAGGAAGCACCTCCATGGTAAAACGGTAATTCTCATTCTACAAGAATCTGGTCCAGCCGCACCTGGAATATGCTGTCCAGTTCTGGTCGCCAGTCCTCAGGCAGGATGTACTGGAAATGGAGCGAGTACAAAAAAGGGCAACAAAGCTAATAAAGGGTCTGGAGGATATTAGTTATAAGGAAAGGTTGCGAGCACTGAACTTATTCTCTCTGGTGAAGAGGCGCTTGAGAGGGGATATGATTTCAATATATGAATACCGTACTGGTGACCCCACAAGAGGGATACAACTTTTTCACAGAAGGGAGTTTAACAAGACACGTGGCCACTCATTAATATTAGAAGAAAAGAGGTTTAACCTTAAACTACGTAGAGGGTTCTAGTGTAAGAGCGGCAGGGATATGGAATTCCCTTCCACAGGCAATGTTCTCAGTGGGGGGCCATCGATAGTTTCAAGAAACTATTAGAGAAGCACCTGAACGACCGCAACATACAGGGATATACACTGTAATACTGACATATCACACACATAAGTTGGACTTGATAGACTTGTGTCTTTTTTTGACCTTACCTACTATGGTAACTATCCAATTAATGACCACCCTATAGCAGACTTACTGGTACAGGGCGGCCCTTCTGTACAGAATCATTATATAATGTCCGCTGGCACCTGCCCATCGTCAGGAAGGCACACAGGATGAAGCTCTGACTATGTAAACAAGGTAGAGCTCTGTTCTGACAGAGAGGAAGTGATAGATTTTCTTTCCCTGCAGAATCCATCACATCCCTTAGTGAAAGCACCACACACAGTACACAAAAACACTGGTTAGGCACACATTTAACCCTTTGATCACCCTAGGTGTTTAATCCCTTCCCAGCCAGTGTGATTAGTACAGTGACAGTGCATATGTTTAGCTCTGGTCAATGTATTGGTGTCACTGGTTCCCATAAGTGTCAGTTTATGATTGTCCGCCACAATATCACAGTCCTGCTAGAAGTCGCAGATCACCGCCATTACTAAATTCCAGTGTATATATACCATAGTTTGTAGACCTAGTTTATATAACTTTTGCACAAACCAATCAATCTAAGCTTAAGCTTACAAACATATGTAGCAGAATTTATGAAGAAATTCGTTTTTTTTTTTAAACTTTATTGGATATTTTATAGCAGAAAGTAGTAAAAAATATATATTTTTTTCAAAATTGTAGGTCTTTTTTTGTTTTATAGTGCTAAAAACAAAACAAAAAAAACGCAGTGGCGATCAAATACCATCAAAAGAAAGCTCTATTTGTGGGGGAAATTTTACATAATTTTATTTTTGGGTACAGCGTTGCATGACTGCATAATTGTCGGTTAAAGTAACGCAGTGCCGTATCGCAAAGAATGATCGCATCTGGTGAGAATCTACAGCTATATAGTTATAAGGAAAACTGCCGTATTACCTTTGTTAACCAGTTAGAGACCGTCCACCGTAGACATACTGTGGTAGGGAGGCCACTCTGTGCCAGAGCACTTGGTATGTGATCTGACACTTCCAGGTCTGGGGAGCGCACGTGTGCTGCCGGTGACCTGCTCCCACTGTGATTGGACACAGCAGGAGCAAATCATTTCATCTGCTGGAACCCGCCGATCATTCTTGAGAAAGGCAGACCTACGGTCTGCCTATGTAAACCAGGCAGATCGCCGTTGTGCTGATCCTGTATTCCTGCCAAGCAGAAACACGGATCTTTACATTGCCCCAGTCAAAGCACCTCCCCCACAGTGAGTAGGCACACCCAGGGAACACATTTAACCCTTCCCAGCCAGTGTCTTTAGTACAGAAACAGTGCATATTTGTTAGCACTGCTCACTGTATTACTGTCACTGGTCCCCAAAAAGTGTCAGGTGTCCAATTTGTCTGCCAACAATATTGCAGTCCCGCTGATCGCCGCCATTACTAGTAAAAAAAAAAATATATATATATAGCATAGTTTGTAGATGTTACAACTTTTGCGCAAAACAATCAATATACACTTATTTGTTTTTGTTTTGTTGTTTTTAACCAAAAATATGTAGCGGAATGCATATTGGCCTAAATTGATGAAGAAATTTAGATTTTTTTTTTGTTTTACATTTTTTTTTTTTTTTTTATTGGATGTGATTTAGAGCTGAAAGTAAAAAATATAATTTATTATTTTTTCATAATTGTATGACTTTTTTGTAAATGGCGCAAAAAATAAAAACCGCAGAGGTGATCAAATACCACCAAAAGAAAGCTCTGTTTGTGGGGGGGGTAAAAAAAAGGACATCAGGTTCATTTGACCGCACAATTGGCACTTAAAGTGGCGTATTGTAAAAAATAGCCTGGTCGTGAAGGGGGTAAAACCTTCCAGGGCGGAAGTGGTTAATCAAGTGCAGACTTGAGCTAATGTCTGTTGCCCTCTGAAACAGAAACTGCACAGGCTGGTTAGAAAGACCTGTAACAAGGTCTACCTACTCTGTTAGCAGGCTGCATACTACTTCTGGCACAGCTTTAATACACAGCAACTTCTGTGCTGTCCTTTTGACAGTTCAGAAAAGCCAGCAAGTCCGGGGGAAGGGGGATGGGGAGCAACAGCCAGGGAGAAGAACACAAAATGCTACATACACGCTTTTTATACTCTTCTATACTCTGATTACGTTTTTGTTTTTTTTGTTTGTTTTTTGCAATGTGCCTTAATGTTACTTTTTATGCAAGACCGTTTATTTCGCCCCTCAAAGTTTGCTTTACATTGAACTGATGCCAGTTTCTTTGTGCAGAGTAATTCACTGATAAAGGTGGACACACCCATGTACTGTTCATAGTCCTGTGCAATTCAAAGTGAAGAAAGATAGCCAAGTCCACTTTGGCAGGAGGCAATGGAATTTTCCAGGCTGATAATGACTGAACTCTTCATATCCACATGCTGACCGCCTAACTGGGAAAATACGTCATTGCTTTGACGTTTAATACCGGGGTTATGGCTGCTGCTAGATGCTATAACCCTGGAATAATTTTTTTTCCTCAGGCACCAGTCTTTTTGGATAAAAGAGAGAAGTGTGACCCGGCCTTGTCCACTGTAAAAGGCCTCAATCCCTGGCTATATAGAATAAAAACAAGCGAAAAAGAATGGGACTCTAACCAGTACCCGGCCGGCTCACGTCTATTTACGGGGGGGCAGAATGGCACACCTGCACGAAACCCAGTACGGGGTTTAATTTAAGAGCCGCCTGAGGGCACACACCCGCTGCACGGTCAGTGCCCCGATGCGCGCCATCACCGCCTGCCAATGTGCGATCGCATGAGCGCCAGCGCGGGGATTTGGGTGTGTAAACGCAAAAATCCCTGTGCTGTCAGAGAGGAGACTTGCAGTTTGTTCCTACTAAGTAGGAACAGCGATATGTCTCCTCTCCTACTCAGTCCTATCCCCATACAGTAAGAACACACACTGATGGAACACACATTTAACCCCTTGATCGCCCCCAGTGTTAACCCCTTCCCTGCCAGTGACATTTACACTGTATAAATGTCACTGGTCCCAAAAAAAAGTGACAAGAGTCCGATCTGTCTGCTGTAATGTCACAATACCACTAGAAATCGCAAATCCGCGCCAAAAAAATAAAAATAGTAAAAATGGCATAAATCTTTCACATAGTCTGTAGACGCTATAACTTTTGTGCAAACCAATCGATATACGCTTATTGCGTTTTTCTTTTATTTTTTTTTATTTTACCAAAAATATGTAGAAGAATACATATCAGCCTAAACTGATGAAGAAATAGTTTTTTTTTAAAACATTTTTGGGGATATTTATTATACCAAAAAGTAAAAAAAAAAAAAATATATATATATATATTATATATATAATTTCAAATAAAAACCAAAGAGGTGATGAAATGACACCAAAACAAAGCTCTCTTTGTGGGGAAAAAAGGACGCAAATTTTGTTTGGGTACAGTATTGCAGCTATAGGTCTCATTTAAAGTCCCATTCTTTTTCCTTCGTTTTTATTTTGTATAAAAGTGGATCACTTATATATAATCGTTCTCCCCCCATCCATTCTTGGTCTTACCTGGGCAGTCGGTAACTCCAGGAACTGATCCAGCACTGGGGGTGGCTGAGCACAGAGATAAGCGAAGGAAAAATGGCCTCTGATCATCCCTATGGCCTAGGACAGGAATATGCAATTAGCGGACCTCCAGCTGTTGCAGAACTACAAGTCCCATGATGCATAGCAAGACTCTGACAGCCACAAGCATGACACCCACGGGCAGAGGCATGATGAGACTTGTAGTTTTGCAACAGCTGGAGGTCCGCTAATTGCATATCCCTGGCCTAGGAAGACTGGAGCAATGTCATGATGTTATTTTCTGTCCCAATTTTTTATAATTTTTTTTTTTTTAACGTAAAAGATCAAAAAAAAATCCTTTCTGTAGCAACAAAAGTAATCAGAATTTTTTTTTTTTTTTTTAAGAAACTATGTAAAAATAAAAAAAATTGGCATATATATTATTATTATTCAGTAACAACTTGCCTACCGGGAATTAGTGCTCGGACTAACACACTTAGACCGAATTTTAATGGTTTACGGAATGTCGAGCAAAATGGTCGGCCCTAACTCATGTTCACTTCATCAAATCTGGCCCTCTTTGAAAAAAGTTTGGACACCCCTGCTCTAGGGCTAAAGAAAAAAAAAAAATATATATATATAAAATATATACACACATATAAAATGTTTGTGGGTTATAAATAATTTTCTAGCAATAAATACCAATTATTACATGTGAACAAAAAGTGCCAGAAAAGGCCCGAACTGGATGTGGGTAAAGATATGAAATATTAGCCATTGGATTTACAAATACTTTAAAACAAATCTGTACTAAGATAAAGTTGGTCTGATCATTGGAGGACCATGATATCCCCCTATCAAACAGGCTACCTTGACCTGACCAGGTGACCAGCTGACCCCTAATGGAGACTTTTTATGACCCCCTGAGACCTATTGGTAGCTACTACATTCTAAGGACTTTTCTCAATGGGCAAATTAAGTATGCTTTTAGATGTCAGAGATGCTTCATAGGTGAATATGACCACATCAACCTACTTCCAACCTCTATCCTATTCCTGTTGGCTTGGACTGTATGCCAAAGATGAGAGCACCACAAGTCTTAGCAAGTCACAACTTTTTTCATGATGGGTCTAGCGTGTTTCAGGGGCGCACAATTCCTTCATCAGGGCTTATGCTGGCAGTGATGGGTGACAATACCAGACAATAACTGAAAGAAATGAAGAATAGTATAATGCTGGTTAAACTTGCCAGTCTGTCAGATTGGCAACCTGGATCAATTATTCTATTCTGTTCTTGCAATGATTGTTGCAGTTACTCTTCAGTGTTCTTCCCCATCACTGACCGCATAAACCCTGATGAAGGGGGTGTTTTGAGTCCCGCAAACGTGTTGGCTTTTTCTTCTGCTTGTCATTTAAAAATAAGTTTTTCTAGACTTATTCTAAGGGATGTATTAGAGTAAAAATTTAATTTGTTATCATTTGTATTTTCACATGGTAGCTCGCAAGATTCAGTTTGTTTTTAAAAAATTAAATTGCGTAGCTTTTCATTTATTGAAGCTGCGTGTAAATTAATTTTGTGTGATTGCTAAAATGTTCTCAGACTATACCCTCTGCAGGATAAGGCCTCATGCACACGAGACGCAGTTAAACGCGCGTTCAGATGCAGTTGGACAGTTTTTTCAACTGCACCTGAACTCATTCAATGTTATCCTATGTGTCCATGCACACAGTCTCGTTTTTTTCCGTTTATATGCAGTTGCGTTTAATCTCGTTTTTCCAGAAGCAAAAAAATGCATTCAGAAACAAAAATTTCTGCGTTTCAGACGCAAAACGCGGCAAAACGCGGTAAAACGCGGCAAAACGCCGCTACCGCGTTTAGCCGCGTTTGCGTTTATATGCGTTTTTAAAGGTGACCTTTTTTTTTTTTTTTTTGTTTAATAAATGTTTATTAAAGATAAACAACAAACATATACTGTTAAATCCACATACAGCACCCAGTCCCATAAACCAGGGGACAGGATTAGTAATTAGCATCAGAGCATCTTAGGGCAAACACAGTAAAGCAATAACGGAAGTGCCAGTGAAGAAAAACAAACAAAAAAAAACACAAAAACAAAACCGAAAAGCATTCAAGAGATAATGAGCAAAGTACACAGCTCTGATTCAAGGACCAGGTATCATGTTGTCTATCACAGAAACTGAGAGATAACAGAAAAAGGCAAGAGAGTGTAAAAAGGGGGGGGGGGGGGGGAAGAGAAGGAGAGGAGGGTCAAGGAGGGGAGAAAGAGGGTGGGGGTACGGTGGCTCGCGTGGTGGCATGTAGAAACTTAGTTTGCGCTGCTCAGTGGGGCTGCGCTAAGATATCTGCGTAAAATGTAGTGGAGGTAAATTCTTTCCAACAAGACCAAGTCAAGAGGGTTTTTTGCGAGGAATTCTTATTGGCATGAGTGATGTCCTCCATGAGGTAAACTGCCTCGATTTTACGCATCCAACTTTTCAGTGACGGAGTCTTTGATTGGCCCCACAGGGCAGGTATCAGTGCCTTAGCTGTGTTCAGCAGGTGTGGGATGATAGAGCGTTTGTATCGGCCCACAGGGTCTATAGTAGCATGGAAGAGAATGGCCCAGGGTTCATCGGGGAGGAGGGTGCCAGAAATACGTTGAATAATCTGGATGACATTCGACCAGAACGGCTTGATAACGGGGCATGACCACCATATGTGTGCATGAGTGGCCCGGAACCCACAATTCCTCCAGCATAACGGGGAGTTGTCAGGAAACATCCTGTGTAACTTCACAGGGGTGTAGTGCCATCTGGTGAGCAATTTGTAGTTAACCTCAGCTATTTGTGAGGCGATGGATGAGACCTGGGTTAGTTGTAGCACCTTCCGTTTTTGTAGGTCAGTGAGGTTGGTACCTAAATCTTTCTCCCATGAGGCCAGAAAGGACGGGAATGAGTTGTGGAGGAGACTATTGAGGGCCTTATAGAACAAAGAAATGCAATGCAAGGGAGGATCCTTGGGGTAAAACACCACCTCAATTTCATTTAAAGTCTCGGAGTCTCTCAGTGGTCGGGGCAGGGCCCGCAGGAAACACTGTAATTGAACGTACCTCCACTTGTCCAGGAATGTAATCGGCTTGGTGCCGAGTATTTCTGACAAAGGTTTAGGGGCATTGTTCCGGAGGACCTGGTGCAGCATCAGGGACCCATCCGAGGACCAGGCATGAAAGCCTGGATCTAGTAGACCCGGTAGAAAATATCGTTGGTGGAGAAGTGGCATTAGAGGGGAGTTGTAAGACCAGGAGAACCGCTTGTGTAAGTAGTCCCAAACAGCAAAGGTGGAGGAAGTGAGTGAGGAGGTTTCAGTACCAAGATGTCTGTGAACACGAGGGATCCACGGTGCAACTCTGAGGTCTGCCCCAGATAAAAAGTGTTCCATGGCCACCCACAGCTTGGTGTTAACCGCGTACTTCCAATTTGCTATCCTGGTGAGTATAATTGCATGGTAATACATCCTAAAGTTCGGTAGAGCCAGGCCCCCAGCATCTTTGGCACGGTATAAAACGTCCCTAGATACCCTGGGATGGCTGTTCCTCCAAACATAGCGGGAGATCATGGTCTGTAGTGTTGTAAAAAAACCTATGGGTACCCCCATGGGGATCATTTGGAATAGGAATAAGACTCTGGGCAATATGTTCATTTTAACAACGTTAACCCTCCCTAGCCAGGAGTGTGAAAGGTTCTTCCATTTTCTCAGGTCCTCTCTGATATTGTTGAGTAGTGGGAGGTAGTTATATCGAAAAAGGGAGTGAATATTTGGTGTAAGGTTGATTCCTAGATATTTCATATGACGCTGAACCCATGTAAAAGGGAAGAGGGGCCGCAGTAGATCTGCTTCCCGTCTGGGGAGATTAATGTTTAGAATTTCCGATTTCGAAAAGTTAATTTTAAAATTGGAGAGGGTTTGGTAGGTAGAGAGGGCCGACATCAGATTAGGCAGGGAAATATGGGGCTTCTGGACAAAAAATAAAATATCGTCAGCATACGCTGCATATTTATGGGTCGTGGGACCTACCTGAACCCCATGGATATTAATGTTATGCCTAATTGTGGACAGGAAGGGTTCGAGGGTGAGAGCAAATAGGAGCGGGGATAGGGGGCAGCCCTGTCTGGTCCCATTGTGCAGAGAGAATGAGTCACTCAGAGAGCCATTTATGCGGACACGCGCTGTAGGAGTGGAGTAAAGTGAGGTTATGCGGTAGAACATTTTAGGGCCAAGACCTAGGTGATGCAGGGTCGTCTTGAGGTAATCCCAGTCCACCCTATCGAATGCCTTTTCTGCATCCGTAGAAACAAGTAGGGTGGGCTGGGAGCACCGTCGGACATACTGAATCAGGGAAATTGTCCGGAGGGAATTATCCCTGGCTTCTCTACCAGGTATGAAGCCAGTCTGATCCTTGGAAATCCAGCTAGGTATTAGGGGAAGTAGCCGATTAGCCAGGACCTTGGAGTATAGCTTGACATCCACATTAAGGAGGGAGATCGGCCGGTAGCTGCTGCATGCTGTGGGGTCTTTACCTGGTTTAGGTATGACTGTTATGTGGGCCGCGAGAGATTCCGTGCGCAGACAGGAGTTGCGAGATATAGAATTGGCGTAAGCCGTGAGATGGGGGAGTAGGATATCACGAAACGTGTTGTAATAGCAGACAGTGTACCCATCAGGACCAGGGGCCTTTCCCGTGGGGGACGACTTCAGAGCCGCCCGGAATTCCTCTACCGTAAGGTCCTCTTCTAGGGCCTGAAGTGCGGAAGCAGGTAACACGGGCAGATTGGCCTCTCTTAAATATGCCTGTATGCGATTGCGTTTTTCCCCCGGAGCGTGCGAGGCCGTTGAGCCCTGTACATTATACAAATCAGCATAGTAATCGCGAAACGCCGCGGCTATGTGGGGAGTAGCATGCACCAAAGTGCCATTGGGAAGTTTTAGTTTGGGGATGAAAGACCTGGTTTGTGTCGCCTTGAGGGATCTTGCCAGTCTCCTCCCGGGTTTATTTCCCCACTCATACATAGACTGAGCGAGGCGTCGGAATTTCCTGTTTGTGTCTAGGTCAAGGAGGGTTTTCAATTCCTCCCGTTTCAGGGTGAGGGCTTGTAAATGAGCCATGTGTAGGGTAAGTTTATGCTGCTTGTCCAACTCTGCAATCTGACCAATGACCTGCTCAATCTGCCAACCACGCTCCCTCTTCTTCCTAGAGCCCAGTTCGATGAGTCGTCCCCGCATGGCAGCCTTGTGAGCTTCCCACACAACCGAGGGGGGGGACTCAGGAGAAGTATTTTCTGCGAAATACTGTTTCATGTGTGAGACTAACTCAGAAACGTCAGCCTCGGTAGAGAGGAGAGAGTCATTGAGCTTCCAATTATTGGAGCGTTGTGCTAAGGAGGGCATGGTCAGGCACATTGATACCGGCGCATGGTCAGATATAGTGGCTGTACCTATATGTGCGGACTGCAGAAGTTGGAGATGGTGGTGATCTAAAAAAATATTGTCAATGCGCGAGTACACCTTTTTTTTTTTTTTTTTACATTAAAAATCTCAAAAATGATTGCAAATGATGAAAAACCATTAGAAAAATATTTTAAACAATTGCAATTGCAAGTGGACAATCCACAACTTGTGGCAAGTGACGTGGCAAGTGGACAATCCACAACTTGTGGCAAGTGACATGGCAGGTGGCAAGTGATGTGGCAAGTGGACAATCCACAACTTGTGGCAAGTGACGTGGCAGGAGAAGTGGCAAGTGACGTGGAAAGTGGACAATAGACAACTTGTGGCAGGTGACGTGGCAAGTGACCTGGCAGGTGACGCGGCAAGTGACTTGGCAGGTGACGTGGCAAGTGGAAAATCAACAACTTGTGGCAGGTGACTGGCATGTGACGTGGCAAGTGGACAATCCATAACTTGTGGCAGGTGACGTGGCAAGTGACGTGGCAAGTGGACAATCCACTTGTGGCAGGGGATGTGGCAAGTGACGTGGCAAGTGGACAATCCACTTGTGGCAGGTGATGTGGCAAGTGACGTGGCGAGTGGACAATCCACAACTTGTGTCAGGTGACGTGGCAAGTGGACAATCCACAACTTGTGGCAGGTGATGGGGCAAGTGATGTGGCAAGTGGACAATCCACTTGTGGCAGGGGATGTGGCAAGTGACGTGGCGAGTGGACAATCCACAACTTGTGTCAGGTGACGTGGCAAGTGGACAATCCACAACTTGTGGCAGGTGATGTGGCAAGTGATGTGGCAAGTGGACAATCCACTTGTGGCAGGTGACGTGGCAGGGGACGTGGCAAGGGACGTGGCAAGTGGACAATCCACAACTTGTGGCAGGTGATGTGGCTGGTGACGTGGCAAGTGGACAATCCACATCTTGTGGCAGGTGACGTGGCAGGTGACGTGGAAAGTGGTGTGGCAAGTGGACAATCCACAACTTGTGGCAGATGGCATGGCAGGTGACGTGGAAAGTGGACAATCCACATCTTGTGGCAAGTGACGTGGCAGGTGATGTGGCAAGTGACGTGGCAAGTGGACAGTCCACAACTTGTGGCAGGTGACGTGGCAGGTGATGTGGCAAGTGATGTGGCAGGTGATGTGACAAGTGGACAATCCACTTGTGGCAGGTGACGTGGCAGGGGACGTGGCAAGGGACGTGGCAAGTGGACAATCCACAACTTGTGGCAGGTGATGTGGCTGGTGACGTGGCAAGTGGACAATCCACATCTTGTGGCAGGTGACGTGGCAGGTGACGTGGAAAGTGGTGTGGCAAGTGGACAATCCACAACTTGTGGCAGATGGCATGGCAGGTGACGTGGAAAGTGGACAATCCACATCTTGTGGCAAGTGACGTGGCAGGTGATGTGGCAAGTGACGTGGCAAGTGGACAGTCCACAACTTGTGGCAGGTGACGTGGCAGGTGATGTGGCAAGTGATGTGGCAGGTGATGTGACAAGTGGACAATCCACTTGTGGCAGGTGACGTGGCAGGGGACGTGGCAAGGGACGTGGCAAGTGGACAATCCACAACTTGTGGCAGGTGATGTGGCTGGTGACGTGGCAAGTGGACAATCCACATCTTGTGGCAGGTGACGTGGCAGGTGACGTGGAAAGTGGTGTGGCAAGTGGACAATCCACAACTTGTGGCAGATGGCATGGCAGGTGACGTGGAAAGTGGACAATCCACATCTTGTGGCAAGTGACGTGGCAGGTGATGTGGCAAGTGACGTGGCAAGTGGACAGTCCACAACTTGTGGCAGGTGACGTGGCAGGTGATGTGGCAAGTGATGTGGCAGGTGATGTGACAAGTGGACAATCCACATCTTGTAGCAAGTGACGTGGCAGCTGACGTGGCAAGTGACGTGGCAGGTGACGTGGCAAGTGACATGGCAAGTGGACAATCCACATCTTGTGGCAAGTGACGTGGCAGCTGACGTGGCAAGTGACGTGGCAGGTGAAGTGGCAAGTGACATGGCAAGTGGACAATCCACATCTCGTGGCAAGTGACGTGGCAGGTGATGTGGCAAGTGATGTGGCAAGTGACGTGGAAAGTGGACAATCCACAACTTGTGGCAGGTGACGTGGCAGGTGATGTGACAAGTGACGTGGCAGCTGACGTGGCAAGTGACGTGGCAAGTGGACAATCCAAAACTTGTGGCAGGTGACGTGGCAAGTGACGTGGCAGGTGACGTGGCAAGTGATGTGGCAAGTGGACAATCCACAGCTTGTGGCAAGTGACGTGGCAAGTGGACAATCCACAACTTGTGGCAGGTGACGTGGCAGGTGACGTGGCAAGTGAACAATCCACAACTTGTGGCAGGTGACGTGGCAGGTGAAGTGGCAAGTGACGCGGCAAGTAGACAATCCACAACTTGTGGCAGGTGATGTGGCAAGTGACGTGGCAGGTGATGTGGCAAGTCACGTGGCAAGTGGACAATCCACAACTTGTGGCAGGTGATGTGGCTGGTGACGTGGCAAGTGGACAATCCACAGCTTGTGGCAGGTGGCATGGCAGATGACGTGGAAAGTGGACAATCCACATCTTGTGGCAAGTGACGTGGCAGCTGACGTGGCAAGTGACGTGGCAAGTGGACAATCCAAAACTTGTGGCAGGTGACGTGGCAAGTGACGTGGCAGGTGACGTGGCAGGTGACGTGGCAAGTGATGTGGCAAGTGGACAATCCACAGCTTGTGGCAAGTGACGTGGCAAGTGGACAATCCACAACTTGTGGCAGGTGACGTGGCAGGTGACGTGGCAAGTGAACAATCCACAACTTGTGGCAGGTGACGTGGCAAGTGGACAATCCACAACTTGTGGCAGGTGATGTGGCAAGTGATGTGGCAAGTGGACAATCCACTTGTGGCAGGTGACGTGGCAGGGGACGTGGCAAGGGACGTGGCAAGTGGACAATCCACAACTTGTGGCAGGTGATGTGACTGGTGACGTGGCAAGTGGACAATCCACAGCTTGTGGCAGGTGGCATGGCAGATGACGTGGAAAGTGGACAATTCACATCTCGTGGCAAGTGACGTGGCAGGTGATGTGGCAAGTGACGTGGCAAGTGGACAATCCACAATTTGTGGCAGGTGACGTGGCAGGTGATGTGGCAAGTGGACAATCCCCAACTTGTGGCAAGTGACGTGGCAAGTGGACAATCCACAACTTGTGGCAGGTGCCGTGGCAAGTGACACGGCAAATGCAAGTGTACAACTGCTCTCTATGCTGCTGCTGCTCACTCTGATCAAAATAGCAGAAATAGTTAAAAAAAATGCTTTGAGAGCTTGGGGAGGGTCTACATGATGTTATCTTTATAAACGCGTTTAAACGCAAACGCGTCTAAACGCGTCTAAACGCGGCATGCAAACGTGGCAAAACGCGCGTTTCTAAACGCGCGTTTCAGCTTTTTTTTAACAGAGGTTTCATCTGCGTCTCGTGTGCATGAGGCCTAAATGTTCATTGAAAAAAAAAACGATGTGAATGAGGATAACACTGCAATATGGCTAAAAGATGGACTGAGGAGCTTACTTATTTCCATGATACACCACACCATCTAGTGGCCATACTGTGCTATTTCCCCCATTTCACGCTGTATTTTTCAATGCATAACATTCATCTGCAGCCTAAGAACATTCTATTTTGCTCCTTGCACAGAATTCATTTACATGCAGTTTCAATAGATAACTGCTATTTATTTTTATTTTTTTCTATAAATACACCCCTAAGACCCCTTTCACACCAGAAGATCAATTGGGTCCACCTGTTTGTTTTTCAGACGGGACCCCATCAGACCACCCATTATTCTTTATGGGGCGGCAGATGTTTGCAGACATGTCTGCTTTCACCCGCTAGCATCCGATCCAATCCAGTCGGCTAAAAACCGATGGTTGGGGATTCGTTCCCCCATCCATCTGGCAGATCGGATGGAAATGGACAGGCAGCCTGGTTCCATTCAGCTGCCCCCTATAGAACAGCGGGCTATGTCCGTGTCCATGTCCACACTGCATAGAGGAGTGGACACGGACCTGTTATCTGCCTGCTCATCAGGGATCAACTGAGAGATCCCCTGCTGAGCAAGGTGATCTGCTTGGGCGGATTTATCTGCAAGGGGTCTTCGACTTGTGGTATTTTCATCCTAAGCTGCATACCCTCCAGGCTACAGGGCCACCTCCAAGAGTGGAATTTTTAGATATGATTTCTTGCATTTCGGCTCCTCGGTGACACATCCTTTGTCCTTCCCACTTGCAAGGGGAGAAAAGTAGGCCTGGAGTGAACACAAGCCCGTAGTAGTCAATTTTAGGTTATTTAAGAAAGGAACTTTTCAGCTATGCAATTTTCCCTTCTCTTTTATTGTAGGGCAGAGGAATATGGGCCGGTTTGTCGACTAAACTTTTTGCACCGCGTGGCGATCTTCTCTACGGATCCCGAATCTGTGAAGGTGAGAAGTCAGCTGCCCTTCTTCATCTAACAAGGAAATGCACAATGACTTTCTTTCTTTTTTTTTTTTTCCTGTGTATTGAGAGCCATAATCTCGGGTTCGGGTCACAGTAAATATTGCTAAATGGAATCATCAATCCCAGCATAAATCATACCTCATGTTGCTCTTTTGTCTGCAGATCCCCTGATATTCTGGTTTTAGTTGTGGCTTTGTATCATGCGATACTTCCCTTTTGTAGTCTTTCAGACTCTGTAAATGATGTAACTTCCTTCACAGCTTTGCTGGTGGGTGGGATTGAATACATCCTAATTATCATTCAATCCCAACCAGTCATACCTACAGGAGGAATCCAAACCTCCCAAGTCCCGCCTCACAGGTCACAGCATTATTCAAGAAGGAAACGCCTTCATACACAGCCTGTTCTGAAAGCTAGCTGTGCTGCTGCTGGGTAGGATTAAATGGTTCACAATTGATATCCAATCCTGCCCAGTGAAATATGCTGACAAGTGTGTACAAAGAGGGTCCCACCACTTAGATCACGCTCTCTGTGAAATTAATTCATTTACATATGAAGGCAACACCTTCAGACTAACCTCCCATAGCCCTTCCCCTGCAGTCTTGCAGAAGGCCATTATTCTTTGGCATGCTGCAAGACAGGACACAGGAGGAGGTATGACACATTTACACCTTTCACCACCCACATGAAGGCCCAAAAAACACCCACAGTAACACTAGGATGCACCCACATCAGCTCCCACAGCTGGTACAAGAGAATCCCATAGCCCACCCTGAAGGCTCAAAGCATCATGAGCCATGTAATATCAGGGCTGGAAAAGAAGCAAACAGAAGGTCAGAGAACTTAGAAATTCTGCCAGGAGGAGGTGTGACATCAGACACAGAAACCTGCTGTATACAGCTAAAGGAGGTAAGTTACACATAAACCGACGGTGGGGTTGTGCTTCATTTGCACACACCATGCATCTGTGATTTTGGGGGAGGAAAAGCTTGAGTTCTTCTTCTTTAAAGGGGTTGTAAGGCAGAAGGTTTTTTAGATGAAAAGCCTTGTGTGTGCAGCAGCCCCCCTAACACTTACCTGCGGTCCTTCTCTGTCCAGCGATGTCCACGAGTGTCTGAGCTGTTCGGGATTGTCCCTCCTGATTGGCTGTGACATAGCAGCAGCAACATTGGCTGCCACTGCTGTCAATCAAAGTCAGCTAGCCAACCTGGGGATAGAGAGGGCGGGGCCGGGTCAGGGCTCCGTGTCTAAATAGACACAGGGAGTTGCGACTCGGCTCGGGTGCCCCCCCCCCATAGCAAGCTGCTTGCTGTTGGGGCACTGAATAGGAGGGAGGGGCCAGGAGCACAGAAGAGGATCTGGGCTGCTCTGTGCAAATCCACCACAAGAAAGCAGGTAAGTTTAACATTAGGGATGAGCCGAACACCCCCCCCCGGTTTGGTTCGCACCAGAACCTGCGAACGGACCGAAAATTAACGCAAACATTAGAACCCCATTAAAGTCTATGGGCCTCGAACGTTCAAAATCAAAAGTGCTAATTTTAAAGGCTAATATGCAAGTTGTTGTCCTAAAAAGGGTTTGAGGACCCTGCTCCTGCCCCAGGGGACATGTATCAAGGAACACTGATTTTAATGACTCTTAAAGTGAAAAAATATCGTGCCTGGGGGGTGTCTATAGTATGCCTGTGAAGTGGCACGTGCTTTCCGTGTTTAGAACAGTCCCTGCACAAAATGACATTTCTAACAGAAAAAAAAGTCATTCAAAACTGCTTGCGTTTTTAATGTAATGTCTGGTCCCGGCAATATGGATGAAAATCATTGAGAAAAACGGCATGGGTACCCCACCGCCCATTACCAGCCCCTTTGGGTCTTGTACAGATATTAAGGGGAACCCTGTACCCAAATAAAAAAAAGGAAAAGCGTGGGGCCCCCAGGCCCTATATACTCAGGACAGCAGTATACAGGCGGTACAAACAAGACAGGGACTGTGTAGGTTTGTTGTTAAGTAGACTCTGTTTGTAATTTTGAACTGGTAAATTTTTAAAGTGTAGCTCCAGTCAAAAAATCTATTTTTAAGCTTTTGGAAAACATAGGGAAGTGTCATCACCCCTGTAACTTTTTTTTCCGTCTGTGCACCTCTTCAGAAGATTTCACCTCCCTTTCTGTCCCAATGACCAATGTTTTTAGAAAATGTGGGTTTTTTAGTAAAACAAGGATTGGGATAAAGCATCAGTGGAGAGGACACATGTTTTTCCCATATCAAATCTTACAGGAGAGAATTTCCCTTCCTAGGGGTAGATTTCATCTTGCTTCCTGTTGTCTCCTTCCATTTGCAAGTAGGAGACATTTGTAAATTGGATGTTTGAAAGTAGGGGCCTGTCCTATATGTGCTGCAGAAATTTGGGCCTAAGGTGTTGCCACAACACTGCAAGCCCTCAATGTGACTCTTTGTGGGCGCTGGAGCGCCCTGCTGTGAACTATTATATCAAGAATTGTAATTGCACGCCATTGTTGAACAGTGGTAGAAAAATTGGGCCTTTGGTGGTGGTGGTGCTGGCGCCATAACACTAAGTCCTTACAGTTACTCTTGGTGGGCGCTGAAATGGGCCCTGCTGTGAAATATTATATCAAGAATTGTAATTACATGCACCTGTTGAACAGGGGCACAAAAATTGGGCCTTAGGCACTGGCGCCACAACACTGCAACACCTCACAGAAACTCTAGTTGAAGAGCAGGAATGAGTCCTGCTGCAAAGTATTGGATCAAAAATTTTAATTACATGCACCTGTTAAACAGGGGCTGCAAAAATTGGGCCTTAGCCGCTGGTGCCACAACACTGCAAACCCTCACAGATATTGTAGTTGAGCGCAGCAACGAGCCCTACTGCAAAGGCCGTCAGTGCATCAGGTGTATTCAATTTTCAGTGATTTGCACCATAGTTGGTAGACTCTATAACTTTCACAGAGACTAAATAATCTCCACTAATTTGGGTTATTTTTACCAAAGAGATGTAGCCATATAAATTTTGGCCAAAATTTATGAACAAAAATGACTTATTTGCAAAATTTTATCATAGAAACTAAAAAAAAGTTTTTCGTTTTTTTTTTTTTTTTTTGCTCTTTTTTCACTTATGCCGCAAAAAATAAAAAACCCAGTGGTGATTAAATACCACCAAAAGAAATCTCTATATGTATGAAAAAAATTATAAACATTTTGTTTGGGTACAGTGTTGCATGACTGAGTAATTGGCATTCAAAGTGTGAGAGCACTGAAAGCTAAAAATTGGTCTGGGAAGGAAGGGTGTATAAATTGAAGTTGTTAAGCCTGATGGCACTGACTGGCAGTCAAAGGTAAATAGCACCTACCTCTGTCTCCACTACCAAGAGCCATTAAGGGGGATTTCTGTATTGCAGTGCACTCATGTAATTACTAGAGGAAGAGAACACAAACTGTTGCAAACTGACAGTTTCTACACAAGTTTAGCAAAGCCCAGATAGGCAATTGCAAAAAGTTGATTTCACATTTAGAGGGATTCTGAATGCCTTCTTTGTTCACAGTCCTGATTTGAGATATGCCACACTTTATTCTTTAAACTGTGACACTTTGGGGGTTATTTACGAAAGGCAAATAGACTTTGCACTGCAAGTGCAGTCGCTCTAAATCTAAGGGGCAGATCTGAAATGAGTGGAAGCTCTGCTGATTTTATCATCCAATCATGTGCAAGCTAAAATGCTGTTTTTTATTGTCCTTGCATGTCCCCCTCGGATCTACAGTGACTTTACTTCCAAGTGCACTTTCAGTGCAAAGTGCATTTTTCTTTAGTAAATAACCCCCTTTGTGCGCTTATAGTCAGTTTTCCACCCACATGCACTTCCTTTCCAAGTTATATCCAGGCTTAGCTACTTCCCATTTTCTCTTCTTGACATGATTTTGTCCAGAGTAATAGACTTCATCTGATCAATATATAACTGGAGTCTCTTTTTCGGGAATAATTCACTGTAATCTCTGTGCAGGAGTATCTGATGTCACCGGATTACCCCAAAGACCCAAACACCTACGATCGTCTTTTTTATCTTTTCAATAAGAGGTAAGTCAGCATTGCACAATAGTGCATAACACACTAGAGACATAGATAGAAAACTATGGAGATCCCTCTCCAAATGGTGGAGTTTAGTTGTGTCCAGTGAAGGGTACTGTTAATATTACATCATACAAAGACATTGTAGACAATTGTGCTCTTCATTCCTCATGGTAAGTTTGAAGTCCTTTTTCTGTTCCAGCATGACTGTGGCCCTGTGTACAAAGCCAGCTCCATAAAGACATGGTGTGACCAGTTTGGTATGGAGGAACTCAGTTGTCCTGTACAAGTAGAGTTGCCACCTCATCCCTTTAAACCCGAACACCTTTGAATTACACAGGTTCTGGGGCAAATTGAATGCAGCTAAGGCACCGAGTTTAATTACCACCTTAATCAGCCACAGAACCTGTGTAATTAATGTGTGTTCGGGTTTAAAGGGATGAGGTGGCAACCATATGTACAAGTCCTGACCTCAACCCTACTGAGCACCTTTGGGGTGAATTGGAATGCTGAGGGCGAGCCAGGTCTTCACGTCTAACATCAGTACTTCCCACAAATGAGCACAGATTCCAAAAGATATTTCAAAATCTTGTGGAAAGCCTTTCCAGAAGAAAAGAGGATGTTATAGCTTCAAAAGATGAAGGCGGAAAATCCCATATTTATGGCTATGGTTTTGGAATGGGATGTCCAACAACTTCAAATAGGTGTGATGGACAAACATTTGGCCATATAGTGTACATAAAATATTTTCCTCTATTTTCATAAATTCCCCAATGATCTTATAGTTAGAATATTTTCAAGATAACCTGGCAGTTTGATGTTCATGATTATTGAATCCACCTACACGGTTTCATTATTTCCAAGGCCTGATGAACAGGTGGAGTTACAGCCTACAAAATGTGTTGATTTTGCAAACAACTTATCATTGGAATAAATTTGGACTTGAATATTAGGTTGTAGTACCTTGCAAATTTCAACCAAAACTGAGCAGCAATCTAGAGTGGACAGTATCCAACAATATACTGTCCACTCTAGATTGCTGCTTAGTTTTGGTTGAAATTTGCAAGGTACTACAACCTAATATTCAAGTCCAAATTTATTTCAATGATAAGTTGTTTGCAAAGTCAACACATTTTGGAGACTATAACTCCACCTGTTCATCAGGCCTTGGAAATAATGAAACCGTGTAGGTGGATTCAATAATCATCTATAGTTGGATGTTATCTGAAATGGCCGTTGAGTCCACATACACAATTTCATTAGTCCATTTTTTCCCAAACCCTGAGGAAGGGGTCGGGAATACATATCCCAAACTTTGTTTGATTTGCAAACAATTTGTCATTGGAATGAACTTGTATTTGGACTTGAATAATACAGTGGGCTACTTCAATTCTAAATTCACTTTTCTCTAACAAAACCCAAAGTCATCATGGAAGCCCTTCAGTATGAAGAAGCCACCAGCCCAATATTCAGATTCTGTACATTTAAAATATTGCTGTACTATTGGATGCCAACAATAGTATAAAGAACACGTATATGACAGGGGTAGGCAACCTGAGGCCCTCCAGCTGTTGTGGAATTACACTTCCCATAAGGAATTGCAAGGCTGGCAGTTACAATTACTCCCAGGGGAATAACGGGACTTGTAGTTCTGCAACAGCTGGAGGGCCCCTGGTTGCCTACCCCTGATGTACAGGGTCCTCAGGTTTTCGGCACCTCTTATCCACATTCCCAAGTATCTCCCAGAGAATGACTGACAGTCAGAGATGTATCCAACTTGTAGATAAATTTGTGTATTCCTGAGACTTGTATCTTTCTCCCAACTTGCCCACACATGTGTGGTGAAAGCTCAATTCTTGTTCCTCTATTCCACTCCAGCACCATGGGGTGCCATTTGCACTCTCCCAGGGTCCTGCGAGGACCCAACTCGCTTTGCTGTGGATTAGTGCCATCAGTTGCCATGGTGCTGGCAGGCCAGTCTCCAACATAATTACAACAAATGGCGATATAGGGCCGGGATAAATAGCATAATTTGTTGCTATTGTGTTAGTGGCTGGCCTGTCCCCCTGCTGATCAGGGCAGGTGGTATTCAGGCTTCCCTTATAGCATTCAAGATAAGGCAGAAGTCCACCTCCTCCAGATCTGCTCCACCTCCCCCCCCCCCCCTCTACCATGTTGTGGGGGCCAAAGGGTAGGGATCTGATGTGCAAAGGGAACTGTGCGATGTCGGTGTGACTGGGGGACTCTGATGGAGCAGCCAAAAGGTGGGGATCTGATGTGCAGGGGGTACTGTGTGACTGGGTGTCTCTATGATGGAGCAATTGTGTAATTGCTGGGCTTTATGATTAAGGACTGTGTGTTTAGTGGGCTTTGTGTTTGGAGGACTCTGATACGATGGTGGGCTCCCATGTACAGGGAAGTCTCTGATGTGAAAAAGAGCTTCTGATGTTAGGGTCATTAATGAGGTTGTGTGCATCGTCCCAGACTTGGGTTTCCTGTTGAGAAGTAGCATTTACATTTTAGACTGGGTTGCCTCAATATTTTGCATACTTTGAAGGGTTGCTGCAATTGAAAAAAAGGTTGAGGAACACTGGCCTATTCAATGACGTTTTACATGTAAAAGCTACTGATTTTCCATGTAGCTTGATTACTGCAAACAATGCTTAAAACAGCAGAATTCCTTTTTTATATTGTTAATCTATAGACCTCTTATGGCTGGGCATTTGATATTAGAGGGTGGTTGGATGTGCAGGCATTATCCAATCACCAGCATGTGAAGATTGCAAAAAATACAAAACAAAAAAAAACTAGCTGGAGCTTCATGTACAAGTTTATGTCAACAGAGGAGGGAGCTGAGACTTACCTGTGGGGAAACTACCTATTGTACCCCCCCCATGGACAGTCTGCTGAAGCATAGGCATAAAATGGTCATACAATCCAGCCAAACACCATCAAGATCAGTTAATGTTCATTCTATGCCTGTGGGTGCTTTTTCTTGGGGAATGTATCTTAGAAAATTGCATTGGAATGGACGAATATGCATTTAGTTCCAGCTGGTGCTGGGGCTATGATAGGTAAAGGTGAAATGGGGAGTATAAAAACCCCTCAGGTATCCTGAAGAGTTGGTTCTTAATACAACATCGTTGAGGTGATTGTAGCCATATTAGTGCAATTGTGACAGAGAAAAATGAGTACTGTCCATGATACTTTTTTTATTTGCACGAACATACAATTTTTCAGGACAAGCTTTCGGGGGGGCGGGGCGGGGCCCTCCTTCAGTACTGCTTGGACCTTGAAGAAGGGGACATACCCCGAAAGCTTGTCCTGAAAAATTGTATGTGACTACAACATAGGAAACACCAACTACTATGACTGATGACAGTGTCACGTTTGCGTATTTACCAACCTTTTGGCAGCAAAACCTGGGACACTGTTAATGTCCAAGGTCCGTGTTTTGTCTGACCACTTTCCGTGTGGGTGTGCCTAAATCATCCCCACTTTATGGGTTGGTCCCATCCAGACCCTGTCCCTAAATATGCAGTGACTACTCATCAGGCCCACTTTATGGGTTGGTCCCACCCAGACACTGCCTCTAAGCATGTGGGAGGTTGTCCACTTGGGGCCTTGATCTGGGCCTTTTAATGGCTTTTAGGTTACTAAACGTGTAGTACATCGAATAAGGTTGATTATGTGATCCCAGGACATGCCTTGGGATACATACTTTATGGCCAGTGCAGGACAGTTGGTATGTATGTGTTATGCTATTACAAATGCTGAGGTACATATGTGTTCTCTCTGCTCTGCAGGTTCCTGGGCAAAGGGCTGCTGACCGATCCAGACCACCAGCACTGGTATAAACAGCGACGTATCATGAACCCTGCATTCAGCCACACGTGAGTCTAATCAAATGGAGGGCCTATAAATTCCACAGGACAAAGATGAGTGTTGATGTAGAATTTTATTTGTTCCTAAAAAAATGTTTACTTTTTCTGTAAATCTATACAACATCTTCTCTGTAATAATCCAAGAGTCCCAGGTTTTCATGCCATCACTTGTTATAGTCCTTCTGGCCTTCACATTTCTCCTGTGTGTTGGTGTGCAGGCTACTCATGCTGAGAACGGCCTTTTCTACCTTCTTTCCAGACACCGTAAACTGCTGAGAAATCAACTTATTATCTTACATAGATACACTTGATACACCAGAAATAAATCCCTATAGCTGGTTAATCAGTGACTTTTACAGCTTTAAAGAGGTTTATGCCACGAGAAAGTTAACACTATTTAAATAAAAACTATTTAAATTGAAAATATAGTCCTTGTATTAAATCTTATATCCAGCCAAAACTTTTTTTCTTATTTATTAAAGGTACTTATGTAGTTCATACAGGAAAACAGTCCTTCAAAATGTCCTTCAAAATGTAACAAAAAGGAAAAAATAACAAATAACAGGGTAAATGGGGACAGAAAAGTTTCCCGCAGCTAGTGTCCATGACAGCCCCCAACTCACATTATACATACACATAGGGCCAATTTACCTCCAAGCATGTCTTTTGAGCATGGGAGGAAACCAGAGTACCCAGAGGAAACCTACGCTGGCACAGGGAGCACATGCAAACTCCATGCAGGTAGTGCCATGTTTGTTATTTGAACCAACAACCCTAGTGCTGCTAGGCGGAAGTGCTAACTACTGTCCCCTCACTTCCTGAGTCAGTAATAACATCACTCAAAATAGAAGAGGGGAAAAGGGGGGGGGGGGAAATAAATAACCAGGTATACTCACTATAGGCATATAACCAATGCTATCAGAGCAAAAGTCAATAATAGATTTTCCACTTGTGTACAGGGTAGCAGTTCCTTACGAGGCAAACAGAGCTCCTATATGGAAATAAAACCCCATTAAATAGTTACTAGGCTTGAAATCCCAAGTAGACATGTGCAGTCCGAAAATTTGTACATTCGGAAGCATCCGAAATACGAATTTCTATGCTTCCAAATTGTACCAATCAGAGGTTTTCTTCTGCTGCTGAGTGAGGGTTGGGAAAATGACCTTTTTTTAATATGGGAGTGGGAGATTGGTACTGGTAGTCGATGGGAGATTCAGAATCGAACAAAATAAGGATGTTTGTTAATGTCGTTTTATCATTGTCATAATAATTACGATTATTCGTTATAATGAAGTTAAAAACCCAGTAAGTCAGCATAGCACAGGAATGGTGGGAGCCCCTCATAGCCTTTTCATTCAAATTTTTTATCTAGATACCCAACATGCCAAACTTGAAAATTACGCACACTTTTCGAATGGTGCCAAAAATCAATACTTAAAAATCTCCATAGGCGACACTTTAATTATTTTTTTTTTTTACAGGTTACATGTTTGGAGTTACAGAGGTCTAGTGCTAGAATTATTGCTCTCATTCTAACGTTCATGGTGATACCTCACATGTGTGATTTGAACGCCATTTACATATGCTAAATAAAGTCCTTATGCTGGTTAAATTCGTAAACTATGGGGGTTATTTACTAAAGGCAAATCCACTTTGCAATACAAGTGCACTTGTTAGTGCAGTCGCTGTAGATCTGAAGGAAAGTTCTGAAATGAGGGGAAACTCTGCTGATTTTATCATTCAATCATGTGCAAGCAAAAATGCTGTTTTTTTTATTATCCTTGCATGCCCCCCTCAGATCTACAGCGAGTGCACTTTCAAGTGCATATGTAGTGAAAAGTAGATTTGCCTTTAGTAAATAACCCCCTTTGAGAACTAATGAAGGTGCAATATATAATCAGAGAATGGTTTGGGTTCTATTCACTTACATGAGAATTGAATACGTAACTTGTGAATATGTAACCTGTGTGTATCTGGCTCCAATACTATCCAGTGCCTCAACGGTCACTGACCTCACCGCACGTCCCTGAAATCACCAGTACATTGTTCCTGGGGCCAGTAACGAAAATTGGGATATTTATACAGAATGTCAGATTTTTTGATTTTTTTTTTTCCTCTCAGGTATCTAATGCAGATGGTAGGAGTGTTTAATGAAAAAGCTGAGCAGCTGATGGAAAAACTGGAAGAGAAGGCGGATGGGAAGCAGCAAGTGAGCATGCATGCATTGATCAACTGTGTCACCCTGGACGTCATCACTAAGGTAAGTTCAAATACCAGAGGCCATCTCTCTGGGTAGATATGATCTGCCTCCTTCATCTCCTGAGGAACTACACATCTCGGCATGCTTTTAACAGCTGAAAGGGCATAGATCACCCAACCATTTATCTGAGCCCCCTTCACTTCATTCTGTTCTAGTGTTACTGTGGCCATTGTTAAGAGGTCACTTCTCCACTGACCACCAATCCAAGAGGTCTCTTCTCCACTGACCACCATAGTGTCTTGGGTGGGACGGAATCTCCAACCCTGTGTCCCAGGTTTTGTGGAGGATCAGCAGGGTGTGTGCTCAGGTGAGCACAGCCCTTATAATGAAGGTATAGGAATATCTCAGAGCTCCCAGATGGATACTACTCCACCCAAGGGAGACAGGAAGTCTCCAGGAGTCAGAGGCTGCAGGTGGCAGCGAGAGGACGTGTGTGTTTGCAAGAGACAGGTAACGGCCTGAGGACTAAGGCTAGAGTGAAGCTGTTGGCTTTGAAGAACCTATGGTCTGAGGACCAGCATAAAGAGCAAGGTGGACTAGTATTTTCAGTTGTGCATATCACCAAAAGAGAACCCCTGTGAGGGAAACATTATATGTTGGACTTTTACTTTGCTTTTGCCATTTTCAATAAATATGGGCTGCCATGCCCTCTAACATGGTTCCTGACTGCTGTGAGTCACCTGAAAACAAATCTACTGCTAGAGCTAATGGTCCCCCATGTTACAGGGGTCACTTCAACTATGACCACCAATGTAAGGGGTCACTTCTCCCCAGACCACCAATGTAAGTTGTCACTTCTTCCAATTTTTCTTTACTAAACCCCCTTTCACACCACACCGCTGATAGCGTCGGCGGTAAAACGCCGCTATTTCTAGAGGCGTTTTACGGCCGGATTTGCGGCGCATTTTGGCCGCTAGCGGGGCGCTTTTACCCCCCCGCTAGCGGCCGCGAAAGGGTTAAAAACCGCCGGCAATACGCCGCAATAGCGGTGTTTTGCCGGCGGCATTACAGCGCTGCCCCATTGATTTCAATGGGGAGCAGCGGTGGAGGAGCGGTAAACACACCGCTCCTTCACCGCTCCTTCACCGCTCCAAAAAAGCTGCTGGCAGGACTTTTTTCTGACGTCCTGCCAGCGCACCGCTGTAGTGTGAAAGCCCTCGGGGCTTTCACACTGCACACAATGGTGCAGCTTCTTTAGGGCGGATTGCAGGCGCTATTTCTAACGCTATAGCGCCTGCAAAACGCCCTGGTGTGAAAGGGGTGTTAAAGTCTTGCAATCAATAAGCATAAAATCAATACATATATAATATACATAAGTATGTACATATTTACATAACAATGTAAATAAATATAGCAAAATCTGCTCTCAAACAAAGAATTACTTTACAGCAAAAGCAAAACGCTAAATAGGTCCCTTCTCTGACCACCAATGTAAGGGGTCACTTCAACTTTGACTGAGAGCCCATTCACACAGGGGCAACACGACTTGTAGGCGACTTGAGTCAGGCAACTTGGACACGACTTGAGTTAAGATCACAGCGCGACTTGGGACGACTTCAAAACGACTTGTGATGACTTCAAGCCCGACTTGGGACGACTTACAAGTCGCCCCAGGCCAGGCGACTTTTGCCGATGCCAAGCAGAGAATGAGCTCAAGGGGGAACTCCACGGCAAATTTCTGAAAAAAATTTGGCGTGGGTTCCCCCTCCGAGAGCATACCAGGCCCTTAGGTCTGGTATGGATTCCAAGGGGAACCCCCTACGCCGAAAAAACGGCGTGGGGGTCCCCCCCAGATCCACACCAGACCCTTATCCGAGCACGCTACCCGGCCGGCCAGGAAAGGGGGTGGGGACGAGCGGGCGGCCCCCCCCCTCCTGAGCCGTACCAGGCCGCGTGCCCTCAACATGGGGGGGGTGCCTTGGGGGAGGGGGGGCGTGCGGCCCCCCCACCCCAAAGCACCTTGTCCCCATGTCGATGAGGACAAGGGCCTCTTCCCGACAACCCTGGCCGTTGGTTGTCGGGGTCTGCGGGCGGGGGGCTTATCGGAATCCGGGAGCCCCCTTTAATAAGGGGGCCCCCGGATACCGGCCCCCCACCCTATGTGAATGAGTATGGGGTACAATGTACCCCTACCCATTCACCTGTGGAAAAAAAGTACAAAAAAAAAACACAACACAGGGAAAAAATATTTTATTGCACAGCTCCGGGGGTCTTCCGTCTTCGGGGGTCTTCTCGCCGGACTCCTCCGCTATCTTCTTGTAGCTCTTTTACTAGCGGAGGAGCCCGGCATTCTTCCTCCCCGCCGCCGGCCTCTTCTCCCGACTTCGGGGGTCTTGTCCCCCTCTTCGGTTCTTCTGCCGGGCCACCGCGCCTTCTTATAGCTCTTTTACAGGCGGTGGCCCGGTCTTCTGTCGCCGCCGCCGCCGCCGCCGCCTTCCGTTCTTCTTCTTCTTCTTCTCCAGGAGATGTTGACACGACGCTCTCTCCGGCCACAATGCCAGGGACGCGCTCCGCTGCCACTTATATAGGGACAATGGGGCGGTGTCACATGGGTTGATGTCACATGGGTTGGTCACATGGGTTGATGTCACATGGTAAGGGGGCGGGGTCACCATGTGACATCAACCCATGTGACCAACCCATGTGACATCAACCCATGTGACACCGCCCCATTGTCCCTATATAAGTGGCAGCGGAGCGCGTCCCTGGCATTGTGGCCGGAGAGAGCGTCGTGTCAACATCTCCTGGAGAAGAAGAAGAAGAAGAAGAACGGAAGGCGGCGGCGGCGGCGGCGGCGACAGAAGACTGGGCCACCGCCTGTAAAAGAGCTATAAGAAGGCGCGGTGGCCCGGCAGAAGAACCGAAGAGGGGGACAAGACCCCCGAAGTCGGGAGAAGAGGCCGGCGGCGGGGAGGAAGAATGCCGGGCTCCTCCGCTAGTAAAAGAGCTACAAGAAGATAGCGGAGGAGTCCGGCGAGAAGACCCCCGAAGACGGAAGACCCCCGGAGCTGTGCAATAAAATATTTTTTCCCTGTGTTGTGTTTTTTTTTTGTACTTTTTTTCCACAGGTGAATGGGTAGGGGTACATTGTACCCCATACTCATTCACATAGGGTGGGGGGCCGGTATCCGGGGGCCCCCTTATTAAAGGGGGCTCCCGGATTCCGATAAGCCCCCCGCCCGCAGACCTCGACAACCAATGGCCAGGGTTGTCGGGAAGAGGCCCTTGTCCTCATCGACATGGGGACAAGGTGCTTTGGGGTGGGGGGGCCGCACGCCCCCCCTCCCCCAAGGCACCCCCCCCATGTTGAGGGCACGCGGCCTGGTACGGCTCAGGAGGGGGGGGGGCCGCCCGCTCGTCCCCACCCCCTTTCCTGGCCGGCCGGGTAGCGTGCTCGGATAAGGGTCTGGTGTGGATCTGGGGGGGACCCCCACGCCGTTTTTTTCGGCGTAGGGGGTTCCCCTTGGAATCCATACCAGACCTAAGGGCCTGGTATGCTCTCGGAGGGGGAACCCACGCCAAATTTTTTTCAGAAATTTGCAGTGGAGTTCCCCCTTCAGAGCTAATAATTCTGTCAAAGTCGCCTCCGTATAGACGGAGATCCGACTTGGAGGCGATCTCCATTGAAATAAATGGGTACCGGTCGCCTACAAGTCGGATAGAAGTAGTACAGGAACCTTTTCTGAAGTCGGAGCGACTTTAGTAGTGTGCATTAAGACGGCTCTCATTCACTTACATTGCTTTTTAAATGTTGTCCGACCTGAGGCGACCTGAGGCGACTAGGGGCGACCTGAAGTCGGATCAAGAGTTGCCCCTGTGTGAATGGGCTCTAACAATGCAGGGGGTCACATTTGTATCGATTGAAAATGTAAAGGAACGTCTGCACTCTCACTGCCGATGTTAGGGGTCACTTCTACTTTACCTGCCAATGAAAAGGAGAACTGCTCTACTGACTGTCAGTTTAACAGGGGCCCTATACTGACTACCAATCTAAGGGGTAGAGGGGGCTTGTAAGGAGGAAGGACTTCTATACTGACCACCACTGCAAGGATGTGCTTCCCAAATGATCACCAATTTGGGGAACAGCCTTGTTCACCTATTAAAGTACACGCTTTTCACTTTTCTGGCAATTTATTATTTCGTTTTGTGTTTATTACTGATCTGCTCTGGGTGTGAAATATTCTGGGCATGAAATATTCTGGGCATACCACATTTTATTTAAAATGTGCCACAATGCACATGCTAGTGTATAATGAGTAGTGTTGCTCAAATACCTACGTGTTCTATTTAAAGTTGAACCTTGGATTATGAGCATAATCCGTTCCAGGAGAATGCTTGTAATCCAAAGCATTTCCCACAGAAGTCAATGAAAACAAAGATAATTTGTTCTGCATTGACTTCTATTGCATTCAATACTGCAAGCGGCCAGAGGTGGGGGGGGGGGAGACTGAACTTGGGAACAGAGTATTTCCAAGTGATTCCGAGTATACCGAATGGTGCCCCCACACCTCTGGCCAAATGCGGTACTGCACATCCCATTGGCTTGAATCCTGCTTGTTTTGCGAGAAAACACTAGCAAACAGTGAGGATCAAAAAAAAAAAAAGGTTGCTCGTTTTGCTTTCAAAACTATCTTTAACTGCTTTACTCATAATCCAAGGTTCCACCGTATTAGGCTCTAGATCAGCACTGTTCATGTTAATGGTGTCAAAATCTGTGTGTGCTCAGACTTCAGACCCCCCCCCCCCCATATCAACAGGTGAGAACCTGGGTTTGAACTTCACAGATAAACAGGTGGAGAGAATTCTTCTGTTTTCTTACAAAACCTCTATTTGTTCTAAATACCAGGAATCTGGGCTCAAAGTGTTGTCCCGGTGGTGCCATACACCGATTTAAGCTCCAAAGGATGTTCCCCCAGTGCTCGAATCTTGGAGATGTGGAGAGGAATCCGGTTCTCTTTTTCTGGTCTTGCCACCTTCTACAGTCATATTTGGACAGAGGGCCAACATATCATCCAAAAATGCACTGACCGTGTGCTCTTGAAAGACCCTTCGTTTTTCCTTCTACACCACCATCGGTTCTCAAGTAAGGTCTACAGGCAATCTATTTTACCTCTGCTGTTTACAGCGCCCTCCATAGCCGTTTGTTTGAAAAAAAATGCGGAAATCGAGGAGATGGAAAACTTAGTGGCCACGGAGAAAGGCTTTCAAAAATGGTTCTACTGGCACAAATTTGTCTACCCTGAGGTGTGGAAGGAGCTGATGAATCAAATCTCCCTTACTGGACACTATGATTGTGAATCCCCAGACTCCCGATGTGCTGGCAGTATGTCTGGCTCTTTAACCCCCCCCCTCTTCTTTCCCTTCTAAGCTATCCTTACATTTTGCGTGAACCTTGGGTCATTCCTTTTCTTCTTCTTTATAACATGTCACGCGGGGTTCAGAGACTCCCAGATAAGAGACTTATCTGCATCTTTATGTATGCAATGGTGTTAGATATGTTGAATTCTCAATGTTTCACTCCAGAACTACTGGAGCTGTGAATTCTGTACTTTACCATGTGTTGTCTTGAATCAAAGTATTGGAAAAAAAAAATCTGGATGTGCTGTTCAGAAGTCTGGAAGTCCACCATAGCCCTATATAGGCTCTTATGAGGTCTGGGGTGATCTGAAGGATCTTTAAATGCACCTTGCCCAGCCACCATTTTGGCTGGCATTCTCCATGTCATTTTGGTAACAATACTTTGTAAACAATAAACCAGCTCTTTTTCTGAAATATCAGTTTTCTATTTGAACAATGTATAAAAAAAATGCCCACATGTAATTATACAATATGTGCATAATTACTTCTATGTGTAGAGGTGCCCCCTGTAGGAGCCGCTGAATGTTGTGGTCCACCAGTCACCCTGCCCAGCCTGGCATTCAATTCTCAGTCACTCTAACACAATGAACAGTCCATGTGCTTGGGAGAAAAGGTATTTTGCTTATCAACTAGAAAATATCCCTTGGAAAATATAAAGAAATTTGAAAAGTATAAATGGGATTTTTAAGGTGCCAAATTAGAATGAGTAAGTGACTTGTCTAGCGCTGCCTATGCAAACTGAATCGCCTCAGGGCGCTTTCTTGCCACCGGTGTCCATCTGCAGCTTTTTTTTTTTTTTTTTTTTTTTATGCGGTCCTTTAACCTGTAGGGTCCCAACACACTTAACACATACAACATTGACATACACATATTATGGCCAATTTTTTTTGGACAGGGTCTAATTAACCTACCAGCATGTCTTTGGAGTGTGGGAGGAAACCGGAGTACCTGGAGGAAACCCACGCAGGCACAGGGAGAACATACAAACTCCAGGCAGATGGTGTCGTGGTCAGGATTTGAACCAGCAACCCTATTGCTGCTAGGTGAAAGTGCTAACCACTACACCACTGTGCTGCCCCATAGAACCAAATCATTTCGTAAAAGTCGATTTTTTTTTCAAACAATAAAAACAAACATACAAAGAATAAATGTTAATGTTATAGTACGAATACATGTGCTGACTGATTTCATCTCTACATGTTTCACCTTGAAAATTAGCTTCTTCAGGAGAATATAATTGGTATCAGGCACAACAAGCACTGTGTATTCAAAAACTATTTGCATAAGAGTAATTGCTCCAAAATCATGGGGATATGAACAGACTGATCATCCGGTAAAGCCGCCATAGAGGGAGGGGTATATCTTAGAGGGGAGTATCTCTTTACCAGCCACTGGTAAATGATCTAAGAACCTATGCCATCGATACTTGATTATTCACCACCAACTCCACAACAGAAATGGATAAAGATGACAAGAAAAGTAAGATAAATGTATTTCTGAATTGTCATGAAATCAAAGCATGACCCCCTTCAATTCAGACATTCACCAACACATCTTTCCCCCTTCCCAAGCTGGACCGGTGTGCTTGTTTTTTGTTTATTTTATCGAAGAAATTTAACTTTGATGGGGTAAGGGAAATATGGGATGCCCAGTGAATTGTATATCAATCAATAGGGACTCCCTGTACATCTTACTACTTCAGTCTCCTCCAGCACTTCCCTTGCTTTCAGACTATTCCTCTCCCTTCCTCCTGCACAACTCTTATTTCTCAGGAGCAGCTAGCACATATAAAGTTAGGCCTGACACTGGCTCAGCCAGGCCTTAGCAACTGCCCTTTTGCAGGCAGGGACCGTAGGTCCCTATAGTGTAGCAAGAAATGCAAAGTCTATAGTGCTAGCTGTCCTACAGATGGCCTAGTGTTCCCAGTCAGCCCTCTTCAGGCCCTGCCAGCCCTCCTAGCTGCAGCCGCCCAACTCGCTGCCCACATCATTGCATTCCTCTCCACTGGCTCTGCACCCATCTCTGACTGCATGCTCCCAGTCCTCTCGGGCGTGCCTCCCCAGTCCTCCCAACTGTGCATGTCACTCACCAGCCCTCCAGACTGCAACCAGTGGTTGCCTCCTGAAGACTTGCCCGGCAGTACTAGCTCCTGCTGCCCTCTTGCTTCTCCTGTGCCTCCTGTCCAGGACCTTCACGTTGTTTTGTGAGGCCCTGTCCTGCACCTGAGCGCCAGGCCCAAGGTCACCCCCCCCCCCCCCCCACCCAAGACTGGGGAGCTCCCTCAAAGGCCCTGACAGCCTAGTACTCCATCTCCTCCACCCGATAACTCCCACCTAGCTGGGTATTTAAGGAGGCCTGCCCCCTGCCAATCCAAGTTGGGGGTTGGTCAGGGCTCCTTAGAACACCCCAGGCAGCTCCAACTCTCCTCTCCTTCTAGAATCCTCTAGAAGAAAGAGGGGATGTCTCAGTGACGCTACCTGAGAGTCACCAGCTGCTGCTCTGAGCCACTCCCAGCCCACACAAACCAAAACAAACAGTCCTGGCTGCCAGACAGTCCTGCCTAAATTTATCTACTCTACAGAACAAAAAATCTATTCTAGCACCTACCTAAGTAGAGGCTACATATGCACAAATAATTATGCACTCTGTGTAGCTCATAGTACTTTTTTTTTTTTTGCACTAAATTTAGTGCTCTTGTACATCACAGATTTTTAGTTCTTGCTTTTCAATCTGCCATGTTTTGAGAAATTTAGCTTTTTTCTGAACACCAACTGTATTTCTAATCGTAAGATGTATTTGTAGCAGTGGTTCTCAGAGATCTGGCCACCATTTAAAGGATTCCTCCAAGATAAGAGGTTGAGAAACGCCAATCTAGTTGGCTTCATACGCTCTCTTCTGAAAATGACTGAAAATCTGGATCCTTTTCCCGCCTCTTATTATAGACGTGGTGTTTCATCACATATGGTGACCTGTCACATTTGGCTGCCCGCTGGAGTGCGCATGCACGACGACAGAATCCCCGAGCCATCACAATGTGCAACAGAGGTGACGTTCTGTCACTGCCATCTTGCTACACCTTGCACTTCTCTACAGTAAGCATTCACTGAGAAGGGGAAAGCGGACATCTTGTTACACCCACTGGAGTTGTGCATTTTATACTTATTTTTAACAGTAAAGTGAGTTTATATAGTCAAATACAGTACTTAGAACTCCGTCTGACTGGTTAGATGTTGAACGAGCCTGTGTCATGTCACATTCGGCTACCCATTACATTTTGCTACCTGCTGGAGTGCGCATGCGCGACGCCGCCATACGCGTTCCAACAGAGAGCTTCACTCAGCATAAATATAATCAAACTCTATATCCACTTGAATGAATGAATGAATGAATGAAATACTTGTATAGCGCACAATGCGAACTGAATCGCCTCTAGGCGCTGTGGCGAGCTTTGATCATCTGCTAAAAGAGGAAGGTCTTGAGTTTTTTCCTAAAAGCCAGGTGATTTTCTTCCTGGCGGATGTTGATTGGTAGAGCATTCCATAGCCGAGGCCCTTGGACAGCGAATCTCCGATCACCCTTGGATTTATACCGGGCTTTGGGCACGAGGAGGAGGTTTTTGTTGGCTGATCGAAGACTGCGGTTTGGTGTGTAATGATTTATTTTTTTCCATTAGGTATTGCGGAGCTTCTCTATGCACGCATTTGTGGATGAGGCACAGGGTCTTGAACGTGATCCGATTTTTTACGGTTAGCCAATGTAAGCTCCTCAGTGAAGGAGATATGGATTCCCAGGGTTTTTTTTCCTGTTATCAGCCTTGCCGCCGTGTTTTGGATCAGTTGTAATCGCGCAAGTTGATATTGTGGTAATCCTATGTAAAGCGAGTTTGCGTAGTCCAGTCGTGAATTAATGATTGTTCCAACTACCACTGCTTTGTCATTCTTTGGGATAAAAGGGATGAGTCTGCGAAGCATGCGCAGCAGATGGTGAGATCGACTGACTACAGATCCTATTTGCGCATCCATTGACATTTGTGCGTCTAAAATAACCCAGAGACTCTTGGCTTTGGCCTTTGGGGAGATGGTCTGCCCAAAGACGGTTGGTGGAGACCAGGAGGTTTTGGTTGCGGGCTTATGATTTGGGTGTAAGATAAGAAGCTCTGTCTTTGATTTGTTCAGCTGGAGGGAGTTGGTGGTCATCCAGTCCTCTATTGATTTGAGGCAGTTTTCAAGTTGTTGTTGGTGATCTTTTTTTCCATTGATCCGGAAATAAAGTTGCGTGTCGTCAGCGTAAGAGTGGAAGCAGAGATCTGAGCATCTGATGATTTGAAGGAGTGGGCGAATGTAAATGTTGAAGAGAACGGGTGACAACAGAGAGCCTTGAGGGACTCCGCAGGTGGCTGCCTGAGTTTCGGAGAGGAATTTTCCTAGTTTCACTGTCTGTGACCGATTTCCTAGGAAGGACGCGAACCATTGGAGATCTATGTCTTGGACTCCGGCTACTTCTGTGAGGCGGACGAGTAGAGTATTGTGATCTACTGTATCAAACGCTGCACTTAGGTCTAGCAGTACGAGGAGACACGGCTCTCCGTCATCTGCTGCTTCGAGGGCGTCATCCCAAATCTTGAGGAGAGCTGTTTCTGTTCCATGACCCGGGCGGAAGCCTGATTGCAGCGGGTCCAGGAGTTTGTGAGTATCCAGGTGAAGTTGTAGCTGATGTACTACAGCTTTCTCCATGATCTTAGAAATGGTGTTGAGGCTTGTAATTGGCCTACGGTTGTTTGGATCCTGAGGGTCCAGGTTTGGTTTCTTGAGTAGAGGTTTGACGATGCCTTGTTTGAGGATGCTGGGAACAATCCCTTCGTGGAATGATCGGTTTATGAGGTGGGCTATGGTTGGAGCCACGATGTCGGAGCATTCTTTCAGTAGTTTTGTGGGGATGATGTCAATAGGTGAGGTACTGTCACACAGTTTATTAATGATGTTTTTTGCGGTGTCTACGGTAATTGGGGATAGTGAAAATTTTGGCGGTTGCGGTATGTTGGTGCAGACATCCTCTATGTATTTGCTGGCTGAGGTTGGATGTTTTCTTCTGACAAATTGTTTCCCTGATGGTTTTGACTTTATCGATGAAAAAATCTCAGTAATCCTGGGATTCGCTTTCTGGGGGTTCTAGGCACACCGGATTCATTGATTGATTAACCAGTTTAAACAGTTCCCGTGGTTGGTTTGCGGCCATTGAGATTGTATATGAGAAGTGGTCCTTTTTGGCATTGAAGATTGCTTTCCGATAATTCTCTGTGAGACCTTTGTAGTTAAATAGGTTTTCCTCGGTGGGATTTCTTCTCCATGTTCTTTCCGCGTTCTTGCTTTAGTATGGAGAGGGAGCTTGGATGGTGGGGCTTGAACTTGGACTCGGGTGGAACGCATACGGCATCGTCACACATGTGCAGTCCAGCAGGTAGCCAACTGTGATGGGTTGCCATATGTGACGAAACACCTGCTCACCTCACAGGTTTGCTGATCTGACAGAAGTTCGCTGCTTTTAAAATTCAACATCTAACCAGTCAGATGGAGTTCTAAGTACTGTATTTCACTATATAAACTCACTACTGGTAAAAATAAGTGTAAAACGGAAAACTCCACTGGGGGTAACAAGATGTCTGCTTTCCCCCTTGTCATTGTATCCTTACTGTAGAGCAGCGCGGGGTGTAGCAAGATGGCGTCGACTAAAGATAACTTCCGTTACACATTCTGACGGGTCGCTTAACCTGATGAATCATATGGGCAAGTTACGCATGTGCAGTGCGAAATTTCTCAGCGGAATGTCATTTCCGTAGATAAATGCGATGGGTCGCCGAATGTGACAAAACACTGGCCCTTTAAGGTGCAAGTTGAGTTGTTTTCATAATACGTTGTTTTTCACATGAGATTATACTTTTTTTATGACCACACCATAACCCCGATAATCCCTTCCTGAATAGGTGGCTTTCGGCATGGAACTCGGTTTGGTGGAGGGAAACAAGACCGCATTTCCAGAGGCCATTTCCATGGTTCTACAAGGGATGATTCGTTATCTACAGAACCCATTCATGCAGGTAGGAAATTCTGTCTGCAGAGTTTTATGTAAAGAAATTTGAGCAAAAATTCTGGACAGCCGCACTCCAAAAAAAATGTCTTTATAAATTTAGGCCAATATGTATTCTACTACATATTTTTGGTAAAAATAAAATTGCAATAAGCGTATATTGATTGGTTTTCACAAAAATTATAGCATCAACAAACTACGGAATAGATTTAGGAACTTTTCAATTTTTTTTTATTTTTTTTTTACTGGCAATGGCGGCAATCTGCAATTTTTAGCAGAACTGCAACATTGCAGAGGACAAACCTGACATTAAGTGACACTTTTTGGGGACCAGTGACACCAGATCAGAGCTATAAAAATGCACTGACCCCTGTATAAATTACACTGGCGGGGAAGGAGTTAACACCAGGGGGCGATCAAGGGGTTAAATGTGTTCCCTGGGAGGTGTTTCTGACTCTGGGGAGGGGGGAATGGATTCACTGGATGAAAAGCGAGATCGTGATTCAGCTAAGCTGAAACAGGATCCCTCACTTTTCCGCCCTGACAGATCAGTGGTGTGCGTGTCTCTCCTGTGAACAGTTGGAGGGTCGCGGCTGCTGCCGGACCCACTGATTGGTGATTGGACACAGTGGGAGCGGACGCACGCACACCTCCTAAACCGCGTGCACGAAATCGCATACAGGTACGTGGTTTTGTGCATCCTGCCGCGGTAATTGTACGTGGGGAGGTTTGGAAGCGGTTAAGAACCATCTTCAGCGAAGTGATGGTTTGACCCCCACAGAGCCCTGATCTCAACATCCATGAAGTCTGTCTGGGATTACATGGAGACATAGAAGGCATATGAACGTCATATGCATAGTGAAATTGTGGACCCTCTCTGCCCGCAGTACATGCCCCAGCATTGGGCCTTCGTTGAGAAAGTTCAGAAGAGTGCGGATCTGCTGCGGAAGGTCGGGCAGGAATGTATCATGCAGAGGAAACAAGCCATGCTGAATGGAGAGGAGCTCCCCAAGGATATCCTCACCAAAATCTTACAAGTTGCTGGTATGTGACAAATAATTATCATGAAATTAAGAAAACGTCCTCCTGTAAGGAAAGGAAAAATGCCAGCATTACCTATAACGAATATTAATAAATTACTGGACAGTTATTTGGTAATGTTATGGATTCTTAGGGCTTGAAAGGCAGTATATGAAGTCAGGCAATTGAAAGACATGTGCGATTAGTTTCGTACGAATCGAAAATTCGTATGAATTTCCGTAAATTTGTACATTCGGGAGGATCCAAAATACGAATTGCTATGCTTCAGAATTGTATACGAAATTTGTTACAACGGAAACGTGACTGGTGTTTTGTTGATCATTCAGAGGTTTTCTTCTGCTGCTGAGTGAGGGTTGGGAAAATGACCTTTTTTAATATGGGAGTGGGAGACTGGTACTGGTAGTCTATGAGAGATTCAGAATTGGACAAAATAAGAATTTTCATTAATTAGGATTATTCGTTATGATGAAGTTAAAAACCCAGGAAGTCAGCACAGCACAGGGATGGTGGGAGCCCCTCATAATGAGCACAGCACAGGGATGGTGGGAGCCCCTCATAATGAGCACAGCACAGGGATGGTGGGAGCCCCTCATAATGAGCACAGCACAGGGATGGTGGGAGCCCCTCATAATGAGCACAGCACAGGGATGGTGGGAGCCCCTCATAATGAGCACAGCACAGGGATGATGGGAGCCCCTCATAATGAACACAGCACAGGGATGGTGGGAGCCCCTCATACAGTGGGGCAAAAAAAGTATTTAGTCAGCCACCAATTGTGCAAGTTCTCCCACTTAAAAAGATGAGAGAGGCCTGTAATTGTCATCATAGGTATACCTCAACTATAGGAGACAAAATGTGTAAACAAATCCAGACAATCACATTGTCTGATTTTTGAAAGAATTTATTTGCAAATTATGGTGGAAAATAAGTATTTGGTCACCTACAAACAAGCAAGATTTCTGGCTCTTGCAGACCTGTATCAACCCTTTCATGACTAAGCCTATTTTTGGTGTTTACAAGTTAAAATCCATATTTTTTGCTAGAAAATTACTTGGAACCCCCAAACATTATATATATTTTTTTAGCAGAGACTCTAGAAAATAAAATGGCGATTGTTGCAATATTTTATGTCACACGGTATTTGCGCAGTGGTGTTTTAAATGCAACTTTTTGGGAAAAGGGACACTTTCATGAATTTAAAAAAAATGAAACAGTAAAATTGCATAACGTGAAAGATAATGTTACGCTGAGTAAATAGATAACAAACATGTCAACTTTATAATTGCACGCACTCGTGGAATGACGACAAAGTACGGTACCTAAAAATCTCAATAAGCGACGCTTTAAATTTTTTTTACGGTTACCAGGTTAGCGTTACAGAGGAGGTCTAGTGCTAGAATTATTGCTCTCGCTCTGACGATTGCGGCGATACCTCACATGTGTGATTTGAACACCGTTTACATATGCGGGCGCGACTTCCGTATGCATTTTCTTTGCTTCGCGGGGACGGCAGGCGCTTTAAAAATTTTTTTTTTATTATTTATTTTAAAATAAATAAATTGTTTTAAAAAAATAAATAAAAATTTGATCACTTTTATTGCTGTCAGAAGGAATGTAAACATCCCTTGTGACAGTAATAGGTGGTGACAGGTACTCTTTATGGAGGGATCGGGGGGTCTAAAAGACCCCCCACCCCTCCTTTACACTTCAAAGTATTCAGATTGCCGAAAACTGCGATTCTGAATACTGTATATTTTTTTTAAAACCGGCCCCATTGGCAGCCGACTAAACGGGAAGGGCACGTCATGACTATTTACTACGAGGTTTACTATTAGGAGACTGGAATTAAGCCGATTACGGCTTCGTTACAGTTCCTCCCCAGCAGTCGGAGGCATCGGACCGTGAATCGGTGCTCCCGATTTGAACGGGAGCAACGGTAACAGCGGCGGGTGGGGGGGGGGGGCGTCCCCTCCCGCTCCTCCGGCATAACAGCCGAGCGGCTTTCAGCCGCTTCGGTTGTTATGGCTGGATAGCCAATAACCCGCTGTAAAAAACGATACCGGGATGATGCCTGCAGGTGTGGGCATCATCCCGGTATACCCCCCCCCCCCCCCCCCCCGGAAGCCGAGTATGCACATCTGCGTACGCTCGGCAGGAAGGGGTTAAGAGGCTCATCTGTCCTCCACTCATTACCTGTATTCATGGCACCTGTTTGAGGTTGTGGACAGGTGTCTTTTATACTGATAACAAGTTCAAACAGTCGCACTCCAAACTCCACTATGGTGAAGACCAAAGAGATTTCTATGGACACCAGAAACAAAATTGTAGATCTGTACCAGGCTGGGAAGACTGAATCTGCAATAGGCAAGCAGCTTGGTGTGAAGAAATCAACTCTGGGAGCAATAATTAGAAAATGGAAGTCATACAAGACTGCTGATAATCTCCCTCGATCTGGGGCTCCACGCAAGGTCTCACCCCATGGGGTCAAAATGATCACAAGAACGGTGAGCAAAAATCCCAGAACCACACGGGGGGGGGGGGGGGGGGGCCTAGTGAAAGACCCGCAGAGAGCTGGGACCAACGTAACAGAGGCTACCATCAGAAACACTACGCCTCCAGGGACTCAGATCCTGCAGTGCCAGGCTTGTCCCCCTGCTTAAGCCAGTACATGTGCGGGCCCATCTGAGGTTTGCTAGAGAGCATTTGGATGATCCAGAAGAGGATTGGGAGAATGTCATATGGTCAGATGAAACCAAAGTAGAACTGTTTGGTAGAAACACAGGAGGAGAGAGAATGCTGACTTGCAACCAAGGAACACCATACCTACTGTGAAGCATGGGGGTGGCAACTGGGGGTGGGGCTGTTTCTCTGCAAAGGGAACCGGACGACTGATCCGTGTACATGAAAGAATGAATCGGGCCATCTATCGTAAGATTTTGAGTGCAAACCTCCTCCCATCAGCAAGGGCATTGAAGATGAAACGTGGCTCAGTCTTTCAGCAAGACAATGATCCCAAACAAACCGCCCAGGCAACGAAGGAGTTGCTTCGTAATACGCATTTCAAGGTCCTGGAGTAGCCTAGCCAGTCTCCAGATCTCAACCCCATAGAAAACCTTTGGAGGGAGTTGAAAGTCCATGTTGTCCAGCGACAGCCCCAAAACATCACTGCTCTAGAGGAGATCTGCATGGAGGAATGGGCCGACATGCCAGCAACAGTGTGTGGCAACCTTGTGAAGACTTACAGAAAACGTTTGACCTCTGTCATTGACAACAAAGGATATATAACAAAGTATTGAGATTAACTTTTGATATTGACAAAATACTTATTTTCCATCATAAATTGCAATTTGGCTCTTTAACCATGTGATCGGTTGAGTCCAATTCACAGCCGAACAAAAATATTACAGCACACACATGCAAAACTAACATTTACCTCCAGCAAGGCTTTTTAAAAATACCTAGACATTTTCAAAAAACATTATCAAAAAATATGGGGATTTGGTCACACCATATTGCTATACGGTGCTTAAGCCCACTTACTGCGACAAAGTACCCCATGATTAGTGGGTCCTACACTATCCATAGACTAGGAGATCCTGCTTCTTTGAACCATGGGAGCTATACTCCTCTATATGGGAGAACAATTCACAGCCGGTCACATGTAAACACTGAGATGCCGGTAATCGGTGCTCCTCGCCTCACACTGACAGGGTGTGAAGAGAGGAGAGCCGATCAGAGGCATCTCCTCACAGGGGATAGCTAGGTATGCTAGGACTCTGATCATCAGTGCCCTGATTACAATTCATTGCCCACCAGTGGAAGCAATCAGTGCCCACCACTGCCCACAAGTGCCACCAATCAGTGCCCATTAGAGATGCCAGACGATCTGTCACTTCTCCCCTCAGAGAACCGGTAAGTTTGTGTTTACACACATAGATACCAGTTCTCTGTGTGCCCGAGAGAATGTGGGAGCCCGGCGGTGATCGCCTACACCAGGCACTCGCATCGGCTCCATGGGCGAGCAGGGGGCACACACCCCTAGTGGCCACAAGGCGATGCGACATTACATAATGTCAATTCACCCAGCTGTGCCATTCTGCTGCAGTACAACTGCGGTGGCTGGTTGGCAAGTGGTTAAGTGGACAAAGTAACATGGTGCAAAAGAAGGCCTGGTTATGAAGGGGGTAAACCTTCTGGAGGGCAAGGGGTTAAATCTGGTTAGTTTATATAAAAACCATCATTGGTAGGAAGAATTCTCTGTATTCTGAATGCAGCCTTTATATGATATGATGGGTTGTGTAACGTCTTCATCTTCTCCTTTGTATTCAGAGCAGGAGGAGGGCCTAGATGATGAGTTAATGCTGGACAATTTCATCACATTCTTCATTGCCGGTAAGTAGAGGAAGGTGTAAGCCAATCTGCCTCATACCATTCTAGTATACAGAGAGCCTCATTTATCACTATGAAATGCCGTCCTTGTGTTGTCTGCCTTTGTCGTTTCTTTTCTAGTATGGGTGAGACCTTGGAAGAACCAGTTTTAGTCGTTGGTGTGAGCAGATCAATTCTTATTTCAGACATTGATAAATGAGATTCTAGACATGTGCAATTCGTTTAGTTCTGAATTCCTTTTGTTTTGTTTTTTTTGTTTTTTTAACGAATTTCGACAAAACCTGTTTAATGAATTTTTCGTAAATTCGAAAACTCGAAAATCTGATTAAGTATTAAATTATAGGTGTTGGAATTTCCTTTCAAATTTAGCTGTTGGTGTACGTAACTAATACGAATTTATCTGAAATTTATGGATTTTACGTTACCTCAACCCGATAGATCACCTTTGGGATAAATTAGATTGGAGACTGCAAGCCAGGCCTTCTCGTCCAACATCAGTGCCTGAGCTGACAAATGCGCTTCTGGAAGAACAGTCAAACATTCCCATAGACACACTCCTAAACCTTGTGGACAGCCTTCCCAGAAGAGTTGAAGCTGTTATAGCTGCAAAGGGTGGGCCAACTCAATATTGAACCCTATGGACTAAGACTGGGATGCCATTAAAGTTCATGTGCATGTAAAGGCTGTAACGACACCCAGTGTATGAAAGGGGGTAAAAGTCATTGAGGACATTCCATTCCAGTACACAAAGGCAGCTACTGAACGCTCCAATAAGACGAAAAAGAACCCCATACGAATAATTCTCCCCCAAGTACGAGACGAGGCTCTGTGTTGAGGGTCAAGCAGGAATCTGACTTTATTGAAAAGAGTACAAGTCTTCTACAGTAAAAGAGGGAGATGCATACCTCCTGCTTATTACTCTGACAATATACCTGTGATCAGAAACCTAATTAACTAATCCCTTTAGACAGCCTAGATGACTCAGAGACATGACCTTTTAGGCTAGACTTGCCGTCTTGTAACTCAGAAGCCACAATCAACATTATCACAAATTAACACAGAACTCCTTCACACAATAGCAGAGTTAATTAACACAAACAACAATGGGGATCTAATGACTCTTAGATTCCATACTATACTTATTTACAATAAACACATTCTAGCAGACAACAGACAGGTGGCTGGAATTGATGACATCAGCACCTTCTATGAGCCTCAACATTATGAAGCTGTCATTATAATATGGCATATACAGGGTTCCCAGAGTCTGTGTGTTTTGGGGGGACATGGACCAGAATCCAAAGTAACATTACTTCAAGGTCCCCAGGCATACACCTTGCAAAGAGTATTGTTCCCTTAAAATCCATGGCCCATAATCGGAATGCAAGAGGCTAGCATTCAGTCCTCTCCAAAAGCCACTGCCAGGTCTGTCACACAGGTGTCCCAATACTTTTGACAATATAGCGTATTTCTCAGGAACTGACCTCCTCCTATAATGTGTAATAATCAGAGATTTGTATATCTTACACACAGGCCAAGAGACCACGGCCAACCAGCTGTCCTTCACTGTGATGGAGCTGAGCAGACAACCAGAGATAACACAGAGGTGAGTCCTGCTACCAAGCTGATCACATCAATGTAAGCAATATGGTTCTGCAGTTGTTTTTGTGTTATATTCCAGCCGATGGCAGATATTTGTATTTCTCTTGGCCCAGGTGTCCTTTTGTTATGTGACAAACAAACATTGCTGTTGTCCTCCTGAAAAATACATTGGCATCTGGCTTTCATGCTGATCCTTTTGTATCAATATGCAGAAGAGAAAAATGGACACCATTCTCTAGCCAGGGATGTGCATTTTCCATAAAGTCCTGCACCTCTGCTTGCTTCTTCCCCCTAAGAACCCTTTCACACTGAAGGCGATTTTTCATTCGACCTTGTGTACGCTCTATCGGACAATTGCTGTCGGATTTTCCATGAACAAATGTTGGGTGGCAGGTTTTAAAACTTTCCCCAGACAAATGTGTGTTGTCGGATTTTCCGATTGTGTGTACACAAGTCCGTCGGACAAAAGTCCAAAGTACAAACACGCATGCTCAGAAGCAAGGACAAGGCGGAATCGAGTGGTCTTGTAAACTAGTGTTCGTAATGGAGAATTAACATTCGTGACGTGGCAAATTACAAAATCTCCTAATGCAGCGCACAATTTTCTTCTTCTTTAGTGGGATAATAATGAAGCTGTTTTGCTGGTGATATTGATGGAGTCATTGCAAACAAATTTTCAAAGGCTTTTTCTTTCTAGTGATATCAGGAATTATATTTATTATGCTTTTTTTTTTTTATATTTGTGCAAGTTACCACTAGTGATGGACAAACTTCCGACAGGACGTAACGCGAACCACGAACGTGGCCAAAAGTTTGCAAACCGCAAAGTTCGTGGCGGACCCCATTGACTTGACTGGTCCTGGCCGTCAAGCATGTAACCCGTGGCACCCGTGTAGATTTGGTTTTACCGCCACAGATTGCATACAGGCCTGCCTCTTCTTCTCCTCCTCCTCCTACTCCATTCTCCTCCCTCTCCTCCTCGGCTGACTCCTCCTTTTCCGCTGCTAGCGTCTCTTCCACCGCACCACCCAAGATCCCCAGAATCTATTCGACATGCCAGGTGAGACGTTGCCATGCTGTGCTGCGTCTGTTGTGCCTGGAAGCCAAGAGCCACACTGGCCCTGCACTCATTTCAGCTTTGCATTCACAGGCAGATCAGTGGCTAACACTGCTCAATTTGACAGTTGGTAAAGTGGTGTGTGACAACGGTGCCAATCTGCTTAGCACATTGAAACAGGACAAAATTACGCACGTGCCATGCATAAAAACGTGAGGACGGCATGATGGAAGGTGGAGTAGAGGACAATTGTGAGGAGAAGGAGAAGTAGAAGATGAGGCTGGACGGTGAGAGCCTGGAGTGTGGCTTTGTGGGTTCCGTTGCTCCCACTGGGCTCGGTGATGGCTGCTCATGTGCCTTCTTAAGGTGGTCGTCCCTAGGTGAGTGTTGGGCTTACCGCGACTTATGCGTTGAGTGCAAAGATTGCAGATGGCAACACTATTGTCAGCAGCGGACACGTTAAAAAAAGCCCACACTGCGGAGCCATGTGCCGGCGTCCTGGCAGCGCCAGATGTGACCGTACATGGTTGATGCCTCGCTCCTGATACATTTGCAGTCTGCTTTGTCCCTCCTGTGCAATCTAAGTTCCGCCTGCTTCTCCTCCCTATCTATACCTCCCTCTGAACTCCCCTCCTCTTCCTCTCTTGTGGGCACCCACGTGACCTCACTAGACACGTCATCATTGACGTCACCTTCCCCACCGCTATAATTAGAGACCTCGGAGTAGGCAGCAACAGCGGGGACCAACCTCCTCCTTGGGCTGATCTGGGTACTGTCGTCAGACTGCTGAGTGGCAGTTGTTGCTACCTCCTCTTCCTGATCCAATGGCAAGAATGGCTGCGCATCGGAAATGTCTTGTGATGGATCGGAAAATAATTCCTGTGACTCAAGCGGAAGGTATATGGTGGTGTATTTGGGGGTGCACACAGCAGAGAGTGAAGAGGGTGCAGATCGAGAGTAATTTGAAGTAAAACACATTTGCAAATATTATTCTACACAATTTTGTGCATTAAATAAAATTAGACATGCTATCTGCCAGTAGAACTTGACAAAAAAGTGCATTCTATGCATCCAGAAAATATAACAAATGAAATCATTATTCAGCCAAAAAATAAAAGCCTTATGCATGTGCCCTGCTTCTTAATATAGGGGGTCACCAATGCCAAAAGTTGGTGAAAGCAGGGGTCCTTCATCCAGAGATAATGCCAGAAATCATCTGGATTATTCTCCTGGATCTCCCGCAGCAAAGGCATATGACATAATTGGTCACAATTAATAAAGCAACCAATTTTTGGTCCAAGAGCTCCTCCTCCTCCTGTTCCTGGACTGGACTTGGGTCAAACCAATAATTCCAAGACCAATAATAAATAACGCGTTATCCCTGACGATTCCGCAACATGTCTGGTTGACGAACGGCCATTCAGAAAAAAACTGAAAAGCGCGAATCAACACTCGCCAAACTTCTACTAACATGAAATTAGCAGAAGGATCCCAAAGGATGGCCCAAAAAACCACGCAGTATGTCACTATGTTTGTGTTTGTTGGCCGACAATTCCTTGCCATTTGTATGCAAGACAAAATCCAGGCACACGCCTTCGGAGAAAAGTCTGAGGTTTTGTCTGCGGAAAATCGGACCGTGTGCACGAGGCTTTACTGTCCGGTGCTCAGAATTTTGTGGGGTGGCAAACAAACCTGACCTCCCACCCATGGGAGAAGAAGAGTGACAATCAGTGGCCTCACCGTAGGAGGCCGATACTTCAGCTTGCAGACTCCTGGGAAGAGGCAGGCGTTGCTTCTGCTCCCGACCAAAGTCCTACACCACCCTGGCCAATCAGGTCTCAGGACCGGCTTCCTGATTGCCTGGGAGGACAATCAGGAAGACAATAATGAAAATTAATTTGCTATTGCCACACAACTGGGAGGGCTCCGCGCAGTGCTCTGCGCCCACCCTTTTTTTAAAATCTATTAGGGCCTCTGGCTGTAATCACGTGCGTAAAAAAAAAAATACCCTATTGGAATCCATGCGTCCGGCTCAATGCAGGGATTTTGGCGGCGCCCCTAATGGACGGGCCGCCACTGCAACGGTCACATATATGACGGACTCTCCTGAATATGTGAGTCTCAGATCATCTGATTCTCACAGACTCGCACAATATTCTGAAGTGACGGACAATGCTGTATTTAGCGGAGTAGGTGAAGCTGTATACATTGTTGATATGGGTTGTAAAGTGGCAAATTTGCACAATGTTTTGGGGAACTGTTGCACCGTTGGGGCTCCCATCTCGAGTTACCTGATTCTCACAACATACTGGTGTTTTCAGGCTGCGGGAAGAAATTGATGACATCATCGGCTTTAAACGTGAAATCAGCTTTGAAGACATCTCAAACCTCAGCTACACGACACAGGTAGGAGCCTCAGCCGATACAGGGGACGGGCGCAGGAAATCCATCTCTAAAATTTTGGTGCAGATGTTGGTGTGGGATAGATATCGGACTCTCAGCATTCTGAGCTCAGATTTCAAGGGTTAGCATATAGGTGGAAGGGGGGCAGGTTAAGTTCTGGGCTCATTTTAAAGGGGAAGTAGACTCTGCTCGTAAAAAAATAAAAATAAATCCCTGCAAAGTAAAGGCATAATGTGCTAGTATGCATCGCATACTAGCACATTCTGTGACACTTACCTGCAAACAGAGCCTGCATCGTCCCCGTTGGAGGCCGCATCCATCTTTGCCTCTCTTCCTTCCGGGGGCCACGGACTCCGGCTGTGTGACTGGCTGGAGCCACATGACGTCGCGGCACTCACTCCTGAAGAAACGCTACAGGCTGCCATTCCTTCACAGCACATGCTCCAGGGACATCTGCCAGTATACCGTAATTTACCGTGCGCCGTTTAGGAGATATTTACAGTACCTATAGATAATGCTTATTCTATGCTTACCTATAGGTACAACTTACATAGGGCGGTTTACAACCTCTTTAAATGATAGACCAAGATAATGTTAAATCTGACCTCCAGCCCTCCCTTTTAGGCTTGCATTAAAAAAAAAAAAACAGACTGCCGCATGTTTAAAATTCCAAATGTAGGATAAGAAATAGATTAAAAGGATTGCACTGTCTGCTATTTTAACCACTTCAATACCGGGCACTTAGGCACCTTCCCGCCCAAGACAATTTTCAGCTTTCAGAGCTGTCTCAATCTGAATGACAATTGCGCGGTCATGTTACACTGTACCCAAACAATATTTTTATCATTTTGTTCCCACAAATAGAGCTTTCTTTTGGTGGAATTTGATCACCTGTGCGATTTTTTTCTTTTTGCGCAACAAATAAAAAAAAAGAGTTTTTCTTTACGTCTGTTAATTTTTTTTGTAAATAAGTAAGTTTTCTTCTTCAATGACGGGCACGGATATGGCTGCATTGATAGGCACTGATGAGGTGGCACAGATGAGGTGGCATCAATGGGCACTGATTGGTGGCACTGATGGGAAGCACTGATTGACATTATTCTAATGTCTTAGAGGTGCCAGTCAGTGCCCATTTGTGGGCACTGATTGGCACAGACAGGGAACATTGGGCACATGTGGATGGCCATGGGGGATGTACCTGGCCATCCACATGTTGGGGGCTTCCCTGGTGGTCTAGTGTGGGCATCGGGGGAGGGGGCTGCGCTGATAAACAATCAGCGCAGACCCCCCTGTCAGGAGGGCTCTCCTCTACTCGCATCTGTCAGACTGAAACACTGCATCGGGCGTGCAGCGGCTGTCATATGACGCCCAGTCAGGATAACGGAACCACCGCCTGGCCCTCAATCTGCTATAGGCCGGGCGGGAAGTGGTTAAAGAGGAGGTCCAGCCTGGGTGAAAAAAAATGAAAAGTAAAAATATTAGTGCACTTACCTGGCCAGGGAGCCAGCAATCTCAGCACCCCCTGCCAATCTTCAGATTGACTCCCGGGTGTTGCCGCCGCCATTTCTGGTAAGGAAACCCGGTTTTCTGGCAGATAGTGTCCTGCCATCATATAGTGTCCGCCCCGAAGATGAACGGCGCCTGCGCCATGAGTGGAGGTGGTAGCCCCACTATCCAAGCGGACATAGGGTTGGGAAAATTAGAGGGCCCCTCACGGGCTCGCTTCGCTCGCCACGCTTCGGGCTCGGCCTCGCTGCACTCAGCTCTTTTATATTCCAACTCTATGTCCACTTGGATGGTGGGGATAGAACCTGGACTCATGGCGCAGGCGCCGTTCATCTTCGGGTATTTTTGGAATCTGTGTGTGCTGTGTACTGTGCATGCGCAGTACGCAGCGGACACTATCCGATGGGGGACAGTATATGATAGGACACCGGCAACCTTTTGACTTTACAGCTGGGTCCCTACTCTGCATGCACAAAGCTTGACTTTTTTTTTAATTGGCCCGGCGGTGGGGGCAGGAGGAGGGGGGGGCTGAACTTCTGGGAGATCAGGCTGTGACCCTGTCTCCGGAAGTGGGCCTGTCAAAAACGGGTCCCCCTGCCACCCACCCTGAAAGGTGCCAAATGTGGCACTGGAGGAAGCGTATAAGTGGAAGTTTTGGGTGGAACTCCACTTTAAGATCCAACAATAAAGTGTGAAAAAATACATTTTTACAAATGTATCAACCTAAAAATAAAGCATAACAAAATGCAATCATCAGTCAGGCTAAATAAACATAAAAAGTGATATACAGTAAAACCTTGGTTTGAGAACATTTTGCAAGACAAGCAAAATTTTTAAATAAATTTTGACTTGACATACAAGCGATGTCTTGATATACAAGTAGCGTCATGTCACAACTGAGTATAAAAGAGAAGAGAGACGCCTCTAAGTGTATCAATTATGGTTACATTTAATGAAGGTACAACATTTAGCAACTTGCATGGTTGATGATTAACCGCTTAACAACCGGCCCATAGCCGAATGACGGCTACAGGGCGGTTGTTTAACTCTGGGAGGACGTCATATGACGTCCTCCCAGAATTCCGCTCTCGCGCGCCCCCCTGGGGCGCGCACTCGAGAGCATCCGTGACCGCCGGGTCCACAGGAACCGGCGCATCACGGATCACGGTAAACGGCCGCTCATTGCGGCCGTTTACCACGTGATCGCTCCGTCAAATGACGGAGTGATCACTTGTAAACAAACATGACGCCGGTTCCTCCCTCTCCCTCTCTGTACGGATCGGTACAGCGGAGGGGGAAGAGATCGGTGTCAGCAGCGCTATGGGCTGCATCTGCAGTGCCCACATTGCTGCTCACCGAAAATGAACCCCTCAATTCCCTGCCAATACTCTGCAATACTCTGCAATGCCAGCTAATACTCTGCAATACTCTGCAATGCCAGCTAATACTCTGCAATGCCAGCTAATACTCTGCAATGCCAGCTAATACTCTGCAATGCCAGCTAATACCCTGAAACACTCTGCAAAACACTCTGCAAAACACTCTGCAAAACACTCGGCAAAACACTCGGCAAAAAACTCGGCAAAAAACTCTGCAAAACACTCGGCAAAACACTCGGCAAAACACTCGGCAAAACACTCGGCAACACCCACCAATACCCTGCAACACTCTGCAATGCTCTGCAACACCCGCCAATACCCTGCAACACTCTGCAATGCTCTGTAACACCCGCCAATACCCTGCAACACTCTGCAATGCTCTGTAACACCCGCCAATACCCTGCAATGCTCTGCAACGCAATACTCTGCAACGCCATACTCTGAGATACCCAGCCATACTCGGTGATACCCTGCAATACCCAGCCATAGACACCCCCCTCCGGTGCTTCTACCGACTCGCCAATGCGATCAAAGCCAGAATCTTTTTTTTTTTTTTTTCTTTCAGACTTCCCAGCTTAGAGGTGAGATGCGGGGTCTTATTGACCCCATATCTCACTGTAAAGAGGACCTGTCATGCCATATTCCTATTACAAGGGATGTTTACATTCCTTGTAATAGGAATAAAAGTGATCAAAAAATTCATTTTTGGGTAAAAAAATGTCAAACTAAAATAAATAAAGTAAAATGAACAATAAAAAAAAAAAATTTTTTTTTTAAAGCGCCCCTGTCCCCATGTGCTCGCATGCAGAAGCGAACGCATACGTAAGTCCCGCCCACATATGAAAACGGTGTTCAAACCACACATGTGAGGTATCGCTGCGAACGTTAGAGCGAGAGCAATATTTCTAGCCCTAGACTTCCTCTGTAACTCAAAACCTATAACCAGTAAAAAAAAATTAAATCGTCGCCTTTGGGGATTTTTAAGTAGCGACGTTTGGCGCCATTCCACGAGCGTGTACAATTTTGAAGAGTGACATGTTAGGTATCTATTTACTCAGTGTAACTTCATCTTTCACATTATGCAAACATTGGGCTAAGTTTACAGTTTTTTTTTTTTTTTTTTTTTTTAAGCACAAAACTGTTTTTTTTCTAAAAAAAGCATTCAAAAAATTGCTGCGCAAATACCGTGCGAGATAAAAAGTTGCAATGACCACCATTGTATTCTCTAGGGTGTTTGCTAAAAAAACATATATAATGTTTTGGGGTTCTATGTAATTTTCTAGCAAATAAATGATGATTTTTACATGTAGGAGAGAAATGTTAGAATTGTCCTGGGTGCTCCAGAACGCCTGATGTCGCTCCCTGCATGTTGGGCCTCTGTATGTGGCCACACTGTGTAAGTCTCACACATGTGGTATCGCCGTACTCGGGAGTAATAGCAGAATGTGTTTTGGGGTGTAATTTGTGGTATGCATATGCTGTGTGTGAGAAATAAACTGATAATGGCAATTTTGTGAAAAAAAAAAAAAGTAAAAAAAAATCTTGATTTTGCAAAGAATTGTGGGAAAAAATTACAACTTTAAAAAACTCATCATGCCTCTTAATAAATACCTTGGAATGTCTTCTTTCCAAAAAGGGGTCATTTGGGGGGTATTTGTACTTTTCTGGCATGTTAGGGTCTCAAGAATTGAAATAGGCCGCCAGTACTTCAGGTGTGATCAATTTTCAGATATTGGCACCATAGCTTGTGGACAGTGGCGGAACTACCGCCATAGCGACCCGTGCGGTCGCTATGGGGCCCGCAGCTGAGGAGGGCCCGGTAAACGGACGGCGGGTGAGCCGCCGAGCTGCCTGTCCGCACGGTGCTCGTACAGTCACACTGACTGTATGAGTGGACACAGCCAGGTGACTCGGCGGCGGCGGGGGGTTGTCGGGGAAGCTGCCAGTGGGGAGGCTTAGTGGGTGGCCAATCAGCGGGTGGCAGGGCAGAGAGATGACATCCTCTCCCACCGCCCGCCCGCCCTGCAAACTGCCAGCTCCGCCCTCACTCACTGTGCAGGCAGCAGAGAGTTTACATCATCTCTCTGCTGCCTGACTCAGACTGGCAAACAGAGTGACAATCCCATTCCCCACCTTAGCAGGAAAGTGACAATCCGCAATTTGTGGCAGGTGATGTGGCAAGTGGACAATCTGCAATGTGTGGCAGGTGACGTGGCAAGTGGACAATCTGAAACTTGTGGCAGGTGACGTGGCAAATGGACAATCCGCAATGGGTGGCAGGTGACATGGCAAGTGGACAATCCGCAATGTGTGGCAGGTGACGTGGCAAGTGGACAATCCACAATGGGTGTCAGGTGGCGTGGCAAGTGGACAATCCGCAATGTGTGACAGGTCACGTAGCAAGTGGACGATCCGCAATGTGTGGCAGGTCACGTGGCAAGTGGACAAACCGCAATGGGTGGCAGGTGATGTGGCAAATGGACAATCCGCAGTGGGTGGCAGGTGACGTGGCAAATGGACAATCCACAATGGGTGGCAGGTGACATGGCAAGTGGACAATTTGCAATGTGTGGCAAGTGACAATCTGCAACTTGTGGCAAGTGGACAATCTGAAATGAGTGGCAGGTGATGTGGCAAGTGGACAATCCACAATGGGTGGCAGGTCATGTGGCAAGTGGACAATCCGCAATGTGTAGCAGGTCACGTGGCAAGTGGACAATCCGCAATGTGTGGCAGGTCACGTGGCAAGTGGACAATCCACAATGGGTGGCAGGTGACGTGGAAAGTGAACGATTTGCAATGTGTGACAGGTGACGTGACAAGTGGACAATCCGCAATGGGTGGCAGGTGGACAATCTGCAACTTGTGACAAGTGACAATCTGTATCTGGTGGCAGGTGACACACTTGGGGCTCCCACTGATTCTGCATTATGATGAGTTGAACTATTTAATTTTCTATAACAATGTATTAATAGAAATAATGTGTTTCAATCATCCTTACACCATAACACAAATGGTGCCGTGATAATTGAAGCGCCAACATCAGCCATTACCCCAATAAATTGCCCCCCATAAAAGTATTTTCTATCAGTGCCCCTCCCGAGACTAGAATCTGGATGGGGGGGGGGGGCCCATACAACATTTTGCTATGGGGCCCTGTGATTTCTAGTTACGCCCCTGCTTGTGGACTCTATAACTTTCACAAAGACCAAATAATATCCACCAATTTGTACTTAATTTTACCAAAGATATGTAGTAGTATAAATTTTGGCCAAAACGTATGAAGAAAAAATTACTAATCTGCTAAATTTTATAACAGAAACACAGAAAATTCTGTAAAAAAATGAATTTTTCTTTATTTTTTCTTTTATAGCACAAAAAATAAAAAACCGAGCGGTGATTAAATACCACCAAAAGAAAGCTCCATTTGTGTGAAAAAAAGGACAACAATTTCATATAGGTCCAGTGTTGAATGTCAAAATGTGAGAGCACCGAAAGCTGAAAATTGGTCTGGTTATTAAGGGTGTTTAAGTGCCCAGTGGTCAAGTGGTTAAAAGAGGCACATCTAAGCATGTAGTCATCCGGGGGAAAAGTTGTCCACATAGATCAGGGGTCTCCAAATTACGGCCCTCCATTTGTTCAGGAACTACAATTCCCATCATGCCTAGTCATGTCTGTGAATGTCAGAGTTTTACAATGCCCCATGGGTCGTGTAGTTCTGCAAAAGCTGGGGGGCCGTAGTTTGGAGATCCCTGACCATCCCCCGCACCACCATCAACGTCATCCCTTCCACGCTGCACTCCACGAGCTGTTCAAGGCTCACTTTCAGAAAATAATTTTAATCAAGGCTTCTCAAGCTGCGAGGAATAATTCAATCAGAAGTGCCTTGTGCGGTTTGTTTAGAATGAATCAAAAATTTCTGAAAATGTGTACATTCGGAAGCATCCGAAATACGAATTTCTATGCTTCCAAATTGTATACGAAATACAAAATTTCGTTGACGAATTTCGGATCCAAATTCCGTTACAACGGAAACGCGACTGGTGTTTTGTTGACCAATCAGAGGTTTTCTTCTGCTGCTGAGTAAGGGTTGGGAAAATGACCTTTTTTAATATGGGAGTGGGAGACTGGTAGTCGATGGGAGGTTCAGAATCGGACAAAATAATTATTACGATTATTCGTTATGATGAAGTTAAAAACCCAGGAAGTCAGCACAGCACAGGGATGGTGGGGGCCCCTCATAATGAGTCGATGACTGCCATATTGAGAGAGGTCCTTTTTGCTTCTCAAATTCATCATAACGAACGTTCGTAATTGTTACGAAACGTTAACGAACCTAACGAAAATTTGCATTTCATACGAATCCAAATTGAATTTCGGACACGAATTACAAAATACAAATTAATGACTAAAACGAAATGTAACAGAACGATACAAAACGAATTTATTGACGGTGCACATGTCTAATCAGAACCCACAATAATCAATTGATAGCAAATCCACATAAATAAATATTTTGAATTGGTTACATTTGCATTGTACGATGACGATGCATTAAAATTCATCAGTTTATAGATACACTCAACAGAATATATTATATAAAAATATTCTATACAAAATAAAATTTGCACAGTTGTACCGGCTCCTCTCCTCAACTGAAATGGCTTCCTCTGCTTTCACTGCACACTGTGAGCTTCTCATGTGCACTGAAGAAAGGTCACGATCGTTCTGTTTCTGAAGGGCCTGCGCTATGACCGGCGGCTCCCATGCACATGCGTGGGAGTGATGCCACGGGACTCCGACCAGTCACAGAGCCAGAGTCCACATCCCCGGAAGGAAGAGGGGTGAAGATGGATGCGGCCACAATCGCGGGACATGTGCAGCACTGCGGTATATGTCAAAGCTATATAATTATAACAATAGTGTGCGAGTGTGGTGGAGGAGAGACTTACGTGAACTGTGTCTCGTCTTTTTTAGGTTCTGAAAGAATCTCTGCGTCTTTACCCGCCGGGTCCAGGAACATCCCGTTACATCAAAAATGACGCAGAGATCGCTGGAATCCGCATTCCAGGTGGAGTACCGATAATGGTGAGTATAACCAGGACGTTGGTAACCAGTGGATGTAGGAAGAACTCTCTGTAGAGACTGGCTGCTGTAGAACTTTAGCCCCTCATACATGAAGCCCAGCAGAGGCCCTTTATACATCCAGCACTGCAAAATATCAGGGCTCCTTCTGCACTTTATTTTCTGCTAATTATATACTTCAACACACTAAAACACATCTCCAGCTAGATATAGGAAGCATGGTGTGCTCACATAGAGGCAACCCTCCCCTCCGATGTACAGTGTTAATTTTGATGTCAAATGTCAACCTAGTTTTACTCATGGACTTTTGACCAGTGTCGCCCCATCAATTAGGGGGGCACCCCCCCCCCCATCCATGCATCCGGCCCCTGATCTACATCCAGGGCGCCGGACGCATGGATTACAATGGACGGTTTTTTTATTTTTTTTTGAAGCACACAATTTGAGCCAGAGGCTTTAATAGGCTTCAAAACAGGGTGGGCTCGGGCACAGAGCACTGCGCTCCAAATCCACCCCAGTTGTGTGAGAATAGAGAATGAATATTCACTATTCTCACACTGATCCTCCTTCCATGCAATGAGGATGCTGGTCCTGAGATCCCCGTCACCCAACTAGCTGAAAGGACAAGCGATCCTATTGGATGCCTAGGAGGAGGAGGGAGGAGATGCACGGTGGAAGCCGCCGTGATGCAGAGGAGGAGACACCCGCCCAGAACCTAGCTGGGGTAAGTGCGGGGCGAGATGACTGACTGACTGCTTTTGACTAAAATGCCATTTTAGTTTTAGTCATCGGCAATTGTTGTCATATTTTAGTTAACTAAAATAGTGTTTGTTTCGTAGGCAGAAATATTTTTGTCGACTAAATTAACACTGCCGATGTATTATCCCTAATGTAATAACCCACCTCTCAACCGCAGGCCAGTCAAGTTCCTCCGCACCGAAGTCTCTCATCCATGTCTTTATGGACTTTGCTTTGTGCACTGGTCCAAACCATTGTGTGGAGGGGGGATTATGGTGTGGGGTTGTTTTTCAGGGGTTGAGCTTGGCCCCTTAGTTCCAGTGAAGGGAACTCTTAAGGCATCCGCATACCAAGACATTTTGAACAACTTTGTGGAAACAGTTTGGGGACGGCCCCTTCCTGTTCCAAAATGACTGCGCACCAGTGCACAAAGCAAGGTCCATAAAGACATGGGTGAGCGAGTTTTGGGTGGAGGAACTTGACTGGCCTGCGCCGAGTCCTGACTTCAACCCAGTGGCGTAGCTAGCACATCTGGCACCAATTTTTGGGTATGTGGCAATATAGCGGGGCCACGCCAGAAATATGGGTGTGGTCAGAGTGCATCAACAATGGGAGGGGCTTATAGGGTCATATGCTTTAATGACTGTTCCACAAGCGAGTATGTAACAGACAGAGTGAACTTTCACTGCCAAATACTATAATAATATATACCAAATCATAAAAACTCATATCAAATATAGAATAACAATATATAAAGTCCATAAATTCCAGTGAATAAATAAATATATAAGGTTCCTGTGAATCCAAGTAGGATTTCCCGTGTAACGTCAACTTAGTTGACGGATGTGCAATAAGTGCCAAGACAAACATCAGTGCAAAATTCGTGCTCCCCCTGTGTGCCCTCTCACTCACCAGAGATCCTAGACTCCCATAACAGAAGTTGATTGCGCTTTGAGAGGGTGGCTGAGCTTAGTAGTCCCACTGGCTGTATCACTAGGGCTTGCATTGTCCTCATGAGCCATCAGAAATCCCAGAATTTTCATTAAGAATTGTGAAAACGTTAGGATTGCTGGGCTCTGTGATCCCACAGGCTCTAACTCCAGCTACAAAAGGTGTTGACCTCAACGAACCTCCAGGGATGGGTACAAATGGCAAAAACAGCTATAAAGCGTAATTCTGTATATTTATTGTATAAAATCCAAAATTCCAGGTAATCCACTCATGTAAAACCGGAAGTGGCTGGTGGGAAATGATGTCACCACCTGTGGTCACCTATGTAACACAGTACAATCCTCAGTACACTCATTTTAATAAAATGTATTACAGCTGGTGCAGTTAGAATCTTAAACAGCTGTGCATGGCAACCAATCCGGTTCTAGCTTTAGCTTGCTCAGCTTTGAAAATAAAAGCTACGAGCTGATTAGTTGCCATGCACAGCTGTTCCAGATTCTATCTGCTCTTGTTTTGATAAATTCCCCTAAGGGCTCATTCAGACAGGCACTGAGACAGGTCCTGTATGTAGAAACACTTTATGCTGCATCTGCATCCACCAGAGAGCTTCACCTATAGAAGTGGGTGCACAAATCCGAATGCAGACACTGTGCATTCGGATACATGTATGTCCCTTCCTATCTGCATGTCAGATTTTGACATTCGACTATGTCCATGCAGCTGTTGTGTTCCAATTGACATTAACTGGACTGCCTGCACAGGCATACACAGAACACCATGCATGCTCACACGCAGCCATTATGCTGGGCATGGATGCATATGCACCATAATGAATGAGGCCTAATTATCATGTGGACCAAATTGCAAAAAGGAGGAGATGTTGGTAATTAAAAAAAAAAAAAAAAAGAAGTATGGGGATTTTTTTTTTTTTCAATTATACTTACCTAGGGGGATGCTGCATCTGTCCCCTGCCAGTTCTAAGGCTGAGAATCAAACACAGACGGTCACTCAGTTCTCATGGCTCCCTGAGTAGAGAGCTGGTGACTGTCGATCTCTGGCTCTCTGATCTGTGCTCCAGGGTGGGTGCAAACAAACTGAAAAATTCTGAAAAAAACCCCCCATCAATTGCCGCCACTGTGCCCCATCGATTGCCCCCACTGTGCTATGATTGGACACCTTGCTGTCGTATCAGGCGACGGGTAACAGACCCGAGTACCTGATTGGCGTAGAGACGGTGACTGTCGATCTCTGGCTCTCTGATCTGTGCTCCAGGATGGGCGCAAACAAACTGAAAAATTCTGAAAAAAAACCCCCCATCAACTGCAGCCTCACTGTGCCCCATCGATTGCCGCCACTGTGCCCCATCGATTGCCGCCACTGTGCCCCATCGATTGCCACCACTGTGCCCCATAGATTGCTGCCAGTGTACCCCCCTGCCGGCCCGCCATCTACACTTACCTGTCTCGTGGGACAGCTTCTCAATGTCTTCTCCCGTCCTCTCTTCCTGTCCTCTGCTATGATTGGACACCTTGCGTCCAATCACAGTGCCTGTCGTATCAGGCGTCGGGTAACAGACCCGAGTACCTGATTGGCGGAGAGACGGTTTAGTGTTAGGAAAGCAAATATTCATTCGCTTTTCTAGCACAGCTGAGTGAGTACACCTTTTTTGAAGCATATTAGAGCCAATGGCTCTAATCAGGTGCTTCAAAACCACCCCCCAGCCGCTGTAAATCAAGTGCCCTTTGCCCAAAAAAGGGCTGGGCGTCTGAGTAGGAGGTGGCCATAGATAGATAGATTCATGCAATGCATGTATCTATTGGTGCTAGAGGGGGGGTGGCGGGAGAGAGGGGGCAGCTCCCGTGTGCCCTTATGAACGCACTGCCACTGGTGTACTCCCCTCTTAGTCCAGGGCCTCCTCCGCACTCCCCTCCTAGTCAGGGCCCCCTCTGCTAATCCTGGGTCTTTGCCACATCAACGATTTTCTAGTCCAGGGCCTCTTCTGCACCCCCTTCCAGCCTAGGGCCTCCTCTGCACCACCCTTCCAGCCTAGGGCCTCCTCTGCACCACCCTTCCAGCCTAGGGCCTCCTCTGCACCACCCTTCCAGCCTAGGGCCTCCTCTGCACCACCCTTCCAGCCTAAGGCCTCCTCTGCACCCCCAGTACAGGGCCTCCTCTGCAATCCCCAGGGATGCCACTCACACCATGTGCCTCTGCTCTAGGGTGTCACTGCCGCTGGTTCAAGTGTAATGGACAAGCAGCACCCGCTGCATAGTTTGCCAAATACCAGAGAATCAAATAGGAGGGAGACCGTACAGGCGCACTAGCCCTGAATCACTCCGCTCCTCCTGGCCAGCCATCCTATAGAAAAGCATTACAGAAGATGCTGCTACTGTTGCATGACACCCTTAGAGCAGCAGTTTACAGTGCAGGTAGGGGCAGTGGCGTCCTAGATACGTCACCCGGGGCATGTTCCCCTTAGTTTCGGCCCTGCCTCAACTTGATAGAACACCTTTCGAATGAATTAGAGCGGAGACTGCGAGCCAGGCCTTCTCATCCAACATCAAAGCCTGACCTTACAAATGCGCTTCTGGAAGAATGGTCAAACATTCCCATAGACACGCTCCTAAACCTTGTGGACAACCTTCCCAGAAGAGTTAAAGCTGCACAGGGTGGCCCAACTCAATATTGAACCCCAACTTAGACACCATTAAAGTTCGCGTGTGTGTATATATATATATATATATATATATATATATATATATATATATATATATGATAGGCAGGTGTCCCAATACTTTTGGTAATACAGTCTATGTGCATTTGCAGAGAAACAAAAACCTGCACATCCCTGCTGACAGGACAGAACTCTGATGTTTACATTCACAGAGCTCTGTCCTGTCATCCACTTCACCGATTGATGGGTCCCAGACAGCAGTCATTGGGCAGGACCCGCTGATCAGCTTGTGGGCGCATTCCCTATCCAGAAGAGCTGGCTCATGTATTAGATACGTGATCCGGCACAGAAGAGACGCTCTGCCGCCGTACTCCTACGTGAGCCAGTCGATAAGCAGTTAAAGGGACATGAACTATGGAGTTAGGCTTAAATGCTACTGAATGATTACATCATATCTGTCAATTTTTATTTTACTCAGAGTCCCCCTTTAATTAAAAACATTTTTTTTTTTTTTTTGTATTAGACCAATCTTTATGAGTTTCCTTTAAAGCTTTTGCTGCAAGCAGCCAGATTGGGTAGTAATAAGGTTTTATTATTTGGTGAAATCACATTTAGAAATGTAGAATTTATATCCGTTTTCCTACCATTTTCCTCTTATTGGGCTCCATAGCTAAGATGACGTTATTGCTGCTTATTTATGACATCACCACTGACCAAATCTCACCTCTCTCTTCCAGTTCGACACGTACGTGATGGGTCGGATGGAAAAATTCTTCCCAAATCCTTTTACGTTTGACCCGGAAAGATTCAGTCCCTCTGCTGAAAAGTGAGTAACAGATAATAAAGAGGTATTTAACCCCTTGCTTACTGGGCACTTAAACCCCCCTCCCGCCCAGACCGATTTTCAGCACCGACACACTTAGAATGACAATTGCGCGGAATTGCACTTCTGTTTCTCAGGCCATGGAAACATGTCTTGATCTTTTGCTTTAAGGAAAAAAAAGTTTTTTTTTTTTTTTAGTTTTTTTGCTTTTAAAAAGGTAGAGGAGAGATCTGGGGTCTTATGGGGGTCTTATGATCTCCACATAAAAAGACCAGGACCAGTCAATACGAGTGATCAAAAGTCAATAAGCAATAAGAGTTAAAAAAATAAAATAAAAAAATGTAAGGAAAAGTGTAAAAAAAAAGCAATAAAATAAATAAGCAATTATTTTTAAAGCACCACCCCCCCCCCCCCCAACATGCTCCTGCACAGTGGCGAACACATACATAGGTCATGCCAATATGTAAACTGTGTTCAAACCACATATGTGAGGTATTGCCGCAAACGTCAGAGCAATAATTCTAGAGCTATAGACCTCCTCTAAACTGGTAACCTGTAGAAATTTTTAAAGCTTCACCTATGGAGATTTTTAAGTACTGTCGTTTGGCACTTGTTCTGGAAATTCATATTTATAGACAGATAACTGCTATTGATTAGCGGTTCCAAATTAATAACTACTGCAATAGGGAAAAAAACCTGGGTGGATATAAATAGATTATTTTTTTTCATTTTTTATCAAAAAAAAGCTGATTTTTTTTAATTAAAAAAAAATTAAAAATTCTGATTTTATTTATTTATTTATTTTTATTTAAAATCTATTTTTTTAAATCAAATTTATTTGAATAAAATGCTTCTGCCGTAAAAATCAATCTAAAGATAGTTTTCTATTTAAAATACATTAACCACTTGCTTACTGGGCACTTAAACCCCCCTCAGTCCCAGACCAATTTTCAGCTTTCAGCGCTGATGCACTTTGAATGACAATTGCGCGGGCATACAACACTGTACCCAAATGAAATTTTTATCATTTTTTTCCCACAAATAGAGCTTTCTTTTGGTGGTATTTAGTTACAGCTCGGAGTTTTATTTTTTGCTAAACAAACAAAAAAAGATGCAAAAAAAAAAAAAAAAAAAAATCATGTTTTAATAGTTTGTTATAAAATTTTGCAAACGGGTCATTTTTCTCCTTCATTGAAGTGCGCTGATTAGGCGGCACTGATAGGCTGCATTGGTGGGCACTGATGGGCTGCATTGGTGGGCACTGATGGGCTGCATTGGTGGGCACTGATGGGCTGCACTGGTGGGCACTGATAGGCATAGTTAAGGCGGCACTAATAGGCACAGATAAGGCGGCACCGATGGGCACAGATAAGGCGGCACTGATGGGCAAAGATGGGCACAGATAAGATGGCACGGATGGGTGGCACGGATAAGTGGCACGGATGGGTGGCACGGATGGGCACTGATAGGTACCACAGATAGATGGGACTGATGGGCACTGATAGGTGGCTCTGATAGGTGGCACTGCTGGGCACTGATGGGCGGCACTGCTGGGCACTGATGGGCGGCACTGCTGGGCACTGATGGGCGGCACTGGGGTGCAGCACCTTTGAGGCAGATTGGGTGGCACTGTGGGTGGCACTGTGGGGTGGCACTGTGGGTGGCACTGTGGGTGGCACTGTGGGCACTATGGGCACTGACAGGGGGCACTGACGGGGGGCACTTACTTTTTCTTTTATTTTTTTTCAGGATGGCACTGCGGGAGGCAGGTGGGCACAGGCAGGTGGCAGGTGGTCCCTTGTATTGATGGCCGTGATCGGGACTGATGTCCCGATCACGGCCGCCGGTGATCGGCTTTTTTTTTAGGAATAATAGCCGATTACCGGCTCCGTTCTATCACATGATCAGCTGTCATTGGCTGACAGCTGATCACGTGATAAGGGGTCGGGATCGACCCCTTACACGGATCGGTGATCAGGCGAGTCTCACGGACTCGCCGATCACAGAGCGCGCCGCGAGCGCCCCTCAGGGGGCGCGCAGGCCGCTCGTAACCAGGACGACGTCAATAGACGTAGTCCTGAAAATGTAGGTCCGCGCTAATGCCGTCATTTGGCAATAGCGCGGATCTGAAGTGGTTAATAATTTAATTTATCAGCATTAAATGGAGCTTAGTTATGTAGCATGAGGATGTACAGTGCCTTGCAAAAGTATTCACTGATAAACTCCTCCTCACACACGATTGGTGTGTGAGGAGGAGAATCCGGTAACATCTCGTTACCGCGGTTTGCTTACATTTAGTGATCGGCTGTGAAACGATCACAGCCAATCATGTGGGTAAACAGCCGGCCAATGGCTGTTTACCAGCGTCGGTGACTAGCAGCGTTCCCGGGAACATGCCGCCGACGCGCGCACGGGGGGGGGGGGTGTAACCATCTGTGATCGGCTGTGACTTCATCACGGCCGATCGCGTGGTAAACAAGCATACCCAATGGCTGTTCACCCCCCTCGGTGGCGAGCGGTGTCTCCGTGACATGCCACCGCCGAAAGGAACAGGGATGCGTGGGCACGATCGCGTGCATTCATTGTTTAAATGGGAGGACGTTATATGACGCCCTTCCGCCACAAGAGCCGTGCCGCCTGGCCGTCATTTGATGGTCGGCAAGCAGTTAATGCCCTCCTTGTCCAGTCTGTGAGGTTTGGTGTGCGGCCGTCTCTTGGCAGGTTTGCTGTTGTGCCATGTTCTTCCCATTTGGTTATGATAGATTTGATGGTGCTCCTAGGGATCATCAAAGATTTGGATATTTTTTTTATATCCTAACCCTGACTTGTACTTCTCTAAAACATTGTCCCTTACTTGTTTGGAGAGTTCCTTGGTCTTCATGGCAGTGTTTGGTTAGTGGTGCCTCTTGCTTAAGTGTTGCAGCCTCTGGGGCCTTTTTAATAAGGTATGTATATGTCAGGACAGATCATGTGACACTTCGATTGCACACAGGTGGACATCATTTCACTAATTATGTGACTTCTGAAGGTAATTGGTTGCGGCAGAGCTTTTTATGGGCTTCATGACAAAGGGGGTGAATACATACGCACATGCCAATTATCTTTTTATTTATGAAAAATTGTTTTATGTATATATTCTTCTAATTTTACTTCACCAACTTAGACTATTGTGTTCTGACCCTTCACATATAATTCAGGTTAATAAAACATTGAACTAAAGGTTGTAATGTAACAAAATATATAAAAAGCCAGGAGGTGAACACTTTTGCAAGGCACTGTATATTCTGCAATATTTACATTTTTGGTAAACTCATTCAATGAATCTAAGCTCTGCAAGCGGAGATGATATGCACTGCATTGATGCATTCACACACTGGGGGTTATTTACAAAAGGTAAATCCACTTTAACTGAAAGTGCAGTTGCTCTCAATCTGAGGGGTAGATCTGCTGATTTTATCATCCAATCATGTGCAAGCTAAAATGCTGTTTTTTATTTTTATTTTCCTTGCATGTCCCCCTCGGATCTACAGTGACTTTACTTCCAAGTGCACTTTCAGTGCAAAGTGGATTTTCCTTTAGTAAATAACCCCCAATGTCACAGTATCCATGAGATAAAACAAAGTTCAGGAATATTCCTTTATCTCATTGTTTTGCAAATCTATGTACACTACAAACTGTATGATTTAATTGGTTTCTGATATCGCTGTTTTACTAACCTGACAGCTTATTATTTTAATCAGCAAACCTTCATTTTGTTTGCAAATATTAAAGATTCTAACTACCAGCAAGAATGAGTCCTTACATTTAACCACTTGCTTACTGGGCACTTAAACCCCCCTCCTGCCCAGACCAATTTTCAGCTTTCAGCGCTGATGCACTTTGAATGACAATTACGCGGGCATACAACACTGTACCCAAATGAAATTTTTATCATTTTTTTCCCACAAATAGAGCTTTCTTTTGGTGGTATTTAATTACAGCTGGGAGTTTTATTTTTTGCTAAACAAAAAAAAAAAATCATGTTTAATAGTTTGTTATAAAATTGTGCAAACAGGTCATTTTTCTCCTTCATTGAAGTGCGCTGATGAGGCGGCACTGATAGGCTGCACTGGTGGGCACTGATAGGCTGCACTGGTGGGCACTGATAAGCTGCATTGGTGGGCACTGATAGGCTGCACTGGTGGGCACTGATAGGCTGCACTGGTGGGCACTGATAGGCATAGTTAAGACGGCACTAATGGGCACTGATAGGCTGCACTGGTGGGCACTGATAGGCTGCACTGGTGGGCACTGATGGGCAAAGATGGGCACAGATAAGATGGCACGGATGGGTGGCACGGATGGGTGGCACTAAGGGGCACTGATGGGTACCACTGATAGATGGGACTGATGGGCACTGATAGGTGGCTCTGATAGGTGGCACTGCTGGGCACGGATATGTGGCACTGGGGTGCAGCACCTATGTTGAGGCAGATTGTGGGCACTGCTGGGTGGCACTGTGGGCACTGCTGGGTGGCACTGACAGGGGGGGGGACACATTTTTTATTCATGTGGCAAAGCAGGGGGCAGGTGGGCACTGGCAGGGGGCAGGTGGGCACTGGCAGGGCTGGCCGAGATCGGGACTGATGTCCCGATCACGGCCGCCGGTGAAAGGCTCTTTTTTTTTCTCCTCGCGCTGTCAGCGCGAGGAGGAATAATAGCCGATTACCGGCTCCGTTGTATCACATGATCAGCTGTCATTGGCTGACAGCTGATCATGTGATAAGGGGTCGGGATCGACCCCTTGCTCGGATCGGTGATCAGGCGAGTCTCAGACTCGCCGATCGCGCCATGCGCGCCCCTCAGGGGCAAAGGAGATCCGCGCTGTAGCCGTCATTCGGCTATAGCGCGGGTCTCAAGTGGTTAAAGAGCACCTGTCATTTCAGATCCATCATGGCAGCGCCTGTTAGTGGGCATCCGCTCACCTGGCGCCACATCCCTCACCTTGTGTCACTGCCACATCACCAGCAGTCCCATTAAAGTGAATGGGACTGTCGGTGAGTCAACAGCGGGTCAGAGGAGGACAGCCTGCAGGACAAAGATGACAGTTGCTCTTTAAAAATTATGATTTAAAGCAAGCCTTTTTACTAGGGATTTGTGAGCCTCCATAATTTGAAAAAAAAAAATGTAATCCAATGAATGAAAAGGGGTGGACAAAAGACAGTCAGGCTAGGTATAAAAGGACTAGATGATGCTGGATGTTGTTCAAGCCTGTTGTGTTTCTGTTGCAGGCCATACTACTGTTACTTCCCCTTTGCTCTGGGTCCGCGCTCCTGTCTGGGTCAGGTGTTTTCTCAGGTAAGTCAAATAGAGATGTCGATATTATGGAAAGTTTTTTTGCCTTGTACAGCTCATAAATCTCAATCGCCATGATTCTAGAATTGTCCAATTCTAGAAAGAAAGCGGGTGAAATAAATATTGAACACGTCAACATTTTTCTCGGTAAATGTATTTCTAAAGGCGTGATTGACATACAGTTTACACCACAGGTCGTTAACAACTCATACAATCCATACATACTTTGAAACCAAAACAAATACGTTCTGAAATGAAGTTCTGTGTAATAAAATGGAAAATCACAGGGAAAAAGTACTGAACGCATGAAGAAAGGAAGGTGCAAAAAGGCATGGAAAGCCAAGACACCAGATGAAATCTATCAGTAATTAGAAAGCAATCCTGCCCCTTGTCATTGCAAATTAATATCTACTGGTTCGGTCTCAACTGATGGCCTATAAAAAGGTGTCTCATTACCAAGGTGTCACACAAGGATTGCTCATGATGGGTAAAAGCAAAAAGCAAAAAGCAAAGAGCTCTCTCAAGACCTTCACAACCTTATTGTAGCAAAACATTCTGATGGCATTGATTGCAGAAGGATTTCTAAACTTCTGAATGTTCCAGTGAGCACTGTTGGGGCCATAATCCAGGAGTGGAAAGAACATCATTTCACCATAAACCGGACACAACCAGGTGCTCCTCACAAAATTCCTGGCAGAAGCGTAAAAAGAATTATCAGAAGAGTTGTCCAAGAGCCAAGGACCACTTGTGGAGAGCTCCAGAAAGACCTGGATCGTTTAATTCGCTGCACAACATTTAGACAAGCCTGTGAAATACTGGGAGAATATAGTGTGGTGAACATTTCATGTCAAAAGGAACCTTTAGAAAAATATTTACCTAGAAAAATGGTGATGTATTCAATACTTATTTTACCCGCTGTGTCATTGTGCCAAGATTCAGACAAATCTAAATCTGAGAGTAGTTAAATCTGATTTGCACACTGTTGTAATTAGAATGAGATGGGAGAAATATTATTGTATAAAATTGAGTATGGGGCTTATTTACAAATACCAACAAAACAACAGGTATATTAAAGAGGGGTGGAGCTACAGAAAAGTATTTTAACCTTAACCACTTCACCCCCGGAAGATTTTACCCCCTTCCTGACCAGAGCACTTCTTGCGATTCGGCACTGCGTCGCTTTAACTGACAATTCCGCGGTCGTGCGACGTGGCTCCCAAACAAAATTGACGTCCTTTTTTCCCCACAAATAGAGCTTTCTTTTGATGGTATTTGATCACCTCTGCAGTTTTTATTTTTTGCGTTATAAACCAAAAAAAAAGCAACAATTTAAAAAAAAAAAATTTTTTTACTTTTCGCTATAATAAATATTTAGGCCGATATGCATTTTTCTACAAATTTTTGGTAAAAAAAAAATGTAATAAGCGTATATTGATTTGTGCAAAGGATATAGCATCTACAAAATAGGGGATAGTTTTATGGCATTTTTTTTTCCATTAGTAATGGCGGCGATATGCGATTTTTATCGGGACTGCGGCATTATAGCAGACACATCGGACACTTTTGACACCATTGTCATTTATACAGCGATCAGTGCTATACACTGATTACTGTGTAAATGACACTGGCAGGGAAGAGGTTAACCACTAGGGGGCGATGAAGGTCAAAACCATCAGGGAATCAATTTGTCAGAAGAAAACATCCAACCTCAGCCAGCAAATACACAAAGAGGATGTCTGCACCAACATACCGCAACCGCCAAAATGTTCACTAACCCCAATTACCGCAGACCCCACAGAAAACATCATTAATAAACTTTCATGATAGTACCTCACCAATTGACATCATCCCCACAAAACTACTGAAAGAATGCTCCAACCAACCATAACCCACCTCATAAACCGATCATTCCAAGAAGGGATTGTTCCCAGCATCCTCAAACCTCTACTCAAGAAACCAAACCTGGACCCTCAGGACCCAAACAACTGTAGGCCAATTACAAGCCTCAACACCATTTCGAAGATCATGGAGAAAGCTGTAGTATATCAGCTACAACTCCACCTGGATACTCACAAACTCCTGGACCCGCTGCAATCAGGCTTCCGCCCGGATCATGGAACAGAAACAGCACTTCTTAAGATCTGGGACGACGCCCTCGAAGCAGCAGATGACGGAGAGCCGTGTCTCCTCGTACTGTTAGACCTAAGTGCAGCGTTTGATACAGTAGATCACAATACTCTACTCGTCCGCCTCACAGAAGTAGCCGGAGTCCAAGACATAGATCTCCAATGGTTCGCGTCCTTCCTAGGAAATCGGTCACAGACAGTGAAACTAGGAAAATTCCTCTCCGAAACTCAGGCAGTCACCTGCGGAGTCCCTCAAGGCTCTCCGTTGTCACCCGTTCTCTTCAACATTTACATTCGCCCACTCCTTCAAATCATCAGATGCTCAGATCTCTGCTTCCACTCTTATGCTGACGACACGCAACTTTATTTCCGGATCAATGGAAAAAAAAGATCACCAACAACAACTTGAAAACTGCCTCAAATCAATAGAGGACTGGATGACCACTAACTCCCTCCAACTCAACAAGACAGAGCTTCTTATCTTACACCCAAATCATAATCCCGCAACCAAAACCTCCTGGTCTCCACCAACCGTCTTTGGGCAGACTATCTCCCCAAAGACCAAAGCGAAGAGTCTCGGAGTTATTTTAGACGCACAAATGTCAATGGATGTGCAAATAGGATCTGTAGTCAGTGGATCTCACCATCTGCTGCGCATGCTTCGCAGACTCATCCCTTTTATCCCAAAGAATGACAAAGCAGTGGTAGTTGGAACAATCATTAATTCACGACTGGACTACGCAAACTCGCTTTACATAGGATTACCACAATATCAACTTGCGCGATTATAACTGATCCAAAACACGGCGGCAAGGCTGATAACAGAAAAAAACCCTGGGAATCCATCTCTCCTTCGCTGAGGAGCTTACATTGGCTAACCGTAAAAAATCGGATCACGTTCAAGACCCTTTGCCTCACCCACAAATGCGTGCATAGAGAAGCTCCGCAATACCTAATGGAAAAAATAAATCATTACACACCAAACCGCAGTCTTCGATCAGCCAACAAAAACCTCCTCCTCGTGCCCAAAGCCAGGTATAAATCCAAGGGGGATCGGAGATTCGCTGTTCAAGGGCCTCGGCTATGGAATGCTCTACCAATCAACATCCACCTGGAAAAAAAAAAACACGGGGCTTTTAGGAAAAAACTCAAGACCTTCCTCTTCTTGCTGATAATCAAAGCTCGCCACAGCGCCTTGAGGCGATTCAGTTTGCATTGTGCTCTATACAAGTATTTCATTCATTCAAGGGGTTAAGTGTGTCCTAGGGAGTGATTCTACCTGCGGGGCGGGGGGTGGGCTACACCTCACATGACAGCGATCACTGCTCTTGATGACAGAGAACTGTGATCTCTGCCATGACAAGGCAGAACGGGGAAATGCCTTGTTTTCATAGGCACTTTCCCGTTCGGAGGCTCCGTGACACGATCGCCGGTCCCGCGGGCACGGTCACTATGTACACGGCGGGTGCACGCCTGCTATCACCACCTCTTAAAGGGGACATACGGGTACAACCATTTGCCCACCACTGCCATTGTGCCGATGTCCATCGGCGTGCAGCGGTCGGCAAGTGGTTAAAGTGACACTAAACACACACTGTTTAATTGACGTTGTCCCTTCTATTTCTGTATGTGGACGATGGCGCTGTAATTATTTTAAAAACATCTACACAAGTACCGTTTTCCTAACAGATATACAGCTCTCTCCCAGCTCGTCTGCAGGGAAACAAAAGCAGGAGGAGCTTCTAGTCCTCTGCTGCTGGTCACACGTAACAAAAAAAAAAGCCTTTGGAATACAGAGTAAAAATAATTAATATCAATAAACTGTTTTAATTTGTCATAAATATATTTAAAATCAAATCTTTTTTTCATGACGTCCCTCCAGCCTGTGTCTTAGAATAAGAGGGAGGTGAAGCCTTCATTAAACTACATGTCATTTCCCACCCCCTTTGTACTTAGCTGGTTAGTAGGCATGGAGGAGGAAGGAGGGATTGGGCTGTCATTTACCACTGTGTCACCTGGGCTGCTCAGATGTGACAAGGAGGAAATGCTCATCATATAAACTCACTGAAAACTGAGCATTTGCAAAACGGAAAAAAATAGTTTTGAATAGTTTCGTTACAATTTTTTTTTCCGTCGATTCGTTTCATAATTAGTTTTGTTTCATTTTGTTTTCTTTTATTCATTTTCTAACGATTCCAAACTTTTGGATTCAGCAGCGGTCGAAAATGATCGACCAAGCCGAATTCTGTGTGAAGAATAGCTGGTTGTTAAGGATGCGATAGTCCGCTCCTTAGCACTTAACCGAACACTCATCAGCTGTCAGCGGGCTTCGCCAGTGAGAGCTGAAATGTAAACAAAAGAATGCTGGCAAATAGAATTTTGTTTTAAAACCGCATGGGGCCCCCCCCAAATCCATACCAGACTCTTATCTGAGCATGCAGGTCAGGAAAGGCGGGGGGGGGGGGGGGAGGAGAGTGAGTGGCCCTCTCTCTTGAACCATACCATGCCCTCAACATGGGGGTTACTTTGGGGCAGAGGGGTCTATGTACCCCATACTCATTCACATGGGGGGGGGGTGGGATCTGAGGGCCCTTGTTAAAGGGCTCTTTCAGATTCCGATAAGCCCCCCACCTGCAGAGCTCCACCCTGCCTCCCCTTACCCCAAAGCACCCCCCTATGTTGTGGGCATGGGGCCTGGTAGGATTCGGGGGGGGGGGGCATGCTCTTTCCCCATTCCTTGACCTGCCAGACTGTATGCTTAGATAAGGGCCTGCCGTGGATTTGGAGGGGGGACCCAAACTGTTTTTTTTCTGAATTTTTCATTGCCAGCATTCCTTTTTTTACATTTCAGCTGTCAGCGGGAAACCCGGCTGACAGCTGATGAGTCATCAGTTAAGGATGTGGCAGCTGGCTTCCTGACCCGCTCCTTAACCACTTCTGCCTCTGAAGGATTTGCCCCCTTAATGACCAGGCCATTTTTTTTGTGCTATAAACAAAAGTAGACCGACATTTAAAAAAAAAAATAATAATAATATTTTTTACTTTCTGCTGTAACTGACAATTGGGCGGTCCTGCCATTTGATCACCGCTGCGTTTTTTATTTTTGCACTATAACCAAAAAAAAAGTGACAATTGAAAAAAAAAAAAAAAAACACCAATACTTTTTACTTTTTGCTATAATATATCCCCCCCCCCCCCCCACAAAAAAATACAAAATGTCTTCATCAGATTATGACAATATGTATTCTTCTACATATATTTGGTTAAAAAAAATATATAAAAATCGCAACCAGCTTATATTAAATTGGTTTGCACAAAAGTTATCACATCTACAAAATAGGGGATTTATTTATGGCATTTTTTTTTTCTTCTAGTAATGGCAGTGATCATCAATTTTTAGCGGGACTGCAACACTGCAGCAAGCAGATCAGACACTTTTGACACTTTTTGGGACCAGTGACATTATTACAGTGATCAGAGCTAAAAAATAGCCACTGATTACTGTATTAATGTCACTGGCAGGGAAGGGGTTAACACTAGGGGGCGATCAAGGGGTTAAGTGTTCCCCAGGGAGGTGTTTCTAACTGGGAACAGCAGATCTCTCTCCTCCCCTGTCAGGATCAGGTTCTGGCTCTCTGTGGAGCGATCACAGGTGGCCGGCGGACATCGTCGCAGGCGCGTACCCCCTATGCCTCTCAAAGCGTCCAGTGTACACCTATGGCGGTTTGAGAAGCCGTGCCAACCTGCCGCCATATAACGACTGTGGCTGGTCAGCAAGAGATTAACAACCAGCTATTCTTCACACAGAATTTGATTCAGTCTATCATTTTTCGACTGATCCAAATTGTTCCGAAAATGTGGAATTCGTTAGAAAAGGAATAAACCAAAAGGAAATTAAATGAATTTTAGGAAATGTGTTACTTAATAATTTGGCCGAATACATCCGAATAACCAAAAATCTGTCCGAAGTAGCAATCGGACCGAAAACAAATTGGACGTCTATCGCCACTTCAGCTGCAAAATCCCTAGCTGAATTGGTGACATGGATAGCAGGGGGAGATAGAGAGCAGCAGGATCAACCGGGTTTTGACCCGAGTATGAACAGCATGGAATACACCAGTTATTGAGCGTTTTTTTATGATGTGGGTTTAGTGTCTTCTCTCTCCTAATTTTCTCCCTGTTCTTCCTACAGCTGGAGGCCAAAGTGGTGCTGAGTAAACTGCTGCAGAGGTTTGAGTTTAACTTGGTTGAAGGGCAGTCCTTTGAGATCATGGACACAGGGACGCTGAGACCCCGAGATGGCGTTGTCTGCACTCTGACACCCCGGAAAATCGCATCAAAATGATTACAAATTAGCAGTACAGTCACGCTTTAGCGCTTATACACGCCAAAAACAGTCATTATACATGCTAAAAACACAGTCACATTTCAAAGCTCAGTGCCTCATTTTTATGTTATTACAGTGACCTTTCAGCAAACTTTTTTTTTTTTCACCTACTTCACTGTTTTAGGCAACTTCAGCTCTAGGAATGAGCTCCTAAATTCACTCTTCCATTGGTTCCACTCAATTTTTGCCAAAACCTTTGGTGAAAAATTGAAATTTCTCTTTGGGCAAAAATTTGGAGAAATGCATTGGAGTCTGGAGGAGAAATTTTGCCAAAATTTTCTCTCCTATTGACTGGCACCAAAATTGTGCCCAAGGAAGAGATACATAAATTTGGCAAAAAATGTATTTGCCCTCCCTTCTAGGGCAGGGGTCTCCAAACTTGTTAAACAAAGGGCCAGTTTATTGTGGTTCAGAGTGTAAGGGGGGGGGGGGGGCATGGCCAGTGGAAATAGAAAATGTCACAGCATCAGTGGGAGTAAACAATGATTTACTAAAACTGGACAGTGCAAAATCTGGTGCAGCTCTGCATGGGGTAGCCAATTAGCTTCCAATTTCAGCTTGTTCAGTCAAGATTTAACAAAAAAAAAAAAACTGGAAGCTGATTGGTTTCTATGCACAGCTGCATCAGATTTTGCACTCTAGTACATAAACCCCAGTGCCCCATGGTTGGGGTCAGTGGGAAGAACAGTACGCCATAGTGGGGGTCAGTGGAAAGAAGAGTGCCCCATGGTTGGGGTCAGTGGGAAGAAGAGTGCCCCATGGTTGGGGTCAGGCTGCAGTTTGGAGACCACTGTTCTAGGGGATTATTCAAGGAATGAACATTTTTCTCCTAGATGCCGAGACAATGTTGACTGTACTCTGAAACCCCGGAAAACGTCATCAAAGAACTCAAGAGAGCTTAGAATCTACTGTACATCATCAATATGATTTTATAATGACTTTTTTTTTTAAAGTTCCCTCAAAAATGGATTTGTCAGTTGTAATAACTCAATAATTCAGTGGCTTTGTAAAAAAAAAAAAAAAAAAAATTATTTCAAATATCAATGCCTCATTTTTATATTTCATTACAACGTAGAGCAACTATTTACCGACATCAAGGTTTAGGTAACTTTGGGACTAGAGGTGATCTGCAAAAATCCACTCTCCCATTGACTGGATTTTGCCAAAACTTTTTTGTGAAAAATGTAGACTTTTCTATAGGTAAAATGCATCGGGAAAAATATGAGGATAAAACACTTTCAAATTTTGCCCTATCATTGACTCCAATGCATGTCACCGTGTCAATATACATAATTTGGCAAAATTAAACAGGTCATCGTTTTAGGGATCAAAGGAGGAGCATTTTCTCTCTGAACAATGATATTTAGTGAAAAGCATTGTAGTCAACTGAAGGCACATTTTGTCACAATTTTACTGAAGGCAAAATCAGTTTCACAAACATTTCTCCTCCCTGCTCAATATGCACAAGCAGCTGGAGCCAAAAATAAAAAGAGTTTCTTAGAGGTGTCACAAGACTCCCCTTAAAGCAGGAATATGCAATTAGAGGACCTCCAGCTGTTGCAAAACTAGAAGTCCCATCATGCCTCTGCCTGGGTGTCATGCTTGTGGCTGTCAGAGTCTTGCTATGCCTCATGGGACTTGTAGTTCTGCAACAGCTGGCGGTCTGCTAATTGCACATCCCATCCTTAAAGGATAGATTCGGCTTTAGTAACATGTTACATCCATATTTAGTGTGTAACATGTTAACTGAGCAGCCCCTGCATATAACCTCATACCTGAGAGGTTATAGGCGAAACTGACAATCACTGCTACTACAGGGATAGCCACGAACTGGGGTTCTAAGCGAGCACATTGCCCACAGTTATATGGAAAGGGAAATCCTGGGAAAAATAGTCCAATAGGGTCCAAGTGGAAAACACTCACTTCTGTGGCAGCTCACATTGGCGTTCTGTGAATGGCGGTAGTGCTAAGTGAGCAGAGGAGAAGCCGCTCAGCACAGCGGCGGGAAGATCGTGACTATCACTGTAGTAACACTAACTACTACAGTCATTGTTGGCATCCCTACTGGCTCATCAGGTATGAGATTGGTATACTTACACTGTGCCAAGCTAGACCAATGTAACTTTGCAATACAGTTCAAGTCTGGAGTTCAGCTTTAATTACTAGAAGCCAATCTAAAGAAAAAAACAAAACAAAAAACTCATATTAAAAAAAGAAAAAAACAGAACAAAAAACTCATATTAAAAAAAGAAAAAATTTATATATATTTATATATATATATATATATATATATATATATATATATATATATATATATATAAATATAATTTTTATTATAATAAATAATAATAATATATCTCTATCTATAGAGAGAGAGAGTGCGAGAGAGCGATAGATAGAGAGCGATATATATATATATATAGATACAGTCATGGGCAAAATTGTTGGCACCTCAGAAATGTTTCCAGAAAATCAAGTATTTCTTACAGAAAAGTTTTGCAGATGTTTTGCTATACACATGTTTATTCCCTTTGTGTGTATTGGAACAGAACAAAAAAAGGAGGGAAAAAAAAGGAAATTGGACATAATGTTACACAAAACTCCAAAAATGGGTCGGTCAAAATTCTTGGCGCCCTTAACTTAATATTTGGTTGCAAACCCTTTGGAAAAAAACTGAAATCAGTCGCTTCCTGTAACCATCAATAAGCTTCTTACACCTCTCACCTGGAATTTTGGACCACTCTTCCTTTGCAAACTGCTCCAGGTCTCTCTTATTGGAAGGGCGCCTTTTCCCAACAGCAATTTTAAGATCTCTCCACAGGTGTTCAATGGGATTTAGATCTGGACTCATTGCTGGCCACTTTAGAACTCTCCAGCACTTTGTTGCCATCCATTTCTGGGTGCTTTTTGACGTATGTTTGGGGTCATTGTCCTGCTGGAAGACCCAAGATCTCTGACGCAAACCCAGCTTTCTGACACTGGTGCGACCCAAAATCCTTTGGTAATCCTCAGATTTCATGATGCCTTGCACACATTCAAGGCACCCAGTGCCAGAGACAGCAAAACGACCCCAAAACATAATTGAACCTCCACCATATTTCACTGTAGGTAGTGTGTTCTTGTCTTTGTAGGCCTCATTCCATTTTTGGTAAACAGTAGAATGACGTGCTTTACCATAAAGCTCTATCTTGGTCTCGTCTGACCCCAAGACGTTTTCCCAGAAGGATTTTGGCTTACTCAAGTACATTTTGGCAAACTGTAGTCTTTTTTATGTCTCTGTGTCAACAGTGGGGTCCTTCCTCCTGGGTCTCCTGCCATAGCGTTTCATTTAATTTAAATGTCGACGGATAGTTGGCGCTGACACTGATGTTCCCTGAGCCTGCAGGACAGCTTGCATTTCTTTGGAACTTGTTTGGGGCTGCTTATCCACCATCTGGACTATCCCGGGTTGCAACCTTTCATCAATTTTTTCTCTTCCATCCACGCCCAGAGAGATTAGCTACAGTGTCATGGGTTGCAAACTTCTTGATAATTTTGCGCACTGTAGACAAAGGCAAATCTAGATCTCTGGAGATGGACTTGTGACCTTCAGATTGTTGATATTTTTCCACAATTTTGGTTCTCAAGTCCTCAGACAGTTCTCGTCTCCTCTTTCTGTTGTCCGTGCTTAGTGTGGCACACACAGACACACAATGCAAAGACTAAGTGAACTTCTCTCCTTTTTATCTGCTTTCAGGTGTGATTTTTACATTGCCCACACCTGTTACTTGCCCCAGGTGAGTTTAAAGGAGCATCACATGCTTGAAACATATTTATTCACAATTTTGAAAGGGTGCTAAGAATTTTGACCAGCCCATTTTTGGAGTTTTGTGTGACATTATGTCCAATTTTCTTTTTTTTCCCCACCCTTTTCTGTTCCAATACACACAAAGGGAATAAACATGTGTATAGCAAAACGTGTTACTGCAATACTTTTCTGTGAGAAATACTTGATTTTCTGGAAAAATGTCTGGGGTGCCAACAATTTTGGCCATGACTATCTCTCTCTCTGTATATATCCATTAGATATATATATATATATATATATATACACATATACACACATACACACATCTATAGCTCCACTTTTGAAACCTATTCTGCCTTCATACAACCATATTCTAGTATTGATTTTTGACCACAAGATGTCGCTGTTCTACCACCTTCTGCAGACAATCCAAGTCAAACTGCAACAAAGTAATTGTTTCCGTTGCTATGTTGCTGCTTGATGCAAACATGTATTATTTATAAGAGACATATTTACAATTCTGTTTTAAAAAGGCAGGCACAGTGTTTAATCACTTGACCTCCAGAAAATGTACCCCCCCCCCCCCTTCATTACCAGGCCATTTTTTGCTATATGGCACTGCGTTACTGGCAATTGCATGGTCTTGCAACGCTGTACATAAATGGAAATTCTATCATTTTTGTCCACCCACATAAATAGAGCTTTCTTTTGGTCACCACTGCGTTTTTTATTTTTTGAGCAAAAAACTAAATAACACTAACAATTAAAAAAAAAAACAATATTTTTTACTTCTGCCAAAAAAAAACAAATTTCTTCATAGATTTAGGGCAATATGCATTCTGCTACATATTTTTGGTAAAAAAAATTCCCAATAAGCGTATATTGATTGGTTTGCGCAAAAGTTATAGCGTCTACAAACTATGGGCTATAAACTGGAATTTTTTTTTATATACTAGTAATGGTGGCGATCAGCGACTTATAGCGGGACTGCCATATTGCAGCAGGGAATCTGACACTTTGGCTGCATTCACACCAGGGACGGGACAAGGGGTGGGCAGGAGAGACGGCTGCCCTGGGCACTGTGATATCATGTAAGGTGGGGGGAAACCTGAAAGAGATTAGGGGGGGGGGATTTGGGGGGGGGGGGCAGGGGATAAGTATCATTCTATGAGGGGGTGCTAAGAGTGGTGATTTAGGGCCATTTGTGTTGGGAGGGGGGATGAGGGGAAGAAGATTAATGCTATGAGGGGGCAGTTCTACTGGGGGGGGGGGGATTTGAAGGTAGGGAGAGAAAATGTGTACAAAGCAGATTAATTCTCAGTGTTTTTGTGGGGGGGGGGGGGGGGAGAGAGAGAGAGAGAGAGAGAGAGAGAGACAGAGAGAGAGAGACAGAGAGAGAGAGAGAGAGAGAGGAGAGAGAGAGACAGAGAGAGAGACAGAGAGAGAGAGAGAGAGAGAGGGCTTTTCTTTCAGCGGGAACGCGGGTGAACGTAGTTCCGGCACCTCCAGCACTGAATGTATGTACTGGCAAGGGGTGCTGGGGTATCTATTGTTGCTGGCTGCTGGGGTATCTATTGTCACTGGTGGGGATCTGTTTTTGTGTGGTGGGCCTATTGTTGCTGGCTAAGTCTACTGTTGCTGGTGGGGGGTGCAAATTGTTGCTGGGTGAAATCTACTGTTGAGGGAGAGGTCTATTGTAGCCGGGGTGGTATTTTGTTGTGGGGGGTCCATTGTTGCTGGGGGAAAGTAATTTATTGCGTGGGGAATCTGTTGTTGTTGCTGGGGGCGTCCTTTGTTTCTGGGGTGGAGTCTATTGTTGCTGTGGTGGGGTGGGGGGGGGGGGGGGTCTATTGTTGGTGGGGTGGGGGGGGGGTCTATTGTTGCTCATTGCATGGGATCTGTTTTACTACCTTTCTTGTTTTCATTAACAATTTCGTAGAAATTACTGAGCAGCACAAAATACTTGGTTCTGTATTCTCTGTAAGGTGCTGTACTGGGAGGTGTGTAGGTGGTGGAACCAAAGGATGGTACTGAAAGGCAGGTAGGGGGCGGAGACTAAGGGTAATTTGGAAGGGTGGAGTTCCTGTACCTATTCCCTGAGAAAAAAAAGCCCTGTATGTGTATATATATATATATATATATATATATATATATATATATATATATATATATATATATATATGCATGCTTCTGCACAGAACCGCCACCTTGTAGCAGTAAACTTGCTATAGGGTGGTTGTCAAGCTGTTAACATGGATTCCAATGGCCCCAGTTCATTCCAGTGCAGTCAAGAAAAGCCGAATATGCTGCATTTTTCTGTATGACAATTTAAGGAGTAGTGCACTAATTCCACTTGTGCATAAATCAAGATAGTACTGTAACAGTATACTGCCACTACCAATATCATACACAATATAAATAATAAATATTAAAATACAGTGAAAAACGTGACAAAATATATGTATATCACACAGTAGTGATAAGTGATGAATAATTTGAAATATAATTGTCCCACATAATAATAATAACAATGAGTTTAGGATCCTCCTTTAGACTTTGTGCTTCAATATGTGCCTCCTAGTGATATAATTCAGTGATATAAAACTACCACCTCCACCGGCAGGTGAATTGTCCGCTCACCTTAGGGAGCGACCCCTCAAGGTCTGATCACACCTTTTGGGTAATGTGTCTTTGATATTCCTGAAGGGAAACCGCCATTGTGCCTTGGTCTCCAAGTCTCCTCAAATGCGCTGGAAAGCCCGCTTCTCTGGAGTGGCTCAGAGCATAAAGAAAGCTTTCATTGCGCAAAATTATTTAAATAAAGTATTTTATTTAGCCTAAAAATTGCCCACTCACATAGCTATCACTTTGTGTACAGCCAAACCTCCTCCTCACCACTTTTGGGTTCCTTCGACACAGGAAGGGACGACAATGACTCTTTCCCAACACGTTGCGTCATTGATCACATGACTTCAAGGGGGAAAAAAAAACCACAAAAAACTCATTATGTGGGACAATTTTTTATTTAAAACTATTCATCACTATTGTGTGATATACATATATTTTGTCATTTTTTTCACTGTATTTTAATATTTATATTGTGTATGATATTGGTAGTAGCAGTATACGGTAGTATCTTGATTTATGCACAAGTGGAATTAGCGCACTTCTCCTTTAATTGTTATTCATGTTAGTGTAAGATCACTGTTTAAATGTTGCAGCTGTTCTAAGTGTTATAAAGATAGCAATTTTACATAGCAGTGCTTTAGTAATTGGGTACACAAAGTTTTTTTCTGTATGGAACGCAGCAAAATGCACTGGAACATGCATGTCCTTCAATGGAGATGAAGAAAAAAAAAATTGCAGAATGCATCAAAATCGTGCATGCAGAAACACATGTGGAACGCAGAAATTGTTGCGACAACTGCCCCTAAGGCGCCATGCACAAAAATGCCAGTTATACAAGTGTTGAGCGTTTTATTCAGCCTGTAAAAAGCACCTCTGTGTAAGCTTATGTATCCACATATACACAGGTATTTACAATCGTTTTAAAAGAGGAGCATTTACAGGCACTACCAAAAGTGTGTTTTTGAGAGAAGTTGAAGAGCAGAAAAAAATGTGCGTCTAAACACGCATTAACGATAGACATGTAAAGTGTGCGTGTTGATGCATTCCAATGGCCAGAATAAATTAATATTGTGGCTAGTACAATGCATGAAACTCACTACACACACACACAATCGCATGTGCATTATGTGGCTTTAAGCATTTTTTGCTGGTTAAACGCTACCGGGGGGCCACAGTGGCTGCAATTGATGTATACAGTGGCTGCAATGGATGGCAACGATTTGTGCTGAGTGGGGGATTTTAGCAGGGTGGTAGATCTGTACTGGCAGAAAGGGGGATTTATGCTTAGTGGGTAAGTATTCAGATCAGTGCTCAGTGTTTTTGTGGAGGGAATTTTGCTGACACATAATGTTCCTACATCTTTGGGGGAGGGGGCACAACCTGACATGGTTGCCCTGGGCTCTAGATGACCTTGTCCCGGCACTGATGGGGGGGGGGGCTCTGTTTTGCACAGACCAGCCCCGATCCTCTTCTCGGCTAAATGCCCACAATATCAAGCCGATTGTTATGGGGGTACTCATGCAGGCTCGCTCCGGCTCCATCAACAAACACAGTGTGGCTTAAACCATAACGCATCAGTGTGAAAGCAGCCTTAGGCCCCTTTCACACAACTGGGCTGACCCAATCGGACCCTCAAATTACCTCTATGGAGCGGCAGACGTACATAGAAGTGCCCTTTTGTGTCCGCCTACCTACAATTCGATCCACTAAAAAAAAAAAAAAAAAAAAAAAAAAAAAAAAAAAAAACCAGAAGATCTGTCCCCTTCCATCTGGGTGGATAGGAGGGCCCATAAAGTAGAGCAGGCACAGACCCGTCAACCACCCGCTCTGCTCATTGTGGCCAGACACCGGTTAACAAGGCTTAAGTGGCCCTTGCTCAAAAAAGGTTGGGTACCCCTGCTGTAGATGGATATTCTTTGTTCAGATTTCATGTCTGAGGTTTACACACATTTTAAGCTGGGCTGCTCCTCCACCACCTGATGACCCTTCCCCTGCCAATATACATAACCTATACTAGATGTCTTCTGGCTGGTCATGTGGATCCATGAGATCCTCTTCCCATCTTCTCCATTAGAGGGAGTTGTTTCTGCATCAATCTTCTGTAAGCCCCAGCTAGCTTGAGGATGTTAGTACATCTAACACCCCCCCCCCAACCCCACTCCCACCCCAAACTGACAATCAGAGGCGGCCCCTCCATTGTGGGTGCAGCCTCCCCCATCCACTTTCGCCACCCTCCCTATCCATGCGTCCGGCCCCTTTCAGGACAACAGGCGCATTAATTCCTATGGCGGGGGGGGGGGGGGGTGTTTTTTTGAAGCACCTGATTAGAGCCATAAGCTCTAATAGGCTTCAAAATAGGGTTGGCTCAGGGTGCAGAGCATTGCGTCTGGAGCCCACCCAGTTGTGTTGCAACAGCGAATGAATATTCATTGTTGCAACATTGATCCTCCTCCCGACCAGTGGGGAAGCAGGTCTGATACCCGTCACCCGACTGAAAGGACAGGCGATCCTATTGGAAGCCTAGGAGGAGGGGAGGATTAGCACAGCAGAAGTGAGAAGACACAGGAGCCGATGCCCGCCGCTGCCCAATCGCCGGCACTGCCTGATGATGCCCAGTCCCCCGGAACTGCCTGCCGAATGTGCCCACCGCCTAGATGGGGTAAGTGCCAGTGGACCGGCAGATGGGGGTGAGGGGGTTGTTTGAGGTGAAGGGGTGATTGTTTGCCGCCCCCCCCAACAAAAAAAACACCAGCTGCCACTGCTGACAATGCTCATGTTTGCTGTGCCCCTGTACTCCTTCATCCAGAGTGGGGGCACTCTAATAGAGGAGTTACTGGCCAGTTTACTAGGTGAAAGCCAAGGGAAAAAAACAAAAATATCAAAAAACGAATGCAGCCACCACATCTAATGATTGATAAGCTGAAATATATTACATTTATGGTTTTGGGTTTAATACTTTTTCTCGTCCTGTCTGTATAATCCATGTTCAGGGCTGGACGGCGTCCATTCCCTTGGTGCTGTAATGACCAATAATACAGACACACAATTATCTGACTTCAGAATGCTAATGAGCCCTTTGGATGGCAATCAGTGCCAGGCGATGAGCTCCGGCTGCGATTGTGGTGGCCGTTACGCCGTTGCTTGGCAATGGGCAATGGACTGAGCTTATCAGCAGAGAGGCGGCTCCAACAATACCCATCGCTGAACTAAGCGCAGATTAAATAAGTCCATTCTTCCTCCTGTCCGCCTGCCAAATGGCAATAAAACCCAGTCAGAGGATATAAAAAAAACGCTGTAAATCTTATGGCATAACTCTGGCCTTCCCTTCAGTCTTACACAGTTGTACCAGCCCCGTTCCTGGACTGAAACCGCTTACTTTGATTTCACTGCAATTCTCTCAATATGCATTAGAAGCTGTGGCAAGTCAGGCTGAGCCCGCATCACTTACTGGCTGGAGGACATCCAGCATCAGTTAACCCAGGGGGGTCAGAAACCTATAAATCCCAGTCTGGGCTTGCTGAGCCGCCATCCCAGAGCATCAAGCAAAGCGCAATACTGAGGGACTACTTGGAAATTTGGAGCTGTAGTAAGGAGGAAGAGATCCCTCCTCTGTAGGGCCGGCTCCTGTCCCATGCGGAGTGACACCAACTAGACAGGTGCAGAATGAAAAAAATAGGATTTTTAAAACAGCTTACCTGTAAAAATGTCTTTGTACATCAGGGGACACAGAGTCATAGTAATTACTATGTGGGTTATATCGGACCGACAGATGCTGGACACTGGCACGCCCCTGAGGCGTGTACTCCCCTATATAACCCCTCCCATTACCGGGAGTCCTCAGTTTTGTAGCCAAGCAATAAAAGTGTATAAAGGAGAAGAAGGGAAGGACCTCTGTGTCCCCTCATGTACATTAAAGAAAAGGATTTTACAGGTAAGCTGATTAAAAAATCCTATTTTATTTTTTTGCATCAGGGGACACAGAGCCATAGTAATTACTATATGGGATGTCCCATAGCAATGGCAATTGAAGGGGGGGAGACACAACAAAAAGAAGTCAGAGGACTTGTACTGCAGCCTGCAGTACACTGCGCCCAAAGGCAGAATCCTCCTGACCCTTAACATCGATTTGATAAAATATGGTGAACGCATGAACTGAAGACTAAGTCGCGGCCTTACAGAGCTGAGCCATAGAGGCCTGATGATGCACCCCCCAAGAGGCATTAATCGCCCTGGTTGAGTGTGCTTTAACATGAAAAGGAGGACATTTTCTTTTTTAAACCATAAGCCTGAATAATGACTTGACGAATCCACTTGGAAATAGTGAATTTTGAAGCTGCCTTTCCTCTCTTTGGACCATCTGGTAGTAAAAATAAACATCTGTTTTAGGAACCTGAGCGGTCGCCTTTAAATACAGTCTGACCGCTCTCACTACATCAAGGGAATGTAGTGCATTTTCTTCCCTACATCGAGGCTCTGGGAAGAAAGAAGGAAGAACAATATCTTGGTTTAAGTGAAAACCTGTCACCACCTTTTGGCAGGAATTCAGGATGAGGACGTAATACCACCTTATCCTTATGCATGATCAGATATGGCTCTTTACAAGACAGAGCCGTTCCGATACCCTTCTAGCAGAAGAAATTACAAACAGACTATCCTTCTAGTTAAAAGAACCAAGAGAATTTCACGTAAAGGTTCAAAAGGCTGTTTCTGAAAAGTCGACAAGACCAAATTCAAATCCCAAGGATTTAGAGGTGCCTTGATAGGGGGATTGAGCCGTGTTACCCCCTGACCAAAACTACGCACTAAAGAGTGAGAAGCCAGAGGCTGTTGAAAAATATTGACAAGGCCGAGATCTGGCCCTTGATAGTATTCCAGACCAGCTTAATTTCTAATCCCATTTGCAGGAAATCAAGGATCCTACCTATGACATATTTCCTGGGGTGCCAACCCCTGGATCCACACCAGGAAACATATGCCTTCCAGACTCTATAGTAAATGAGCCTGAAAGCTGGCTTTCTGGCATTAATCAAGGTAGATATTACCAAAGGAGACAACCCACGATCCTTTAGAATGCGGGTTTCAATAGCCAGACCGTTAAATTTAGCGTCTGTAAGGTACGATGGAATACCGGACCTTGCGCGAGAAGGTCTGGCCGTAATGGCATAGTCCAAGGGATTCCTACTGCCATCTTTATGATCTTGGCAAACCAAGATCTTCTGGGCAATGCTGCGGGCACCAGAATCACCTCCTTTTGTTCCTGCTTGATCCTGCGAAGAAGACGCGGAAGAAGCAGAACTGGAGGAAATGCATAGATCAGAGAAAACCGTTTCCCATGGGAAGACTAATGTGTCTGTTCCGCAAGCTAGCAGATCCTTTGTTCAACACAAAGTTGTCGACCTTGTTGAATCTGGACGCAAATAGCTCTACATCCGGAGTACCCCATCTCTCACATATCGCTAGGAAGATGTCAGGGTGAAGAGACCCATTCTCCTGGAAATAATTGTTGGCGACTCAAGTAGTTCGTCTGCCAATTTTCTATCCCGGGAATGAAAACTGCTGATAGGCAAGGGACGTTGTGTTCTGCCCAAGCTAGAACCTGATTCACCTCTTTTTTGGCTGCATGACTCCTCGTGCCCCCCTGGTGATTGATCTAAACCACAGCCGTGGCATTGTCGGCCTGCATCCTGACAGGACAGTCCCTTAGTCTGACCGCCCAGTACTTTAGAGCCAGACAAACTGCCTGAATCTCCAAAATGTCGATAGGCAAGGTCCTTTCCAACTTGGACCACTTCCCCTGGACAGAATCCTCTTCTAGGACTGCTCCCCAGCCTAGAAGACTGGCATCCGTAGTCACCACTTTCCAAGAGACTGGTAGAAACGATTTTCCCTTTTGGAGGTTGCTGGATATCAACCACCATTTTGGCTCTGACGCACATTGGGAGCCAGACGAATTGGAAAATCTAAGGCCTGAACCTTCTTGTTCCAGGATGCCAGGATTGCGTTTTGTAGCAATCTTGAATGAAACTGCGTGTAAGGGACAACCAAATGGAAGGCTTTTTCTTTGCCTTGAGGAGTTGAATTAGTTCTATAATGGAACTGATTATTTTCTGGGGTAGAATTACATTTTCCTGTATGGTATCTATGACCAGACCCAGGTACTGTAATCTCCTTGATGGTTTTGAGGAGGATTTTTCTAGGTTGAGAATCCAGCCTAGAGATTCCAGTTAGTTTACCGTTGTGACCAGACTGTGGTTTAGAACTGAAACTGAATGATCTATTAAAAGTAGATCGTCTAGGTAGTCTAGAACCGTTATGCCCAGAGCCCTTAATCTGGCTAAAGGAGGCGCCAGAATTTTTGAGAACACTCGTGGTGCTGTGGCTAGACCGAATGGCAGGGGCACAAATTGATTTTCTACTTTGAAGCGCAGACATTTCTGGTGAGCAGGAAATATTGGCACATGGAGATATGCATCTTTGATATTGATAGAAGCCAATAATTCCGCTCCTTGGAGGATGGCTACAACCGACCGGATTGATTCCATGCGAAAGGATCAGATGTTCAAGTGCCGATTCAGATCTCTGAGATCTAGAATAGGTCTTACTTCCCCGTTTGGCTTTGGAACCGTAAAGAGGCTTGAATAAAAACCTGTGCCTCGTTCCTCTAAGGGAACTTCTGATATCACTGATTTGGAGAATAGATGATCCAGTGCTAGAAGGAGAGCCTTCTTCTCTGGATCCTTGGGAACATTTGACCTTAGAAACTGAGGCGGCGGAAAAACTCGGAACTCTAGTTTGTAACCTAGAGAAACTGCAGAAGCCACCCATCTGTCTTGACATTGCTCCTGCCAGATCCTTGAGAATTGCAGGAGCCTTCCCCCCACCCGAGCGAGCGGGGCGACCCTTCATAAGGAGGCTTTAGCACTCTGTTTTGTGGGCTTTCTGCCCCAAGATCTCTTCTGATCTTGGCTCTGCCCTTGGGGTTTTCCCTTGAACTTGAGGCTGTCGAGACTGCCTAGAGGCTGATGTCCCTGGTACAGGAGAAGAAGCCCGCTTAAAGGAGAAATGTCTGAATTTCTTCTTTACTTGTAAATGAGAGCTTTTGCCATTAAAGACCTTTTTGTAGGTATTTATCCAAATCATCTCCAAATAGGCGTTCACCATGAAAAGGGAAACTTTTCAGCCAAAGAATTCTGCGAGAATGAATGACAGCATCTCTCATAGTGTCTACACAGTGCGTCTGATAAATCAGCACAATGTTGGGCCTGTTCAGGCAGAAATTTAAGCATCTCCTCAAACTGTTCCTTAATGGACTGGGATACGCCAATTGCGGCAAGAACCGGCTGCGCTGCTGAACTTACTAAAACCATATGGTTTTTAGAAAGAAGCTCCAACTTTTTATCTGCTGTATCCTTTAACATGATCGCATTATCAACCGGACATGTGAGATTCTTATTCACTGAGGCAATCGCAGCATCAACCGCTGGAACCTCCCATTTCTTATAGAAATCTTCTTCCATAGGATACAGTGTGGAGAATCTCTTAGGCGGATAATATTGTTCATCCGGATGTTCCCATTCAGCATACATAAGCTTCCTTAGCCATGCATAAATAGGAAGGGCATCCCCAGACGGAGGAGGTTTTAATGATCGTAACTTAGAGGTGGGATCATCAAGAGCCTGCGCTGCAGGTAGCAAAAAAGTTGAACGTAACCAACTTAGTAAGAGAGTGCACAAGCAAGCTGTCTTGTGATGTTACTCCTTCTATATTAGGATCCTCAGAAGAGGATAAACCAGTATCTTCCCAATCTTTGGGAAGATCTGCCTGATCCCCAGCAAGGGAAAAGACAGCATGGCTAGCCCTCATCAAGGATTGCTACCAGTGGAGCTCAGCACAGCACATCTTTACTCGTGACCGACACCTTAGACCCTGGCAAAAAAACTGAGGACTCCCAGTAATGGGAGGGGTTATATAGGGGAGTACATGCCTTAGGGGCGTGCCAGTGTCCAGCACCTGTCAGTCCGATTTAACCCACATAGTAATTACTATGGCTCGATGTCCCCGATGTAAGAAAAGAAATATGTTTTGTTTCAATTTGTTATTTACATAAATTAATTTAACCACTTCAGCCCTGGAAGGATTTACCCCCTTCCTGACCAGAGTACTTTTTGCAATTCTGCACTGCGTCGCTTTAACTGACAATTGCACGGTTGTGCGACATGGCTCCCAAACAAAATTGACATCTTTTTTTTCCCCCACAAATAGAGTTTTGTTTTGATGGTATTTGCGATAATAAATATCCCCCAAAAATAAATAAAAAACTTTTTTTCCTCAGGTTTAGGCCAATACGTATTCTTCATTTTTTTTGTAAAAAAAAAAAAAAAAAAAAGTCGCAATAAGAGTTTATTGATTGGTTTGCACAAAATTATAGTGTCTACAAACTATGGGATAGTTTTATGGCATTTTTATTAATAATTTTTTTTTTTTTATTGTAATGGCGGCGATCTGCAATTTTTAGCATGACTTGAACATTATTGTGGACACATTCGGACAATTTTGACACATTTTTGGGACCATTGGCATGGCTATAAAATTGCATTGATTACTGTAAAAACGTCACTGGCAGTGAAGGGATTAACCACTAGGGGGCGGGGAGGAGTTAAGTGTGTCCTAGGGAGTGATTCTGACTGTCTGCGGGATGGGCTAGCAGTGACACAACCCTGATCGCTGCTCCTGATGACAGGGAGTAGACGATCAGTGTCCTGTCACTAGGCAGAACAGGGAGATGCGGTTTACATTGGCATCTCCCCGTTCTTCTGCTCCCTGACACGATCGCGGGTATCCCAGCGGCGATCAAGTCCACGGGCACGGAGCTTATGGCAGGCGTGTGCATGGCGGGAAATTCAAAGTAACGTACAGGTACATTACTTTGCCCAGCCATGCCATTCTGCCGACTTATATATGCTGACAGCGGTCAGCAAGTGGTTAACCATTTGTCGAACGCCCGCCGTCATCGTTATATTTCAGCTGTTTAAAGTGGAATATCTTTGTTATGGCAGCAGCTAGCTGCCATAACCCCGTCACTTCCACCCATAGCTCTTAACCACTTGCCCACCGGGCCATAGCCGAAAGACGGCTACAGCGCAGTCGGGTTATTCTGGGAGGGCGTCCATGGACATCCTCCCAGAAACTTTTTTTTTTTTATTGCATTTCATAGTGTAAATGATAAGATCTGAGGTCTTTTTGACCCCAGATCTCATATTAAAGCGGTCCTCATGTTTTTTTTTTTTTTTTCTATTACAAGGGATTATATTCCTTGTAATAGGAATAAAAGTGACATTAAAAAAATAAATAAGGAAAAAAAAAATACATTTTTAATGCTCCCTGTCCCACCGAGCTCGCATGCAGAAGTGAACGCATAGGAAAACGGTGTTCGAACCACACGTGAGGTATCAGAGCGATCGGTAGAGTCAGAGCAATAATTCTCGCCCTAGACCTCCTCTTTAACTCAAAACAAGCAACCAGTAGAATTTATTAAACGACGCCTATGGAGATTTTTAAGTGTAAATGTTTGTCGCCATTCCACGAGCAGGCGCAATTTTAAAGGGTGACACGGGTATCAATTTACTCGTGTAACATTATCTTTCACAATATAAAAAAAAATTGGGCTAACTTTACAGTTGTCTTATTTTTTAATTCAAATAAGTGTATTTTTTTCCAAAAAAAGTGCGCTTGTAAAATTGCTGCGCAAATACCGTGTGACGGAAAGTATTAAAAACGACCGCCATTTTATTCTCTAGAGCGTTAGAAAAAAAAAATTATATATATATATATATATATATATATATATATATATATAGATATAGATATAGATATAGAGATATTAAATATTTGGGGGTTCTAAGTAGTTTTCTAGCAAAAAAATAAATATTTTAACTTGTAAACACCAAATCTCAAAACGAGGCTCTGTCCTTAAGTGGTTAATTATTTTATATTTAATTTGTTTTCCAAATTTTTTTTTTTCCAGATTTGAATCGATTTGAATTTAGATCAATTCGAAGAGTTTTCAAATCCAATTTCGAATAGTTTTCGAATCATTTTTCAATTCCAATAGTTTTTCAAATTTCAACAGAGAATAAATTAGTAAAGAGAACACTGGGAGTTTAAATGAGGCGGTGACCTGGTAAGATCAATTGCCTCCATTCCTATCTAAATGAGACAAACAGGAGGGTTGGGATTTTAGATGAAGCACTAAGGTATAGAAAATTTTAATTGATTGGAAATCAATAATATGTTACATGAATGTAATCATGAGTAGACATACCCTGTTTCCCCAAAAATAAGACCTAGCGTGATTGTCGGTGATGGCTGCAATATAAGCCCTACCCCCCAAATAATCCTTGTTTTATATTCAGGGTAGGGCTTATTTTCTGGGGAAAAAGGGTAGGGCTTATATTGCAGCCCTCACCGGCAATCACGCTAGGTCTTATTTTCGGGGGAAACCGGGTAGATAACCAATGCAATTCATTCAGTAGATATACAGTACATACAGTAATTACAAATTGCCACTTGGTAATACAAATGAAATCGCATAATACAAGTAATGATTTGGTCAGGTAAAACATATAATTAGGTATAAAAACACGGCATATAATAGCTCTATGCATTTTGTGGATTCATCCGCTCTTCAGGAGCACGCATGTGGATAAATGAATACTGTAGCATAATAATAAAAATAATATCTATATGGTCTGACCCTGTCAAGGAAAAGAAATTAAGACGGCATAAGTAGGAGGTAAAATTACCTACGAAATAATCTTTTTTTTTTATGTCTAATTAAATTATAGTAATTTGTAATTACTGTGTGTACTGCATATGTATTGAATGAATTGCATTGGTTATCTATGTCTACTCATGATGATTACCCTCATGTATCATATTATTGATTTCCAATAAATTTTAATTTTCTACACCTGCGTGCTTCATCTAAAGTCCCAACCCTCAGAGAATAAAATAGAGTAGAAAAAAATATAACAGAAAATAAAAGAATATAATAGAATATAGAGTAAAACAGAACTAAATTGGATAGAAAATAAAAGAACAGAATAGAAAGTAATAAAATAATGAAAAAAAAAGAATAGGTGTTAAATAGACTATAACCATCTTCTGAAATTCAAATAGAATAGGAAAATTTTTTATTAAAAAGACAATAGAATAGAAATATAACAATTTTCCAAAATTCAAATAGAATCAATTCAAATTTGAATAAAATAGAACATAACACAATAGTATAAAATAGGATGAATATAACTTCCTATTTGAATCTATTCTTTTCTATTCAAATTGATTCTATTTGAATTTTGGGAAATTGTTATATACTTTCTATTCTATTGTTTAATTGAATTGTTTTTCTATTTGTTTATTTTATTATTTTCTATTTTATTAAAATGTATTCAATTCGAAATTTGAATGATGGTTATATTCTATTTAGTTTTTTTTTTCCTATTCTGTTATTTTCTATTCTAATCTATTCTTTTCTATTCAAATTTATTCTATTTGAATTTTGGGAAATAGAATAGAAAGAATATAACCATTTTTTTTTATTCTTTTCTATTCTATTCTATTCATATGTATTCAATTTCAAATGTATTCTATTTGAATTTCAGAAGATGGTTATATTCTATGTTAATCATTTGTTTCTATTATATTCCAGTCAATTTTGTTCTGGTTTCCTCTATTATATATTATTCTTTTATTTTCTGTTATTTTCTATTCTATTTTATTCTCTTTGGAAATTCAAAAACGATTGGAATTCGAAAACTATTCAAATTTTTCAACTTTTCTAAATTCGAAAACAATGCAAATTCCGTCCAAATTTTTTGCTGTTATTTAGTTTAGTTTGACTTTGGTACTATTGTAATTCAGATTCAACCTGAATTTCCGAATAACAAAAATTTGTCTGACTTTCAATTCGGAATTAAACGAACCACACGTCTCATACCACCTGCACTCCACCCTCTTATTCTTACTAGCAGCCTCCAGAATGGTGCCAGCAGCAGGAAAAGATAAGATCCTCAGGTCAGTGGGAAGCAATACACCGGGCATAATACTATAGGGCTGCTAACACACTGATATGCTGCGGTTTACCCACACCATGAAAAAATAAAAATAAAAGGAATTGGGACTTTATATGAGCCGTGACCATCCAGTACACAAGACTCCATCCCCGATATTTGATAAAGAAAAGGGAAGGGGGCAAAAATTGGCAGCGGGACTTTATATGAAACAAAATTCTTGGGGTAAATTAATTCAATCAATATAATATATTAAATTACTAATTTATTGGAAACACATCAAGAGGTAGTACAGTGGGTATATTAATAATAATAAAATATATAATATACAGAATTAGTATAATTATCACATAACACAATAAAATTCATGATACGACGATATTATTAAACATGGAAAAAGAGACAGTAAACGGACAGTACATTCCAAGGTGTGTATACAGTTATGACCAATAAAATGAATTAATGATTGAATGATTGAAATCACCAGGAAGAGATAGTATAATTTACCCCAAGTATTTTGTTTCATATAAAGTCCCGCTGCCCATTTTTGCCCCCTTCCCTTTTCTTTACCCACACCATGGGTGCAGTGCACCTGCAGCTATCCTGCGCTTTGCCAGCGATTTATATTATATGTTGCGGGTTTGGTGCACTTTCTAAATGCATCACCCCTACACAATCTAATAGAAGTCTTTGGCAAAGCGCTGCTAACCCAGGAAGGTCACAGATGCACTCTGCTGCACCCGTGGTGCAGTTAAACCACAGCACATCAGTGTAAAAGCAGCCTTATAGGGGGCTCAGAATAGTAAGGGTTAATATATATATATATATATATATATATTATATGTATATATATATATATATATATATACATACATATATATACACATACATACATACATATATATATACATTATATATATATATATATATATATATATATATATATATATATATAACCCCTTCCCGCCGAGCGTACGCAGATGTGCGTACTCGGCTTCCGGGGGGTATACCGGGATGATGCCCACACCTGCAGGCATCATCCCGGTACAGTTTTTTTCAGCGGGAGATTGGCTATCCAGGCATAACAACCGATGCGGCTAAAAGCCGCTCGGCTATTATGCCGGAGGAGCCGGAGGGGACGTCCCCCCTCCCGCCGCCTCCCGCCGCTGTTACCAGTGCTCCCGCTCGATCGGGAGCACCGATTCAAATTCCGCTGCCTCCGGCTGCTGGGCAGGGACTGGAATGAAGCCGTAATCGGCTTCGTTCCAGTCTCCTCATCGTAAACACGGAAGCGACGTCATGACGTTACTTCCCGTTTACTCGGCTGCCAATGGCGCCGGTTTTAAAAAAATATCCGGTATTCAGAATCGCCATTTTCGGCGATCTGAATACATTGAAGTGTAAAGGAGGGGTGGGGGGGTCTTTTAGACCCCCGATCCCTCCATAAAGAGTACCTGTCACCACCCATTACTGTCACAAGGGATGTTTACATTCCTTGTGACAGCAATAAAAGTGATCCATTTTTTTTTTTTTAAACAATTTAGTCATATGAAAATAAATAAAATAAAAAAATACATTTTTTTTTTTTTAAAGTGCTTGCCGTCCCCCCGAGCTCGCGAAGCAAAGAAAACGCATACGGAAGTCGCGCCCGCGTATGTAAACTGTGTTCAAATCACACATGTGAGGTATCGCCGCGATCGTCAGAGCGAGAGCAATAATTCTAGCACTAGACCTCCTCTAACGCTAACCTGGTAACTGTAAAAAAATTTTAAAGTGTCGTCTATTGAGATTTTTAAGTACCGTACTTTGTCGTCAATCCACAAGTGCACGCAATTATAAAGTGTGACATGTTTGGTATCTATTTACTCGGCGTAACATTATCTTTTACATTACGTAAAAAAATTGGGCTAATTTTACTGTTTTGTTTTTTTTTTTATTCATGAAAGTGTCCCTTTTCCCAAAAAGTTGCGTTTAAAACACCGCTGCGCAAATACTGTGTGACATAAAATATTGCAACAATCGCCGTTTTATTCTCTGGAGTCTCTGCTAAAAAATATATACAATGTTTGGGGGTTTTAAGTAATTTTCTAGCAAAAAATATGGATTTTAACTTGTAAACACCAAATTCCAAAAATAGGCTTAGTCATGAAAGGGATATATATATATATATATATATATATATCTGGGGATGGTAAAACCCTATAGTCAAGGCGTGTTTTTAACCACCCCTGCCCCAACTGCATCCCCTTTAGCTGCAGTGGCCAGGGGTGTAAACATGCCATAGCAAGGGTTATATGCCCTATTATGGTTGGTGGGTGTAGCTGGGATGGTCTTACACTTTATTTTTAAATCTTCTCTACCTTTAAGAAAAGGAATTGCAGTCACTGAGCTCCGTGTCTGATGTTTTTCTGAGCTGAAACCCACAACCTAAACGCTAATGTCTGTGGACAACCAATTCTGGGCGGAGGCGGAGGAACAATTGTCTGCGAGATTGAAATCAGGACTGTGGAATGCCGCAATACACAGCCGGCAAATTGAAAGAGCCACAGAATCTGATTGGAGAGACGGAGACCAGCGACAACACATTACCGCCTGTGATAAGTCACCAAACGCTCATTGAGCTATTGGAAATAAATCTTTTAAAACCAAAGTGTGGACGGAAAAGGGAAACAAAATCTTCCAAACTATGCCAGTCTGTTCTATATATAAAGAGATTGGATGTAAAAGAAAAAAAAAAAAAAAAAATCAAAAAAAAAAGTTCACCTTTGTACACTTTTTTTCTACATTCCAGCTCCCCTATGCACCAATATAGCATTCATGTCCTTTTTTTTGCAAAAATATCAAAACTTTCCATTAAATCTACAGCCACTTACTTTTCTTGTCCGAATCCATTTTTCCAGACGTTTCCAATAGTTAAGTCTTCTTCCTGATCAGACTTTAGGTCATGACACAGGAAGGAGTTGACCGTCTGATCTCATTAGCACACCCCAATATTCATCTACCCTCCCATTCCCAGGTACACCTTTTTTTAAATTAACCCAACTTTTTTCTGCTCATCAACTATCCTTAAGCTGGGTACACACTCAGCGTTTTTTTTTTCTGTTTAACCCGGGGGATAAGGGGGACATGCGCCCCCCCCCCCCCCCCCCCACCAGACTGCACACTGGTCAGAACTCGCAGCCATTGGCTGCAAGCGCTGATCAAATGCTGGTTTTCCAGCATGCCTGTTCAACAGAATCCAGTTGTGAGACCATCTTCTGTCAGACAGGCAGCTGTACACACCACATGTTGGCTGAGAAAAAAGAAAAAAAAAGGGGGGAGGGGATAAGGGGGTATAGGGAAAAAAGGGGGGAGGGGATAAGGGGGTATAGGGAAGGGGATACATGAACAATGTATTTAGATGATATTTATTTATCCTGAAAGAGCTACAAATAATGTGCAACTTCAGTCAAAACGTTTTTTTTCTCTCAGTGTTGGAGAGGGTGAGAACTTGTCAAGTTTAATTACTAAGAGGTGTTCTTTCACTTCCTGTCTCAGTGACCACACAGGAAGTGAAAGCAGATCTCCCAATGGGGACAGAAATAGCAATTTAAAGCTGACAGAGGTTCTCACCCTTCATGTTCCAGCTACTACTTCCCATGATGCGCATGCATTCTACAGTGTAGGTGAGCATCATGGGAAATGTAGTTCCAAAACATCTGGGGTGCCAAGGTTCGCCATCACTGGTCTATACTGTTTAAAATCCAGTAATATCTCACCCTGCTCTGCACATGCTCAGTTTCTCTCTATTTTTAGGCACTGCTGAGTTTGTAGAGGCTGGTCTGCTCACATTCTTAAAGAGGAATTAAACCCTCCTATCCATTACAGACAAGGAAGCTGCTTCTGTTTGATCTGCAACTGCCAAGATGCTGCACGTGATAAGTTATGACAACAGCCATTTGATGGTTTGACAGTTTGGCTGAGGAAACAAGCATATGTGACAGTTAGCAATCCCGGCATTCCAGGAATGTAACTTTTTTTAAACCGTTAAGGCTGCTTTCACACTGGGGCGGTGTGGGCGTCGGCAGTAAAGCGCTGCTATTTTTAGCGGCGCTTTACCGTCGTTTTAGCGGTGGTCTGCGGGCGCTAGCGGGGTGGTTTTAACCCCCGCTAGCGGCCGGAAAAGGGTTAAACCCGCCCGCAAAGCGCCGCTGCAGCGGCGCTTTGCCGGCGGTATTGCCGCGCTGTCCCATTGATTTCAATGGGTAGGAGCGGTTTAGGAGCGGTGAATACACCGCTCCTTCACCGCTCCAAAGATGCGGCTAGCAGGACTTTTTTCACTGTCCTGCCAGCGCATCGCTCCAGTGTGAAAGCCCTCCGGCTTTCACACTGGAGTGAAAGGGGCCGTTTTTTTTCAGGCGCTACACAGGCGCTATTTTTAGCGCTGTAACCTGAATACCGCCCCAGTGTGAAAGCAGCCTAAGTCAATAGGATTAGTTCTGCTTTATGATGTACTGCTGTTCAGGGGTTCTGGGCTTCAGCAAAATGGCGGCCTCCAGAAATTTACAGCACACACTAATTTCGGTAGCATAATTATTAAAGGGGTTGTAAAGTCTCATGGTTTTTCACCTTAATGCATTCTATGCATTAAGGTATAAAACCGTCAGTGCTTCAGCTGCCCCCCCCCCCCCCGCCTTTTTTTCTTACCTGAACCCGATCATTCCAGTGATGAGCACAAGCCCAGTGGCTCCAGATGCTGTCTCATGTCCTCATTGGAGAATAGTCAATCAAATCAAGTGACGTGGGGGGCGAGGCAGAGCCCTGCTTTCTGTGTCAATGGACCCAGGCCCCATGGAAAGCGGCTCTCCGTGGGGGCACTCGAAGAGGAGGAGCCAGGGGTGCCAACAGGGCACCCCAGAAAATGGGTAAGTAAAACATGTTTGTTCTTAAAAAAAAAAAACCTTACAATCACCTTAATGTGGAATGTATATTCCTTACTAAAGAATGTTATTTTTTATATACAAGTAAAGTTCCACTTTAAAAGGAGAAATAAATAAAAAGATTCTTTAAAATTTAGAACTGAACACAGCTGGGGGATGGAATATTTAGCAGTCACCAGATTGTGTCCTGCCGGTAAATCCCAAACATAATCCGGACCTATCGGGAAATGACGGACTGTCGTCCTTTCTGTAGGGCAGTCGGGTGTCCTTACGCCGTCTCTGACAGCGCTGCAGCAATGAACGGGTTAAATTGCTCACCGTTTGCTGGAAATAACTCGCTGTCTCCATGATGGAAATCTGCGCTGAGACGATGGCGGGATGAGCGACGCTCGGAGCGCTGTGCCGCTGTGTGGGAGGATGTTTTCTCTCCCTGATCAGCCTTTATTCACAACTCAGACATAAAACCAATCACTTAACATCTTCTGCCACCGAGCCGTGTTTAGAAAAACTATCAGCAGCACGGTGCCCCCCAAAGCAGGGGATTTAGGGTGGGGGGGGGGGGGTGAAGACATGGCGGCCCATATCCTCCTGTGGAATGGACATGATGGTGACCAAAATACTCACCAAAATCTGAGAAGTGGAAATTAATTTATATTGGTGTGTCACATCATTAAAGTGGACCTGTCCGCAGTTGCGGCTGGTGCTCAAAACAAACTGAAAAGTTTTTGAAAAAAATTCTGAAAAGTACTAAAAACAAAAAAAACACATCAATTGTAGCCTCCCTATGCCTATCAAATGCGGCCACCGTGCCCCACCAAATGCGGCCACCGTGCCCCACCAAATGCGGCCACCGTGCCCCACCAAATGCGGCCACCGTGCCCCACCAAATGCGACCACCGTGCCCCACCAAATGCGGCCACCGTGCCCCACCAAATGCGCAAATGCGGCCACCGTGCCCCACCAAATGCGACCACCGTGCCCCACCAAATGCGACCACCGTGCCCCACCAAATGCGGCCACCGTGCCCCACCAAATGCGGCCACCGTGCCCCACCAAATGCGGCCACCGTGCCCCACCAAATGCGGCCACCGTGCCCCACCAAATGCGACCACCGTGCCCCACCAAATGCGACCACCGTGCCCCACCAAATGCGACCACCGTGCCCCACCAAATGCGACCACCGTGCCCCACCAAATGCGACCACCGTGCCCCACCAAATGCGACCACCGTGCCCCACCAAATGCGGCCACCGTGCCCCACCAAATGCTGCCACCGTTCCCCACCAAATGCGGCCACCGTGCCCCACCAAATGCGGCCACCGTGCCCCACCAAATGCGGCCACCGTTCCCCACCAAATGCGGCCACCGTGCCCCACCAAATGCGGCCACCGTGCCCCACCAAATGCGGCCACCGTGCCCCACCAAATGCGGCCACCGTGCCCCACCAAATGCGGCCACCGTGCCCCACCAAATGCGGCCACCGTGCCCCACCAAATACAGCCAGGCACATCCTTTGGCTCTCACTTCACCCACCCCCGCACCCCCTCCCCCGTGACACTTCCCACTCCTGGAGTGACAGAGCTCTCCTCCACCTCCTCTGCAGTGGCGGAAAGCGGCAGCTCCGGTGTCCGCTCGGCTCATTAGGCTTGCTCCACCGTATCTCCTCTTCTGCCAAAGCATTAGGCATCCAATAGGATCGCTTGCTTTGGCTAATCAGGAGACAGGTCTTAGTGACCTGCCTCCTGATTGGCATGTGAAAATAGCAAAAATGTATTTGCTATATCACACAAAAGGGTGGGATCGGGACATACGCTGCGCCCCAAGCCCACCCTATTTTGAAGCCTATTAGAGCCTCTGGCTCTAATCACGTGCTTCAAAATACACAGCCCCTGCCTATCCCCGCCATAGTATTTCATGTGTCCGGCATCCTGAAAGGGGCCAGGCATATGAATAGTGTAAAGGGGAAGGGGTGGCGCCCCTGCGCCAACAATGCATGTCCTGCCACTGCCTGACAGTAAATTCCTGACATGTCACAGCAGTATACATAAACATTCATCCCTGAGCTCCAGTCAGTGACTTTGCCTGGGCTGAGATGATGTACTTACCTCCCAACTTTCTGAGATGGGAACGAGGGACACCCATTAGCAAAAGTATGTAGGCATAGGACACACCCCCTACCACGCCCCTTAAAGGAGAATTATACAAAAATATTGTTAAACCCGATTGTTAAACAGATTTATTTTTTATTTTTTTAACCACTACTATTCCTTGAAATTTACAAATGCAGCAATTTAAAATCAGATGAAAGGTTTAGCGCTGGGAAACACTTTTTTGAAAGATAAAAAGTGCATTTTATATACAACTATATAGATCAGACATAAATGAGGGGGAAAGAGGAACAGAGGGACATTGTTCCAAATCAGGGACAGCTGGGTGCTATGGATGTCATCAATCTACTGCAGGTAGGAGGAACCATTTCCTCAGTCTCCCCTCCCCCAGTGATCAGACTGCAATATTGTAACTTTGTAGGAAGTCACAAGGTGAAAGGCTACAGTAAGGACTGATCTGTGTCAGACATTTGTCAACACAGCCATGAACCCCAACAGGAGTTTTAGGACTGTCATCATCTCAGTCCAGGAAGTAGATGGCGACCCTGAATGATGCCTGAGCAAAGATGGCACCTCCCTACCGGAGAGGAAAGCAGATGCCAAGCGGAGTACTGTGATCCCTGTGACCCTCCCAGCGTTTCTGTGCTGGACAACATTACAAAGATACCAGTGGGGGCAATTTACAGCTTGTTGCTTTTTATGAAGGCAGAATATCAAAATGAATAACAGAATTCATGTTTGTAATCAATGTATCCGAAGTTCTTCATCTTCAAAGGGTGAAATGACATGCAGCTTGGCATTCGAGCAACACCCCACTATGCCTAAGCTGAGCGGCCCCCTGTGCTTCCAGTGACCCCCCCCCCCCCGCCTCCTTAGTCTCCAACACCGCTGTGACCCCTTTGCACTCCAGTGACCCCGGCACTCTTGTACCGCCAGGGACTTCATGGCCCCCTTGAACTACAGTGACCTCTGTGCACCCCAGTGACCTCATCTCCCCTGCGTTTCCAGTGACCCCTCTGATCTTCATAGTCTCCAATGCCACTGTGACCCCTGTGCTTCCAGGACCCCCAAAGCTCCTGTTCTTGTCCGTGACCCCCCCATGCACTCCAGGGCTCCTGTTCTCGTCAGTGACTGTGGCCCCGCTGCACTCCAGTGACTTCAGCATCCTTGTGCTTCCAGTGACCCTTCTCGCCTCCTTGTTTTCCAACAACACTGTGACCCCTTTGCACTCCAGTGACCCTAGGGCTCCTGTACCTCCAGTGACTTTGTGGTCTCTCTTTACTACTACTTGCCTGTTAACAGCAATGACTGACTTCTGTGCACTCTAATGATCCTGGGGCTCCTGTACATCCAATGAGTCTGTGATCCCTCCATTTTTCAGTGACCTCCACCTCCCTGCTCCCCTACTGTTTTCCCTGTGCTTCCAGTGACCCCCCTGATCGCCTTAATCTTTAACACCACTCTGTGCAATACAGTGACCCCAGTGCTTCTGCACCTCTATTGACTGTGACCCCTGTGCACTCCAGTGACCCTAGTGCTCCTTTTCCCATTAGATACTGTGACCACTGTGTATTTCAGTGACTATGACTTCTGTGCACTCCAGTGACATCAGCTTCCCCGAGCCTCCAGTGTTCCCACTGGCCTCTCTGCTATACTAAGTCTTAACTGTTTTCCACTGCACAAGCATGTATTCTAAATGACTCTTGCATGCCTGTGCCTCCAGTGACTGCAACAACCTCTTTGTCTCTAGTGACTTTATTGTGTTCTCAGCTACCCCCAACCCCCCCCCTGCCACCGCACTTCTGTGTCTCCCATGTTTCTGGTGATCTCTGTGTCTCTAGTGACCCTTGTGCCTCCAGTGACCCCTGTGTGCTCCTGTGCCTCCAGTGACCCCTGTATCTGTAGTAACCCTTGTGCATCCAGTAACCCCTGAGAGCTCTGGTGTCTCTAGTGACCCTTGTGCATCCAGTAACCCCTGAGAGCTCTGGTGTCTCTAGTGACCCTTGTGCATTAAGTAACCCCTGAGAGCTCCGGTGTCTCTAGTGACCCTTGTGCCTCCAGCGACCCCTGTGAGCTCCTGTGTCTCTAGTGACCCTTGTGCACCCAGTGACCCTTTTATCTGTAATGACCCTTGTGCATCCAGTAACCCCTGAGAGCTCCGTTGTGTCTCTAGTGACCCTTGTGCCTCCAGTGACTCCTGTGTCTCTAGTGACCCTTGTGCACCCAGTGACCTCCTGTGTCTCTAGTGACCCTTGTGCACCCAGTGACCCCTGTCTCTCTAGTGACCCTTGTGCACCCAGTGACCTCCTGTGTCTCTAGTGACCCTTGTGCACCCAGTGACCCCTGTGAGCTCCTGTGTCTCTAGTGACCCTTGTGCATCCAGTGACCCCTGTGTCTCTAGTGATCCTTGTGCACCCAGTGACCCCTGTCTCTCTAGTGACCCTTGTGCACCCAGTGACCCTTTTATCTGTAATGACCCTTGTGCATCCAGTAACCCCTGAGAGCTCCGTTGTGTCTCTAGTGACCCTTGTGCCTCCAGTGACTCCTGTGTCTCTAGTGACCTTTGTGCACCCAGTGACTCCTGTGTCTCTAGTGACCCTTGTGCATCCAGTGACCCCTGTGAGCTCCTGTGTCTCTAGTGACCCTTGTGCACCCAGTGACCTCCTGTGTCTCTAGTGACCCTTGTGCACCCAGTGACTCCTGTGTCTCTAGTGACCCTTGTGCATCCAGTGACCCCTGTGAGCTCCTGTGTCTCTAGTGACCCTTGTGCATCCAGTAACCCATGTGAGCTCCTGTGTCTCTAGTGACCCTTGTGCACCCAGTGACCCTTGTATCTGTAGTGACCCTTGTGCATCCAGTAACCCCTGAGAGCTCCGTTGTGTTTTCTAGTGACCCTTGTGCCTCCAGTGACTCCTGTGTGCTCCTGTGTCTCTAGTGACCCTTGTGCACCCAGTGACTCCTGTGTGCGCCTGTCTCTCTAGTCTAGTGACTCTTGTGCCTCCAGTGACCCCTGTGAGCTCCTGTGTCTCTAGTGACCCTTGTGCCTCCAGTGACCCCTGTGACCTCCTGTGTCTCTAGTGACCCTTGTGCACCCAGTGACTCCTGTGTCTCTAGTGAACCTTGTGCATCCAGTGACCCCTGTGAGCTCCTGTGTCTCTAGTGACCCTTGTGCACCCAGTGACCTCCTGTGTCTCTAGTGACCCTTGTGCATCCAGTAACCCATATGAGCTCCTGTGTCTCTAGTGACCCTTGTGCCTCCAGTGACCCATGAGCTGTGTCTCTAGTGACACTTGTGCCTCCAGTGACCCCTGTGTCTGTAGTGACCCTTGTGAAACCAGTAACCCCTGTGTGCTCCTGTGTCTGTAGTGACCCTTGTGCATCCAGTAACCCCTGTGAGCTCCCGTGTCTCTAGTGACCCTTGTGCCTCCAGTAACCACTGTGAGCTCCTGTGTCTCTAGTGACCCTTGTGCATCCAGTGATCAGTGACCCCTGTGAGCTTGTGTGTCTCTAGTGATCCCTGGGCACAGAAGTGACCCTTGTGCATCCAGTAACCCCTGTGAGCTCCTGTGACCCTTGTGCCTTCAGTGTCCTTTGTGTCTTCCCCGTCTCTGGTGACCCTTCTACAATCCTGTGTCCCCAATGATCTCTCAGTACCCTGTGACTTTCACTTACTCCACAGCATCCTGTGTCCCCAGAGCATACTATTTTGTGACCCCAGTGCTACCTGACACCAGGTACCCTACTGCATCTTCTGGACTGTCCCTCTGCCTGTGAATGCAGACCTCTGTCTGTAACAACATCTGCACATTATTCTGTACATATTGTCTATTGCTCCACCTACAGGTCATCCTTAGGATTGTATTACCGGGTGTGTCCCCGCTGAGTAGATTTGGCTCACTTCCCGTGTGGTCACTGGGACAGAAGAGAAATTTTCCCAGACCGCAATAAATTCCTAAGAGAAGTTCTCACCCTTCCCCTGCTCAACACAGAACAAAAAAACATAAGACTTTAAACGCGTAATAAATAAAACTTGGGACACTCCACTCTGGTATGGGTCAGCGACATACGAAGGTTGTCCCCGACATGGCAGAATTGAGTGTGAATGTGCCCTGTGTGTGACGATGGTTCAGCTTGGTCCACTGACAGGCCATACATCTCCCTGCCTATAGAGTGGCGGCCCCGCCTGCGCCTCTCATGCTCCTGAGAACAGAGTCAGGATTTGGTTCATCGCTGGGCCATTACTTGGATTTATGGGGCCATTTCTATAGAGTCGTGAGAAGTGGCCACTTCCTGGCAGGACTCGGGCCTCTCCGTATATCTGGCCCTGACACCGGGTTTTTGTGCCACCGTGTGGTGAATGAGCCTCTTCAGTACCGGCTGGATTTATGGTTCCTCTAAATGACTACGAGCGAAGCATTTCAATCTCCTCGACATGAATATTCACAGAGTCGTAAACGAGAACGGAGAAATCAACAGAGGCATTTATCCGAAGACCCCTTATTCATCTGAAATAGCAGAACGCATCGCCGCTAAGAACACATTATATGGGGTCCCCCGACAGATGGCAGTGCGAGGATGGCTATGAATTCCTGTCCCGTTGGCGTGTTCTGCTGATCTGTGGTTGAAACATTATTGAACCCAGCAAGAAATTCTGACAGAAAAATTGCGTCGCAAATTGCATCAAATTATCTATTATGTCACAGGGACCACAGTCCAGCGCCACCTACTGCCTGACTTATTCTACTGCGACATTCAGAAGGCATGATACGAATAGCAATTTTCTAGCTTCTGATTAACAAGCTGCGATCTTCGTTCTTTTGTCGCACCAGAAGAAATTGTTGGAATCTGCTTTTAACCCCTTCCTGCCCAGCCCTCTCCCTTTAATAGGGTCTGTTTGCGGGGGGAGGGGGGGGCAGGGAGGATTGGCAATCAGGGTGACCACTTGATCAGAAGGCGGTCCCATTGGCTATTGATAGTTAGTCCCTGTGCTGGGAGCTGCAGTGACACACTCTGACCACATAAACATTGGCTGTGGGTGTTGAAGAGCATCCTTTTCTGTCGCACACGCAGCATGTGTTACATAGGTGGCCATCAGTGGCGGCCGGTGGAAGCATTTTTGGGAGGGGGGGGGGCAGCAAACTGTATGCCACCCTCACCCTGTTCATTTGCTGTTGTAACACACCTGGGTGGGGTCCAGGTCGCATGCTCTGTAAACCGAGCCCATCCTATTTTGAAGCCTATTAGAGCCTATAGCTCTAATCAGGTGTTTTAAAAAAATTCCCTGCCGCTGTAATACATGCGCCCGGTGACCCGAAAGGGACCATATGCATGAATAGGGGGTGGCCATGGTTGCCATGGATAGATTCATGCTTTACATGAATCTATCCATTACCATATAGGGGGTGGCCTGAAGAGAGGGGGCAGCACCCGGGCACCCCTAATGGATGGGCTGCCACTGGTGGCCACGTGTCGCATCACAGAAAGATTATGGGGCCCATTTAAATTATAACAATCTGAGACTCCTTGGATTGGTACATTGTAAATGATAATCCGAGTCTCCTGTGATTAATGCATTGTAAATGATAACAATTTGAGATTGCTGTGATTGATACATTGTAAAAGATAACAATCCAAGTCACCCATGACTGATACATTGTAAATGATAAGCCAAGTGTCCTGCGATTGATACATTGTAAATGATAACAATCTGAGATTCTTGTGATTAGTACATTGTAAATGATATTCCGAGTCTCCTGTGATTGATACATTGTAAATTATAACAATCACCCGTGACTGATACATTCTAAATCAGGGATATGCAATTAGCGGACCTTCAGCTGTTGCAAAACTACAAGTCCCATCATGCTCTGCCTCTGGGTCTCATGCTTGTGTCTGTCAGAGTCTTGCTATGCCTCATGGGACTTGTAGTTCTGCAACAGCTGGAGGTCCGCTAATTGCATATCCTTGTTCTAAATGATAATCTGAGTCTCCTGTGATTAATGCATTGTGAATAACAGACTGAGTCATCTGTAATTGATACATCGTAAATGATAATCCAAGTCTCCTGTGATCGATACATTGTAAATGATAACATTCTGAGACCCCTGGTGGACTTTGAGATTTTAATTCTCATTGCTACCACTGCGAGGGTCGGATGATGTCGCATTTTTCTACATCATGTGAAACAGCCAATCATACACAATGATTACGGGGGAGGAAGAGTCGGGAGGCTCTATACTGTAAATTGATAATTAGTAGGTTTAACGTACACAGCTTGGAAGCGGGACAGATTGGCGCGTCCTCTCTGGATGTTTTGCGGCAGAAGACGACGCCAGCCTGGCTCAGATTACTGCAAGATGATATTCGCCAACACATTTCATGGCGGTGCAATTAACAGTTTTTTTTTTTCCCTGTTCCCTCTAATTAATTTGGTGAGGGGATACTGGCGGGAGGCATATGGGAGCGGCACAGATGGTGCGGTTTCTTCACCGACTCTCAGTAAATAAACATTCTGCCCGTCTGTGGAACTGCACCGCGTCTTCCGGCGCTCGTTGCCATACGCCTGTGAAAACTCGGATCCGTACTTGTTAATAATTAGCTGCACATATGCAGTTAATTGAAAACTTGACTGCAACCAGTTAAAGCAGAACTCCATCTACGTGCAGTTCATACAAGTATGTGGCCGGCTATTCAGTGCCTGAAAATTAGATTTTTCAGCTCTGTTCAGGCGGTCCTGTAAATCACACTGCTCTGCCACAGAAGCCAAATGTGTAAAGCTTGAATGTGATTGGTCAAAGTTTGCAGAAGATGCAAAATGTTGGCAGTCCATATAAAATGTATTCATTAAAATAATTATTCAAAAACAGCCAACTCCTTCCAGAGGCCCCCCCCCCCCCCCCCCTTCATTAGGGTTTAAATGACTACTATGGTAAGAAATATTTTATTCTGGTAACTGCAGAGGGGTTGATACCGGCAATAAAAGTATTTTGTTTATTACCTTTTTTTCCTGTAACACTCCTTTCTTTATGAGAGGGCACGTGATATGGATTTGTGACAGGTTCAAAAAGACACCAACATCCCTGAAATTTCAATAGACACAGGGAGGTTTTTTTGGGGCATTTTTAAGGTGCCAACAAGACATTGAAAACAGGAATATATACAGTATCTGAAATTATTTTATTTTAATCGTACAAAAATAGGTTAAAAAGTTTAATATACAAACAAGAACATCAAATACAAGTTGTCTTATGGTGTGCCATTAAGGAGAATCTCGCCACGTAAGAGGTGACAATTAGATGGTTATGACATGTTTCGCCACTGTGGGCTTCCTCAGGGGATATAATTGTGACAAGAAGTATATCACTACATAGAAAATGAAATATATATTTTAAGACAACTATAATAACAATTCATAACAAAAATGAAACAGAATTTTAAATATCAGTTGCCATTTTAAATCATATTTAACATGGCAACCGATATTTAGAATTCTGTTTCATTTTTGTTATGAATCGTTATTATAGTTGTCTTAAAATATATTTCATTTTCTATGTAGTGATATACTTCTTGTCACAATTATATCCCCCGAGGAAGCCCACAGTGGAGAAACATGTCATAACCATCTAATTGTCACCTCTTACGTGACAAGACCACTTCCTCCTTGACGGCACACCATAAGACAGGTTGTATTTGATGTTTATGTTTGTATAATAAACAAAACTTTTTAACCTATGTTTGTACTATTAACCACTTAAGGACCAGGCCTCTTTTTTAGATGTGTTTTTTACAAGTTAAAACTGTTTTTTTTGCTATAAAATTACTTAGAACCCCCAAACATTATGCATTTTTTTCTAACACCCTAGAGAATAAAATGGCAGCAATACTTTCTGTCACACCATTTTTTGAAAAAAAATACACTTTTTTGAATTAAAAAATAATACAACAGTAAAGTTAGCCCAATTTTTATTGTGAAAGATAATGTTATGCTGAGTAAATTGATACCCAACATGTTACGCTTCAAAATTGCACCCGCTCATGGATTGAGGACAAACTTTTACCCTTAAAAATCTCCATAGCCGACATTAAAAAAAAAAATTCTACAGGTTGCATGTTTTGAGGTAGACAGGAGGTCCAGGGCTAGAATTATTGCTCTCACTCTACCGATTGTGGCGATACCTCACATGTGTGTTTTTAACACAGTTTTCATATGCGGGCGCTACTTCCAAATGCAATTGCTTCTGCACGAGAGCTCGGCAGGACGAGGTGCGTTTAAAAACGGAAAATTGTATACTGACCTTTCCATAATTTTCCTTTCCTGACGCATCTTCATGGCAGCACACACTGGGTTGTGACTCCGCCCCCACAACCTGACAGGATTGGATTAACTATAAATTTGAAGGGGAGACCCCCCGCTGCATTCTCTGTAAATATCATCACAAAAGAAACAGGGAGGGCGACTGTGTGCTGCCATGAAGATGCGTCAGGAAAGGAAAATTACGGAAAGGTGAGTATACAATTTTCCGTTTTCCTGGCGCCTTCATGGCAGCACACACTGGGAAATAACTCGCCAGTCGGGTGGGTGCAAGTAAAATATTTATTCCTATAATGCTGAAGAATTGGCTCTAATGACTGATCTGCCAAAGTCCGCCATGGATAAATGAGCAGAATCCACTTTGTAGTGTGAAATAAAGGTGTTTCTGGAGGACCACGTTGCTGCCCTGCATATTGTCTCTGGTGAGACTCTGCAATACGCTGCCCAGGAGGTAGCCACTGCCCTAGTTGAATGAGCCCTGATGTCTTCGGGAATTGCCATATGCTGGGTGGAGTAAGCTTTCCTAATGGTTCTGATCAACCAGGATGCAATAGTGCGTGAGGAGGCTGCCTGTCCGCGCCTGGTTCCATGGGGAATGATCAAAAGAGAGTCCGTCTTCCTAAAGGAAGTGGTAGCAGCTAAGTAGTTTATGATGGTTGTCTTGACATCTAGTGGATGAGGATTACCCTGATCGTCCGTGAAGGATGGAAGTATGATATCCTGGTTGTAATGGAAGGTAGTTGCCACTTTGGGTATGAAGTGTTCTGAAGGCCTTAGGGTTACCTTGTCGGGAAAGAGAACTAAGTGGGGCTCCGAAACCATTAATGCTTGGATCTCTGACACTCTCCTAGCTGATGTAACTGCAATGAGAAAACACAGTTTTAAAGTCAAGTCCCATAGAGAGATGGTTTCAATTGGAATAAATGGAGGAGAAGAGAGAGCATGGAGAACTACTGAAAGGTCCCATGATGGAAAGACTGGTCTCCTGGAGGGCTTAATCTTTAGATAGGCTCTTAAAAATTGGATTACCAGTGGGTGGAATGCCCATTTAGTATCTGTTTTTGCTGACAGTGTGTGCTGCCATGAAGGCGTCAGGAAAAATGTTTTTCTTATTTATTTTACCTTTTATTTTTACACTGTTTAAAAAAAAAAAAAAAGTGTCACTTTTATTACTATTACAAGGAATGTAAACATCCCTTGTAATGGTAAAAAAAAGCATGACAGGACCTCTTAAATATGACATCTGGGGTCACATAGACATCAGATCTCATATTTGCACTAAAAAAAAAAAAAAAAAAAAAAAAATGAAAAAAATTTGTCATTTAGAAAAATGATTTTAAAAAAATGTCCCTTTAAGAGCTATGGGCGGAAGTGAAGTTTTGACGTCGCTTCCGCCCTGCAATGTCATGGTGATGACATTGCACAGCCTCCATTCACAGCCACAGAGAAGTCCGGATCGCCTCCGCCACTGCCAACGGCTCCAGTAAGCTGGGGCGGAGGGCACTGGAGCACGGCGGGTCCTCTCCCGCCACCGCTGCAGAGATCACTTTTATCTTGTAGCGAGCCACTGGCCGAAACATGAGACTACTGGGCTTATGGCAACTAGCTGCTGCCATAACAATGATATCCGTCCTCAAAGTGAGAACGTATATTGGTGTTCCGGAAGTGGTTAAAATAAAATAAATTTTATATAATATATATATTAGGGCTGTTACTGATTAAAATTTGTGTTTGATCAGTTTTTTTTTTTTTTTATAGATTAATCAACAAATTTCGATTAATTATAACGCACATACAGATACATACTTTTAGCTGATCTCCTTGCATTGCAACTCTGCATTAGTCAGTGGTAAATATGGTATACACTATATACAATCACCCGACACTAGTTAGTTTCCACAATCCATGACTTAACTTCACAGTTCACACAAATATGTTTTAAATTCAAACTGTAGCACTGACGCAAGCAATTTTTTTTTCCACAGTAGCGTGACAATCCCTCCACCTGCGGTCTCACTAATCACTCTCACCTTATGGCATGAGCCCCTGTACAAACAGGTGGTCATGCAAGCGGGTATCAAAAGGGTTAACATGGACCATAAACTTCTCTCACGTCTCCTTAGATCTCAGCAAGGACGGCAGGTCATGGGTAGAAAGAAAAGTTCTAAGTGCTCACCGCTTAAGTATAAGATTTACATTTTTGTGTTCATCACAAACTACTCACATAAAGATGATAAAAACACAGCATGTAAAGCCGCCAATCGTGTTAGTTCTGTAGGGCAGCAGCGGGTGACGTCATGCGTAGCTCCTCCCCCGTACGCGTTACGCTCAATCAGAACTTTGATGTCACTGGACTCCTCCCCCTTCCCTTCGTTAGCAGACAGAGGCACTTGGGGAAGGGGGGGGGAGGAGTCCAGTGATGTCGATGTCCATGACGTCACCGGATCTCCGACAGAACTCCCTGAAGCCGGCGGAGAGATGAGTACCGATCAAAAGAATATTGATCGATCAAAAAAATTAATAGAGGAATTAATCTTTACAGCCCTAATAAATATTTATATATATATATATATATATATATATACACACACACACACACACACACACGGCCCATGCTTTTTTTTTTTTCCGAGCAATTTTTTTTTTTCATTCAGCTGTCAGTAGGGTACCCCGCTGACAGCCAACTCATGAGTTGTTAACTCCTTCCCACCGAGCGCACGCACACATGCGGCCTCAGGTTTAGGGGGTTATATCGAGATGATGCCTGCAGCTGTACCGTTTTTTAGCGCGAGCGATCGGCTTCCCAGGGATAACAACTGATGCGGCTAAAAGCCACTCAGTTGTTATCCCGGAGGAGCAGGAGGGCACATGGCCCCCTCCTGCCGCTCTTACCAGGCCTCCCATCCCCACCTCGATCCACCACTTCCAGCGGCTAGAGACAGCCTTGCACGAAGCCGGAAACCGCTTCATTCCAGTCTTCTCTGTAAACACGGAAGTGACATCATAACGCCAATGGCGCCAGTTTTTAAAAAAATATACATTATTCAGAATAGCCGTTTTCAGTGATCTGAATACATTGAAGTGTAAAGGAGGGATCGGGGGTCTTTTAGATCCCCGATCCCTCCATAAAGAGTACCTGTCACCACCTATTACTGTCACAAGGGATGTTCACTTTTATTGCTGTCACAAGGAATGTAATCACATTTTTTTTTTTTTTTTTAAAACACAATGTAAAAAAATAAAAATGAAAAAAATGTTTAAGCGCCCCCATCTCCGCGAGCTCATGCAGCAAAAAAAAAAAAAAATGCATACGGAAGTCGCGCCCGCATATGTAAATGGTGTTCAAATCACACCTGTGAGGTATCGCCGCGAACGCCAGAGCGAGAGCAATAATTCTAGCACTAGACTTCCCCTGGTAACTGTTATTTTTATTTTTTTAAATGTCGCCTATGGAGATTTTTAGGTACCGTAGTTTGTCGCCATTCCACGATTGTGCGCAATTTTAAAGCGCAACATGTTTGGTATCTATTTACTCAACGTAATATCTTTCACATGATACAAAAAAATTGGGCTAACTTTACGGTTTCGTTTTTTTAAATTCATTAAAGTGTCTTTTTCTCCAAAAAGTTGCGTTTATAAGACCGCTGCACAAATACCGTGTGACATAAAATATTGCAACAATCGCCATTTTATTCTCTAGATTCTCTGCTAAAAAAAAAAATATACATGTTTGGGGGTTCTAAGTAATTTTCTAGCAAAAAATACAGATATTGTAATGTGAACCACAAGTGCCAGCAATCCAAGATGTAAATCCAGTGTTCCACCACCATAAGCACACCCCCCCTGCTTACCGCTGAGATTGTACTCAGATTCAAGGGGCCAACGGGGCTTGAACAAAGAAGCTGCTCCTGTCAAAAAAAAAAAAACTGTGGCTGTCTGCCACAGCATTTATAAGCATTGTTCAGACATGAGATTGAGATCTACAATGTGACATGGTTTATAAACATTGATCGGACAGAGGAGGGAGGGAGAGGGAGAGGGAGAGAGGGAGGGAGAGAGGGAGAGAGAGACACACACAAAGTAACATTGTTTATAAACATCGTTCAGACATGAGATAGTGATATACAAAGTAACAGTTTATAAACACTGATCAGATAGGAGATAGAGATACAAAGTAACATTGGTTGTAAAACATTCTTCAGCCATGAGATTGAGACATACAAAAGTAACATTATTTATAAATGGATGTGTTACATTGTCAAAGGGTGGTACTGTGAATGTACTGTATAAACCAATAGAAAAAAAAAAGTCACATCCTCTCAAATTTAAACCTTGTGAAGTAAAACGACAACGGACTTTTTAGCACCAAGACATACAAAGGTTTGTATAAAATAGAACAACTTTTATTTCAGATCTTAAACATTTAATAGCTAAAAAAGTATAAATAGATCAAATTTAATTTATTTATGCATTTTTAGCTATTATGTTTTTTTTTTTTAAGATCTGAAAAAAAAGTTGTTATATTTTATACAAACTTTTGGATGTCTTAGTAACATTGTTTATAAACACTGATCAGACAGGGGATAGAGAGATACAAAGTAATGTTGTTTATAAACATCAATCAGACAGGAGATAAAGAGATGCAAAGTAACACTTTTACTTTTGTATGCATTCATTTGCAGGTCAAAAGGGACGAGCTTCAATCTACATAGGATGTGAATTAAACCGGAGTTCCACCCTAAAAAAACTTTTTTTTACATTAAAAGACTCCCTTTAACCTAGAAAAAATCATTTGGAGGAAAACTTTTTTTTTTATACTTACCAGAAAGGGCCTGTTGCTATGTAGTCCTGGTAAAGTGCCACTTCCTGGTCTGCAGAGCTCGAGACTTCCTCCCTCGCCCGTGCTCCTGGGAAACGTAGACACATAATTTCCCAGAAGTCTGTAAGCAGTACTGTGCTCGGCGCCATGATCGCTGTTGAATTGCACATGCGCGAGATCGGAGGTGCATGCTGGTTACCCAGCATGCAACTCTCCCAAGGTATTCCAGGAAGCAATCTAGATTGGGCTTCACATGCCCACATTAAAGTGGGCATGTGAAGCACTAAAATGCATTAATGTGCCTAAACAAAAAATAAAAAAAACTGAAAAATTGAAGCCACAGCTTTTTTTTTTATAATGGGAACACCTCTAAGGATGGAAACGACCACAAACTGGAGCATAAAAGATAAAAGTAAGATAATTATATCATTTAAAATGTGATATTGATCATTCTATTGTCTTTTTGATATTTAATTGCAATAATGCTAGGATGCAAAAAAAATTAATTATTTTTTTTTCCCCTGGAACTCCGCTTTAAAGCAACTTTTTTTTAATAAGATTTGTGCCCTTCCCATCCCCCCCGTTATCGAATATTTTCCTGCTGATCTAGTGATCATCTCCCCCCTAAAAGCAGAACTCAGGAACTTGGATAGCTGCATGAATCCTGACATGACACAATATACACCAGGAGGATCATTTTTTTTCAGAAAAGCTCAACCTTTTATCATTAAAAAGCAGTTCTTGACTTCCAGTCGGTGACTCCACCTAGGCTGAGATGATGTCATCAGTCTGCTGCAGGCAGGTGGAAGCCTTTTCTCAGTCTCCTCTCCTCCCCCCAGTGATCAGACTTCAATTGTAACTTTGTAGTAATTTACAAGGCAAGAGGCTTCAGCTTGGAAGTGTTGCACTGACCTTACCTATTGACAAGCATGTGGCACGAAGAATGACAGGTCCACTTTAAACCTGAAACTTGAGACAACACACACGATTCCATTACTTTCTATGGAACCTGTGTGGTCTGTCAGCAAAAAAAAAAAAAAAAAAAAAAAAAAAAAGAAACAGAACATAAAAAAAGCTCTGACAGCGACTCAAGAAATTGATGCAACTCGGTAAATTTTTATTGCAACTGGAAGACAAAAAACATCACAGAAACGTGTTTTATGGTAGATCCGGGAGGGGGAAGTGTTATATTTACAATAATTCCATGAAACTGTTTCTTTGGCAGTATGATTACACATCAAGAAAATGTGAAATGCAGAAAAAGGATGCGTTAAAAAAACAAAAAAACTAATTGTACTTCCGCCCACCGTCTGCGCAGGCCGCTCACATTATTCCCATCCGACTGCTTCACCCCGAAACGGAAACCACAGTCACAGTTAAATCGAGTTCAGGACATTGGCAGCTACACACAAAGTACAGAAAAAAAAAATATATATATATATATATTGCATTTTTTTCCCCACTGCACTTTTTTTTTTTTTTCTTGGCCTGTCTGGGTGCGACCACCCGACAATTTATTCAATTTTATTTTTAAATTAACCCTTTCGCTGTGCAGGGAGCCCCAGAACAAAAAAAAAAGGCTGCAGAGCAATGCCTCATCCCTCCACCGGGAGGCGAGAAAGCGTCCCAATGATGCCGCAGGTTTCAATTTGCTGCGGGTCTCTCTGGCAGCGAAGAGGTTAACAAAAACTTTTTTTTTTTTTTTTTTTCTTTAAACGATTCATCACTTAACAAAATAAAATATATTTTCTTAGAAATGTTACAGAATCCATAAAAAAAAACAAACAAAAAAAATCTACAAGTTTTAAAATGCTTTTCATAATAAAGACACACATTATTTTTTTTTCACAAACAAGTTTGTTTATATCAGAACATGGCGGAGCAGCGAGCGTGGTTGGGCGGAGTTGTTGTAACGTATTTATTTTTTTATAGATGATTATACATGGCTGAAGGAATAATGCAGTAGTGGCAGTGGTTGGGGGGGAAGGGGGGGGGGGGGTTGATGCTAGGCGCAGACGCAGAAATTTCTCCTATAATATCAACAATTTTTTTTAATTACATAAAAACATTTGGATACTAAATTAGAAATGAAAAAAAAATAAAATAATTCCAGCATGCGTACTTTCGCATTTTAACAGCATGAGGGAAACCAACCTATTCAGTCTCGGTCCCGGAGATGCAGTTCACCCAGCCTACTTCAGGCCCGCCCAGTGACTGGGTTGCCCACCCACACTTCACTCCTGAATTGTGCAAGGACCGCCCATTCACTGCCCCTGATAATGAATGCCAAATAGGGGGTACACTCTGATCCCAGGACACAGCATCATCAGGATGTGGGACGGTCCTGGAGAATCTGTTTTTAAATATTTTTTTACTTTTGAATCTTTTCTCCCCATGATTGGTGCTGCTAATTTCCTGCAGCCCCTTTGAGCCACTTCCTCTCTACATGCACTCAAACACATCATTGCTCTGGACCGGCTGCCTGATGGAGACAATGGTGGACCATGCCTGAGCAATACATATCTAGCAGTGTGTGTGCTTGTGGCCTACCAAAGTTGTATGTGATAGGGCAGTGGTCCCCAAACTTTGCTTGCCTTTATCTGGGTCTTGGACACTTTTCCTCCCTCTTATATGAGGTACTGTTCCTCTCAATGACACCAATTAAGGGGGCACCATTCATTTCACTGACACCATCATGGGGGCATAATTTATCCTACTGATATAGAACAATGAAACACTATTCCTCCTAATGACACCAATTATAGGGCACTATTCTTCCCACTGACACCAATGATGGGGCAATATTCCTTCCACTGACACCAACGATGGGGCAATATTCCTCCAAGTATAGCAACATTGTGGTATATTTTCTCCAATGACAGAGTCCATGAAAATGGAACACTGTTCCTCCTAATGACACCAATGACGGGGCACGATTGCTTCCACTGACACCAACATTGGGGCATCATTGCTCCTACAAATATAGAACAATGTAACACTATCCCTCCTAATGACACCAATGATGGGGCACTATTCCTCCCACTGACACCAATGAAGGGTCACTATTCCTCCCACTGACCCCAACCATGGGGCATCATTTCTCCTACGGATATAGAACAATGGACCACTATCCCTCCTAATGACACCAATGATGGGGCACTATTCCTCCCACTGATCCCAACATTGGGGCATCATTTCTCCTACGGATATAGAACAATGGAACACTATCCCTCCTAATGACACCAATGATGGGGCACTATTCCTTCCACTGACACCAACAATGGGGCATCATTTCTCCTACTGACACCAATGATGGGACACTATTTCTCCTACGGACACAAATGATGAGGCACTACTCCTTCCACTAATACCAGTAATTAGGGAAAGTTCTCCTCCCACCAACGCTGGGGTATTTTTTGCTCCCACTTACCACACTCCAGCCCCTTTAAAGTCTGAAAGTAAACTGTCCCTTTACTTAGAAAGTTTGGAGGCCCCTGTGATAGGGTGACAACGCAGGAGCACAATTGGTAATCAGGGACAGAGCGTTGTTACCCCAGAACAGAACAAACAATGAACATTTGTCTGCAGGCACTAAGGTACCTCCTAGGAGGCCTTTGGCTATCTCCACTGGAAAAATCATTAGTAAAACATTTGTTGGATGAATGCTACACAAATTTGAGTAGAATGGACACATTTTATCTTTATTTTGTGTAATAAATTCTTATCATTAGCTTCATCTAGTGGCCAAAATGCAACTTAGTTCTTTTGAACGACCTCAATGAGGAAAAATACTACATTTTGGCCACTAGATGGCGCCGACGATAATATAAATTAATCTATTACATAAAATATGGGGAAAATTTGTTCAGCCTGCATGATTGTGCATTGCTCCAAGGAAGATTTTATAAAGTAGGCCCCTTTCGTTCAGGAGACAACAGTTCCCAGACAAAAAGTAGACAATCGGCAACACCGTTTTCATGGCGAGACCAAATTTCTTTACTGGAGCGCCGGACAGCAGTAATGGCCCGCCAGAAACTGGGAATCACAATTAAGAATTCTGTAAAAATTCTGTCATTCGATCTTCAGCAAGAAACGTAATTATGCAAATGGTTAGGACGAGACAGCAATATTTAAAAAGATGAAGTCCAGGCAACGCTGCCAAGCTGGTGACCTCACTTTCCTCTACTGTAATGAATTACAGAGGGCTCTCAGCCCCTTTATTTTCTATGTAAGAGGCTGGGGTACAAGCCTGGCTACCAGCCTGTTACATAGAAAATAAAGGGGCTGAGAGCCCTGTGCAATGCAATGGCTCAATGCTCAGCCTTCCTGTTGTGCCGAGGATAGCTGGTATATACATCAATGTACTTCTATTAGCTGCATTAAAAACACTTTGTTTTTGTCTGTAAGGGAAACAACTGCATTAAACAGATGTAAACCTTTCTGGAGTTTAGCTTTACCATCACACAGTCAATAAACATTGAGATCTGACATCCATTGGGGATAAGGATGAAAAACATGGAGCCCCTCCATAAGAAGAGACTCCAGCAGTACACTCAGACCCAAATGATTTCTCTATAGTAGCCATTCCCAACCTTCTTAACCCAGAGGGACCCTTAAAATAGGTTTCAGGGAACCCCTGCTAAAAATAATGGTGCCTTATATTGGTGGTCAGTGGAATAACCTACCATTGGTGGTCATTGGGAAGAATACTCCTTATATTGGTGGCCAGTGGAATAATCTACCATTGGTGGTCATTGGGAAGAATACTCCTTATATTGGTGGTCAGTGGAACACCTTCCATTGGTGGTCATTGGGAAGAATGCTCCTTATATTGGTGGTCAATTTGATGAATGCTCTTTACATTGATGTTTTTTGAAAGAATGCCCCCTACATTGGTGGTCAAAAGGGAAGCATCACCTAACACTGGGAAGAATGCACTTTAAATTGGTGGTCAGTGGGAAAAATATTCCTTATATTGGTGGTCAGTAGTAAGAATGTTCCATTCACTAGTGGTCAGAATAATCCTTACATTGATGTTTTTGGAAGAATGCTCCTTACACATTGGTGGTCAAAGGGTAGAATCACCTAACACTGGGAAGCATGCCCATTACATTGGTTGTTAATGGGAGGAATGCTCCTTACATTGGTGATCAGTGGGAAGAATGTTCCTTACATTGGTGATCAGTGAGAAGAATGTTCCTTACATTGGTGGTCAGTGAGAAGAATGTTCCTTACATTGGTGGTCAGTGAGAAGAATGATCCTTACATTGGTGGTCAAAGGGAAGAATAACCTAACACTGGGAAGAATGCTCCTCACATTTGTGGCCAGATGGCTAAAAAAGATCATTGGTGTCCTGTCGCTGGCTCTGCTAGGTGTCATTGGCCCTGGGACTATGCAGGCCCCATGAGATGGGAGGTCAATCAGCTTTGGCTTGTGTACCCTATGGACACCTCTTTAGGAACCCTGGTTGAGAATGGGAGCTCTACAGCGAATTTAGGAATATAATTTCTGCGTCTTGGCCTAGCCTAACCGATAGAGCTACAACCATGTGTTTTGAGGAAGCGGCGCTGGCACGGGACCCATCACATCGGGATGTTGGCAGTGATTAAAATTCTGTTTACAGAAACATAAAATGTAAACAAAAACATTAATTGAATCCAAGTAAACGCCACGGCCAAGAAGCAGCAACATGGTATGAGAAGAGGATTCCGCTTCGGGATTTACAGGTTTATAAACAGCAGCAACATTTGGAGTGCTCTTTAGGTATTCGCCCCAAGTTTTGGCAGTATGTGTGTGTGTTTTTTTTTTATTTATCTGCACTAATTGTAGATGGGAAGGTATTATGAGGGCCATGGGTGACTCCATCTGCCAGTAGCATGACAGGTCGCCTTCCTAGGGGGGGTCACTAGTTACAATCTCCTGCTGGGCAGTACGAGGGTCACTGCTAACGATCAAAGCAGCGCATCAGATCAGTAGAACAGCTAGGTCACCTTCCTGGCTCACTACCCATAATCCTTTGCTAAGAAGAGGGCCACAAGGTAACTATCTGCAAGAAGCACTCCAGATAAGCACCATGGCCAGGTCACCTCACTGGAGGCTCACTACCCACAATCCCCTGGTACGAGGGCCACTGGTGACCATCACCTAGATGGCTAGATCACCTTCCTGTAGTCAAACAAAAGGATCTAAGACTGAAGAGCCACAACACAGGATAAGGTGATTGTAAAGTCTCAATAAAAAAACAAAACAAAAACAAGTTGCAGTTGGTTTTACACAGCGCAGCCTGGATCCTCCTCTTCTCGGGTCCCTCTTCCCTGCTCTCGGCCCCTCTTTCCTGTCTAGTGCCCCCACAGCACACAGCTTGCTATGGGGGGCACCTGAGCCGAGTCAAAGCTCCCTGTGTCCATTCAGACACGGAGCCCCGACCCCATCCCCTCGCTTTTTGATTGGCTAAATGTCTGACAGCCACGGGAGCCAATGGCGCCACTGCTGTGTCTCAGATGTCTAAGACACTCGTGGACATCGCTGGAGAGAGAAGGGGCTCAGGTAAGTAATTAGGGGGTACTGAGGAGGCTGCTACACACAGAATGCTTTTTATGTTAATGCAGAGAACAACTCCTTTAACCACTTAAGGACCGCCTCACATAGATATACGTCGGCAGGATGGCACGGCTGGGCACAAAAACGTAAAGGTACGTTGCCCTGTAAGAGCTGAGCCGTGGGTCGTGCGCGAGCCGCTGCTGGCGAACTCGTAACCCGGTCCTGAGCTCCGTGGCCGCGGGACCCGCGGACCCGATCGGGTCACAGAGCTGAAGAACGGGGAAAGGCAAGTGTAAACAAACCTCTTCCCGTGCTTCCGAGTGAGCTTGTCACTGATCGTCTGTTCCCTGTCATAGGGAACGACGATTAGTGATGTCACACACCAAGCCACGCCCCCTACAATAAAAAAAACACACATTAGGTCACACTTAACCCCTACACTGTCCCCATAGTGTTAACCCCTTCACTGCCAGTGACATTTTTACAGTGATCAATGCATTTTAATCGCACTGATCGCTGTATTAATGACAATGGTCCCAAAAACGTGTCAAAATTGTCCGACTTGTCCGCCATAATGTCGTAGTCACAATAAAAATTGCTGATCACCACCATTACTAGTAAAAAAAAAAAATATTAATAAAAATGGCATAATCCCATTTTGTAGACGATATAACTTTTGCGCAAACCAATCAATAAAGACTTATTGTGATTTTTTTTACCAAAAATATGTAGAATACGTATCGGCCTAAACTGAGGGAAAACATGTTTTTATATATTTTTTGGGGATATTTATTAGAACAAAAAGTAAAAAAAATATTAATTTTTTTTCAAAATTGTCGCTCTATTTTTGTTTATAACGCAAAAAATAAAAAGCGCAGAGGTGATCAAATACCACCAAAAGAAAGCTCCATTTATGGGGAAAAAAAAGGGTGCCAATTTTGTTTGGGAGCCACGTCGCCAAACTGCGCAATTGTCAGTTAAAGCGACGCAGTGCCGAATCGCAAAAAGGGGCCTGGTCCTTTAGCTGAAAATTGGTCCGGGGGGCTTAAGTGGTTAATAATCCAAGATATACAGTATATGTATTCCAATGAAAGTAGAAAAGAGCCAACATGCTACAGTGGCTAGAATGCATCCCTTCATCAGGGCTATAACAATATAACAAAAAGGGATATATACCAAATCTAGTGTGCGGTATCACATTGAACTTATTCATAAAGCAATCAATGCATAAAGGAACGATCATCAATTACTTTATTGATTGTTACTCATTAATAGTTAGTTAAAGCATTGAGATTATTTTTTCCATTTATTGATTGCATTTATATATTTTCAATGTTATATCAGACACTAGGCTTATTTATATATATATATATTTTGTTATATTGTTACAGCCCTGAAATAGGGGGATATTTTGGCCCTTGATAAGCACAGGCTTCTTCATAAAGTGTTCATCTTGATCTTACATTGGAATAAATGTATATCTGGACTATTTATTATCCTATGGTGTGGATCTTTATATACTCAGGTTATTTTATTTGCATCAGAAACCAAAAAAACTAAAAAAACAAACACTGGTGATCCTTTGCCATGTAGAGGCTGCCAGTCCAGAATTCAGAAAGACTACAAACACTGGAGCAGAAACACCAACAGGACCCTCCTATGGTTTCAGCACTACATATCCATTCTCTAACCACCCTGGAGGATCCCTATTCACAATCACAATAATCAGACGGGGAGCAATGAGGAGCGAGCAGTGATCTGGAAAATAAAACTATGAAACTTGCAACTCTTATTGCATTTTTAATGCATTTAGGACAGACATTTTATTTCAAAAAAATGACTCACGCTTTTAAAATTCTACCCCCTCCCCCTCCTCCCTCTAAAGCTTTATTTTGTAAATTGCTGCAAAACTTCTGTATCATTCTGAGCTTTTCACATTCGCATTGGTTTATTAATGCTGCTGTGGAAGAGATCACAAAGCTGCTTTCTAGGTACAAAACAATGTAGACAGCAGAGGGCGATAGAGAGGGGGGGGGGTTATTATACACGGCTGTGCCCGATGACGCCAACACATTGCTGAAAAGTCCAGAAAACTGTCAGAAAAAAACAATGTAGTGAAAGATGCAGAAATTAAAGCTCTCTTAACAGAAAATTAGGAAGACTTTCAGAATTTACTGCCCACCTTCCCAAATGATTAGAAATAACTGCCGTCAGTCTTTTTTTTGCAGTGGGCACCTTACAACAAAGTCCCGGGCAGTGATCTTCTTTGTTCAGTTCACAACCTTGGCACCACCTTAAATAAAAATAATTTTCCCAGCAGAGTTCCCTCTTCTGGCAGTGTATTTATATTGCACTTTGTAAGGGACTTGGGCAGTGACTTGATGGCAGTAAAGTGAGCATATGAGCAGCAGATATAGGATATTAAGTCAAAAATATATACACATACATATATATATATATATATATATATACACACATACACTGTGTGTATATGTTTTTCATTTATCCATATGGTTTTGCTATTGACTGATTTTATATATATCACAGTCAATAGCAAAACCAAATTAATTTTTATATATATATATATATATATATATATATATATATATATATATATATATATATATATATATATACATACATACATACACATCCATACATACACATTTTTTTCCCCAGGTATTTCAAAGTTTAATTCCACTTTTGCTGAGAAAAACAAACCCTTATACATATTGTATAGAGGTTACCAAACTTTAATGCACAGTCCCACCTGCTGACCTTTACAGCTGGCAAGGTTTTTATTTATTTATTTATTTTTTTTAACAGGTAAAACAGCTGCCAATTTGATAACATAAAATGTCTGTTCAGCAAAAAAAAAAAAAAAAAAAAGTAATATTACTTATATAAAAGTTATATCGAATAAAGATTTTTTTGGCTACAAAAAAAAGTATATATTTATATATACATTTTCTTTATTTGATATATTTTTATATCAATAGCATTATATATATATATATATATATATATATATATATATATATATTTTTTTTTTTTTTTTTTTTTTTTCATTTTAGCAAAAGTGGAATTACCCTTTAACAACCCTAAAAAATAAAAAAAAATAATTATAAATAACAAAAATCTGCAAAAAGACGTAAATCCTAATCAATGCAAAATGGCAGTATTGTGGTGGGTTAAGGGCAAACAGAAGAGTATTTTATATCCAAAGTACATAACATGTCCCACATGAAGAGGCTACAGTATTTACTGCAGACTCTATGACCCAGTGAATACGTTCAACGTCCGCCAACCACGATCTCTACTCCGTTCACCAACAAAATTATTGCCTCGTGTTAGCCAAGTAGACAGGAGAAAGACAAACTCTTTTCTATATATTAACAGAGAAGCACAGTAAGGGTGCGGGAGGGGGGGGGGGGGGCCAGGATGGTGCACATTTCCACCACCCAGGGGCCCTACCAGAGAATGGCAATTGTAATCATCAGAATATTGCAGAGCGAGAGAGAAAAAGTTCCCCAACAGTCAAATGTTTGTCCCTGAAGAAGGTTAGACCTTAAAAACCTGCTTCCAAAAACAAAACAAAAAAAAACAAAACAAAAATAAAATAAAATTAAAGAGGGGGGAAATGAAGTCCAGGCCCTTGGCCTTCCAATTAGAGGCGGTGCCTTTTTTCTCTATTTTCTATATTTATATGAAAATAATTCATGCTCCATGCTAAATACATTATTATTATTTTTTTAATTTACAAGAAACTGATGGTGAATTAAAAACAAAAAACAAAACAAAAAAAAGACCCGAAAAAACTTGTGTTTCATTTTGAACCCATACACCGCTCCAAGTGATTAATACGGTGACTTTTTTTTTTCCTTTTAATTATTTTACTTGTGTGTTTCTATGCATAAAACTTGTGGCAGGTTATGTAGCGCTGTGAATGTTGTTTTTTTTCCTTTTCTGTTTTTTTTTTTCCAGAAAGACGTGCTAGGTGTGGTTGGTCAAACGATCCTTTTCAAAATGGCAGTTGAAGTATTTTTGAAAGAAAGGAGTAATCTGTCATCTACTTGGCCATTCCAGGTTTGTGCTGCTGACTCCTAAGGGTTGCAAAACAGGAAAATTGTAGAGTTTCCCTTCCATCACTTGGGTGTAGGCCCATCGGAAGGAGACCTTGTGAGAATTATGGCACACGCTTTTCTTGTATCATAGTGACTCTTCGTGATATTAGGCGAGTTGTACAACCGCTTTCAACCAAACTAAAGGGTTGTAAATTGCACAAATGAACGTTGGCGGAAGGTCGGAAACCTTCTGTAACTTTTTAGGTGGCACCAATATCCATCCCAGGATCATCCCAATGTCATCTCAACATCCTGATGTATGTTGCAGAGTGAGTGGGTGATTTTGGCTTTTGAAATATATATATATTTTTATTTTAAGTCGGCAAATGAAAAAAAAGCATTTGCGAGTTGGCTAAGTTCTATGGCTTCAATATCCTTTATAAAATAAACACTTTAAGGGTCCCCCCACCCCCAAAGAAAATAGAAATAAAAAAATAAAATAAGAAAAGGGGAAAGAAGAAAATGGTTGATATTGCCACAAAATCTTTTTTTTTTCTTTCTTTTTTTTTTTTTTTTTTTTAAGTTCACCTGACGTGCGTAAAGACACTGTTCCGAGTTCAAACAAATCAAAAAAAAAAAAAAAGAAGATTTGCTCTAATTTTTTGTGGTTTCTTTGTCCTTTTGCTCTTTCTGCCCCTTTGCCGTCCGATTGGTGATGTTATTCAAACATGATCGGATTCCTGCTAAGTGCAGAAGTGAACCCGCCGCCTCTTTCATTTCCTCGTCGTCGCTTTCTGGTGGCTTTTCTGTGCGTCTCTTTTTCAGCGGCAGGGTGTCGCTGGGGATCCGCCGAACTTTCAACAAGTGCTGCTTTTTCTTGTGTTGCAAGGAGTAGCCGCTGTCGGCTAACATATCCTTGGCTTCTTTCTTCTGTTTTTTGTCCTCCTCCTCTGTCTCACTGTGGCTTTCGTGGCTCTGGAAGCTGACGTCGCTACCGTCGTGGCAGACCTTGGCCGTGAACTCGTAGTGGTCGTCGGCGGAGGAAGAGGACACGGAGTCGCTGGCAGATGACGAGCTCCGCTTGTTGGCAGACTTGGCACTGCTGTAGTTGTGGTCCTCCTTGGGGTCACTGCTGACTACCGGGGAGCCACAAGACGGTTCGCTCTCCGTCCGCATTCGGCAGTTGACAATCCCATTCCTGAAAAAAGACAAAATTGGAGGGGGGTGAAAATCTGGACTGTTCATGCAAAGCACAGGATTAGAAACAGATCAATCGAGGAGGCATTGGCTGGCACTATGGGCACTCATTAACTCCAATTATACAAAAGAGCCACATCCCAAAATATTGTATATAGACTCTGAAAATGGTCAAAGCAGTCATTCCCAACCAAGGTTACACGGAAAAAAAATTTAGCCACTGGCCTTTGCAGCGAGGAGCATTGGAGGGCAACATACAGTATCTCACAAAAGTGAGTACACCCCTCACATTTTTTAAATATTTTAATCTTTTCTCAACACACAGCCATTAATGTCTAAACCGCTGGCAACAAAAGTGAGCACACCCCTAACTGAAAATGTGCAAATTGGGCAAAATTTGCCATTTTCCCTCCCCGGTATCATGACTCATTAGTGCTATGAGGTCTCAGGTGTGAATGGGGAGCAGATGTGTTTTTTTTTTTTTTTTTTTTTTTTTTTACACGTTAACCTTTTCTGCACCTTTTATGTGGCTTGCTATGCGGGCACTCGTGGGTGTGTCACACGCTCTGTGTCTCAGGGCCAAGACACAGAGCCTGTCTCGGCCCTGCCCCCCCACCACACTGGCAGTGATTGACAGCAATAGGAGCCAATAGCTCCTGCTGTTGTGTCTGAGCCAATGAGGAGGGAGAGAGCCATTGCCCTTGTGCACATCGCTGGATCACAATCGGGCTCAGGTAAGTATTTAGAGGGGGCTGCTTACAGAAGTTTTTTTTTAACCTGAATGCAGGGACTGCATTAAAATTAAATCCTTCTGTCTATAGAAGAATGCATTCTGTTTGCAGAACCACTTGAAGCCTAAACACGCAACACCTAGTGACAGAAGAGGGCTGCATGTAGGCTGCATTATAGAAACATCCCCTCATATATACTACAGGTAGTCAGCCAGAAAATAAGACATTAATATATGTGGTGGGCGCATCACTGAAAGGGTTAAAGCCTGGTGGGACATTGTCTCTTTACATAGATTTACAGTCAGAGATTTATGAACCAACAAATAACATGGAGGACTTGGCAGGGTCAGAGAAATGACACTCACAATTAATGGGTGATCATTATGTGGAGTGACCTTGGCCCATCCAAACACCAGGAAGATGGTCCTGTGTCACCCAGAGCCACTAATAAACATCACCAACAGGCAGTGTGATGATACATGGAGGCTTTGTAGTAAATCATTAAAGACATTTGGGGGGGGGGGGGGGAATATTATTATATAGGCATGTGCTGACAAATGTTGCAAAAAAAAAATAAAAAAATTAGATACGGTATAGAAATACAACACACACACACATATATATATATATATATATATATATATACAAATTACTTTTTTCCTGACATTTATGTAGGCTATTGTCTTATTTTATTCTGAATTTAAAATGGTTGTAAACCCTTACAAACCACTTTGACCTACAGGTAAGCCTAGATTAAGGCTTACCTGTAGGTCCAAGAAATATCTCCTAAACCTATATGGTTTAGAAGATATTTGCCCGAAAACAGGCACCGTTGTCTACGGCGCATGCGCCGTAGATAGCGGCGCGCAGGCGCACTGAGCGCAGCATTCTCAACGACGGAGCTGCCGCGTGTGTCGGCTCCCGTGCGCATGCGCGGAAGTGACGTCATCGCGGCTTCGCCGAATGACAGCGGCGGAGCTGCGAGACCCCACCAAGAAAATGCATGCGGCGGACTACAGGGGACAGCGGCGACTTCGCTGGCTCCTGTGTCAGGTAAGTGACACATAATGGACTACTATGCGATGCATAGTAGTCCATTATGCTTTGTCTTTGCAGGGAATGAAAGAGGAAGTAAACTCATCAGGGTTTAATTCCTCTTTAAAGTGTAGAACAACTGGAGAGAAAATGAAATCATGAAACAGAAATAACATTTTTGACCCAACTTTGGCAATTATACCAGGCAAATAATTATTACTTTGTAACAAACTCCGGGACCTAAAGAGAAGGTTGTAATAGACATATTTAGAAGCAATCCAAAATATACTTTTCTTCAACTATTTCCGCAAAGGTGTATGGAAATTTAACATTGATGGGTTTAATATAAAGCAGACCCATAATTAAAATGAGAGCCCAAATCGACATTGCCAATTCACGTGGTGACTTTCCGTAGAAAAAAAAAAAAAAAAAAAGTTCCTCTTTAACCCTATCGCGCCAGCCATTCGGGATTCCCCTAATGAGATCAGCTGTCTCAGTTATCTTCAGTCTATGATCATCTATGAATCCTGTTGAATTACATATGCAGCCCAATGGAGATATTAGGGGGCACATTTGAACCCCCCTCTATACCTTCTAAGTTGACAACCAACCACTACTTTAAAAAGGAAGAAAATTGAAATGCTTGCCATGATGATCTTTGGCTGTCCGCAGAAGTCTACGGAGTGCTACATAGAATTTCTGTAGGATTACTATCTACATGTGAAATTTATAAAACATTCTGTCAGGACCTGGGTCACTGGTGGCACTGTACTTCCCAGAGCATGAGGTTGTAGTTCCTGTGTCCTCCAGGTGTCTTCACCTGATGATGGCTGCTGGGAGGGTATTTAGTCCCTCCTCTACTATAACACATTGCTTCAGTGTTTTGCCTGCCAGCAAGATGCATGCTTGCTGTTAAATCCTGAGCCTGATCCTGCCTTGCACCTACATCTTGCATCCTACTGTCTTGTACCCAGGGCCAGGACAAGGGGTGGGCCGGAAGGGCAACTGTAGGGATTGGTGCCTTCTTTCTGTTACAAGGCCAACTGGAGTAGTGATTTTGACAAGCGACAGACTGCTGGGCATAGGATCCCCCAAGCTTGCACATCATGAACAGGGTGGGTGTGTGTGTGTGTGTGGGGGGGGGGGGGGGGGGGGGCAGTTTGGCATCTTTGCCCTGGGCACTGGATTACCTTGTCCTGGGACTAATTGTACCTGCTCTCTTTGTTACGGATTCTAGTCCTGCCTCTCCCACCCCTCCTTTTATCTCTGGTATTGCCCTGTTTCTCTGTGTTCCCCAATTTGTATATAGTTAGTTGACTTGCTAGTAAAGATTTCTGTTAGTTAGGTTGTTTGTTAGGTAGTTTGTTCCTGGGTTATGGTTTACTTGTATCTTGCGGTGTTTCCCGCTTGCTGGTGTTTGGATGGATTTTGGTTTCGCTGTAAATAAAGCTTAAATACAGAATAAGAGTGCCCAAGGGACTTTGAGAGACACAATTAAAACAATTAAATACACTTAAATGAAAGCAGAGACCAGGTTGTTAGAAGTTAAATAAAAAAATAAATACATAGCCATTGTTTGGACAGGCAAAGAGAAAAAAAAAGTGCATCTGGAAAGTATTCACAGCGCTTCACTTTTTCCTTATTTTGTTAAGTTACAGCCTTATTCCAAGATGGATTAAATTCATGATTTTCCTCAGAATTCTACAAACAATGCCCCATAATGCCAACATGAAAGAAGTTTGTTTGAAATCTTTGCAACTTTATTAAAAATAAAAAAAGATGAAAAAAATCCCATGTACATAAGCAGTCACAGCCTTTGCCATGACACTCAATATTGAGCTCAGGTGCATCCTGTTTCCACTGATCATCCTGGAGATGTTTCTACAACTTGATTGGAGTCCACCTGTTGATTGGACATGATCTGGAAAGGCACACACCTGTCTATATAAAGGTCCCACAGTTAACAGTGCATGTCAGAGCACAAACCAAGCCATGAAGTCCAAGGAATTTTCTGTAGACCCCCGAGACAGGATTGTATGGAGGCACAGATCGGGGGAAGGGTACAGAAATATTTCTGCAGCATTAAAGGTCCCAATGAGCACAGTAGTGGCCTCAATCATTTGTAAATGGAAGCAGTTTGGAACCACCAGGACTCTGGGCAGGCTGCCAAACTGAGCGATCAGGGAGAAGGGTCTTAGTCAGGGAGGTGACCAAGAACCCGATGGTCACTCTGACAGAGCTCAAATATTTCTCTGTGGAAAGAGGAGAATTTTCCAGAAGAATAACCATCTCTGCAGCAGTCCAATCAGGCCTATATGGTAGAGGGGCCAGACAGAAACCACTCCTCAGTAAAAGGCACATGACAGCCCACATGGAGTTTGCCAAAAGGCACCTGAAGGACTCTCAGACCATGAGAAACAACATTCTCTGGTCTGATGAAACAAAGATTGAACTCTTTGGCCTGAATGACAAGAGTCATGTCTGGAGGAAACCAGGCACCGCTCGTCACCTTGGCAATACCATCCCTACAGTGAAGCACGGTGGTGGCAGCATCATGCTGTGTGGATGTTTTTCAGCAGCAGGAACTGGGAGACTAGTCAGGATTGAGGGAAAGATAATTGCAGCAATGTACAGAGACATCCTTAATGAAAACCTGCTCCAGAGTGCTGTGGACCTCAGACTAGGGCAAAGGTTCATCTTTCAATAGGACAACGACCCTAAGCGCACAGCCAGTATAACAAAGGAGTGGCTATGGGACAACTTTGTGAATGTACTTGAGTAGCCCAGCCAGAGCCCAGACTTGAACCCGATTGAATATCTCTGGAGAGATGTGAAAATGGCTGTGCACCGACACTCCCCATCCAATCTGATGGAGCTTGAGAGGTCCTGCAAAAAAGAATGGGAGAAACTGGCCAATAATAGGTATGCCAAGCTTGTAGCATCATACTTGATTATAAGACTTGAGGCTGTAATTGCTGCCACCAAAGTATTGAGCAAAGGTTGTGAATACTTTTGTACATGGGATTGTTTTTTCATTTTTATTTTTAATAAATTTGCAAATATTTCAAACAAACTTCTAACACATTGTCATGATGGGGTATTATTTGTAGAATTTTGAGGAAATATTTAATTGAATCCTTGGATTACCAGTCATGTCATAATTTACGTAACTATGGATATCTTATGTGTACATATCTGGAAAATTGTCTGCAGATTTTAAATGTGAAAAAATCTTTTAGATATTGTATCTGAATAAAAATTATATATATATATATATATATATATATATATATATATATATATATATAATTTTTTTTTTTTTTTATTGTGTCTCTCAAAGTCCCTTGTGCACTCTTGTTCTGGATTCTAATATACACATAGGGACAGAGAGACATTCATGCATTACACACACTGGCTATTTTATATCTAAATAAATCTTACTTTAAATATAACTGGTCTGGTCTCAGTTTCCTAAGTATAGCCACACAGATTTGGCCATCCCTTCTGCCTAGTTCCTGACACATTCTGCCCAATGGTGGGTACTTCACGAGCCTGTACACAAGGTAAACAGGCAGTGCATACTATTTACAATGACCTCATTCCATTTCCTCTGTAAGTGCCAAAACACTCCAGTTTTATCCAGAGCCACATTGCCATCATCACCGTGTGCGGCATACCTCATGGCCATGGTGCCGATGGGATTGATGGGTAGAGGTCTGACTCCTTGGAAGATCCCTCTGTTCAGCATGCGGGTTCCATTCTGAATCACACCAGGAGGAACTGCAACATACAAAGAGAGAACCTTAAATAGCCAGCAAACCCCTTCCCAGAAAACTGCAAAAACGTACCTAGAATATGGGGGAAGGAACAAGATTATCACCTTCAGCATAAGGAGACAAGAAACTGGTAACATTTCAGTGGCCCATTCATGTCCGATATTTCAATTATCATTCAAATTCTTGTTAGGCATAATCACAAGTGAAGTAATGAGAAGATTTTGTACTCCCCATACAATCCTTTTTTTGGAGTCCATTGAGGGACACAAGAACGCCGATACTGATGGGTTATACTTCCGCCTAGAAGGAGAAATGGACACCGGCAAAGAGAAAACTTATAGACCAGTCCATGATAACCCTCCTCTATCCAGCATGTGTAGCAAAGCCCTACCAAGAGCATTATCATACCAGGAGCTGTGTCCTTCAAAGGGGTCCAAGAAAATAATTTTACAGTCCGATTTTCATTCCTGTCCATTAAAGAACATTAAGTCTTTTACCATGGGTCACCCCAACAGCAGTTCAACTGACAATTGGGCAACAAAGCAAACAACAGCCATTGGACCCAAGATAAAAAAAAAAAAAAAAAAAACAGAACTAGGGACTGTTGTGGAAAGGACTTGGCCTCATCCTTTTCAATGTCAGGTGTTGGTCCTTTAAGGAGCTCAATGAGGACCAACACCTAACATTGAGAAGGATGAGACCAAGACCTCTCCACAAAAAATAAAAATAAAAAGAGAAGCATGCTGGGTAGAGGAAGGTTTTCCTGGACAAGCCCACAATTTCTCTGTTTGTCAGTGTCCAGTGCTCCAGTGGGGATCAGCGTAACCCAACAGTATCTGAATTTCTGCGTCCCTCAATAGACAAAAAGAAAAATGTTTTTTAATCATTTGATCCTACTTATACAAACTTGGGATAATCGGTTAAAACATAAAAAAAATGCACACACTTGCAGACTTTAATTGCCTCATACTCCAAAAAACATATCGATAACATTCCATGGAAAAAAAAAATCATGGAAAAAAAAAAAAAAAAAACAGCCTTTTCCGGGCAAGCAGGGAATCGTATGATCAATATGTCTTCTACAACTGACACTTTTCTAAATTCCTTATATACCGCCACTGCCCAATGTTCGATTGTGATCAGTCATCAAAATATATACCACCATATCATCTTGATACCCCCCACTATAAAGATAATTCTCTGTTATAATCTCTCCACTATGCTTCACAGTTGGGATTGGGCTTTTGGTGCTGATATAGAGTTGACCTCAGTTCATGGTCATTGAACTCCAATACGAATCCTAATATCTTTGATAATTATAGAACAAGGTACATTAACCAGTCAGAGTCCCCATCATATAAAATCACATCAGGGATTTCCCCAATCAGAGGATCCCCTCATCACATCAGAGGACACCCCTGTCAAATCAGAGACCCCCCCCCCCCAATCACATCAGAGATTCCCCCAGAGGATCCATTCATTACATGAGAGGATGTCCCCGTCAAATCAGAACCCCCCCCCAAATCACATTAGAGCCCCTTATACATGAAAGCCTCCCTTCATAAAGTCTCCCCCATCACATAGGCATCCCCCAATTGCAAAGCCCCCCCCCCCCATTACATGATCATCACATCAGAGATTCCCCTAATCACATCAGAGTCCACACCAATCAGAGGATCCCCTCAACACATCACAGGATGCCCCAGTCAAGTCTGACCCCCCCCCTCCCCCAAACACATCAGAGTCTTTTATACACAAGAGCCCTCCTTCATAAAATCTCTCCCAATAGAGTTTCTCCCCAATCCCAAAGCCCCCCCCCTTACATGAAAGCCCCCCTCAATCACATCAGAGATTCCCCCAATCACATCAAAGCCCACCCAACATCAAATCAGAGTCCCCCCATCACAACAGAAGCCCCCCCCCCCATCATATCAGAGCCTTTTATCATGACAGCATTTCCCTATATGTGAGAACCCCACTTCATAGAATCCCTCCCCATCACATACGTGTCCCCCTATTCACAAAGACCCCTCCCCCATCACTTCAGAGACCAGCCATCAAAAAGACCTCTATGACAAAGTCCCCCTCCCCCATTCCAGAGCCCCCTTTTACCATCAGAGCTCCACTTTGCAGCCGCAGATGCATGGCAGAGGGTGGAGCTGGAGCAGGTCTGGATGCAGGTGCACTTCTGTCCTCTCCTTTGCCCCTGATTAGTAACACGCGTTGCCCTAGTGCGGATAGGCCAGCTAACAGCGCCATAGCGATAAATGATGCCATGCGCCTTGGCCCCATCATTGGTTGCTGGCCCTCCTGTGGCAGCCCATTAAGCAGTGCAGAAATATGAGACAAACCGAGTCCATATCAGTGGCCCCCTAGATGAACCCAAATGGCACCTCAGTAGAGAAACGCTGAGAACTAATCAGCCGCGCTCCGTGATCCGACCTCAATCCATTGCAACACAAATGTCCTCAAATGAAATATTTGGATAATATTCCATGTTGCTATGAGCTGAACTATGTATGAAATATTCAGTGGAGAGCCGTGACGCTGTCCCCAGTAAATTGATCTAAAGTGTTTGTCCGACGCTTAATGTGTGTGGCGGCGGAAGCTGAAGCTGAAGCTGAAGCCGTGCCAGCAGATATCAGTGGCATATTTACTTGTTACGAGGCGGAACGCAGATAAGGACCGCCAGCTCATGCCTCCAGTATTTTTATGAGTCGTGCCGAAACACAATTCAGGTGTTAAAATGTGTGCGATTATAAGTCCTGCCGTATCTGCCATCTCCCTGATGGAGTAAAGTGCTCGGTAATTGAAATTCTTATTAGGCTTATCAGAGGGTGCGGGAAATTTTCCGTCTCTAACCAATGAAGAACGAGACTACCGCGACACATGGGAAGGCAAAACCTTCACAATATAATCTGTCTACAGTCTAGCAATACATAGTGATATCCTCAGACGTGACGCCATCAGACGCGACGCAACAATTGTATATCCGTGACTTAAAGTGGAATGTTATTCTCTAAATAAACATATGGGGTTGATTTACTAAAGTCAAATAGACTGTGCACTCTGCAAGAGCATATGCTCCAGAAATTAGTAAATGAGTAGAGGCTCTGCTGACTTCCATCATCCAATCATGTGCAAGCAAAAATGCTGTCTTTTTATTTTCCTTGCACGTGATTGGGTACTCTTCGCAAAGTGAAGCTTTACCTAATTTACTAAGCTCTGGAGCAACTGCAGAGTATTTTTGCCTTTAGTAAATCAACCCCCACACTATTTGTACTCCTTATGCTGCTAGCATTAGTAAATAGATAGGAAAGTGGATCAGATTTACTTGTTTTAAACATTTTGCATGAGATTTCTTCAGTTACTTTCTGGTTTCCATGCTTAGGCAAAATGATGTCATACATCCCAAGAGTCTTCAGGAGGGAGGGGGGGAAGAGGGGTAATCTCAGGTAAACACACCCTCCTGCCAGCATGGCTGAGATAAGGGCAGATGGATTCCAAGAAGTCAATTTTGCATGAATCATCTGCCCCTACACAAGCTAGTAATGGCCAAAAATGCTAGAGGGGGTATCAAGGTGATTTCTCAACGAAATAAAGTGTGACATGGATGGATGAGGGAGTTTGCTTTGCATATTAAAATTAATTAAATAGTGTTTTTGGTTTGTGGTGCTCAGATGCAGGAGTGCTTCCAGTGACCCCAGGAGTGCCTACTCCTGTGCTTCTAGTGGGACCCTATGCACTCCTATGACTTCTGTATCTCCAGTGACCTCATTGCTCATGTGACTGTGTCCTTTATGGACTCCAGTGACCCCCTGCACTCCCGGGCTTCCAGTGACCCCCTGCACTCCCGGGCTTCCAGTGACCCCCCCCCTGCACTCCCGGGCTTCCAGTCACCTCCTGCACTCCCGGGCTTCCAGTCACCTCCTGCACTCCCGGGCTTCCAGTCACCTCCTGCACTCCCGGGCTTCCAGTCACCTCCTGCACTCCCGGGCTTCCAGTCACCTCCTGCACTCCCGGGCTTCCAGTCACCTCCTGCACTCCCGGGCTTCCAGTGACCCCCTGCACTCCCGGGCTTCCAGTGACCCCCTGCACTCCCGGGCTTCCAGTGACCCCCTGCACTCCCGGGCTTCCAGTGACCCCCTGCACTCCCGGGCTTCCAGTGACCCCCTGCACTCCCGGGCTTCCAGTGACCCCCTGCACTCCCGGGCTTCAAGTGACCCCCTGCACTCCCGGGCTTCCAGTGACCCCCTGCACTCCCGGGCTTCCAGTGACCCCCTGCACTCCCGGGCTTCCAGTCACCTCCTGCACTCCCGGGCTTCCAGTGACCCCCTGCACTCCCGGGCTTCCAGTGACCCCCCTGCACTCCCGGGCTTCCAGTGACCCCCCTACACTCCCGGGCTTCCAGTGACCCCCCTGCACTCCCGGGCTTCCAGTGACCCCCCTGCACTCCCGGGCTTCCAGTCACCTCCTGCACTCCCGGGCTTCCAGTGACCCCCTGCACTCCCGGGCTTCCAGTCACCCCCTGCACTCCCGGGCTTCCAGTCACCTCCTGCACTCCCGGGCTTCCAGTGACCCCCTGCACTCCCGGGCTTCCAGTGACCCCCTGCACTCCCGGGCTTCCAGTGACCCCCTGCACTCCCGGGCTTCCAGTGACCCCCTGCACTCCCGGGCTTCCAGTGACCCCCTGCACTCCCGGGCTTCCAGTGACCCCCTGCACTCCCGGGCTTCCAGTGACCCCCTGCACTCCCGGGCTTCCAGTGACCCCCTGCACTCCCGAGCTTCCTCATTGCCCCTATGACTGTGTCCCTTATGCACTACAGTGGCTCCTGTATCTACTGCATCACCCAGTGGCCCCATCTCTCCCCCCCCCCCCCCCCAAGTATCCTATGTTACTCTGTGACTTCAGAGTATCTTTGTTGATCTTCAGGACTGTGCCTCTCCCTGTGGATATGGACCCCTGTTCATGACATTGAAGAAATTTCCTTTTATGCGATCAAAAAATTCACTTGTCAATGATTGGGCCCTGGCAGTACGATTCCCATCTCATCAGAGATGGCCCCTGACAGGTGAATGTGGGGGGGGGGGGGGGGGTCAGATCCCCACCAGGACTCAGGATGTCAGGGGGCACAGAATTACACAGCTAGAACAATAAAAAAAAAAAAAAAAAATTCTGAATTCTATTTGCTCCTACGATACGGTTGACCACTCAAGCTGACTATTTGCCAGAGCTGCCACCGTCTCCGGTAACCCCTCCACACGATGGCGGACGCTACGATGAAAACAGTCTCCACAGCGGCTAAAATTGAACATTACCCGCACAGCGTGGAATCCACACGTACACACACCTCGGCGAACGCTGAATTTCAGCACGAGCCGACAGCGCCGGGAATCAGACTGCAGTGTTTTCGCTAAACACGAACGGCTGATCAAAATATTGAACTTATTTCCGATGATTCTCGGTGCGGTGACAGCTGTTACTGAATAATTTACCAGCAGCTCCTTCTACTTCCCTGTCGCTTGCAGACACAAGGAACCTGCCATCTGTATTATAACCGACGGCGGGCGCCGTGTCCGAATCAGAACCGCTGCTGCAGTGACATGCAGCACAGGACGAGCGTCCGAAAACTCTCTCTGATCACCCTGTAATGTCCTCAGATCAATCTGGTCACAGACCCCACACACCTAAAAAAATAGGAATGTCTTCGTCCAGAAAAAAGTACAAATGTTTGAAAAAAATAAAAAATAAAGAAGGAGCTAGGAAAAAAACATTTTTTATTTTTTTTTGCATTTTAAACACTTTGGGGTTAATTTAAATAAAATAAAATTTATAAAAAAAAAAAAAAAAAAAAAGGATCTTGATTAATGTGACATCCAATCACAAAAAATTATCCTTGTGTTTGTCTAATATAATATTTTCCTATGATCGACATCTCCATCTAGTGGCCATAACGTGCTCTTCTACCGCAAGATGGCTCTGAAGATCACAGGAAATCATTATATTAAACAAAAGCATATGGAATCTTTTTTTTACGGTCGGGCAAATGTTGTGACATTCGTTCAGTAAATTGCTTATAAATAGATGCCTTTTTGTTTTGAATTTAAATATTTATGCCCCACACACACGGTCGTTCACTCTGACCACAAAATTCGTCTGTTTTTTTTCAGATGGATTTTGGCCAAAACTTGTCTTGCATACACACGGTCACACAAAGTTGTTGGAAAATCCGATCGTTCGGAAACGAGGTGACATTATACACATACGACGGGACTACGTAGAGGCCAGTAGCCAATAGCCAATAGCTTTCGTCTCCAATTTTTTTTGGGCATGCGTTGCACTTTGTGTGTCGGAGTTCTCTACACACAATCGGAAAAAGTCAGATTGGATTTTGTTGGAAAATTTTAGATACAGCTCTCAAACTTTTTCCTTCAGAAATTCCGAGAGAAAAAGTCCGATAGAGCCCACACACAATTGGATTTTCCAACAAAATAACCCGATCAGACTTTTTCCATCTGAAATTCCGACTGTGTGTATGGGGCATAAGAGTCTCTTTCAAACTTCATCGCTTGCGATCTGTGTCTCCATTGCTCACTGGGAAAAAAATAAATCATGCCACCGCACACCAACCCAGCTTCAAGTATAGAGTCAACAAACAAAAATAGCTTCAGCCTAGCTCCATCAGGCCAAACCTCCCTACGCATTTTGGCCCACCCACAGGGACTTGGTCCATGACTAAGCAGGACTTGAAGCCAAAAAGAAATTGAAGATCCAGCACACCAACCCAGCTCAAAGTATAGTCAACAAACAAAATCAGCTTCAGCTCCATCCAGGCCATGGCCCTACGCATTACGCCCCACCCACAGGACCTAGTCCATGAAATCGAAGCCAGAAAGAGACCGAAGCCCCAGCACACCAACCCAGCTCAGAGTATAGAGCCAACAAACAAAATCGGCTTCAGCCTGGCTCCATCCAGGCAATGTCCCCTAGGTATTTCACCCCACCCACAGGACTTAGTCCATGACTAAGCCAAAGTCGCAGCCACAGCACACCAACCCAGCTCAAAGTATAGAGTCAACAGACTCAGCTTTAGCTAGGGTCTATTCAGGCCACCTCCTACACGTTTCGCCCCCCCCACAGGACTTTGTCTATGACTAAGCCGAAGTCGAAGCCAAAAAGAAACCAAAGCCGCAGCACACCAACCCAGCTCAAAGTATAGAGGCAACATAATCAGCTTCAGCCTGGCTCCATCCAGGCCACACCCCTCCAATGTATTTTGCCCCGCCCACAGGGCTTATCATGGACTAAGTCCGGTGGGTGGGTGAAACACGTAATAGGTGAGGCCTGGATGGAGCCAAGCTGAAGCCTATTATGTTTGTTGACTCTATACTTTGAGTGTTAAGGTGGCAGTATTTCCTTTTTGTACCAACTGGGGCAAAGCAACAGATTTGATTTAAGCCCCGCCCCTCCACCCAGCCCAACTTCCGGGTATAAATGAGCATGAGACAGCTTTGGGCAAATCAATGTCTACCGCCGATCACACTGCTTAATTGCAGAGAGCGTACATCTGATCTAATATTGATCCACTGGATATCATTTACTTTGCATCCTTTTAAGTTCTACTTTACTTTTTAAGCCCCGATGAAGAGGGAGTGTCGCCCCTGAAAACATGTCTGCCTTTTTTTATGTAATATTTACAAAGAATTCAAAGTACTTTGGCCTCCTTCACCTTTAGGTCTGGTGCCATTTTCTGTACGTTCATAGACAGGAAGATATAAATCGGACTTCAACGACCCATAGTTGACCCAAGGCTTACCTTTGCTTTCTGCAGCAGAGCCAAAGCTATGTCCATCAATTTGCCAACCGCAATACATATATATACGTTGCAGTTTGCAAGTGGTTTACCAAGATTATGGCTGAAGATATTATCCATAACCCCGGTACCGTTTTTCTGCAGGCGAACGGCTTTCTCATGAAACCGGTCCATCGGCTCATGGCGTCCCCTCCCGCTGCTCGCTGGTGTTTCTCAGGCTGTTTCCACTGATTCCCCCGAGAAATAATCCGACAGAGTGGCCGGCTGCTCCTCTAAGCATCAAAGAGTTAACACTCTTTGATTGACTCTGGCCATGGAGGACTGGAGTGACGTCATGACGGCACTTCTGGTCCAGGCTGGAAAAATTGTTTGTTTTTTGTTCGTTTTGTTTTTTTTAAGCAAAAGATCAAAAAAATAGTTTTTCTTTTTTTTTACTTTTGCTTTTAAAGAGGTAAAGAAGAGATTTGGGGTCTTTTTGACCCCAGATTTCTCCATAAAGAGGACTTGTCATCCTTATTTCTATTATAAGGGATGTTTATATTCCTTGTATTAGAAATAAACATGATAACTAAATAAATGAATAAAAAGGGACAGTGTAAAAAATTTAAAAAATGTAAAAAAAAATAAATAAATTAAAGCGTCCCCACGCCTCAGTGCTCGCATGTAGAAGCGAACGGATACGTAATTTGCGCACGTGTGAGGTATCGCCGAAATTGTTAGAGTGAGAGCAAATAATAGACCTACTCTGCAGGTATTTTAATTGTCACCTATAGAGATGTTTAAGTACGGCAGTTTGTCGCCATTCCATGAGTGTGCGCAATTTTAAAAACGTGACATGTTAGGTATCCATTTGCTCAGCATAAACTCATCCTTCACATTATACAAAATAAAAAAAATTGATAACTATTGAGTTTTTATCTTTCTTTTAAATTCGTTAAAAAGTGTATTTTTTTCCCCCCAAAAAAATTGCGTTTGCAAAACCACTGCACAAATACCACGTCACATAAATCACAATTTTATTCCCTAAGGTCCCTGGTAAAAAAAAAAAAAAAAAAAAAAAATTTATATATATATATATTTTTTTTTTTTTTTTTGGGGGGTTCTAAGCCATTTTCTAGCAAAAATGACCGATTTAAAGACATTTTTTTCAACTTTCCATCTATTAAATCTTCTGCCCTTGTTGCCGTTTTATTTTTTCCTGCCATTAAATCCCTTATAGAGCCCTGCCGTTTCTTGTCTCGTCATTAGCCTAGGCTTATCTCTCTCTCTCTAACTCTCCTGGAAGTTTGCCAGGAAGGGAGCGGGGGTGAGTCATAAGGGGACCAATGAGAGCTGCAGAGCTGGAGGTGTGCCTCTGTGTAAATCCAGAAAGTGAACAGGCAGCAGTTTCAGCTGCCCACATTTAAAATGGTTGCACCCAGACTCGGTGGAGAGAGTTCTGCAGCATATTTGGCAAATACAGACTCACATTATATAAAATAATATGCAAAGTGATTGGAGGGAAGCTTCAGTATGGCAAAGATGTTTTTATAAAAATATAAATCAGTGCAGCACAGCAAAAACGATCAACATTAAAATCAAAACAAGTGAAAAAAATTATAAATAAAATATTACTAAAAAGTCTCTGAATAAATTCCTCTGTAAAAATAGTTCTGGAATTTATTTACAGAGACTTTTTAGTAATATTTTATTATTTTTTTTCACTTGTTTTGATTCTAATGTTGATCGTTTTTGCTGCGCTGCACTGATTTATATTTTTATTTCTTTTGAGGTGTTGTGAAACCACTTTCCAGTGGTTTGTGGGACAAAAAGTTTTTATTATTATTATTATATACACACACTTTTGTTTTTTCTCTCTTTCTCTGCGCTGATTGATATAATTTTTATTAAAGAGGTTTTTATTACAAATTATGTGAGCAGACTGCAGTTCCTCTTTAAACTTGTACAGTGGAACCTTGGTTTACGAGTAACGCGGTTAACGAGCGTTTTGAAAGACTAGCAACTTATTTTTTTTTTTTTTAATTCTGACTCGGTTTGCGAGTGTTGTCTCGCAAATCAAGCAGAACTCAAGCTAAATGGGCAGTGCAGTACCACATTTGGCCAGAGGTGTGGGGGCGTCGGGGACACTCGGAACGGTTCAGAGCCATTCAGAATGACTCGGAAATACTCTGTTCCCGAGCCTTTCCAAGCTGTCCCCTAGTATTTCCAAGGCTCTCTGGCGCCCCCCCCCCACCACCTCTGGTCACATGCAGTATTGCATGTAATAGAAGTCAATGCGGAACAAATTATCTTCGTTTCCATTGACTATGGAGAAACTCGGTTGGATGGGGTGTAGGTTGCGCTATGGAGCCTTAAACTTGAATACTAACAAATAAAAAGTTAGGTAAGAGCAGCCTCTATTTATTTCCACCCAAATGGGTGGAAAGATGCTGAAAGGAAAAGAGAGGAATAGATATGGCGCTGTACCTATTATTGCGGACCTCTGGGTGAGGGCTCTATTGTATATAATTCACAGTGTGCTGGCAATTGGATGGGGATAGCAAGATACAAACCTCAAATGTGCAACCACATACGCTATGCTATTTACTAATGAACACCTGTGAGTGGAGGCGCTTATTGCATATAATTCTCAGCGTGCTGGTTAATTAAACACAAAAATAGTAAAAAATAGAGACCATAATATATGGAATGCTTATCCCTATACCATAAACAGCTATGACAATATATTGGTATTGATAAAGTGCAAGTGCAAATAAATCCACATGTGCCATAAAAAGTAAAGGTGTACGATAAAATAAGATGAATTAAAAAATAAAATAAAAAAGACTAGATGTGATATCGATGAATTACCCGTGGGTGTGATATTAATGATTGATCAATATTAGTGCTCTAAAAATATATTTAAGGTGAATATCACGATAGTAGCACAATGTAATAGCTAACACAGTATAATAAATAGCACAATATAAGATGAGAAATAAAAATAAAAATAAAAATAAATAAAAATAAGATATGAAAAATAGAATAAAAAATTGAATAAAAAATGTGCAAAGTTGCAAGTGAACCGTGTACGGTTGAAATTGTGAAAAAGTCTCTAATAAGTGACGGAATCTTCCGTAGGTGAAGGGGGGAGGTGATGGTTTCCAGTTGTGTTCCTCGTGTTCAGTGGCTACATATATATTATTATGCTCTCACCGGAAAAAAGACCCCGTCCGGGGTGGATCAGCCTTCACAATATCAGCTATTGTGTCGCTCTCTGGCTTCCTTCAGATGTGATACTGGGGATCCCTCGTTTTTCCGTGAGTGCGGTGTGCCACGTTATATATGGTAAAGAAGAGGCACATCCATAGTGTGATACCGTTTAAAACATTGCTTTTATTCACAAAATAGATTAAAACTACTTACAAACCAAAGGTTTCAAATTGCGGTTATGCATACAGCTTTAAAAGTCCCGCTCTGCTTTCTCCGCCTGAGCTCGAGGTGTACGTTGCCTGGCCACGCCCTACGCGTTTCGTCACACGGACATCATCTGGAGCGGGGTACGCTTTGATATGCGAGTGCTTTGGATTACAAGCATTCTCCTGGAACAGATTATGCTCGTAATCCAAGGTTCCACTACAAAAGTGGCAGAAAAAGTCTGGTCTTGTAGTGGTTAAAACCACTTTCAGTTCCATCAGACAAAGAAAAAAGTGGTCTGCCAGAGTTGGAGGATCCCAGAAAAAAATTCACCAACAGGGGACAGCAAGAGCAAGAACAAATATTATGTTTGTAAACTTGCTTGATTCACCCAAGTCTATTGTGTTTTCAAAGTTAATTTATTTTTCAAGTGAACAAAAAAACAAAACAAAAAAAAGAAAAAAAAAGAAAAAAAAAGAAAACTTTTCCAGTAACAAGGAGTCATTAGCATGACAAAGACACCGAAATCTGAAGACAATTCCGATATTGCCGTTGGCCTGAGAGCTCCGGGTGGTTGATCTTCCCCGTTCTCCTCCCGTCAGTTCTCCGGGGCCGATCGTTTTGCATGATATCCTTGAAGCGGGAGCCGGTCTCCAGCTATATTTAGAAGGACCGATCGATGTCTAATTAGCTTAAGTGGGAGAAGAAACCACAATTTATAAAAGTAAGCGCCGTCCCTGCCCGGCTGACTCCGCTCGTCGTGGACTCGGCTCATTTCGGATGTGCGGCGCGGTCTCCCTTGTCAGAACCAATCAGACCTCAAGAGGAGGATCAATAACTTCTCTACAAACTGTGCCAGCTGCCACTAATTCAGGTAGCTCTTTTGTGCTCTGTACCAACGCAAAAACCCCTTCGATTCGCCAGGGCAAGGTGACGCCCCCTACAGCTTGGGGGCACAGAGATTTGTGCTCCTCCGCGGATACATTACAGTGAGCGAGCGTTGTCACCCTAGCACAGGAAGTGTTTTATTGGCAGGATCCCCAGGTGAAAATAAAGAGAAAAAAAAGCTTGAAAAAAGGAATCTAATGCAGCCATCATGTGAAAGGATGGGTAAGCTGCAATATATTACATTTTTTCCATACACAGGTGTGTAAATTTGGGAAAGGGCACTAGAAAGTGCTGCTGCTGTTTTATTTAAAAAAAAAATGTATCAATCCTTAGTGCCTCCTCTTTTATAAACTGAATTCAGGATTGTAAAAGGTTTGTCTTTTTTATTTTTTTTAAAACAAACGTTGTTATACTTACCAGCTCTGTGCAAGGGTGTTGCACAAAGCAGCCCTGAGCCTCCTCTTTTGGGGTCTCCCAATGGCTCTTCCTCTTCTCAAGTGCCCCCCGGAAACCCACTTTTCATGGGGGGCACCCAGGCAGGTGCGCACCTGTGTCCTGCTGCCTCCATTGACACAGACAGCAGAACTTCCCGTGTCACTGGATTTGACTGACAGCTGCGGGAGTCAATGGCTCCCGCTGCTATCAATCTATCCAATGAGGACCCGAGAAAGCGGCTTGAGCTGCTGTGCTCATCCCTGTCGCTGGAAAGACTTAGTTCAGGTAAGTAAAGGGGGGGGGCCTCTGGGGGGCTGCTGTACTACAGAAGGTTTTTCAGCTACATGCATAGAACATACCCTGTCAGCATTCTAACTAGACAGCTAATGCAAAAAAAAATAAAAAATCCCTATAATGTGTCTAATATGTTTATTTTCTATGATCATTTGCTCCATCTAGAGGCCATATTCTGGTATTTTCCTAAATAAGGGATTTTGGAAAAATTCTGCATTAAGGCCACTAGATGGAGCTGATGATCATATGAAATAAAAATTATAAACACATTACAGGGATTATCTGTGGCAGCAGTATTAATGCGGACACATCTAAACAGTGATAAATATATATACTGGAAGTTAAAGTACCAGTACATTTTTACTATACATTGGATATAGGCCTGTCAGTACCTTTACAAGTCTGCGTGATTAAATTCCTGACATTTCACAACATACAGGAAACATCTAATTATTCAGCAAAACTCCATCTTTCATCATTAAAAAGCCATCCTTGATCTCCAGTCAGAGACTTTGCCTAGGCTCAAATGATGTCATCAGTCTGGTGCGGGAAGGAGGAAGCATTTCCTCAACCTTTCCTCCTCCTTTGACCAGGCTGAGATGAGGTAATCAGTCTTGCTGCAGGCAGGAGGAAGCATTTCCTTGGTCTCCCCTCTCCCTTTGACCAAGCTGAGATGATGTCAGTCTGCTGCAGGCAGGGCGGATCATTTTCTCAGTCTCCCCTCCGCCTGTGACCAGGCTGAGATGATGTCATCAGTCTGCTGCAGGCAGGAGGAAGCATGACCTCAGTTACCCCCTTCTTTGACCAGGCTGAGATGATGTCACCAGTAGACATATGCATTTGTTTTCGTCCGAATTTCAGGTATTTTCGTTTTCGTTTCGACAAAACGATAACGAAAGCGCAGAATCCGAAAAACGAAAGATCCGACGTAAATAAATTCTTTATTTTTGTTTTCGTTGTTACAACAGTTCGATATAGAATAGGAGATTCGACGTGACTGAAGATAACAATCTGTGTCTATAGAACATGTGGTCGAATGTGCCTAACCTTACCTCTATTAGTCCAAGATTATATAGAGAAAAGATTCGACAGAGAGAGAAAAGATTCGACAGAGAGAGAAAAGATTCGACAGAGAGAGAAAACATTCGACAGAGAGAGAAAACATTCGACAGAGAGAGAACACAATCGACAGAGAGAGAAAAGATTCGACAGAGAGAGAAAAGATTCGACAGAGAGAGAAAAGATTCGACAGAGAGAGAACACAATCGACAGAGAGAGAAAAGATTCGACAGAGAGAGAAAAGATTCGACAGAGAGAAAAGATTCGACAGAGGGAAAAGATTCTGGAATTGGGTGGGGGAAGTAAAATAAAAATAATGATGATGATGAATGTTATTGGCTGATTGTAACCAAAGAGGAGGACTGGAGCAGTAAAATAGCTAGAACTAAGTACACACATACAGCCAACTTACTTTCACTTACGATTGCTAGCAGAGAGACACACACACTGAATCATGTCAGAAGACAGTCAATCTTAGCTGGTCCGTTTGAATTATCACTTGTCAGAGAACCTGAATTATTATTAAGCATAAGCACAGCAGCAGAACAATAGTGAAGCAAACTACAGTTCAATTTAGCTTTTCCCTAATAATCTTCTGCTATTGTGTTAGTGTGAGAACCTTATACTAGTGTTGCTGCTAGTGTTGTTGTGATAGCCTCAGAGGCGGCCTGTGTTGTGCGGGGGATTTATTATAGAATCTTGTTACCTGTCTGATCAGTGATCGCTATCACCAGTTTCTGTTTGAACGAGTATAATATATATATATATATATATATATATATATATATATATATATATATATATATATATATATATATATATATACACATACACACACACACACACACACACATATATACACATACATACACACACACAGAAACACCTGACACCGTGAGACTTAGACCCTTCATTCAACATGAACGACGGAGATTCGACAAAGCAACGAAAAACACACACGTTTATAATAATATTCGACGGAGCATCGAAAGTGTACGACGCTGTAACCGTACATTTCCGGAGTCAAATGCACCGCCTATAGGCTATATAGAGTTTAGCAGCTCCGACTGATCTTCTTTATACATTTGACAGACACCATAAGCCTTCAAAGACAGATTCGACCGTAATTCATGTGGATTTTCGGACGAATGCAATTTTTGAACGAAAAACCAAATAAATAAAAACTAATTTCTGGAGTAACTAAATACATTTATTTTTCGGACGAAAACAAAATTCCAAAACAAAATATTTCACTCTGCACATGTCTAGTCACCAGTCTGCTGCAGGCAGGAGGAAGCGTGTCCTCAGCTCCCCCCTTCTTTGACCAGGCTGAGATGATGTCACCAGTCTGCTGCAGGCAGGAGGGAGCATTTCTTCAGTCTCCCTCCCCCAGTGATCAGATTGTAACTTTGTAGCAAGTTGCAAGTTGAAGTGCTGCAGCAGAGGCTGGTCATTATAGTTTCCACTATAAGCCCTCATTCACATTCAATGCGGCTTTGAAATTGTGCGACTTCATCTGAAAATCGCACAATATCAGAGTCGCATGTCAGGTCACTTAAGGTGCGACTTTGAAGATATTTGTGTGGCTTCATGCACAGATATCTATGCAAGTCGCTCTTGAAATCAGCGAAAGTAGTGCAGGAACTACTTTTTCAAATCGATGCGGCACCACAAAGTCGCAGGGATTTGAACACTGCCATTGCCGACATTAAGGTGCAACCTGTCATGCGATTTGACCTGTACAATGGCACAACAAATCGCTGCAATGTGAACGAGGGCTTAGGATCATCTAAGGATATTTTTTGGCCCCTTAAGGAAACAGCGCAAATAGCGGCAGCCACAACAACCAATCAGGATTCAGCAAATTCAGTAAACTGGTCTCCGATTGGCTGCTATGCCTCACTGCCCTCACACCTTTTCTGAACACCCCCGGACTGTTCCCAAGCATCTGACGCAATTATGAACATGCCACTTTGTGGCTCCGGTGGCGCCGATGAGGACCCGCCCACAAACCAGTTCAGCGACTTAACAAGGGAGCTCATAACATTACTAAACGCCGTTTACAACGAGAAGTTTAAATACATCAATCCAGCTCCGAGCCGCCATGTAGGTAACAATTACCGGCTTTAATATATAATTAGCATGAATTATCGCACTCATGCATGTCAGCTGGATCTGTCATGTTATATAAATACAGAACGTTTTATAGAAATAAAGGAAGGAAGCTTTTCATCGCAATCACCATCCCCCCTCCCCCAAAATTCCCAATAAACTCCTATGGAGAGTCCCCCATATGGAAAAACACCCCCCCAACATCCAACAATGCGTTCCGCGAAAAAAAAGATGCAATTTCCGAGACGCAATGAAAAAGCGGATTTGCCAGGGGAACAGACATTTTGACGTTCTAATATCGAACGCGGCGTGAAGGAAAATAAAACCCCGGAGTTGGTTTCACTCAGCAATACTTCTCTCAACTTATTTAACCACTTCACCTCCGGAAGATTTACTCCCCACCTCCTTAATGACCAGGCCATTTTTTGTGATATGGCACTGCGTTGCTTTAACTGACAATTGTGCGGTCGTGCGATGCTGCACATAAATAAAATTTCCTTTTTTCCCTCCAAATTATTTTTTTTTTTTGAAAAAAGCTATTTTTTTATTTTATGCTATAAAACATATCCAATAAAAAAAAAAACTTAAAAAAAAAATAAAAAAAATGTATTCACTAATCTAGGCCAATATGTATTCCGTTTTATAGAAGCATCTTTTACCTGCTGTGTCTTTGAATTATCTCTTGAACACATCTGATGCCATTGAACAAACTTTCTGGGATTTATTTGTGGACTATTATTTGTGCCTGTTTTTATATTTTTTATATATTATTGTGTAATATTTTTTAAGCACGTAGCACTTTAGTTATTATTTGATTTGCGCAGGACCATCTTTACATATGTTTTTTACTTCAATATGTATTCTGCTACATATTTTTGGTAAAAAAAAAAAAAAAAAAATCCCGATAAGTGTATATGGATTGGTTTGCGTTTATAGCGTCCACAAACCATGAGATATTTATGGAATTTTTATTTATTTATTTTTACTAGTAATGGCGGCAATCGGCAACTTCAAGCAGGACTTGCGGCGGACATTTTGACACGTGACACCTTTTGGGGACCAGTCATACTAATACAGCGATCAGTGCTAAAAATATGCACTGTCACTGTACTAATGACACTGGCTGGGAAGGGGTTAACATCATGGAGCGATTAAAGGAGAAAATGTGTGCCTAGCTGGTGCTTGTGTATTGTGGGAGGCGCGTTCACTAAGGGAAGGGATAGATCTTTGCAGGAACACAGGATCCATGCCTTTCCTCCTGACAGAACGGCAGTCTGCTTTGGTCAGTGCTCTGCCCGTGTACCGAATGATCGGCGGGTGCCGGCAGACATCGGATCCGTGGGAGCCGCTATATATAATCACAGCTGGAGTGAGCCGCTGGCGGCGTGCACGTGCGCCTGCTACCGGAAGTGTAAGATCACGTATATACATACACATGCGATCCCGCACAGCGCGCCGCTCTGTAGCAGTAAAACTGCCATAGGGTGGTCAGCAACTGGTTAAAATTAGGGCTGGTGCAGACGGATGCAAAAAATGCCGCTTTCAGATGAGTACAATGTTTATTTGTAAGGATCTGAACACAGCTCTGGTAGGGCTTTGGCACACAGATGCACAGCCGTAAGAGGAAAATACACCTGTATTCACTGCCAGGGTGTTTTTTTTTTCTGAGAATAGGTGCAGGTACACCCCACTTCCAAGTCACCCTTTGACTCCGCCCCCTACCCACCTCAGGGTACTGACCCTTGGTCCTGCCCCCTACCCACCTCCAAGTATCGTCTCTTGTTCCCACCTCCTACCCACTTCCCAGTACCGTCCCTTGGGCCCACCCCTGAGTACTGTCTCTTGGGCCCACCCCTGAGTACTGTCTCTTGGTCCCACCCCCTACCCACCTCCAAGTACTGTCTCCTGGTCCCACCTCCTACCAACCTCCGAGTACCGTCTCTTGTTCCCACCTCCTACCAACCTCCGAGTACCGTCTCTTGTTCCCACCTCCTACCAACCTCCGAGTACCGTATCTTGTTCCCACCTCCTACCCACTTCCCAGTACCGTCCCTTGGGCCCACCCCCAAGTACTGTCTCTTGGTCCCACCCACTACCAACCTCCGTGTACCATCCCTTGATCCCACCCCTACCGCTTATATATATATATATATATATATATATATATATATATATATATATATATATATATATATATCCCCCCAAGTAATGATAGATTCCCCCAGCAGCAACAACATATCCCCTCCCCACAACAACAAACCCCATGCAGCGAAATATACCCCAATAACAACAGATCTACTCCAGGAACAATAGAACCCCCCCCCCCCCCCCCTCCCCAGCAGCAACAGATCCCCTCACAGCATCAATCCCCCACCAGGAACAGATCCAACAAAAAACAAACAAAAAAGCAATAAACCCCCTGCAAAAAAAATACACCAACAGATCTACCCCAGGAAAAATAGACCCCCCCCCACCAGCAACAGCCCCTCCCACCCACAAATAAACACCCTTCAACAAAGTACACCCCAACAACAACAGACCTACCCCAGGAACAATAGACCCCACCACCAGCAGCAGGCCCCCCCCCCACAACAAACCCCTTCAACAAAGTACACCCCAACAGATCTACCCCAGGAACAATAGACTCCCCCAGCCAGCATTAAAGTGCTTGTAAAGGCAAAATGTTTTTTACCTTCACGTGGTGCTGCCATTAAAACCTCATGGTGTCTCAGGACCACATGGTTTGGTGCGGTGCATTTTTTAAAAAGAATTGGGGACATCTTGGGAAGACCACTGAAATGAACTGAACTGACTGCCCAACGCACAGAAAAACGCATGCGCTTGGTCGCACCTCTAGCATAATATATGCCCTTATGCAAAAGCCTATAGTCAATATGTCCATGAACATGGCACCCTTTAGCGCCATAGTTTAGAAAAAATGTTTATGTCAGAAAACACTGTGCGCACAGTTATGGGCATAAACCGTCATGTGACGTTACACGCGTTTCTTTATGCTGCATTTTCTTTTCTGGTCACTTAAGAACCAGAAGGATTTACCCCTTAATGACCAGGCCATTTTTTGTGATATGGCACTGCGGCGCTTTAACTGCCAATTGTGTGGTTGTGCGACATTGTACCCAAACAAAATTGATGTCTTTTTTCCCCCCACAAATAGAGCTTTCTTTTGGTGGTATTTGATCGCCTCTGCGGTTTTTGGTTTTTGCGCTATAAACAAAAAAAAGCGACAATTTGGAAAAAAATAAATACTTTTTGCTATAATAAATATCCAAAAAAAAAAAAGTTTAGGCCAATATGTATTCTGCTACATATTTTTGGTATAAAAAAAAAAAAATTACAATAAGCGTATATTGATTGGTTTGCGCAAAAGTTATTGTGTCTACAAAAAAGGGGATAGATTTATGGCATTTTATTATTATTTATTTTCTACTAGTAATGGCGGTGACCTGCCATTTTTAGCAGGACTGCGACATTGCGGCGGACAGATTGGACACTTTTTTGGGACCAGTAACATTTATACAGCGATCAGAGCTAAAAATAGCCACTGATTAGTGTATAAATGTCACTGGCAGGGAAGGGGTTTACACTAGGGGGCGATCAAGGGGTTAAATGTGTTCCCTGGGAGGTGTTTTTAACTGTGGGGGGGAGGGGACTGACTGGAGGAGGAGGGAAATCACTGTTCCTGATCACTAGGAACAGCAGATCGCTCTCCTCCTCCTGTCAGAACGGGGATCTGTTTGTTTACACTGACAGATCCCTGTTCTGGCTCTCTGTGGCGCGATCGCTGCCACGCACGTTCCGCTCCAGCGTCGTGACTCGCGCGTGCCTCCTATCACTCTTAAAGCAGCCGATGTACACCTATGGCGATTTGCGCAGCCGTGCCAACCTGCTGCAGTATAATGACAGCGACTGGTCTGCAAGAAGTTAAAGCAGTATTAAAATGTATTATAAAAAAATGTATATAATACAAAAATGTATTATATTGCAGATTACCATTCATTAGATGGGATGGCTGCATTCATTTTCTATTCTTTGGCTTTTCTCCCCTGGTGTAAAACACCTCCTGTTTAAGTCTGGATGAAGGAGCACAGGAGGCACAGCAGACAGTAGCAATGTCAGTCTGGGGGGGGAGGGGAATGTTAAATCTATTAGCAGATTTAGAACCACTAACAAATTGAAGGCGAACTCCAGCTCACTATTAATAATCAGTTACTGCAGTTTTTTTTTCCTTTTGGGATAAAAGTTTTCCATGAATAAAAGCTGATCATTGTAAGCAACCCTGCCAGTGTTAAATGGTTTGTCTCATCCCTGTAAACCAGGTGGTAGGCAACCTCGGCCCTCCGGGCTGTTTTGAAACTACAAGTCCCATGAGACATTGCAAGACCCTGACAATCCCAGGCATGACTCCTGGAGGCAGAGGCATGATGGGATTTGTAGTTTCACCACAGCTTGCGTGCGGAGGTTGCCGACCACTGCTGTAAACTGATACAGTCTGCTGGAGAGCTTGTGCTTTTGAAAAAAACAGACTTGCTGACCGGATCAACAGATAAAAAAGAAAGAAAAGAAAGCCTAAAAAATGAAAACGAATGCAGCCATCACAGCTAAGAATTGATAAGCTGCAATATAACATTTGCTTTTTGGGTTTAACACCTTTTTAATTTTGTGCGTCCATGTGCAGGAAAACAAAGCTGTGACCAAGAGATTCCTAGAAGTAGATCTAAAGCCAAAAACGATTTTTGCTTTGGATGGAGTGTGAAAGCGAGGAAACCTGTGTCCCCACTAGTGAGATTCGCCTTCTCCTTTTGTCCTGGTGACAACGATCAAATGATGAGAAATGCAAGATTTTTTTCAGCTGTCAGAGGAAAGAGGGGAAGTTCCACCGGATGTGTGCCATATGGAGATAAAAGAGATACACAGAAGCTACAATTCAATTTATGTCTCACGCTTAATAAAGTGTATCTAAGCCCTGGCACACACCGGTGCGATTTGACAGTTCAAAAAAAAATGCATGACAAGTCGCAACTTCAACCAGGGCTTAATGTAAATTTTTTTATTTATTTTTTGCATAGCAGTGTAGAAAGGTCAGAAACCCTGGCTTGTTTTTATTGCTCCATTGGTCCTAATGACCATCATCATCCGGACTGTAAGTGATAGAAATTTTGAGTTGTCACCGGGACAGAAACAAGAAGGAAATCTCCTAATGGGGACACTTGCAGTTGCAGCTATCCAAGAGAGGATTTCCCTCAACATCCTGTGGTGTCTCCTAGAAAGGAAATGAATTAACCCTTCCCCACCCTGCTAAGGACCAACAAATGCTCTGACTATAGATATCATTTTAGGAAAATTACTTTTATTTCAAAATGTCTTATTTTGCAATTTGTTTTTTTAATTTTTACATTTTTTTATTGGATTTTTTTTTTTTTTTTTTTACATTTTTTTTTTATTTCAGCTAAGTAAAATCAAATATTTTAAGGCCCTGTTCACACCTATGCGAATTAAGCCCCATACACACTATCAGATTGTCTGCTGATTTTTTCCTTCAGGTTTACCAAAACCATGTAGTACAAGGGCCTGCCTGATTGCATACACATTGAAACCCCTAAGGTTTGACCTCATATTATATGGTTTTGGTAAATCTGATGGAAAAAAATCAGCAGACAATCTGATAGTGTGTATGGGGCTTTAGATGCAGCTTACACCACATCCAATTCGCAGGACATCAAAATACATTCGTTTTAATGCGGCTGGTTCACATATCTGCGGTGCATTCGCACCCCGCATTGCACAAAAAACGTGTGCGTTTGCTAGGCAGTGCGGTCCAGCTCAGGTGCGAATTCAGGCCCATTATCTTCTATGGGCACGCATCTGATTCGCAGATGTATTCTATTGTGAACAGGATAAAATACTGATGCAATCCTGAGCGGATACTGATCAAAAACTGACATGAAACGCTGAACAACTGAGTTTTCTCTTCGCAGGGAAACCTGAGCTTCAATTTGCACCGCACATGTGTGAGCCCAGGCTAAAAGAAAAAAAAAAAGTTCTAAAAATGAAATCTCTCTACACACGAGTATCCCCACAGTAATCAAACGTTATTGAGCATCAAGAGAAGTTTACTTTTTGTAATTCAAACCTATGCAATGTTGCGTTTGAGAGTTTCAGCGCCGCTTTTTGCTGCGCTCTCCGTGTTTTCGGATATGCGCTTTTGATTCTTTTTTCTTTTTTATTTGGCCAGAAAGTGCTAAAAACCGTACTACATGCTTGTCTGCGGCTTCTACATTTAAGTCTAAAAAAAAAAGCAGCGTTTTGCATTTAAAAAAAAAAAAAAAGTCCCGGGCCCTTTCCAAAAAACGCAGAGGCACAAAAATGCATCGATGTGAACGTGTTCCACAGGAACCCATGTTAAAAATAATGTCCTACATTTCTGCAAAAAGTACGAAGAAAAACAACAAAACAAAAAAAATAACACAAAAAAAACGTATTAGTGTGAACCAAGCCTCCGGTAAATTTGTCAGTAATGGGAAAATTGAAGCTGAAGTTTAATCTGCTCATATTTTGCCCTTCCCTGGTTCCTCCCTCTCTCATTAACAGTGGCGACTGGTGCTCCTCCCATCAGTTGCAGCCTCACTGTGCCCATTATATGCAGCCACTTGTGTCCCGCCAACTGCAGACCACTTGCGCCCCGCCAACTGCAGACCACTTGCGCCCCGCCAACTGCAGACCACCTGAGCCCCGCCAACTGCAGACCACCTGAGCCCCATCAACTGCAGCCACTTGTGCCCCATCAACTGCAGCCACTTGTGCCCCATCAACTGCAGCAACTGAACCCACGACCCCCTCACTTGCGGGGTTTGCGGCTCTGGCAGCATCCCCCGCACGCAAATCTAGCAACTCCACCCACAGCTCATGGCTCTGGCACCAGAGTGTTTCTATATGGAGTTGTTCCCCCTCCCGCTGAGTTTTTTCTGAAATTAAAATTAATAAAAAGATTAAAAAAAAAAAAAAAAAAAAAAGGTGGCACGAGTTTTGTCCTATGCCTACATGGCTTTGCTTATAAGTATCCCTCCTTCCCTTCTCAAAAAAGTTTGGAGGTATGTAAATGTAATGCAAAACCTCTACAACCCAAAGACCTGAAATCCAATGAATGAAAGGGGTGAGCCTGGGACAGTCAGGCTGGGGAGGAAAGAAAGGGCTAGATGACGCTGAGCATCCTTCAGCGGGCTCTCTATTGGACTTGCTGCAATTTCTAATGCACATCGTGAGAAGCTCACAGTGTGCAGTGAAATCACTTGCAAAGTTCATGTGATCAATGCCTTACCACTAGTCACATATCCAGGCCTCTTGAATGGAATACACCCAATTACAGTTGGTAAACCTTCTTATATTGTATTAATATTTATGTTATGTAAAACGCAGACTGAATTGCGTCATGCTAATTTCTACAAGAAATACGAATTCAACCGTTTCCTTCATTTATGAGAATACCTTAAACAGTCTTTATTATGTGAAAATAAAAAGGGAAAAATTCAGCACAGAGAGTGAGAACCCCCATAATCCCCATGGGAAAGTGGGTGGAGCTGGGAACCTAAAGCCAAATTATAGCATATATGATGACAAATACACTATAGACCGAAAATGAGTGGATACCGTCACTATTATACCCTCTATGATCTTGTTTGACATCCTATTTCAAAACCATGGCCATTATTATAGCGTTGCCCGCCTCACCAGCCATTAATATGAAGGTGTTCCCTTATATGTCATTAATATAGAGTTTCCTACTTTTTTGGACAATGGGAGCCTCTGCTCCTCTAGGAAGATGTTTTGGAGTGTATAAATAGACTATATGGCCATTAATGTGGAGTTGTTCCCCCTCAATGGCCATTAATATGAAGTTGTTCCCCCTCAATGGCCATTAATATGAAGTTGTTCCCCCCACCCCCCACCATGGCCATTAATATGGAGTTGTTCCCCCTCAATGGCCATTAATATGAAGTTGTTCCCCCCACCCCCCACCATGGCCATTAATATGGTCCCCCCCCCCCCCGGCCATTAATATGGGTTTTTCCCCTCAATGGCCATTAATATGGAGTTTCCCCCCTCAATGGCCATTAATATGGAGTTTCCCCCCTCAATGGTCATTGTTATAGCGTTGACAACCCCCCCCCCCCCATTTGGCTATCCCCACTTTGGAGCTATAAAAATTATTCTGGGAAGAATTTATGGAGTATATACATACACTATATGACCAAAAGGTTGTGTGGATACCCGACCATCATATCTATATGGTCTTGTTGGACATCCCGATTCAAGACCATTAATGGAGTTAATCCCCCCCTCCCCCTTCCCCCTATGGCCAATAATAAGTTGTTGTCCCTTCCATAGCCAGTAAAACAGGGTTGTTCTCAACTCAATGACCATTAATATGAAGTTGTTCCCTCTATGACCATTATTACCATGTTGTCCCTCCCTCCATTTGGGGCTATAACAATCTCCACTCTTCTGGGGAGAATCTTGTAGTGAGTGTATATATACACACTATATGATCAAAAAGGTTGCAGATACCCGACTATCACCTATATCAATATTTCTCAACTCTAGCCCTCAAAGTACCCCCAACAGGTCATGTTTTCAGGCTTTCCATTATTTTGCACAGGTGATTTGATAAATTTTACCGCCTTAGTAATTACCACAGCCATTTCACCTGAGGGAAATCCTGAAAACATGACCTGTTGGAGGTACTTGAGGACTGGAGTTGAGAAACATTGACCAATATGATCTTGGTGGGCATCGATTCCTAAACCATTATTAGAGATTTGCCCCCAACCCCACAAAAGCCATCAATGGGAATTTGTCCCATTCATGGTCAATAATATGGAGATGTCCCATCCAGTGTCAGTCTTGAGTTGTCCCAGCCATGGTCATCAATATTGAGTTGTCCCAGCCATGGTCATCAATATTGAGTTGTCCCAGCCATGGTCATCAATATTGAGTTGTCCCAGCCATGGTCATCAATATTGAGTTGTCCCAGCCATGGTCATCAATATTGAGTTGTCCCAGCCATGGTCATCAATATTGAGTTGTCCCAGCCATGGTCATCAATATTGAGATGTCCCAGCCATGGTCATCAATATTGAGTTGTCCCAGCCATGGTCATCAATATTGAGTTGTCCCAGCCATGGTCATCAATATTGAGTTGTCCCAGCCATGGTCATCAATATTGAGTTGTCCCAGCCATGGTCATCAATATCGAGTTGTCCCAGCCATGGTCATCAATATTGAGTTGTCCCATCCACGGTCATCAATATTGAGTTGTCCCATCCACGGTCATTAATATTCAGTTGCCCCAACCATGGCCCCATTGGTATGGAATTGTCCCCCTCCTTCCCCTTGGCCATTATAATAGCACTTGTCCACTTTGGGGCTATAACAGCCTCCACTGTTAGTATGGAGTTGTTAGCATTCTATGTAGCTGTTCCAATTAGTGCTCGGAGTGTCAGCACACAGGAAGTGAAAATCCAAGGAGTGGCTTACAAAAGGGTTTTATTGGAATAAAAGGCACCTACTGTATACATCAAAATCTAATGTGTTAACACATTTCAAACCAAATGAGGCTTAAATTGGTCCTCCAGCCTTCCCTTCAGCCTTTGCACAGTTGCACAGACTCCTCTCCGGGACTGAAATGTCATACTCTGATTTCACAGCACACTGAGCAGCAAGTCAGATAGAGCCCACCTCATTTCCTGGCTTGAGAATGCCCTGTATTACCTTACCCTTTCCTCCACAGCCTGACTGCCCCTGGCTCAGCCCATTCATTAGATTTCAGTTGGAGGTTCAGCATCAAATGTGGGTGTTACCTAGGGTGTTCTGCATGCAAATGTAACCTGCTTAGGAACGTCCACCACTCCTCCAGACTGATACCCGCCCATAAATGCATTTTGATATTTGCATAACTCCTCCCAAGAGCCAGCTCTCTGTTTGCATCAAGACTGTGGGGGGGCCTCTTGAGAAGCATACCGAGGTTTCTGTGCTTCTCTATGCCATGCAGGAGGATCATGACTGGTAGGATGAGTCCTTGGGGTGCTGTACATAGATCCTGAGAACATCCAGCTCCTTCCACCAGCCATGACCTCCCTGCATTGCATAGAAAAAACACAAATACCCAACAATGCCATCACTAGAATTAAAATATATATTGACAATAGAAAGGTCCTATATAACCATTTAATGAATGGGGGAGTGGGAACCATAAAGGCAAAATATAAGCTTTATCGTAAAGCATAAGGACTTGACGCGTTTCACACCAAATCATGCTTAACCTCTTGCTGCCCTTGTAACCTAAGGATGGTAGAGTTTAATATCCACACACACACACACACCATACATATTCATCCAGCTCTCTGTGCTAACTGGACGCTCCCAGCACATTGATCGAGCTGCCAAAGACAGTTCTCATTCTCCACTAATGATCAGGAGCTGGAGGGACCTGCCGCTGATCATGTGACCACTGTGACAGCCAATCACAGTGGTCATGTGATCAGCTGGTCTTTCCCCACAGGCATAAAGACCTTGGTAAAGGGAAGCTGGAGCTAGGTGGGAAGAGGTTAATCATAAAGCCTTATAGTGTAAAACGCGTCAGTACATTAAGCTAAGATCCAATGTACAGGCGCCTTGCATTCCAATAAAATCTCCAATGTCTCCCAGCAGCTCCCAAGGCCACATCTTCTGTTACAATGTATCTTCATGGAGAATGGTGCTATTGGAGGGGGCGGGGGGTGATGCCTGGATTTCCCGATTTCAGGGTGGATGATAAAGGAAGTGATGTCACCTAGAGAGTGTGCGTTGCAGAGTGCGTGTGCTTCTCTATCAATAAGTGTACAGAGGTGTGTACTTGCCACCTGCACCCAGTGGTCATGTGATCAGCTGGCCCTTGACCCAAACTCCACCCCCTGGCATAAAGACCTTGGTAAAGGAACGGTGGAAAGAGGTTCATCATAAAGCCTTATAGTGTGAAACGCGTCAGTACATTAAGCCAAGATCCACAGTATAGGTGCCTTGCATTCCAATAAAATCCCCAACTTTTCCCAGCAGCTCCCTAGGCCATGTCTTCTGTTAAAATGTATCTTTATGGAGAGTGGTGCTATGGGGGAGAGGGGTGTGATGTCTGGATTTTTCCGATTTCAGGTTCAATAATAATGGAAGTGATGTCACCTAAACAGTGCGAGTTGTGGAGTGTGTGTGCGTCTCTACCAATAAGTGTACAGAGGCGTGTACTCACAACCTGCGTGTAAATCATGGGGAGAATTCAAGAGCATCATGGCGCTGGCAGCGGCAATGTCCGGATCTGGAAAAATCAACCAACAGACACGTTACTGAGGACCGATCTCTGCATGGCACACTTATCTCTACGACACGCACTATGGAAGATCACACATATCACCCACCACCGTGGCAGGGACGCCATGGAGGACATGGAAGGAAGGCAGACGGCTGGACAGAGAAGCGTCAGACAGACAAGGAGGAAGAAGCGAGGACAGGAGGCAATTTTCCGGATTACCTCACCCCCCGGCGAACTCAAGAAGTCCATCAGGAACTTTGTTAAAGAAAAAGGTTTTAGTTGGAAGTAAACCGTCACCAGAAAGAATGCCGAAACTGGAACACCACCAATCAGTTCACTGGGAGCCTGCTGGCAGGCCGGTGATGTCACTGCTTCCTAGTGAACTGATAGGCTGATGAGTGCAGCCAAAAATTATACAACTTTCTACCATAACTAAAAGTTACATTTAAAAACACAAAAATCTATTCAGAGTAACAAAATATGTCAAAGTGGCCGACAAAAAGATCTAAAGAGACTTACAGGACTAGATTAGCGACTTCAAACCATCATCAATAATCAGTCATTTATTTAATCGTTTTGAAATTGTTAACCAATCTGATGCAAATGTGAAATAATGAAAAAAAGTAACCACTTCAATACCGGACACTTTCACCCCCTTCCTGCCCGGGCCAATTTTCAGCAATCAGTGCTGCCACACTTTGAATGACAATTGCACGGTCATGTAACATTGTAACCATAAGAAATTTTGTATCTTTTTTTTTTTCCCACACAAATAGAGCTTTCTTTCAGTGGTATTTAAAGCGGGATTCCACCCTAAAGTGGAACCTCCGGTGATCGGATCCCTCCCCCCTCCGGTGTCACAATTGACACCTTTCAGGGGGGAGGGGGGTGGAGATACCTGTCAAAGACAGCTATTTTCACCCACTTCCGGGCATAGACTCCCGTGGGAGTCTACGTCATTTCCTGTCCTGCCGCACTGTCTGCTGGGACACACACGGGTCCCAGTGACAGCGCAGAGATTTCCTATTGCGCGGCGCGGCTCGCGCATGCGCAGTAGGGAACCGGGAAGTGAAGCCGATTCGCTTCACTTCCTGATTCCCTCACCTAGAATGGTGACTACAGCAGCCGAGAGCCGAGCGATCGATCGGCCTCGGCTGCCGGCATCGCTGGAACCCGGGACAGGTGAGTGTCCATTTATTAAAAGTCAGCAGCTGTAGTATTTATAGCTGCTGGCTTTTAATATTATTTTTTTTTGGTGGAATCCCTCTTTAATCACCACTGGCTTTTTCTTTTTTTTTGCTATACAAAATTTGCAAATAAATAATTGTTCTTTATGAATTTTGGCCAAAATTTATTCTGCTACATTTCTTTGGTGAAAATAACCCAAATCAGCGTATATTATTTAGTCTGTAGGAAAGTTATGGAGTCCACAAAATATGGTACATATCTGAAAATTGACAGTCTCATTTCTTGAGGGCCGGAAATGCCAGGACAGTACAAATATCCCCCAAATGACCTCTTTTTGGAAAGTAGACAGTCCAAGGTATTTAATAAGAGGCACGGTGAGTTTCTTTTGAAGTTGTCATTTTTTTCCTCACAATTTTTTGGAAAATGACGACATTTAAAATGTTCACAATTTTCACAGTCACTAGTGCAGTACAGCGTCATCATATGACTGATGTGGCGGTGATCAGGGACACTGACTGGTGACCGTATGTATAAAAAAAAAAAACAATAATACACAAAAAAAGTAATAATTGTTTTTCAATTGTTTTAATATTTTTTTCCTTTTCCATTACATTTTATAAACATTTTTTTTACATACTGTGACCAGTAAAACACAGGGTTACTGTGATTGCTTATAACAATGAATTTTACAGTTACAGAATAAGCAACCATGTTTTTCTGAGTGAAAACTTTTCATTCAGTGTTTACTATTGTGATTAGCTGTGATTGACTACAGCTAATCACATGGTACAGATGGGCAGTGATCACTGTGGCCAGTGACAGATCACAGGGATGGAGGAGACCCTCATAATGGGCACAGTAGGTGTACAGACCTGGGAACTCCATACAGGGATGGAGCAGACCCTCATAATGGGCACAGCAAGTGTACAGACCTGGGAACTCCATACAGGGATGGAGGAGACCCTCATAATGGGCACAGTAGGTGTACAGACCTGGGAACTCCATACAGGGATGGAGGAGACCCTCATAATGGGCACAGTAGGTGTACAGACATGGGAACTCCATAAAGGGATGGAGGAGACCCTCATAATGGGCACAGTAGGAGTACAGACCTGGGAACTCAGCTCAGGGTTGGTGAGAACCCCTCATAATGGGCATAGCAGGTGTACAGACCTGGGAAATCAGCACAGGGATTGTGGAGAACCTCATAATGCTCACAGGCAGTGTACAGACCCAGGAGCTCAGTTTTGGGTTGGTGGGAATCCCTCATCATGGATCCAGAATGTATGTAGACCCAGAAACTCAGCAAAGGGATGGTGGGGACCCCCTCATAATGGGCAAAGCAAATAAAAGAGATTGTCAGGGGTTTAACTCTGTCCTGCATCCACCAAGGAACCTTACCTTCACCAGCTTTCAAAGCAAACACTATCACTGCAAGCCTGATTTCACCTACTAGTTTGTACATTGAAAAGATTTCAAGTAATGCCAATATGTAAAGTAATAACTGATTTACTTAATGTGCATCTTTTACAAGTTTACATGAACAACAAATTCCTGACGTGTCCCAACAGGATCCTTGCTCAGAACAGCTCCACCTTTTACCATTAAAAAGCCATTCTTGAGGTCCTGTCAGTGACTTTGCCTAGGCTGAGATGATGTCATTAGTCTGCTACAGGCAGGTGGAAGCGTTTTCTCAGTCTCCTCTCCTCCCACCGGTAATCAATCTGCAACAATGTAACTTTGTAGCAAGTCACAAGGTAATAGGGGCTGATCTGTGGCCCTGTTTGATGCCAGAATAAAGATGGTGCTGTCCTTCTAGAGAAGAGCAGATGTAGCCAATGTTGGGGGGGGGGGGGGGGTGCTGTGATCTTCCAGGTCATAAATACCTGGAAGGGTTATACACATTACTGAGGATACCGGGCTTAACATTAAAGATATATCCAATGATCACTCCACTTTAAGGCATCGCACTCCCATTTCTTGGGGTGGCCTCATTGTCAATGTGCGCCGGATTTTATTAACGTGTATTAATGCCAGGAACAAAGAACAAATGGGGGAACCAGGATGGACATTGCGCTGCTGTGCTGGATTCCCGCGATCAGGTCCAGAAACCGCCGCTTCCCTCCAGCTCTGGCAGAATTGGGTTCCGCTTTTGTCACTTGACAGATGGCCGGCCGCAGCGACACAGGAAAATATTATGAGTTCTTCTGACTATATCCCCGCCGCCACTGCCGCCCTCGCAACACACCGAGGCAAGCAGGCCAGGTGCTATGGCAACCGGCATCACCATGACGACAGTAAACATCCAGGACCAGCCGGCGAGGAAAAAAAAAATCCTAAAAGAAAAGAACATCTGCCCGGCGGTGCGTCTGTTGGCCCCGAGGCGAAACTCGCTGATGGAGCAGCCGGGGCCGACGAGACGACAAAGTGTGCAGTAGGGAGCCAACAGGCAGGAGTGGACACTCAACTGTCGCCCCTTCTGTGCGCAGAGGCCAATGACCCGCTGCGCGCTCTCACTTGTCACTATCTCCGCTGAATTACACGGGAAATCAAATCAATTTGCTGGAACAGCTCCGCTGCACGCCATCTAGACAGGGGAATAAAAATGGTTTTGCTAGTATAAAAATTTCAGTTATTAAGTTCCTTTTACTGACACAGGTGAAGAAGGCAATCGTTACAAATGTGCAACCTCCGAGGACTGTCAGTCTGCAGCAGCTGGAAGATAAACAAGTTATTAAAGGTAGCCACTTCCTGTCTACATGAACTCCGGTGAGATATGCGCGCTATTTCCCAGGGCGGGGAAGAGAAGTGGTACTGCGCAGAGTCCATACATACAGAATAAGAAGAGATACTGAGAATTACACCCAGCATACAGGACAAGAGAAGTAGTACTGTGCAGAGTCCATACATAAATACATACATACATAAGAGCAGATACTAAGATTTACCCCTGGCATACAAGACAAGAGAAGTAGTACTGTGCAGAGTCCATACCTACAGAATAAGAACAGATACCAAGAATTACACCCAGTATACAGGACAAGGGAAGTGGTACTGTGCAGAGTCCATACATACAGAATAAGAACAGATACTGAGAAATACCCCCAGCATACAGGACAAGAGAAATAGTACTGTGCAGAGTCTCTCTCTATATCTATATCTATATATATATATATATATATATATATATATATATATATATCTCTATATATATATATCTCTATATATATATATCTCTATATATATATATATATATATATATATATCTATATATATATATCTATATATCTATATATCTATCTCTATATCTCTATATATATCTCTATATATATATCTCTATATATATATCTCTATATATATATATATATATATATATATCTATATCTATATCTATATCTATATCTATATCTATCTATATATATATCTATATATCTATATATATATATATCATACATACACACACACACACACACACACACACACACATACATACGAACAGATACTAATAAATACCCCCAGTATACAGGACAAGAGAAGTAGTACTGTGCAGAGTCCATACATACAGAATAACTGATACCAAGAATTACACCCGGCATACAGGACAAAAGAAGTAGTACTGTGCAGAGCAGTCAATGATCTCCATTCATCCAGCGGTCAGTGATCACCAATCACCCCACATGCAGACGTTTCTATTTACCGGCTCCCCGCAGAAGCAGACTATTTGGGAAAAAGTAAATAAAAGGCATACACCACCAGTCAGGAGCCGGGAAAGGACGTTGGAAAAGCCGCCACATGCTTCATCAACATCCTGAGCGCAATTACAGGATTCTCAGGCAAGTGACAGCCGGGGCATCTAATTCCCAATCCCCCCACCCTTGTCTCTGGGGGAACTCCGGATTAATCTCTATAGTCCTCAGAGGAGATTAAAGCAACTTTCCCAGAACAGAGCACTTGACACTGCAGATTTTACAGCGTGCTATCCCATAAGATCGACACACACACACAGGGATAAAGAGCTTGCACATTAGTAGTGCTCAGAGGACAGCAGGATGTGCCATTTTTCCTGTAGGGGGGCGACAGCACGTCACTTCATCACCTGCATCTTTTGTGGTATGTCTTACTCCTGCCCCTCCCCTGCAAGATGCACTGGGACTTCAAAACGTATTCATTCACTAAAATGGAGAAAGAAATTATTTAATGCGCTCACTGGCTCTACTGAGGCTGCTTGATGTAAAGCAAGGCTCTCCTGCGTTGGGCACCTGGAATGCGAATTAAAGTGTAAAAAGAAAACAATAAGATCACCAGACCACACGATGAAAGAGTCCCAGCCCAATGTAACTTTAATGATTTATCATATAAAACGTTCAACGCGTTTTGCTCAAAACACTCCACCTTTATCAGGGCTTAAATATGGTTATCTCACTAACGCTGCAGATATTACATGAATCACTATTTCATTAAAGTACCCCAGTAATGCTGCCTCTTTGAGTCCTTTAACCACATGCAAGATTCCTGATGAAGAGGAGATGTTCTGAAACCCCAAAATGTATTTTTGGCTTGACATACAGTTTAAATGTTGGGAAACAAAGTATGAACCATGTGTGATTGAACTGTCATTGTACAAACTGTAACAGTGCTGCCAGAGCCTAATGATCAATGATCTAAAGATCAATGAGGCAAATGGTCTAATGATCAGTAAGAACCTAATGATCGGACTTCCAGGGTACAGGGAGGAGCAGGTACACTTCTCCTTGACTCTTAAAATTTAGAACCCCCTCCCCTTCCCCCATCTTCATTAAAATCCCTAATTAAACTTCGGTGCAACAATTTCATTTTCTCCAGGAGCCACATAATCACAAAATTAATATCTGTGTCTGGAAGGCCCTGCCGTTCTCTAGAGAACATAGGTAACCCAACAGCATCATGAAGATCTCAAAGCCATCAAAGGGTAAAAGTCCGGAGGAGAACCAGATCAGAGCAGGGTTATACAAAATATGCCAAGCTTTGAACTTCACCTCATAATCCTATTAATTAAACAATTCAAAACATGGGGAAAAACCAAGACTGTGCCTAGAGAAGGCTACCTACCAAAACATAATAATGGGCATCATGAAGCCATCTGAGCCATCAAAGAAAGTCCAGGGTAAGACTCTGGAGAACCAGAGCAGAGTTACACAAAACAAGCTAAGCTTTAAACTTCACCCCGTAGCCCTGACAAATCAATTATTCAGAATATGGCACAAACAAGACTGTGCCTAGGGAAGGCTGACCACCAAAACGTAATAATGGGCATCATGAAGCCCTGAGAGCCATCAAAGAAAGTCCAGGGTAAGGTTCTGGAGAAGCACCTATCAAGTAGGGTTACAACAAAATAAGCCAATCTTTGAACTTCACTCATAGTCGATTTTAATCCATTATTCAGAATACGCCTGCAAGCAAGGATGTGCCTAGAGAAGGCTGTCCAACAAAATCTCATTGGGATCATGAAGACCTTGGAGGTATCAAAGAAAGTCCAGGGTAAGGTTCTGGAGAATCGCCAATCAGTAGTGTTACAACAAAATATGCCAAGGTTTGGACTTCACCCCATGGCACTGCTAAATCCATTATTCAGAGTTTGGCACGAACAGGGCTGTGCCTAGAAGGCTGTCCAACAAAACCTAACTGGCATCACAAAGACCCTGTGTGCCCTGTGTCTCCCCTGGATGTCCTGGATGTGCTCTGTATCTCTAAGTGAGCCCTGTGTCTTAAAGGCCACCTCTGTGCATCCCTGTGTGTCCCGTGTCTCCAAGTGTCATGCATCTCCAAGTTAGCCTCTGTGTGCCCTGTGTCTCCACGTGTGCCCCTGGATGCCCTCTGTCTGTAGATGTGCCCTGTATCCCCAAGTGCACCGTGTTGGTTAGTAAGCCCTGTGTCTTCAAGGATGCCCCTGTGTGCCCCATGTGCCACGTGACCTATGGTGCCATAAGTCTCCAAATGAATCCCTGTGTGCCCTTTGTCTCCAAGTGCACCCCCGTCAGCTGTGTCTCCAAGTGTTCCCTGTATCCAGTGGCTTTCCTTGTGTGTCCTGTGTCTCCAAGTCAGCCCCTAGGTGCCCTCTGTCTGTAGATGTGCCCCATGTCTCAAAGTGAGCCCTGTATGCCATGTGTCTTCAATTGTAACCCTGTTTACTGTGTCTCCAAGTGAGCCCTTGGATGCCCTCTGTCTGTAGGTGTGCCCCTGGGTGCCTTCTGTCTGTTGATGTGCCCTGTGTATCCAATTGAGCTCCTTGGTTGCCCTCTGTCGGTGCACCCTGTGTGCCCCATGTCTTCAAGTGAGCCTTGTGTGCCATGAGTCTCCAAATGAGCACCTGAGTGCCCTGTGTCTCCAGGTGTGCCCTGTATGCCTTGTATCTCCAAGTGACCCCTGGGTGCCCCCTGTCTATAGATGTGCCCCGTGATGCTAAGTGAGCCCTGTATGCCATATGTCTTCATGTGCACCCCTGTGTGCCCATGTTTCCAAGTGAGCCTTGTGTACAATGCGTCTCCAAATGAGCCCTGTCTCTGTCGGTGTGTACCTTGCGTTTGCAAGTGTGCCTCGCGTCTCTAAATGCTCTCTTGCATGCCTCATGTCTCTTGGATCTTCAGCCAGACTCCAGTACACTCCGCAATTGTCTGGCTGGCTTCACACCACTGTTGATGCAATCATCAAAACTATCCTCCTTTCCATGGAAAGTCCCCCCCCCCCCCTTTTCACCCTCCATCCGTGACACACAGCTCCGTATAGTGGAGACTTGCTTTGGCATTCGCCTATTTCAAATAAATTATTATTGTAGAAACAAACATGATTTTGTTAAAAACATCCCAAAGTTTGTTTTTGTTTTTTTACACTCAGTAGTAAGCGCTGTGACACTGATCAGCCAGCAGAGGGCAGTGTTGGTTCCTTCTGCTCGGTTTCAGGTCACTGACAACACAAACATCACTTTGTACTTTGTGTCTTCTGTTGTGTAATAAAAACAGGCAGGAAAATATTTTGACTAGTAACACAATTCCTGATCACATCCTCCTCCTGCTGCATCAGCTCTAGTGAATGACGGTGATGAATGAAAATATAGATAGATTATATATATATATATATATATATATATATATATATATATATATATATATATATATATATATATATAATCTCCATCTATCTATATCAGACCAGATACGCTTATACCATTTTACCAAAAATATTTAGTGAATAAATCAACTTGAACAGCAAAATTTTACGCACAAAAACTCATTTCCGAATGAGGAAATATGAGAGAGACACTAAAATTTACAGAACCTGCAAATCTACATGAAATATTTCTGCCCCGTCACAATCCAGCAACTGGATCATTTTTGTTGATTATTAAAAGGCCGTGAGCTCCAATCTGTAACTTTGCACGCGATGATATCATCACTCAACGCATTGGATCTGCGACAGAAGCACCACATTAACCCTTCCAGATATAATCTGATTCCAATGGAAGGTCACATAGAAAATCAAATGAGGAAGCCAACACGTTTCGGCCCAACATTGCCCCCTTCATTAGGTTTCTGTAAAGAGGAAGAGTAGAAGATTGATAAGTAAAATCTTTGTATTCCTCCTTATGGAAACCACTAAAGGCTTGTTCCCCACCTTGCTGCAGTTCTGAAAAGTGATCCGTGGTGGATAACTTTATAAAGGGTGTTTGACAGGTGGTGAGGAGTCCATATGGTGCCCCCTCACTTTCAATTTTACCCTGATAATAGCTGAACCACCACGCACCTGCGGCACTGCCCCATGCCCCAGAATCGTCCGAATGTGACATGCAGTTTAAGTTTTGCCGTGGCCATGAACAGCATCAGAGCCACGACATGTGTTCAGCCCTAATGGCTACAGGCCCTTCTTTAGCAGCTCAACCACTACTTTTACACAGAGGCCCCCTGTGGTTGAACTTCAACACTTCACTTTCAACTTAGTCCAATGGTGTCCAAACCGTGGACCTTTGCTTGCATTTATCTGGCCCTTGAGGTAATAGACACCAATGATGGGGCACTATTCCTTCCACCGACACCAATGATGGGGCACTATTCCTTCCACCGACACCAATGATGGGGCACTATTCCTTCCACCGACACCAATGATGGGGCACTATTCCTTCCACCGACACCAAGGATGGGGCACTATTCCTTCCACCGACACCAAGGATGGGGCACTATTCCTTCCACAGACACCAATGATGGGGCACTATTCCTTCCACAGACACCAATGATGGGGCACTATTCCTTCCACCGACACCAATGATGGGGCACTATTCCTTCCACCAACACCAATGATGGAGCACTATTCCTTCCACCAACACCAATGATGGAGCACTATTCCTTCCACCAACACCAGTGATGGGGCACTATTCCTACCACCAACAGTGATGGGGCACTTTTCCTTCCACCTACAGTGATGGGGCACTTTTCCTTCCTCCGACACCAATGATGTGGAACTTTTCCTTCCACCGACACCAATGATGTGGCACTATTCCTTCCACCGACACCAATGATGGGGCACTATTCCTTCCACCGACACCAATGATGGGGCACTATTCCTTCCACCGACACCAATGATGGGGCACTATTCCTTCCACCGACACCAATGATGGGGCACTATTCCTTCCACCGACACCAATGATGGGGCACTATTCCTTCCACCGACACCAATGATGGGGCACTATTCCTTCCACCGACACCAATGCTGGGGCACTTTTCCTCTCACTGATACCAATGAGGGGGCACTATTCCTCCCACTGACACCGATGGGGCACTATTCCTCCCACTGACACCAATGATGGGACACTATTCCTTCCACCGACACCAATGATGGGGCACTATTCCTTCCACCGACACCAAGGATGGGGCACTATTCCTTCCACCGACACCAAGGATGGGGCACTATTCCTTCCACCGACACCAATGATGGGGCACTATTCCTTCCACCGACACCAAGGATGGGGCACTATTCCTTCCACCGACACCAAGGATGGGGCACTATTCCTTCCACCGACACCAATGATGGGGCACTATTCCTTCCACTGACACCAATGATGGGACACTATTCCTTCCACCGACACCAATGATGGGGCACTATTCCTTCCACCGACACCAATGATGGGGCACTATTCCTTCCACCGACACCAATGATGGGGCACTATTCCTTCCACCGACACCAATGATGGGGCACTATTCCTTCCACCGACACCAATGATGGGGCACTATTCCTTCCACCGACACCAATGATGGGGCACTATTCCTTCCACCGACACCAATGATGGGGCACTATTCCTTCCACCGACACCAATGATGGGGCACTATTCCTTCCACCGACACCAATGATGTGGCACTATTCCTTCCACCGACACCAATGCTGGGGCACTTTTCCTCTCACTGATACCAATGAGGGGGCACTATTCCTCCCACTGACACCGATGGGGCACTATTCCTCCCACTGACACCAATGATGGGACACTATTCCTTCCACCGACACCAATGATGGGGCACTATTCCTTCCACCGACACCAAGGATGGGGCACTATTCCTTCCACCGACACCAAGGATGGGGCACTATTCCTTCCACAGACACCAATGATGGGGCACTATTCCTTCCACCGACACCAATGATGGGGCACTATTCCTTCCACCAACACCAATGATGGAGCACTATTCCTTCCACCAACACCAATGATGGGGCACTATTCCTTCCACCAACAGTGATGGGGCACTTTTCCTTCCACCAACAGTGATGGGGCACTTTTCCTTCCTCCGACACCAATGATGTGGAACTTTTCCTTCCACCGACACCAATGATGTGGCACTATTCCTTCCACCGACACCAATGATGGGGCACTATTCCTTCCACCGACACCAATGATGGGGCACTATTCCTTCCACCGACACCAATGATGGGGCACTATTCCTTCCACCGACACCAATGATGGGGCACTATTCCTTCCACCGACACCAATGATGGGGCACTATTCCTTCCACCGACACCAATGATGGGGCACTATTCCTTCCACCGACACCAATGATGGGGCACTATTCCTTCCACCGACACCAATGATGGGGCACTATTCCTTCCACCGACACCAATGATGGGGCACTATTCCTTCCACCGACACCAATGATGGGGCACTATTCCTTCCACCGACACCAATGATGGGGCACTATTCCTTCCACCGACACCAATGATGGGGCACTATTCCTTCCACCGACACCAATGATGGGGCACTATTCCTTCCACCGACACCAATGATGTGGCACTATTCCTTCCACCGACACCAATGCTGGGGCACTTTTCCTCTCACTGATACCAATGAGGGGGCACTATTCCTCCCACTGACACCGATGGGGCACTATTCCTCCCACTGACACCAATGATGGGGCACTATTCCTCCCACTGATACCAATGATGGGACACTATTCCTTCCACCGACACCAACTATTTCTCCCCTGAATGCCAAAGATCAGACATTGCTTACTCCCACTGAGCCCTTTTTGTCCCCCCCCCCTAAAGTCTGAAGGACAGTAAACTGGCCCCTTCTTTAGAAAGTTTGGAAACATACATTGTCTCCATTTACAAGCCTTGATGAAGGGGATGATGCTGGGCCAAAACGTGTGGGCTTCCTCATATGATTTTTCTATAGGCCCATACATTGGAATAAATATGGATTCACATTGGAATAAAATTGTATTTGGAATCTAAACTTGTGACGGGCTCTTCTATCTCAGATCTATTGTTCTACTCTGCGAACCAAGAAAAGTGCTGGAATCCTCTGGTATGTGGAAGCTGCCGGCCCGGTAAGCAACATGCCTGCAATACTAATGTAAAGCGGCACAGTGTTATCTATCCATTGCCTAAACTTTTAGTCTGCTGCAGGCAGGAGGAAGCATTTCCTCAGTCTCCCTTCCTCCAATGATCAACATGAAACTTGGTAGCAAGTCGCAAGGCAAGAGGCTGCAGCAGGGGCTGATCTGTGTCAGACGGATCTGCACAGACGCATGAACTGGCATAACTAAGTCGCCTGCAAGCCGGCACCCCAGTCCAAGAAGTTAATGGCGGTACTACAAGTCCCAGCAAGCTTTTGTGGAAATCTGCACAGCTGGAGAGCAGCGACTAATTAAGTGCATGTGTCTTTAATGCGTCTCTTTTCTTAATGCAGGCTGAGGTGGGGGCTATTTAAAGGAGCAGTCCGTGCCGATTCAGCTCCCACTCCTCCTGGAAGAGGACAAAAGGCGACGGCGTTCATAAGGAAGCCGAACCTTGGACATGTCTTCACATCTATTTGCTTCGTCGCCATGACAACATAAGCAAATAATCGCCGCTGAGTGACTGAGGCGGCCTGCAGACGATGGACGACACGCAGGCAAACATGGGCCGCCCTGCCCGGCTCGGGTCTCTATTCTTCCCCCAATTATCACTGTGAAAGGTTATAGACATGCTAAACAGGCCCTACAAGGACGAGGACAGCTGCAACCCCCCCCCCCCCCCCCCCCAACCCCCGGACCTCGATTCGCCATGGCCGCCACGAAAACGCAGACTTTGATGTCAAGTTTGCTGAATGCAGACGGGGCCCTTTTATCTCCGTGGGGCCCGGGGCCCGGCTACATTACCTCCGGGGGTCACACTAAGTAATAAAAGAAAACTGTTTTATTTTGTACCAAGTCTGGATTCTACTAAAAATAAAAGAAAAAAAAAATGTCAAAAAGCGTAATAAGTGATTTTTTTTTTTAACATGAAAGTTGTAGGTTTTTGTGAATGCAGACACAGGAAGATGTCTAGGGAGTCCTCCATTACTTCAATGGGATTCACCAGATGCAGCATAGAAGCTCATGAGCCTTTCTGAGTGCCCATCTTGCCACACTTGGGATGGCATCACAATGAATGGCACTGCAAGCATGGCACTAAAATAAAAAACTCTAGCAGTGGTCTCCAAACTGCGGCTCGGGGGCCAGATGTAGCCCATTGCTTTCTATTTGGCCTTGGTGGAATTAATCCTCCCACTGACACCAACGATGGGGCACTATTCCCACCACAGACATCAACGATGGGGCACTATTCCCACCACAGACATCAATGATGGGGCACTATTCCCACCATGGACATCAACGATGGGGCACTATTCCCACCATGGACATCAACGATGGGGCACTATTCCCACCATGGACATCAACGATGGGGCACTATTCCTCTCACTGAAACCAACAATGGGGCACTATCCCTCCCACTGACACCAACGATGGGGCACTATCCCTCCCACTGACACCAACGATGGGGCACTATTCCCACCATGGACATCAACGATGGGGTACTATTCCTCTCACTGAAACCAACAATGGGGCACTATCCCTCCCACTGACACCAACGATGGGGCACTATCCCTCCCACTGACACCAACGATGGGGCACTATCCCTCCCACTGACACCAATGATGGGGCACTATTGCCACCACAGACACCAATGATGGGGCACTATTGCCACCACAGACACCAATGATGGGGCACTATTGCCACCACAGACACCAATGATGGGGCACTATTCCCACCACGGACATCAACGATGGGGCACTATTCCCACCATGGACATCAACGATGGGGTCATATCCCTCTCACTGACACCAATGATGGGGCACTATCCCTCCCATTGACACCAGCGATGGGGCACTATCCCTCCCACTGACACCAGTGATGGGGCACTATCCCTCCCACTGACACCAGTGATGGGGCACTATCCCTCCCACTGACAGCAGTGATGGGGCACTATCCCTCCCACTGACACCAATAATGGGGCACTATCCCTCCCACTGACACCAATAATGGGGCACTATCCCTCCCACTGACACCAATAATGGGGCACTATTCCTCCCACTGATACCAATGATGGGGTGTTGTTTACGCCAACTGACACCATGACCTCTTCTTCTCCCACTGGCCAGTATGACCCCCTTAGGTCTGAAAGACTGAAAACGGTCCTTTTGTACCTTTGCTATCATGTTACTAACGATATCAGAAGGAGCCTCCTCTGTGCACCCCTCTGATTCTAGTTTCAATTTGTTACTAAAGTCAGACTTGAAGCCAAGCCCGTCCCACCAAATGTTTTCCTGTCCAATGAGCTCTCCTCTTGGGGGGTCAATCTGACAGCTCTATAAGTTTCCCATTAGCAGTCACAAGAGTTAAATCAGTGATAACTTGTTAGTAAATAAGGAGTTATAAAAGGTGACGGGGGAGGGGAGGGAAGCGTATTGTGCGGTTCATTAGGCCGGAGCTCCGGAAAGCCTCCGATTGTTCATTAGGGATTTACAGATTTAAATGTAAAGTAAGCCATCCCGGGGAACAATGGGCGGCTGGGCGCTTCCTTCTCAAGGTCCACAATGCCACCCGAGCCCATCCCCCATAACCAGCCCACAGAAAACAAATAATGGAGGATCAAAGAGGACCTGCTGTGTATGTATGAGCCGCACTTATGAATCCATCGCAATGCTCATCCCCCAGGGCCCGCACAATGTCAGCAGCCCATCACTTTACCATTCAATACAGGGACTGCTGAAGCTCACATTGACTCCTGAGCGCCCCCACCTGGTTATATGTATTCTTCACTGAACAGCTGACTGAAGGGCGCCCCCCAAATCCCATCCAACTTTATGTACAGCCAAAACTTTATATGAAGCCGTAAATTCTCAACCAACACCATTTGTAATCCTCAGGCTGCTAACAAGCCAATAGATAAGTAAATCTCATATACTTTACCATTTTAAACTTCCTTTATTATTTCTTCAGTTACTTCCTAGTTTATGGCCTAGGCAAATGATGTCATACATCCCCGGAGCCTTCAGGAGGAGAGGCGCCAAGCACACCCTCCTACCTCCATGCCTGAGGTAAGGGCAGATGGATTCCAGAAAGTCTATCCACCCAACCATGTCTCCATGCTTTGTTTTGCTGGGAAAACACTTTGGAAAACACCCCCCCAGCATTGCTAGCCATGGCCATCTTGAGTAAGGGCAGATGATTCATGTAGCATTTACTTCCTATAATCAATCTGCCCTTAGCTCAGGCATGCAGGCAGGAGGGTGTGCTTAGCTGAGAAAGCCTCACCTCCCCTCCTGAAGACTCCTGGGATGTATAAGATCCTTTGCCTAGGCAAGAAACCAGGAAGTAACTAAAAAAAGGAAAAAAAAACTCAATAAAAAGAAGGTTGAAACCAGTAAATATAATCCACTTTCCTAAGTATTTTCTGAAGCTCACAGCATAAGGATTAAAAAATATTCAATGTTGACTGAGAAAGTGAAGTTCCACTTTAACACCAGCTTTGACCAATCACAGGTAATCCCAACAAAACAAACTGAGCGAGCCAGTTTCATTCAGCAAAATGCTTGCTTATAGCAATGTAATTTACTACTATAAGCAATCGTGTGTAAAAAATATAATAAAAAACCTGATCACGTCCGCAGAGTTGTAGAATGTTGTATCGTAAAATTATATTGCTCTAGTCAAAGTAAGTTTAATAAATAAAAAAAAAATTCTTCATTGTCCCCAATCATCGCCACGCTAGTTAAATGGGGGGGGGACTCCGATGGGGGCACCAATGATATTGGGGGGGGGACTCTGATGGGAGCACCGATTAAATTGGGGGGCACCGATGAAACGGGGGGGGGGGGGGTCTGCTGATGGGGGCACCGATGAAACGCGGGGGGGGTTGCTGATGGGGGCACCGATGAAATGGGGGGGGGGAACTCTGATGGGGGCACCGATGAAACGGGGAGGGGGGAACTCTGATGGGGGCACCGATGAAACGGGGGGGGGGGAACTCTGATGGGGGCACCGATGAAACCGGGGGGGAGGGAACTCTGATGGGGGCACCGATGAAACGGGGGGGAGGGAACTCTGATGGGGGCACCGATGAAACGGGGGGGGGAACTCTGATGGGGGCACCGATGAAACGGGGGGGGGACTCTGATGGGGGCACCGATGAAACGGGGGGGGGGACTCTGATGGGGGCACCGATGAAACGGGGGGGGGACTCTGATGGGGGCACCGATGAAACGGGGGGGACTCTGATGGGGGCACCGATGAAACGGGGGGGGGGACTCTGATGGGGGCACCGATGAAACGGGGGGGGGACTCTGATGGGGGCACCGATGAAACGGGGGGGGGACTCTGATGGGGGCACCGATGAAACGGGGGGGGGACTCTGATGGGGGCACCAATGAAACGGGGGGGGGACTCTGATGGGGGCACCAATGAAACGGGGGGGGGACTCTGATGGGGGCACCAATGAAACGGGGGGGGACTCTGATGGGGGCACCAATGAAACGGGGGGGGACTCTGATGGGGCACCGATGAAACGGGGGGGGGAACTCTGATGGGGGCACCGATGAAACGGGGGGGGGGGAACTCTGATGGGGGCACCGATGAAACGGGGGGGGGGAACTCTGATGGGGGCACCGATGAAACGGGGGGACTCTAATGGGGGGGTAATTTGCCATGTCCTGGGCATTTTCAGGCCTCAAGAAATGATAGTCCGTCAATACATAAAAATGGATCGATTTTCAGATATATACCATAGTCTGGGGACTCTATAACTTTCAATATACGCTGATTTAGGTTATTTTCACAAAAGAAAATGTAACAATACATTTGTGGCCTAAATTTATGAAGGAAGATTATTTATTTTCAACATTTTATAAGAAACGAAGAAAAAAAAAACACCTTTTTTTTTCCCTTAACATTTTCAGGCATTTTTAAATGTATTTAGCAAAACATAAAACCCCCCAGTGGTGATGAAATCCCACCAAAAGAAAGCTCTGTCATATGGGTAGAGCATTACAGGACCGGGAAATTGTCTAAGTGTGAGAGCGCTGAAAGCTGAAAACTGTCCTGGAGAGGAAAGGGGTGAAAGTGGCCGGTATTGAAGGGGTTAATCACTTTACACTTTATGTAGCGGTGTGGGTGTCAGCCTGTCGCAGCGCCTTATAATGCGTCAGAGTGCGTTACACAGTTCAAAAAGTATTATTTCTTGCAACAAACTCCATAGAAGTAAAAGCGCCTTGTCCTTGCCTTGGGACTGCGTTGGGACCGCCTCGTGTCCGTTGTGAATGGGCCCCCAATCATCAGACACAACAGAGGGCGGCGATACGGGCTGCAGATTTCTCGCGCTCCGCCGTCTCCCCGTCGCACGGATAAAACAAGCGAGATTACTCAGCTCTGGGCTGGGTGTAGCTGTGTGTCGGGACAATGGTGCAAGTTCATCGCCATGGCGACGGGCGACTCTCCCTCCGTTACTACGGCACCCGCAGCACAACACAGCGCGGCAGATAAGGGGGCCCCGCCCCGGGCCCCGGAGATGTGGCTCGCAAGTTAACCTACTTCTAAAAACTGAAGGCAGTGTTCTGGATGGCGGCGTGCCAGGAACACGCCACGGAAATAACCGACTCCCAACGGCTGGGAATTCCACTGGAGCTCGGGAACACGGAGTGCAGAATTTCCGGGAATAGAGGAGGACGAGCCCGGGGGTTACAAATGTCAAAGAGATAAACTCACAACCAGTGCTCATGGGGGTCAAAGATCTGCACCACCAGAATCACTACAGTCTGGGCTTATACCCAGTATATAAATCATATGCTCAGACCTCAGGGGATCAGCCTCTGCTGCAGCCTCTCACCTTGCGGCTTGCTACAAAGTTGCATCCCAGTCAAAGGGGGAGGGTAGACTGAGTAAATGCTTCCTCCTGCCTGCAGCAGACTGACGACATCTCAGTCTAGCCAAAAGGGGAAGGGGTGACTGGGGAAATTCTCCCTCCTGCCTGCAGCAGACTGATGACATCATCTCAGTCTAGCCAAATGGGGAAGGGGTGACCAAGGAAATTCTTCCTCCTGCCTGCAGCAGACTGGTGGCATCATCTCAGTCTAGGCAAAAGGGGAAAGGGTGACTGAGGAAATGCTCCCTCCTGCCTGCACCAGACTGATGACATCATCTCAGCCTGGGCAAAGACACTGACCGTCAGTGATTGATTTTTTTATATATAAAATGTTTTCTGAAAAATGATCCTGATGCTGTATATTGTGAGACATCAGGAATTTTTGTGATATTGTGCCAGGATACTAAATCCACCAACAGTGACCATGAAAGGACGGAGGTTTGCCACTACATGCACAGAGAACACCGATCATATTAGGACACAGACTGCAGTGTCTACGATGAAAGATCCAACATTACCAAAGCCCTGAGGAAGAGAAGCCCCAATCCTCCGAAATGCGTTGATGTGTCTTATGTCATACACTAAATCTAAGCATCCAAGGTTTTATTCAGCCCTCGGCTAGTGTCAGTGGCGTTTCCTCAATGTGGGTCTAAACATACCCCCAGTCTCCAGCGCAGGATCCCCTGCTGCACTGTCATTGTCCATGTTCTTGGTTGTTAAGAGCACTGCCTATTTAGCAGGACCCCCATGCCGGGGGGGGGGGGCGGGACTCTGATGGGGACCCCGATGGCAAGGAGGGGGACGGGACTCTGATGGGGACCCCGATGGTAGAGGGAGGGGGGGACTCTGACAGGGACCCCGATGGCAGAGGGAGGGGGAATCTGACAGGGACCCCGATGGCAGAGGGAGGGGGAATCTGACAGAGACCCCGATGGCAGAGGGAAGGGGAATCTGACAGGGACCCCGATGGCAGAGGGGGGGGGGGGAATCTGAAGGGGGGGAATCTGACGGGGACCCCGATGGCAGAGGGGGGGGGAATCTGACGGGGACCCCGATGGCAGAGGGGGGGGGAATCTGAAGGGGGGAATCTGACGGGGACCCCGATGGCAGAGGGGGGGGGGGAATCTGACGGGGACCCCGGTGGCAGAGGGGGGGAATCTAACGGGGACCCCGATGGCAGAGGGGGGGGAATCTGATGGGGACCCCGATGGCAGAGGGGGGGGGAATCTGATGGGGACCCCGATGGCAGAGGGGGGGGGGGGAATCTGACGGGGACCCCGATGGCAGAGGGGGGGAATCTGACGGGGACCCCGATGGCAGAGGGGGGGGGAATCTGACGGGGACCCCGATGGCAGAGGGGGGGGGGGGAATCTGACGGGGACCCTGATGGCAGAGGGGGGGGGGAATCTGACGGGGACCCTGATGGCAGAGGGGGGGGGAATCTGACGGGGACCCTGATGGCAGAGGGGGGGGGGGAATCTGACGGGGACCCAATGGCAGAGGGGGGGGAATCTGACGGGGACCCCGATGGCAGAGGGGGGGAATCTGAAGGGGGGGAATCTGACAGGGACCCAGATGGCAGAGGGGGGGAATCTGACGGGGACCCCGATGGCAGAGGGAGGGGAATCTGAAGGAGGGGAATCGGACGGGAACCCCGATGGCAGAGGGGGGGGAATCTGACGGGGACCCCGATGGCAGGGGGGGGGAATCTGACGGGGACCCCGATGGCAGAGGGGGGGGAATCTGACGGAGACCCCGATGGCAGAGGGGGGGGGGAATCTGACGGGGACCCCGATGGCAGGGGGGGGGAATCTGACGGGGACCCCGATGGCAGGGGGGGGGAATCTGACGGGGACCCCGATGGCAGGGGGGGGGGAATCTGACGGGGACCCCGATGGCAGGGGGGGGGGGGGAATCTGACGGGGACCCCGATGGCAGAGGGGGGGAATCTGAAGGGGGGGAATCTGACGGGGACCCCGATGGCAGAGGGGGGGGAGGAATCTGACGGGGACCCCGATGGCGGGGGGGAATCTGACGGGGACCCCGATGGCAAAGGGGGGGGGGGACACTGATGGGGGATAAATAAAGTTGCAGAAAATTTTTTTTTTCATCTTTCTTTTTTTAACTTTTTCTTTTTACGTTAGCAGCTACAAACACTGCAGCTGCTGACTTTTAATAAGGACACTTTCCTGGCGATTTCTCCCCCACCCCCGAGGATTGGGTGCAGTCGCTGCCATTTTAACTAAGGGAAACTGGCAGTGGAGCCTTGAAGCTTAACTGCCCGTTTCCTACTTGGCATGCGTGAGTCACACGGCGCTTTGTGAACGGCCAGCTGTCTTCTGGGACACACACAGGTCCCAGAAGACAACTGGGGCTCGCCGCACAAAAGGACATGACGTCCTGCACCGCGGACCACATGGATCAGAAGTACAAGCTGTACTTCAATAAAAGGTACTAAAGAAAAACATTTTTTAATATCCAGAAATGAGGGATGAGAGGTGGTCTTTTTGTTTAAGGCCACTTCTCAAAATTGGGTGGAACTCCGCTTTAAAGGCTCAACTTTATTTGGAATGTCTTTGTTTTAGGAAGGCCTTTCTCTGTTGCTCTGGATCACATCATGCAGATTCCAAAAAAGCTCCAAGTAAAACGCATTCATTCATTAATAAGACTTATCTTTTTTTTGGGGGGGGGACTCAGATTGAATAGTTTGGAGCCCCCAATAAATAAGCAGTACGGGGTAAGCCCCACTGGAAGGGCAATGTTGGATATTAGCCGATGTTCAGCTTTAACTGTTGAGATATTTTTTCCCGGCATCTACATAAAAATGGTGGAGTTTGGAGAAGTTCTGCATTTCGGGCGCAGTTTCTGTGGAAGGCCGGTGGTAAGCCATCAGGGGGTTGTACAATCAAATTCTGAGAATGGATACAGAAAACATACACTCCGAACAAGCTAGGACTTCATCGATTGCAACGTTGGAAGCTCACAAAATCCTCCATTTGGAGCCGCGCTGAAAGGAAGAAAAGTGTTTTTCGGCTTTGTTGCATTAAGTCCCGTGTCAGCCGGGTCACTGATCACACACACAATAGGTAGAAAGCGGCGAGGTGAACACTGCGAGGGACGGGACGCTCTTACAATCTGCTCAGCCAGGCCTGTGACAATCATTTAACAACAGCGAGGCCCGCGTTTCCACTCATCGCAAGCCGCCCGACACTGATCGCTTGTGACATGAAGCATTTGTACGAGGGGGCATCTGAAAGCTGTACAGTATTCCATTGTGTACAGAGCGGAGAAAAGGGGGATAAAAAGCCTCTTTCATTGTGAGCTGCCAAGGAAAAAAAACGACTACAGAATGTATGCCCTCTTTTCTCTGCCGCTAATGGAAAGCGCATTAGGATAACGCCAGGGCCGTGCCAAGGCTTGTAGAAGTGTCACTGTTTATAAAGCGAGACATAACCAGGGGCTACGATGACCCATTTGTATTGTACAATCCAAGATGGACTCTTTGAAGCATGGCTCTTTAGGGGTTCATCTTGGATCGGACAATACAAATGGGTCATCATAGAGCACGACCTTATTGTTGGGATACCCTCTTCTGGTCGAGGCCCCAATCTGAACAGTTATCTCAACAACAGCTTTTTTTTTTCCCAAAGGGAGGGCTTCCGTAGCTCTAGATATGTTGAAGAATAAGACCACCAAACATACTAGGTCAGATTCCAAAACACTTTTTATTTAGTAACATCTTCAAGTAAAAATGGTCCGCCACGTTTAGGGGTTCTTTAATGCACCCTTCTTCAAGCGACATCCATATTGGACATTCATATTGGTTTATATAGGATGAATTGTTTAGGAAAAACATAATCAGGGGCTATGATGACCCATTTGTATTGTACAATCCAAGATAAACTTTTGAAGCATGGCTTTTTAGGAGTTCATCTTAGACTGGACATCACAAATGAATCATCATAGAGCATGACCTTATTGTTGGGATTCACATTGGTGGTGGCCCCAATTGGAACAATTATCTCAACAATGTTTCCCCCCCCCCAATAGGATGGCTTCTGTAGCCCTTAGTCGAAGAGTAACACATCAAGGGGATCTCTAATGCCCTCTTCTTCAAGTTACATCCATATTGGTTCTACATGGATGAATATGCAAGATGAACATAACCAGGGGCTTTGAAAACCCATTTTTTATTGTACAATCCAAGATAGACTCCTGCAGCATTGCTTTTTAGGAGTTCATCTTGGATCGGACAATACAAATAGAGCATAACTTTATTGTTGGCATAACCTCTTCACATTAATGGTGACCCCAATCTGAACACTTATATCAACGATGGGTTATTTTCCCAAAAGGAGGGCTTCTGTAGCTTTGGATAACTTGAAGAGTAAACACAACAAACATAGTAGGTCAGTTGGTCACATCTTCAAGTAAAAATGATCCACAATGTTTAGGGGATCTCCAACACCCCCTTCTTCAAGTGACATCCATAGTAGTTTACATCGGATGAATATTTAAAATGAACATAACCAGGGACTTTGATGACCCATTTCTTTTGAAGCATGGTGCTCACATTTCAAAGGGGATGGTGGTGACACCAATCCGAACAGGATATTCCAACAACCGGTTTGTTTCCAAAAGGAGGGTTTTCATAATTTTGGATCAGTTTAAGAGTAAGCACACCAAATATACTAGGTCAGAAGTCAAGCCACTGACATTTAAGAGTCCATCTTGGGATGCACAATACAAATGGGGCATCATAGGGCATGACCTTATTGTTAGGGTAACCTCTTCACATTAGTGGTGGCCCCATTCTCAACAGCTATCTCAACAACAGGTTTATTTTCCCAAAAGAAGGGCTTCTATGACTGATTGAAGAGTCGGGATAACTTAACATAGATGGTAGTCCCAGTCTGAACAGTTATGTCAGCAACAGGTTTTTTTTTTCCCCCAAAAGGGTCACTTCTCCAGCCCTGCATACATTGAAGAGTAACACATTTAGGGGGTCTCTAATGACCCCTTTTTCAATTGCCATCCACATTGGTTTACAGAGAACAAATATTTAAGACGGACATAACTAGGGGATTATGATGACACCCTAAACCGGAAGTAGCTTTATGACGTCACCCTGGTCCTTCAAGGCCATAGAGATGATCTGGTCTCTTTTCGCCTCTGCGACCAGCCGGCCGCACCGTTGGATCCTTTCTCGGGTGTGCTGGTAAAAATGGTAAGCCCAAGAAATATAGGTGAGCTGCAGGAGGTCCACTCCTGCCACTTCGGAAAGCGATCCAGTGGCTAATGAGTTGCTCGGACAGCTTTCATGAGAAAGCCAGCCACCGGCTGAAAATAACGGGGGTTATGGCTGATAACCCCAGTAACCCACTTGCAAACATATACACTATATTACCAAAAGTAACAGGACACTTGCCTTTAAACGCACATGAACTTTACTGGCATCCCTGTCTTGGTCCACAGGGTTCATTATTGAGTTGGCCCACCCTTTGCAGCTATAACAGCTTCAACTCTTCTGGGAAGTCTCTCCACAAGGTTTAGGAGTGTGTCTATGGGAATGTTTGACCATTCTTCCAGAAGTGCATTTCAAAGTCATGTTGGACGAAAAGGCCTCGCTCATAGTCTCTGCTCTAATTCATCCCAAAGGTGTTCGGGTTGAGGTCAGGACTCTGTAGGCCAGCCAAGTTCCTCCACCCCAAACTAGCTCATCCATGTCTTTATAGATCTTGCTTTGTGCACTGGTGTGCAGTCATGTTTTAACAGGAAGGGGCCATCCCCAAACTGTTCCCACAAAGTTGGGAGCACGAAATTGTCCAAAATGTCTTGGTATGCTGACGCCTTAAGAGTTCCCTTCACTGAAAAAACCCTGAAAAACAACACCACACCATAATCCCCCCTTCACCAAACGATTTGGACCAGTGCACAAAGCAAGGTCCATAAAGACAGGGATGAGCGAGTTTGGGGTGGAGGAACTTGACTGGCCTGCACAGAGTCCGGACCTCAACCCGATAGAACACCTTTGGGATGAATTAGTGTGGAGACTGCAAGCCAGGCCTCACCATCCAACATCAGTGCCTGACCTCACAAATGCGCTTCTGGAAGAATGGTCAAACATTCCCATAGACAAGCCTTTCTCAACCTTTTCAACACAGAGGAACCCTTGAAATAGTTCTTTGGTCTCAGGGAACCCCTGCTAAAAATTAGAAATCTACAACTCATGATACAATAGTGTGATTATCAGGGGAAAGAATGGTCCTTACACTTGTGGTCATTGGGAAGAATTACCTCCTTACAGATAGCTAAAAAGATCAATGGTGTGAGTGGGAACTTATCTGAGAGGCAGACATTTCCCAAAGCTTAAGGGACCCCTAGCAACCTCTGGAGGAACCCTAGTTAAGAATCACTGCCATTGACAGACACACTCTTAATGGACTTGTGTCTTTTTTCAACCTCACCTACTACATAACTCCTAAACCTTATGGACAGCCTACCCAGAAGAGTTGAAGCTGCAAAGAGCAGACCAACTCAATATTGAACCCTACAGACTAAGACTGGGATGCCATTAAAGCTGCATGTAAAGGCGGGTGTCCCAATACTTTTGGTGTTAGATATTATATATATATATATATATATATATATATATATATATATATATATATCAGCAAGTGGTTATTTTTTTATGTATTTATACTATACATCAGCCTATAATGGTTTTGGTGTACCTTATGTATCTCTTTCTTTGTAAAGCGTTGCAGAATATCACGGCAGTAAGTAAATCGATAAGAAAAACACAAATATCGACCTCTAAATCCAGCGTCCTCCCGTGTCACTGGGCGGAATATCACACAGAAGCCGCCCCTGCCCCGGTGTTTTACAACGCTATTCGCAGATCTCCGGCGGACGCCTCTGCGGGGAATTCTCAGTCCCAGCGTTCACCCGGCTAACGCGCACTTTAATCAATAGTGCGTCAAGCGATGGAATTCCATTCCTCGTATCGTCTCTAGTAGCTGTCAGAAGGAATACAAGCAAATAAACGCTGACGAGCCATCATAGGTCCTATAAATAGATCCATAGTCAAGGTCAGAGCGGCAGATTTTATAGGATAAAGAACAGAGAGAGAGTGGGATCTACTGCCACAGTTTAGGCAAAGCTTACCCAGAGAGGGATGGGGGGGGATGGGGGAATGGGGAGACCCTCATATCTGCCTTAAAGCAGAACTTTGGCCAAACAGATAAAAAAGAAAAGCGGTATTAAACCTAAAACCAAAAATATATCATATTGCAGTTTTGCAGTTGCAGATATGGTGACTGCATTCTTTTCTCTTTTTTTTTTTTTTTTTTTAGACTACTGCAATTTTACCGTGCTGATGGTGTGTTTTTTGATAGGTCATATGACTCAAAAAATGCATCAAAAACGCAATACGGATGCATTTTTGACTGACCAAATATGCACCCAGCAAGATTTTTTTTTTATTACCGCCTCAAAAAGGTGCCGATAACGGTGAACAATAAATTCATATAAAACTCAAAAAATGGAGCCCCAGCCAGATTTTTAGTATCTTGCTCAATAAATTTATATAATTAAAAATTTGAATAGAATTATTTATAAAATTATATATCAAAAACGCATACATTTATATTAATTTAAATTCATGAAATTAATTAAAAAGTCGAATACAATTACTTATAAAATTTTATATATATATATATATATATATATATATATATATATATATATATATATATATATATGTAATTGTATTCGACTTTTTAATTAATTTTCTTGAATTTAAATTAATATAAATGTATGCGTTTTTGATGCCTTTTGTGACTCACATGACCCCATCAAAAACCGCACCATCAGCACGGTAAAATTGCAGTAAAGTCTAAAAATAAGAAAACGAATGCAGTCACCATATCTGATGATAGGTAAGCTGCAATATATATATATTTTTGTTTTTTTTAATGATAAAAAGGTGGAGGTCCTGTTTGCTGTATATAGTGACAGGTCAAGTCATGAATATATGAAGATTTGTAATGATAATGACAGGTCCTCTTTATTAAAACCTCTATTGCACACACTAAGTACATGTATGTATTGCAGGTGGGAGGATCGGGGGACATTCTTCTGGAGATGTGAATGGATGAAGAAATGAGATGAGATGAGTGTCTCCTCTCGGGGATTGTTCTTGCTGAGTGCACAGAATTCAGCAATTTTCAGGCTGACCTACAACGTGTCATTGACCCCGGCGCTCTCCGGCAGAATCCGGTGACATTTATAAAACAAAATATTACATGTTATAGCATGTGTGTGGTAATGGCGGAAGAGTTACACTCTGATTGGACCGGTCAGGTTTCTTAGGTGTGGAATTTTTGCACTGATGGCATTTTATTTTATTTTCCATTTTGTTGCATCTTAACTTCTACATTATCCAATCACAGCCAGCAACGTCCCCACCTAAAATCCACCCATGCCCTCAATAATAAATACCTCCTGGGAGGAGTTATGCAAATATTACCACTTGCCTACCGGGCCAATTCTGACACTTCTTATATATGTAAAAATCTGTGTTTTCTTTTCTAAAACACGTGTGACATAGAACTTGGCAATTTTATTCTCTAAGACCTCTGTTAAAAAAAAAAAAAAAGTGAGATTATTTGTGTGTGTGTGTGTGTGTGTGTGTGTGTGTGTGTATATATATATTTATATGTGTAAAAGCACCGAGTGCACAAGGCATTGTAATATTTGCATAACTGCTCCCAAGGGCCAGCCCACTGCTTGCATCAGCATTGAGGGCGCAAGACATTGTAATATTTGCATAACTCCTCCCAAGGGCCAGCCCACTGCATCAGCACTGAGGACACAAGGCATTGTAATATTAGCATAACTCCTCCCAAAGGCCAGCCCACTGCTTGCATCAGCATTGAGGGAGCAAGGCATTGTAATATTTGATTAACTCCTCCCAAAGGCCAGCCCACTGCTGGCATCAGCACTCAGGGTTCTTGAGGGACGCTCGTTGCTGTGACGTTTTCTGAGCGCTATGTACAGCACCCTGCTGGCCCCTCCCACTAGCCATGATCTGCCTGCATTTCATAGAGAAGCTCAGAGACCCAGTGATGACATCACCGCCTCTTAGGAAATGTAATGAAAGCTGAACCCAGGAAGGCAAAATAAAAGCAGATGAAACTTTAAATACTGCCTGTGATAGGAATGCGTTATTGCATGCATGCAGGTGAAAAGTGAATCCAGATCTGCATGGAGTTTGCTGAAATCTGTACTGAAAGATGCCGACAGCCACAGACGGGCACAGGGAGTGGGCGAATAAAGTTTTACATAAGCGCTCAGACACCTTTCATAAGAGGTCCAGGGTGGGGGAAGGGGGGCGTCTGACAAGAAAACCAGTCTGTCCTCCAGCATGTCCAGGCATGAGAGGCCGACATCTGGGAATGTTTGAATTCTTCAACACAAAGCAGGTCACCGCGCTCCGCTCACATGGCCGCGCCTGCGCCACTCGCCGACTTTCCTGTCTGACAACAAACTTTTTTTTTTTTTTGCCAGCTTTGATGTCTTCAGCCAAAAAAAGAAAACCTGATGTGGAGGGCGTGCGTCAGCAGAGGACGGGTGCCACTCAGCTTTTAATGTCTGTTAATCCCAGAGATTATGTCTCCTTTGAGGAGGCCGATCCACAGGCAAGGTACGGCAAAAGGTGACCCAGATCGCGGTCTTTTGAGATGCGTTTTCCCAAAGTGCTTTTCAACGCGCAATACATCAAGTTTGCTGTCCTATGGAGAGCCGTCACACCTCAGCGTCGCTTGAAGCTCAAGAAAGGAAGGCAAGATTGTTTAGGGGAGAATTGCGCAATTCTGACCCCTATTATCGGTGTGTTTGAATAATGCCTGGAAATACACATAAACGCACCTTTCGGTTGATTTCCTGCACACTTTGCATTGGTAAGAATAACAAAATGCCAACCTGAAGATGCCTGGGAAAAAAGAAGTAAAAGAAAATGCCTCTAAAATTAGTTAAAAACCCTACAGTATCTCACAAAAGTGAGTACACCCCTCACATTATTGTAAATATTTTCTTCTATCTTTTCATGTGACAACACTGAAGAAATGACACTTTGCTACAATGTAAAGTAGTGAGTGTACAGCTTGTATAACAGTGTAAATTTGCTGTCCCCTCAAAATAACTCAACACACAGCCATTAATGTCTATACTGCTGGCAACAAAAGTGAGTACACCCCTAAGTGAAAATGTCCAAATTGGGCCCAAAGTGTCAATATTTTAGTTACATAGTTACATAGTTACATAGTTAGCCAGGTTGAAAAAAGACACAAGTCCATCCAGTTCAACCTTAAAAACAAACATTTTGTGTGGCCACCATTATTTTCCAGCACTGCCTTAACCCTCTTGGGCATGGAGTTCACCAGAGCTTCACAGGTTGCCACTGGAGTCCTCTTCCCCTCCTCCATGACATCACAGCTGGTGGATGTTAGAGACCTTGCACTCCTCCACCTTCCGTTTGAGGATGCCCCACAGATGCTCAATAGGGTTTAGGTCTGGAGACATGCTTGGCCACTTCATCACCTTTACCCTCAGCTTCTTTAGCAAGGCAGTGGTTGTCTTTGGAGGTGTGTTTGGGGTAGTTATGTTGGAATACTGCCCTGCGGCCCGGTCTCTGCTTCAGTATGTCACAGAACATGTTGGCATTCATGGTTCCCTCAATGATCTGTAGATCCCCAGTGCTGGCAGCACTCATGCAGCCCCAGACCATGACACTCCCACCACCATGCTGCACTGTAGACAAGACACACTTGTCTTTGTACTCCTCACCTGGTTGCCGCGACACACGCTTGGCACCATCTGAACCAAATAAGTTGATCTTGGGCTCATCAGACCACAGGACACGGTTCCAGTAATCCATGTCCTTAGTCTTTAACTAACTGTTTCCAGGCTTTCTTGTGCATCATCTTTAGAAAAGGTTTCCTTCTGGGACAACAGCCATGCAGACCAATTTGATGCAGTGTGCGGCGTATGGTCTGAGAACTGACAGGCTGACCCCCCACCCCTTCAACCTTTGCATCAATGCTGGCAGCACTCATACGTCTATTTCCCCAAAGACAACATCTGGATATGACGCTGAGCACGTGCACTCAACTTCTTTGGTCAACCATGGCGAGGCCTGTTCTGAGTGGAACCTGTCCTGTTAAACTGCTGTATGGTCTTGGCCACCGTGCTTCAGTTCAGTTTCAGGGCCATGGCAATCTTCTTCTAGCCTAGGCCATCTTTATGTAGAGCAACAACAGATCATCAGAGAGTTCTTTGCCATGAGGTGCCATGTTGAACTTCCAGTGACCAGTATGAGAGTGAGAGCGATAACACCAAATTTAGCACACCTGCTCCCCATTCACACCTGAGAACTTGTAACACTAAGTCACATGACATTGGGGAGGGAAAAAGGCTAATTGGACCCAATTTGGACATTTTCACTTAGGGGTGTACTCACTTTTGTTGCCGGTTTGGACATTAATGGCTGTGTGTTGAGTTATTTTGAGGGGACAACAAATTTACACTGTTATACAAGCTGTACACTCACTACTTTACATTGTAGCAAAGTGTAATTTCTTCAGTCTTGTCACATGAAAAGATAGAGGAAAATATTTACACAAATGTGAGGGGTGTACTCACTTTTGTGAGATACTGTATCATATATACATGTAATAATAAAGTGCAGTAGTGCCATAAATTGCTCAGTAATAAATATGCTGAAGAGAACATACACTATATTACCAGAAGTGCTTTGTGCACTGGTCCCATCTCTCCATGCTCACACACAGAAGCGAACACATCGTGCCAACATATGTAAACGGTATTCGCACCACACGTGAATGTATCGCTGCGAACACCAGAGCGAGAGCAATAATTCTCTAAATAATAATAATAACTCTAAACTGGTAACCTGTAAAAGGGGTTTAAAGCTTCGCCTATGGAGATTTTTAAGTACTGTAGCTTGTTCCCATTCTATAAGCGTTCGTAATTTTAAAGCGCGACAAGTTGGGTATCTATTTACTCGGAGTAACATCTTTTTATTCATTTTTTTTTCATCTTTCATAATACATAAAAAATTTGGATATGCAGAGTTTCTTTGTTTTTTTTATTCCTTAAAATATATTTTTTTTCCCCGAAAGATTGCGTATGCAAAACTGCGTGACTTAAAAAAAAAAAAAAATAGCAATTTTATTCTTTTAACAAAACAAAATAAAAAAAAAATAAAAAAAAATGACAGATATTCTTTTTTTATTGTTATTAATATATGTTTGGGAATTGTGTATTAATATATATATATATATATATATATATATATATATATATTATATTTGTTTTTATTAATATAGGTTTGGGAATTCTAAAGTAATTTGTAATTTTCTAGAAGAAAGTACAGTTTTACTTGGAAACAACAAATGTCTCTGCTAAAAAAAAAAAAAAAAAAAAAAATATATATAAATTTTATATAATAAATAAATTATATATATATATATATATATATACATATATATATATATATATATATATATAAATATATAAAAGGTGGACTGTTCCTGTATATTGCGACGTCAGGAATGTATCATACAGATGAGTAAAGTTACTAAATGGTCAACTTTAAGGAAACCTTTTCCAATTCTTATTGGCTCCATGCGATAAGCCAATGCGATAGCCGCAAGCTCGTACTGCTTTCCTCAATTCAGTAAACCATACAAACTCTGCAAACCCAAGCATACAAGTTTATGACAAAACATTAGCAACACTGATTGGCCGGAGGTCAGATGACGTCTACCTGTCCAATGATTGGCCCCACCCCGCCCCATACAACTCTCATACCACGGCGTCCTCCTCTCCTGCCGCCCTTTATCGTGTGCTTGTCGGCGCGGAGATGATGATGAATGGATTTGATTTGGGGTAATACTGTCTAGTTAACAGCTGTGAGATCATTACTTTTAAATAAGTAAATTAAAAACACAAGCGGGGACGTTTATTCTGAGCGATCGCTGGCGAGGAAGTTTGGCCGCAGTTCAAATCTTTCAGGATGCAGAAAATAGAGTTTGCAATTCCCTGGCACGGCACTGGCGGCGCGGCTCGCCGCTGACCTTTTTTTTCCCCCCTCTTTCTCTCTTCTTTAAACAAACAGGAACAATTCCCCCCGCCGCCCAGCGCACACAGCCCCCCCACCCCACGCCACAACACAAGTGCCTTCTGCGATATCCTGACCCCGGCTCAATGGGAAGCAGCGGCAGAGCCAGGAATCCCGGGGACTTCCCGATTCTGCCAGCGTACGGAACGCGGCGGGCGGCTCATTTAATTAGCCCCACTGATTAGAGGCGCGTTGGCCTTTTTTCTTTTTTTTTTTCCATTTGGATTTCACTACAAGGAATTGCAAATGCTAAAGAATTGGAGCTTAGAGCTTAGCTGACCTCCCGCCTTCCCCTCCAGGTCTTTCCTCCAGCCTTGCACAGTTGCAACGACTCTCCTGGACTGAAATAGCTTACTCTGATTTCACTGCACACTGTGAGCTTCTCACAATGTGCATTAGATGCTGCAGCAAGTCACATAGAGCCCTGCCTCATTTCCTGTCTGGAGGACATCCAGTGTCACTTAACGCTTTCCTCCCCAGTCCGACAATCCCAGGCCCGCCCAATTCAGTTCTTTAAAACTTGGAGGCTCAGCATCACATGTGCAATCTGTATGCCCATGCAGTCTGCCTAGCCACACCTACTCCTCCAGAAGGAGACCCACTTATCGGGGGTAAATTGGGATATTTGCTGTGACCTGCCTGCATTGCAGAGTGAAGCACCCATTGGGTCTAAAAGAACAAATGCAAGAAAACGACTGCAATCTTTCTTGGTCTACCCAACTTTGACTTGGTATCAAGAGATCCCTGAATTTTCCTCTTCTTTATAAGCGAATGAACAGTACTGACTGGCATATTTAAGGCTTTAGATATCTATCTTTTTATATCCTTTACCAACTTTATAAAAGTTCCATTACCTTGTTACGCAGGTCTTTTGAAAGTTCTTTTCTGTTCCCCATTGCTCAGTGTCTAGTCTGCACAGTGGATCCGCGTGAGAGCTAACAAACTCATTATTTATCCACACACACTCTAATTGTGATTTGAAAAGCCACAGATGTGTGAAATTAAGGTAACAAGGTAATGGAACGTTAACCGCTTGCCGACCAGCCACCGCCATTCTAATGCAGCAGGTCGGGCACGATCCCGCGAACCTTCGTAGCTATATGTCAGCTCGCAGGATCGGGATAGCAGGCGCTCGCACACGCCCACTGTCGTGATGACCGCCGGCCACGAGCGATCGCGAGCACGAGGGACAGAACACGGAAGTGTGTGTGTAACCACACAAATCTGTGTTCTGCTCTGGGAGGAATGACAGATTGTGTGCTCCTATTAGCTATAAACCACAATCTGTCACTTTCTCTAGTCAGTCCCCTACAGTAAGAATCACCTCCCAGTTAACCCCTTGATCGCCCCCTAGTGTTAACCCCTTCCTTACCAGTGAAATTTTTACAGTAATCTATGCATTTTTACAGCACTGATCACTGTATAAATGCCAATGGTCACAAAAATGTGTCAAAATTGTCCGATTTGTCTGCCATAATGTCACAGTCATGATAAAAACCACAGATCGCCGCCATTACTAGTAAAAAAAATAATAATAATAATAATAAAAATGCTATAAAACTATCCCCTATTTTGTAGACGGTATAACTGTTGTGCAAACCAATCAATATACGCTTATTGCGATTTTTTTTTTTAACGAAAAAGATATGTAGAAGAATACATATCAGCCTAAACTGAGGGAAAAAAAAAAATGGGGATATTTATTATAGCAAAAAGTACAAAAATGTTTTTTTTTTTTTATTGTCACTCTATTGTCACTTTATAGCGCAAAAAAAATAAAAACCGCCGAGGCGATCAAATATCACCAAAAGAAAGCTTTTTTTGTGGGGGAAAAAAAAAAAAGGACGTCAATTTTATTTGGGTGCCACGTCACACGACCATGCAATTGTCAGTTAAAGCGATGCAGTGCCGAATTGCAAAAAATGGCCCGGGCATTTTGCAGCCAAATCTTCCAGGGCTGAAGTGGTTAAAGTGTCCACCCTAAAACCAAAATCTCTGCATCTACAGACAGTCACATTCTAATGCCGCGTACACACGAGCGGACTGTATGGCGTACTTAGTTCGAGTTCCGAGTGCGTTGTACTTTCGACTGAACGGACTTGACCACACACGGATACCCAAACAGTCCGTCGAAAGTTTGCGCGATGACGTGTACAGCACGTACGACGGGACTAGAAATAGGAAGTCCAATACACAGCAAAGCACCCTTCTGCCGTGTAAATCCTTTCTGGGCATGCGCCATTCTTAGTCCGTCGAACTAGCCTACTGACGAGCGGATTGTCCGCTGAAACCAAAGTACGACGGACAGAATTTAGAAAAATCCGAAATACTTAGTACGCCAGACTGCATGCTGAAAAAGTCCGCTGAAGCCCACACACGAGCGGACTGTCCGCTGAAATGTGTTTCGACGGACTAAGTACGCCATACAGTCCGCCCGTGTGTACGCGGCATTAGACTAACCTATCTAGCCCTGTAAAGGAGAAATCAGCATACATACCTTTTCTGAATGCCGGCCTGACCTGATCTCCAGAGGCAAAAGCTCTGCAGAGCACACAGCCGACAACGGCTGTGAAATGAATGGGGAGCAATGTCACCCATTAGAGTTACTTTAGGGCTTCCATTGTTGGCTGTGTCCTCTGCACCTGCCCACACAGCATAGCCACAGCAGACAGCTCAGTGTGGGATCGGGTCAGAGCGGCTGCAGAAAAGGGTATGTACAGCGATTTCCCCTTTACAGGGCTAGATAGGCTAGTGTTAAAGCGTGGGTATCTGTAGATGCTGGCATTTTAGTGTTAGGATGGGCTTCTACTTTAACTGTCAAAAGACCTGCGTAACAAGGTAATGGAACTGTCAAAAGACCTGCATAACAAGGTAATGGAACTCTATAAAGATGGAAAATGATATAAAAAGACATCTAAAGCCTTGAATACGCCAGTCAGTACTGTCCAATCACTTTTTAATAATAGAAAAAAAAAAATTATGTGATAAATAATTTATGATCGTAAGGTACAATTGGTATTTTCCGACCATCGATCATGTGTTCTATCAGTCAGATGGGTTGTAGACTACCGATCCATTACCGCTATAGGAAGAGATCAGAAGGAAAATTAATCAATCTTTTATCAAAGAGTGTATGGTCACTGTAAAAGGAGATTATACCTTCCGATCAGATTGAACAATCATTATCTTCCAACTATCGATCAGAATACATTTCCCTATGTGTGTCATATCAATCAGATGGGTTATTGACTACTGATCGATTATTACTATAGGAAAAGGAAAAAAGGAACATTTATTGATCTTTTATTAAAGTGTGTATGGTCACCGTAAAGGAGATTTACAATAAGACTGCATGGTGTATGGTCATCATAAAAGGAGATTGTGGGGAAATATGTAGGAAGAGGTCGATCGGAAAATGAATCAATCTTTTATCGAAGCGTGTATAGTCACTGTAATAGAGACTGTACAATCAGATTGTCTTGTGTATGGTGGCCACAAAAAGGATAGTGTAAAGATTGTAGGAAGAGGTCGATCGGAAAAACAATTGTACCTGGATGTTATATCTACCGACTGATTATTACTATAGGAAGAGGTCGAAAGGAAAATTAATGGATTTTTTATCGAAGTGTATATGGTCATCATGGTGACAGTGCATGAAGACGCTGATTAAAAATGCAAGAAAAGTCGATTACGACAACAAACTGCATGGTGCGTCGCCAAAGTCAGAGAAGGGTTAATCAGGTGGACAATGGCAGATCATCTTCCTTTGTCTGCCGGCGGCATCGGGTTGCAGATAATGACTCGCACACACACCCCTAGCATTTAAACAGCAGCCTGTCATCAGCCCGTCATTTGCAGGCACACCCCGCTGTCACCACGGCAACCAAACTATGCCAATAAACTTTAAGCCTGTTTGGTTAGAAGGTGGGTGGGGGAAACTTTTTCCCAAGTCTGAGGACAAAAAGTGGCAGCGAGCCGGCGAACGAGACGGCGACAGACGCTCAAACCTCAACCTTAAAGTGGCTGTAAACCCTTCCCAGTGAAGTGACGGGCCACAGGTGTTGCACAGAGATCATACAAATCCTCCTACATAAGTTGTACCTGTTTATCTGCAGCACACTCTTCTCTATATCCAAAGTGGAGAATCTATACAGCTTGTCTGAGAGTTCAGGAAAAAGGGGGTGGAGAGCTGAAGTTACACTCTGCAGAGCTCTGTGAGGAGAGTTCTGAGAGCTGATTGGAGGGAAGGGACACCCCCCCCCCGCCCTTCACACAGCACACAGGAACAGAGCCGAGGCTGTCAATCACAGGCTGTGTGCTGGAGCTCCCTCCCCTGTCATCACGTATCACTTGGTGTCAGGAAAATTCGTCAGAAATGACTTATGCTGATAGCAGTGGAAGGAAGCAGCAGACAGAAATTACACTTTGTGCTCTGGACTGAGACAAGTACACACTATAAAGATGTGCGTTGTTCATATTTCATGTCTGAGGTTTACAACCACTTTAATTTTACGACAGCAAAAATTACATTTACCCCACATTCACGTTGAATACGGCTTGAAAATCACGTGACTTCATCTGAAATAGTCCGATTTCAAAGCCGCTTATCAGTGCGACTTTACACACAGATATCTATGCAAGTTGCAGCTGAAATCATCAAAAAGTAGAGCAGGAACTACTTTTTCAAGGTGCTGCGGCACCGCAAAGTCGGCGTCGCAGCGATTTGAATGGTGCCATTGCCGACAATAAAGCGTGACTTGTGGTGCCTTGTCAAATCGCACGGGGGCTAAGGCCTGATCGCCCGCCACATTCACACCTTATTACGTGCCGAATGTCCGCAATTTCAAAGAGCTGCAAAACGTCTGACGCATTTGCGATGCCAGTGCTTCTTAATGGCACCCCAACCATGCTGTGACTTAACCGCAATTGTCGTGCGGTAAATCACGCGGCAATGCTGTCGCCCGAAAAGTAGATCCTGTTCCTTTTTGAGTGGCAAGTGTCGTGCTTTGCAATTGCAGCAAGATTTATCATGCGGCAATCGTGGCAAAATTGGGGAGCAATTGGGGTGCCACAAAGAAGTAATGGCATCGCAACGGCGTCCCGCATTTGCAGCGATTTGACATTGTGGGTGGAATGGCGTTGATTCTACCTGCGATCAGGTGTGAACGGTGGCTTAGCGATTCCTATGACGTATAAGCGATTGAAAGGATAATAAAGAAGGATCTCACCCTCTACCAGAGTGAGAAGGCGGCATTCCACCACTCCCTGACAAACAGGTCGTCACCGCAGACGCCAATTCTCGGCAACCCTAGATTCCCGCCGGGTTTACCGGCGATGCAGTTTCGTCGATTGCGGGACTCCGACCTTACTAGGGCCTCTCAGTTTGTAGGTCGTGACGGCTGGGTTTCTATCAGTGACCTTATGGATCTCAGAGGTCCTTATGGTTTAAATTTTTGGGACGCCGGGCGTATACATCACTTTCTTCAGTCCATCCCGAACCCCGCGGCATAATCTAGACCGTTGACCGAGTTTGAGGAACATTTTTCGGGTGCGGAACCTATCTCCCGACTTCTCTCTGCGATGTATACACAGCTTAATACGCCACCACCAACGCACCGTATCTCCAGTCTCGCGAAATGGGAGGGGGACCTGGGTTGCACCTTCACGCCTGCGCAGATTGCACAGACTCTGCGGTTCACCCTGAAGTCCTCTATATGCACCAAGACACAGGAGTTGAATTATAAAATCCTCACGAGATGGTACCTGACCCCTAGTCGCCTCCACCTTATCTTCCCTGAAGCATCTGCATGTTGCTGGCGCTGCGGGGAGGATAGAGGTACGATCATACATGTCTTTTGGTCATGCCCCAAGCTCTTGGACTTTTGGACGGCAGTCCGAAACATTGCCCAACAATTTACGGAGTGGCAAATCCCGAATGACCCAGCCTTCTTCCTCTTACATATGTCAGACATACCCCCTAAGAGATATGCGCGGTCAATACTGCGTCATCTCACCAATGTGGCCAAATCTTGCATCCCTTTGCTCTGGAAGCAACAAACTCCCCCTTCCGTGGCGATGTGGCTACGGCGGGTGGAAGAAATTAACAAACTGGAAGATCTGATAATGACTGCCCAGGATAGGCAGGAAATTTACCGAAAGACCTGGTCCCTTTGGAACACGTTTGTTTACTCGACAGAAGGCAGAGCCCTCCTTGGGCGGTAAGAGACGCTACTGTTGGGAACTCCGAATCACCTCCACTCCCTTTCCCTGATCTTTCCCTTGCCTTCCTTCCCTTATTCCCCCTCCTCCTTCACTCCTTCCCCTTCCTTCCCACTGCTTCTCTCTCTTATTCCACCCCCCTTCTCTTTTTCCCTTCTCTTCTGTAATTTTCACCCCCCTCTTCTCTCTCTTGTGAGTGCGCTAATTGTTGACCCCCTTTTTTCTTTTTTGTATCAATACAACCTGCTAACTGCTTACTGTGATCATGATCCCGGCCTATGGGTCTAGAAGCTGAGACATTGACTGGCTCTGGTATATCTTTGATCCCCTCTGCCGGAGCCGACAGAGGGGATGTTAATGGTACAGTCGACTTACTATTTACGATGTATTAAATCAGCTGGGAGTCGTATTTCTGTTGATGAGCTGCACATCCTGGAGGCTGCGACCTCCACTGTCTATGTTGTCATTTCTTATTTGGGGGCTCTACCCTTTTTGTGTGAAAAATTCTTGAATAAACTTATATTTGCAAAAAAAATAAATAAAGAAGGATCTGTTGATAAACATTTTAGAAAAGGAAACAATAAATCTTCGGGAGATAAAAATGTTTCAATCAATAACAAAGTTGCAAGTTTTCAGGTTGGAGTGTTTTTATGGTCGGCCAATTGAAAGCAAGTTAGTAGGAAGAGACGGCGGTAATTTGGTCTGCATCGGGTTTAGTGGAAACGTGGGTAGAAAACACGCATTTCTGCAAATGCAAGAAAAACACGCAGTGTGCTTGCGGTGCCATTATTACTTAACAGCATCCTAAAACGCGGGTAGAAGAAGTCGCACGTTTCATCTTGGGACAAAGCATGGGACAAACACGCAAAATTTTGCACTAGAACATTTGACGCATTTTTGGAGCGGAGGGAGGCTCATTCCAATGAATGGCGCTGCGCCAAAAAGTGCACAAAAAAAAAGGGATCGTTCGCATCCCAGTCTACTGACAGGAGTAGTGACAGTGGAATCACTACTTCTGTCAGCTCAGTGCTGGAAGTTGCAAAAGGGGAAGAAGAAAAGAGCCGGAGGAGGTGCGGGTTGTGGTGCAATTTGCCATTTTTGCCCTGGGCATTGGATAACCTTGCAGCGGCACTGCCGATAACTGCGTTTTTTTTTTTTTTGCATTCATTACTTTTGCTGCAGTCTGGCACAAATTCGACCCATTCTGCACTGCACCCAGATAGCATGTGAATCGCACGGGAACGTACAGCACATTCCTGTGCAATTTATGGCCCTCAATTAGAATTCCAACCTTCCTATCACTTTAAATAGCTAATTTCGGCCAGCTTGGCTCAAAATAACCATTTAAAGTGACAGGAAAGCTGGAATTCAACTTTCCAGCCTGGAGCAGACTCCACAAATAATCGCTGATCATGTGACTCATCTAATCACTAATAGTAACAAAGCTGCACAGGGAAGATCTGTGCTTTCTTGTAGTAATTATATCATTTCCCATGACTGTGCCAACAGCTGATTTCACCACTTCCTTCTCTCCCCGTGTATTACAAGACAATGAATTGTGTAATAAACTGCAAATTTCTTCCAGCCATGGGGGAGATACAATGGGGATCCCTGGATCCCAGGGGCCCTGACATCACCGGATCCCAGGGGCCCTGACATCACTGGATCAGAGCAATTATAGGATGCAGGCGCTGTTCAGCCAACAATTTTCGGACAGGCTCCTTCTGCAAAAGTCAACTTTTGCCGAATGGAATATTGCTGGCGGGGCCATACACTGCTCAAATACCTGCCAAACCAGCAGGAATCAGCCGAACTTCGAGCAGTTTATGGCCACCTTTTGGGTTGTCCATCTTGGGCCCCTTGCACAGGTCGGGCCCTTGTGGGTGCAGTACAGTGTTGGAGTGCAGGAGCAGCATCCAGCCTCGCTACCCGCATGCAGTCTAAGTCTATGGAAGGGTGAATGGTGCTGCCACTGGACGGGGTTGAACATTGTACCCAGTGTGGGATGAATGCTGGATCACAGGTATTCTGCATTTAATAATTACAATTCTGTTCACAATCTGACCCGTTTTCCTGCCTGTGAATGTGTGTTTTAGGCTCTGTGGATGTCAAACATTGCAGAATAAAGGTTCACCGACCACCAATGGAACATTTCTATCAGAAACCTCAGACCGCCCCCGAGGAGGACCATGAAAAGTGTGAGCATCCTAATCTCTCCACACACAACGATCGACACAATTCTCAGCACCTACGTTTACACACCGCAGGGGGCATCAACGATGCAGATCTCCCCTCCATCCGCACATCAATCCAATGAGGGTAACTCAAAATAATAATAATAATACTGCAGAGGAAGATAATAACAATGAAACAATAAGACCCCGAGAACAATTCACATAGCAGACAGCTTCTGCCAACAGCAATTTGTGTTCCTCTTTTGCCCAAGAATCACAGTGATCTCTGCCAGTCTCATGGAATATTTCTACAATGTATATTTCCTATAGCACGTCCCCAGTCTCCAACAACTCCTATAGCACGTCCCCAGTCTCCAACAACTCCTATAGCACGTCCCCAGTCTCCAACTCCTATAGCATGTCCCCAGTCTCCAACAACTCCTACAACACGTCCCCAGTCTCCAACTCCTATAGCATGTCCCCAGTCTCAAACAACTCCTATAGCATGTCCCCAGTCTCCAACAACTCCTACAGCACGTCCCCAGTCTCCAACAACTTCTACAGCACGTCCCCAGTCTCCAACAACTCCTACAGCATGCCCCCAGTCTCCAACAACTCCTACAGCACGTCCCCAGTCTCCAACAACTCCTATAGCATGTTCCCAGTCTCCAACAACTCCTACAACACGTCCCCAGTCTCCAACTCCTATAGCATGTCCCCAGTCTCAAACAACTCCTATAGCATGTCCCCAGTCTCCAACAACTCCTACAGCACGTCCCCAGTCTCCAACAACTTCTACAGCACGTCCCCAGTCTCCAACAACTCCTACAGCATGCCCCCAGTCTCCAACAACTCCTACAGCACGTCCCCAGTCTCCAACAACTCCTATAGCATGTTCCCAGTTTCCAACTCCTATAGCATGTCCCCAGTCTAGAACAACTCCTATAGCATGTCTCCAACAACTCCTATAGCATGTCTCCAGTCTCCAACAATTACTATAGCATTTTCCCACCCAGTCTCTAACAATACCTGTAGCATGTGCCCAGTCTCCAATGACTCGTACAGTACGTCCCCAGTTTACAATGACTCTTATGGCATGTCCCCAGTGTCCAATAACTCCTATAGCATGTCCCCTGTCTCCAATTCTTCTAGCAATGTTCTTAGTCTCCAACAACTCCTATAGCATTTCCCCAGTCTCCGATGACACCCATAACATGTCCCCAGTCTCCAATAACTCCTATAGCACGTCTCCGGTCTCCAACTCATATAGCATGTCCCCAGTCTCCAATGGTTCCTATAGAATTTTCAGTCTCTGACAGTTCTTTAGCATTACATTTACTGAATATTCCATGTGGCCCATTGATGTCAAGCAGCCACACTTGATGTCCTCTATAATCTAGAAAATGAGATCTGACCAGCATTCGCTTTTGAGGACACAGCGCTCACACAAGGATCCGCCATTAGCAGAGGAGCAGGCTCCCCCTGGGGCCTGAGGGACAGAAGTAGAAGGACAAGCAAAGGCATCGATGGAGACTTACCCTGGAGTAGCGCACCATTTTTCTTGAAGAAGCCGCTTCCTGGCCAGAGGGGAGGGACCGATGTGCTGCAAAAAAAAAAAACAGAAAGATCAACACTAAATCAACTAATCTACTGAAGAAGGCATTCAAAGTTATGCATGCTTAGTAACGTATCAGTGCAACATTTTCAGGAGTTTATTACTTTCCACAGCTATCACAAGACTTCCGTTGACAATACCTTACCTTCTCCTGATTTTTTTTTTTTTGCCAGGAAGGTGCCATATTTTTTTCAGGCATCATCCAAGTTCACCACCTACTCCCTGGACTAAGATCAGAGATAAACACAATCATGTACAACCTGTGATCCGTGCAGCTCACAAAGGTCTGACACAGATCAGCCCCTACTGCCCCTCACCATTTGATCTGCTACAAAGTTACAATGTACAGTCGTACAGTCTGATCCCTAGAGGAGAGGAGACTGAGGAAATGCTTCCCCTTCCTCCTACAAAGTTACAATGTTGAAGTTTGAGGATTGGGGGAGGGTACACTGAGGAAATGCTTCCTCCTCCTCCTACAAAGTTACAATGTACAATCTGATCACTGGGGGAGGGTAGACTGACCAGTTAGCAGACTGGTTGGTGCGTTCAGCTATGAAATTGTTTTTGCCTTACATGTATATGCCCTCCATGTGCTCCTTATTGTGAAGGCCAGTTATAGGTGTGGGCAGTGGCCAGTTTTTTGTTACTGTTTGTATATATGGTCTGGAGACGCACTGGGCACCTTTTCAGCCATTTTGCCCTTGCTGGGTGTCCAGTGTGCTCCTGTTCCTTTAAGGGGGCTTGGGCAGCCTCCAGGCTCACCTGTGCCACATCTAGCCATTCCATGTATGTGCTTCCACTGTGGAGACACTTATAAATTTGTAGTGTTAGGACTGCAAGCAACGCAGGGTGCTGTGACGAGGCTTCGCAGCTTTCACATGCGTTTGCAAATGTGTGCTAACTAAACCCCTTCTTTTAACAGATGGTTAGACAGGTTGATTTGGTTGGTCAGCAGACTGGTTGGTGAGTTGAGCTATGGAATTGTTTTTGTCTTACATAGACTGAGGAAATGCTCAAAGTTACAATCTGATCTCTGGGGGAGAGGAGACTGAAAAAATGCTCCCTCCTGCCTTCTATAAAGTTACAATGTACTCACTGGTGGAGAGGAGACTGAGGAAATACTTCCCCCTCCTCCTACAAAGTTACAATGTTGCAGTCTGATCGTTGGGGAGAGGAGATTGAGAAAATTCTTCCTCCTTCTTCTACAAAGTTACATTGAAGCCTGAACGCTGGGAAGAGGAGACTGAGGAAATGCTTCCTACCACCTGCAGCAGACGGATGACATCATCTCAGCCTAGGAAAAGTCACCAACAGGAGCTCAATGATAGCTTCTTAATGATAAAAGGTGGAGCTTTTCTGAAAAACTATTCCGTGATATTTTGTGACTTATCAAATATACTCACTCAGACTTGTAAAATGAATGAAAGGTCCTCTATAAAGTGTTCAAATGTAAACGTCTGTCTTTAAAAAGTTGGGCGTTTGACAAGAACTCTGACAGTGATATAGAGAGGCCGGCTGGCACACACGTCGCTGGTATTGTGGATGGGATGTTGTAAAGCGGTCTTCTTGTGTTTTTACGAGTGGTATGACCCTGACCCTGCTGTAAATGAGGAGGCACAATGGGCGCCGGGCGCTCGGCACCTCCCCGTCACACTTCTGAAGAATTGAGAGGAGATTCTTGGGTTGGCAAGTCATTCAGTGACACAACCCCTTCACACGCCGCCGCTTATTCAAGCCGCACTCACAGCAAACAAAAAGATCACAAAAGGACACGTTTCCCCCCCTTCTACAAATCCCTGCAAATAATCAAGGCTGCGCCGGGCTCTGCGGGGCCCATATACAAGAGCCGCGGTCTGAGCGTTCAAAGTCTCGGGGGCTTAGCGGAAACCATCTGCAAAATTCTCGCTTTCCATGACGCTCGCTGCCATCGCCAGCTTTTCCTCCAATTCTACAAAGCCTGTCAATGTCATATTTACATAAATGCGGAAAAAACAAAAACAAAAAAACAAACAAAAAAACACACCACTTCGAAGAACGTTCCAAATCCAACACCTTTGGGCCACTGATAAGGGGGCCGCACCTGCCCCCCTGTACAGGGCCCAGTTCAACAGAAGGGCCCAGAGCAGCAGGAGTGGGTGCAATTACTGGAAACGATCCCCCTGTGGCCCCCTCCCTCCTTCAGTTTGTGAACAGGGAGCCTCTGTACCTCCACTACCTGTACATTCACTCTGCAGCTGAGGTTGCTGAGAAAGGATTAAGGCATCTGTGTCCTCAATCTCCTTCTCAGTCTCAAAAGTGAGACGTTATTTCACTAACCCCCACAGGGCAGTTAAAAAATGTAAAAAGTAAAGAAATATAATTGTAAAAAAATATAAGTGAATAAATAAAAACACAGTGAGGGAAAAAGTATTTGATCCCCTGCTGATTTTGTATGTTTGCCCACTGACAAAGAAATGATCAGTCTATAATTTGAATGGTCGGTTTATTTTAACAGTGAAACAGAAGAACAACAAAAATATCCAGAAAAACACATTTCAAAAAAGTTATAAACTGATTTGCATTTTAATGAGTGAAATAAGTCTTTGACCCCTTCGCAAAGCATGGCTTAGTAATTGTTGGCAATCACAGAGGTCAGACGTTTCTTGTAGTTGGCCACCAGGTTTGCACACGTCTCAAGAGGGATTTTGTCCCACTCCTCTTTGCAGATCCTCGCCAAGTCATTAAGGTTTTGAGGCTGACATTTGCTAACTCGAACCTTCAGCTCCTTCCACTTATTTTCTATGGGATTAAAGGTCTGGTGACTGGCTAGGCCACTCCAGGACCTTAATGTGCTTCTTCTTGAGCCACTCCTTTGTTGCCCTGGCCTTGTGTTTTGGGTCTTTGTCATGCTGGAGTACCCATCCACGACCAAATGTCAAGGCCCTGACTGGGGGAAGAAGGTTCTCACCCATGATTTGATGGTAAATGGCCCCATCTATCGTGCCTTTGATACGGTGAAGCTGTCCTGACCCCTTAGCAGAAAAACACCCCAAAGCATAAGGTTTCCACCTCCATGTTTGATGGTGGGGATGGTGTTCTTGGGGTCCTAGGCAGCATTCCTCCTCCTCCAAACACGGCGAGTCGAGTTGATCCAAAAAAGTTGATTTTGGTCTCATCTGGCCACAACACTTTCACCCAGTTCTCCTCTGAATTATTCAGATGGTCAATCTTCAGACCGTTCTGTACATGTGCTTTCCTGAGCAGAGGGACCCTGCCTCCTAAACGTCTGGAAGATGCTTATTTACCTCCCCCTGAAAAGTGATCACGGACACTGGGGGAGATTTACTAAAGCTGGAGCACACAGAATCCGATGCAGTTGTGCATAATAATCAGCTTCCAAGTTTTATGGTCAAAGCTTGATGGAACAAGCTAAAGTTAGAAGCTGATTGGTTACTATGGACAGCTCACCAGATTCAGTTTTAGTAAATCTCCCCCCTGTGTGAACCTAGGCTACATGACCTCAGGATTGGACACAAATGCCAACGCACTCCAAAAGCCTTCCCAGAAGAGTGAGAAGGTTATAAAATGAAATATCAGAAAAAGAAAATCCAAGGGAACATTTATCTCTTCGCATTTCATATCCCCAAAAACAATAAAGATACAAAAAGAACAAAGAAATAACAATCTTTGTAGCATGTTTATACACAGACTGAGGGAAAAAAATAAAACAATGTATCGATTTACATCCTTATATAAAAACAGAACTGAACATTTTTCAAGTTTACATGGTTCATGTCATTTATACAGGGGATCGGGAGTCTCCAAACTCCCTAAACAAAGGGCCAGATTACTGTTCTCCAGACTTTAGGAGGGCCGGACTGTGGCCAATGGGAGAAAAAAAGGTCCAAATGTCAGTGGGGAAAAAACAATACCCCATCTTTGGTGTTAATGGGAGGAATTGTGCCCCATCATTGGTGTCAGTGGATGAAATAGAGCCCCAAGAGCCAGATAAAAACAAGAAAATGGCTGCACCTGGTCCCTGGGCCGCAAACTGGAGACCCCTGCAGTAGATCCATGCAAAGTATAACTAATGGCAAAACATTTTTTTTTGGTTAGAGGGAGAGGGAGATTAGAACACCTATCCATTTCTATTGCTGCCAGGGCATACATGCCAACGTCATATTATTGGCCATGTGGGGGGCCGACTCCATATCCATGCCCATTGAAGGGCCAACTCCATATCCATACCCATCGAGGGCAGGGTCGGATCCAGAGTCTAGTCTCAGGAGGGGCACTGCCAGAAAATAAGGTGTACCTGTACGCCATTTGTGCAATAACCAGCAAAGGCACATGTGCTGATTGGCCAGAGGGGGAGCCAATCAGCGGGAAGTGATGTCCGCTGGCCACCTGCAATGGCTCCCCACAGAGATGGAACAGCGGTCTGCTGATGTAAACAAGGCAGATCGCCGCTCTGTCAGAGATGAACAGAGTGATCTTGTGTTCCTGCCAACCAGGAACACGGATCACTCTGTTCATCTAGTGAGTCCATCCCCACACAGTTAGCAAGCACCCCCTAGGGACGCCGTTAACTCTTTGATCACCCCTGATGTTAACTCTTCCCAGCCAGTGTCATTAGTACAAGTGACAGTGCATATTTTTAGCACTGATCACTGTATTCGTGCCACTGATCCCCAAAAAGTGTACGATCTGTCTGCCACAATGTTGTAGTCCTGCTAAAAAAAAAAAATCAAAAAAAAAAAAAAAAATCACTGATTTCCGCCATTACTAGGAAAAAAGAAATAAAAATGGCATAAATCTATCCCTTATTTTGTAGATGCGATAACTTTTGTTTAAAACAATCAATATACATTTATTGGGATTTTTTACCAAAAATATGAAGCAGAATACATATTGGCCTAAATTGAGGAAGACTTTTTTTATAGCAAAAAATTAAAAATATTGCTTTCTTTTTCAAAATTGTCGCTATGTTTATATTGCAAAATATAAAATTTTACCAAAAGAAAGTGCTATTAGTAGAAAAAAAAATGGACATCAATTTTACTTGGTTACAGCATTGCACGACTGCGCAATTGTCACTGCTTCTTCCTGTGTTCCCGCCGTGCTGTGGAGAAGATGGATGGAGGAGGTGGGTGGAGCCAACACTCTCACTCAGGGGCGGAGAAGGAAGGAGGCTCCGCTATGAATGCCGGGGGTTCTCCTCCTCTTCAGCAGTGGCTCCAGCCTCCGACGTGACTGACGTCACTGGGTGCTACACGCCAGGTGGCACAGACGTTAGCAACCAGTGTAAGGAACACTAGCCAGCGGCGCAGCTCCACACACCTCCTCCCTCCATCTTATCTTCTTGTGACCACAAACAGTCTCTCTCACTGTGTGTGTGTGTGTGTGTGTGTGTGTGAGTGTGAGTGTGTGAGAGAGTGTGAGTGAGTGTGAGAGAGACTCGGTGGGGACTGCAATCAATTATATTTTCGGAGGGGGCAATTGCCCCGTTGCCCCCCCTGGATCTGCCCCTGCTCGAGGGGCCAACGCCATGCCCATCGAGGGGCCAACGCCATGTCCATGCCCATCGAGGGGCCAACGCCATGTCCATGCCCATCGAGGGGCCAACTCCATATTTAAACGTCATGGTTTTGGAATTGGATGTCCAACAAGCAGATATAAGGGTGATGGTCAGATGTTCAAAGATTTTTGACTACACAGTGCACATAAATTTACCGCATGCAAGTCTAAACTGGTCACAATGTCGTATTTTCAACAGAGTGAATTGTAGAAGTTTACTCAAGGCGACATTTTTCCTTCCACCACATTTTTTAGTTTTTACTATTTTCTGGCAACCTTCAACATCCAAGCATCCTCACAGGGCCCTCTGCCATCACCATTTTCCATGTCAAACCTTTACTAGCTGGTGAGCAAGGGGTCGAAAATGCCGTTATTTTGCCAGCCTCTATAAACTGACATTATGAGCCAGATTGTTACGTTCAGAAGGTTATGGCATGGCCTCCCTATAAGGGTCCCTGAAGTGCTCGTGTCCTCACAATTAATGCCACAATTCTCATATTCCACCAATAGGTTTTTTGCGGCCTTTTATTGAGGCCTCGACTGGAAACGTGGTTTCCGAAGAGCTCTACTAATGAGGCCATTTAACTAAACGATGTGATTAAAGAGGCCATCTCGTTAAGGGAGACAAATGCAGCTCTGACAAAGTTTGTCTGCAGTGGCAGCGGTGTACAAGGGACACATAATAGAGGTCTGGGGCTGGCGGGAGGGCGACTCATTACATAGGATTTATAGCAGACCCCGGGGTGCCCAATCACAGGCCATAAAATGCAGTAAAGAGACACTGGGGTGGTTGTATCAGGGAATAGGTGTCAGAGACACAGAGAGCAGAGCACTGTCCATGACAAATGGCACAGCGGAAACTGTCCGCAAGTTATTATCCAGCATGGGGCCCGCTCTGTTAGCCCACAGCTGCCCCACACCACAGTGCCAGTTATTAGCAAGTAGAGTGCCCACTGCAGCAGATATAAATGAGCACTGTGGATATGATGATAGTTATAAGTGAGCTGGGTGCATAGGGTACCAGTTATAAATGAACAGCGTGCATAGGGTGTCGGTTGTAAGCAAGCAGTGTGCGCACAGTGCCAGCTATAAGCAAGTATGCACATGCCAGTTCTAAGCAAGCAGGGTGCACACAGTGCCAGTTCTAAGCAAGCAGGGTGCACACGGTGCCATTTATAAGCAAGCAGGTTACACAGTGCCAGTTATAAGTAAGCAGGGTGCATAGAGTCCCAATTAGAACAAAGTGCAAACGCAGTGCCAGTTATAAGCAAGCAGGGTGCACACAGTGCCAATTATAAGCAAGCAGCGTGCACACAGTGCCAGTTATAAGCAAGCAGCGTGCACACAGTGCCAGTTATAAGCAAGCAGCGTGCACACAGTGCCAGTTATAAGCAAGCAGCGTGCACACAGTGCCAGTTATAAGCAAGCAGCGTGCACACAGTGCCAGTTATAAGCAAGCAGGGTGCACACAGTGCCAGTTATAAGCAAGCAGGAGGCAGAGTGCCAGTTATAAGCATACGGAGTGCATACATTACAATGTTTATGAGAAGGGTGCAAACAGAATTCCAGTTATAGGAGAAAGCAGAGAACACAGAGTTCCAGTTATAAGTGAGCAGGTTGCACACATTGCTAATTATAACCCCTTCCCGCCGAGCGTACGCAGATCTGCGTACTCGGCTTCCGGGGGGTATACCGGGATGATGCCCGCACCTGCAGGCATCATCCCGGTACCGTTTTTTACAGCGGGCGATTGGCTTTCCAGCCATAACAACCGATGCGGCTAAAAGCCGCTCGGCTGTTATGCTGGAGGAGCGGGAGGGGACGTCCCCCCCTCCCGCCGTTGTTACCGGTGCTCCCGCTCGATCGGGAGCACCGATTCTCGCTGTGATGCCTCCGGCCGCTGGGGAGGAACTGGAACGAAGCCGTAATCGGCTTCGTTCCAGTCTCCTCATAGTAAACACGGAAGCGACGTCATGACGTCACTTCCCGTTTACTCGGCTGCCAATGGCGCCGGTTTTAAAAAAATATCCGGTATTCAGAATCGCCGTTTTCGGCGATCTGAATACATTGAAGTGTAAAGGAGGGGTGGGGGGTCTTTTAGACCCCCGATCCCTCCATAAAGAGTACCTGTCACCACCTATTACTGTCACAAGGGATGTTTACATTCCTTGTGACAGCAATAAAAGTGATCAAAATTTTTTTTTTTTTTTTAAACAATTTAGTAATTTTAAAATAAATAAAAAAATAAAAATTTTTTTTTTAAAGCGCCCGCCGTCCCCGCGAGCTCGCAAAGCAAAGAAAACGCATACGGAAGTCGCGCCCGCGTATGTAAACGGTGTTCAAATCACACATGTGAGGTATCGCCGCGATCGTCAGAGCGAGAGCAATAATTCTAGCACTAGATCTCCTCTGTATCGCTAACCTGGTAACCGTAAAAAATGTTTAAAGCGTCGCCTATTGAGATTTTTAGGTACCGTACTTTGTCGTCAATCCACAAGTGCGTGCAATTATAAAGTGTGACATGTTTGGTATCTATTTACTCGGCGTAACATTATCTTTCACATTATGCAAAAAAAATGGGATAATTTAACTGTTTTGTTTTTTTTAAATTCATGAAAGTGTACCTTTTCCCAAAAAGTTGCATTTAAAACACCGCTGCGCAAATACCGTGTGACATAAAATATTGCAACAACCGCCGTTTTATTCTCTAGAGTCTCTGTTAAAAAAATATATATAATGTTTGGGGGTTCCAAGTAATTTTCTAGTAGAAAATATGGATTTTAACTTGTAAACACCAAATTCCAAAAATAGGCTTAGTCATGAAAGGGATAAGCTATAAGGCAAAACAGAGTGTCAGCAATAAGCAATCAGGGACCACACTGTGCCCGCTATAAGCATATATAGTGCACAGAGTACCAGTTATAAGTAAGCAGGGTGCATAGAGTCCCAATTAGAACAAAGTGCAAACGCAGTGGCAGTTATAAGTGAGCAGGTTGCACACAGTGGCAGCTATAAGCATATGCAGTACCAGTGATAAGTAAGCAGGGTGTACAGAGTCTCAATTATAAGGGAGCAGTATTTGCACAGTGCCAGTTATAGCCGAGAAAGGTGCACAAAATGCCAGTTGTAAGCAAGCGGGCTGCACACAGTGCCAGTTGTAAGCAAGCACAGTGCCAGTTATAAGCGAGCACCGTCTACCCATGTTAGGAAAGACCAGGATGTGAGTGCTGAATCCATTACACTGAGCTTCTATTGTCAGAACACAGAGGCAGCACCCGCCTGTTGCAGAAAATATGACAGTTATTTTGTTGCTTAGCGACGGTCAACAATACCGCCTGCGAGCCCCAGCAGTGCTTCAGGCAATCTGTGTGCTGGGAAGATATCCGTTTCAAGGTGAAAGCTGGCAGGGTGTCACAAGGGGAGAGCTTGAATTTCTGGAGAGAAGAGCGGCGCACACAGGCGAGGCGGCAAGCGCCGTGTATACGTGGATATCATTCATGGCGAAGGACGGGAATATTTCACGTTTCTCCCGCCGTTTTGAAACTCGTGGATTGCGATTTGTTACATTATATCATAATTTTATTTTCAGTTTTATTTATTTATATTTTATATAAAGTGGCTGCTGTGGAATTGTCATAGGGAGGTGCAACCGTACATCTTGTGGCGAGCAAACAGATACAAAACATCACTCCTGGAAGGCAGAGCGGGGGCCGTGGGAGCTGCTTGTGGGGGGGGGGGGGATTCCAGGCCCTCCTCTCTTCAATGGAAGCCGACTCTGGGCAGAAGAGATTCCATATTTAGTACACTGCTAGTAAACACATCAATTTGCTGCCGTGTCGCACAACCATCAGCATTATTTCAGCACAACCATTACATTCTTTTCCAGCTGTGCGCTGCTATTAACCTTGCCCCCCTCTACCACTGATTTACTAAAGTCCCTGGGAATGGCCATGCAAGTAGATGGGAAGTTGCTGCAAACAGGCTGTAGGAGACCAGCAGCACTGATATGCAACAAAGAATGTTTAAAGGAAGGATTTTATTAAAAAAAAAAAAAAAAAAAAATAATGGTTCATTATACACAGCAACATTCAGTTAGAACATCCACCTAATGATCACTCGGGTGACGCGTGATCTGCGCCCACTCTCCCCACGCACAATGGCCGCTCTGTTCCGCTCAGGCCGGAGTCTGGAAATGTACTCAGCACAAAGTCATTATTGAAAAAACACAAACAGGGACATGTTGAGGGAGAGGAGAAATGTGTGTAACCAGATAGGCAAACAAGTGTGTGTGACAGAGAGATAAATATACCCCATCCAATCCTGACCCCCCCACCCCCACCCCCAGCCACTGAACATCGCCACTGCCAGCAGAAGCCATACTGCGGCCTACGTGATAGAACACCTGAGCTCGCACCTTACTGCAGCTGGCAATGCGTGCCGAGATCTGTTCTCTACTGGGCACCATTCAGTGATCAGAAAAAAAAAAAATGCGTTCACAAATCTTTGCTCAAAATAAATACAAAATAAATACAGACAGCACTACAGCGCCTAATCTTCCAATTGCAGCAGGACGCCAATATTAATATTTCTGACATATAGTTAGTGTGTGTGTACTTTTTTTTTTTACTTCTAATACATCTTAGGATATTAAAAAAATATATAAAATTTATAATTGTATTAAAAAAATATTCTATATATTTTTAATACAATTATCAATTTTATAGATCTATAAAGTACATTTTAAATATATTTTTTATTTTTTTTATTTAACCTACTGAGGCTCTAATTGGCTTCAAAACAAAGCCAATTAGCTATTGTGTGACAATAACAAATTAATATTCGCTACTGTCTTTGATTCTCTTCCCAGCCAATCAGAAAGCAGTTCCTGGGACCCAATTGGCCAGGGAGTCTTAGGACTCCCAGCCAAATCGGGTCTCAATCAGGACCCACTTCCTGTTCGGCCTGGAGGAGAAGCAATGGCCCCCGAAGCAAGGAGCTGCAGCCTGGGTCCATGTCTACCTGATCTGCCTCCTTCCTAAGGGTAAGGAGGCCACTGATCGCTGCCGCATTCCCGTCCGTCTCCCGCGGGGGTGGCGTTGGTTTAGAACATGCTGCATTTTTGGTCCTCTACTGAAATGCAGTAAAACGCATCAAAAACAAACTGCAATGCACCAAAAACGTATGAAAAACGCACCAGACCCCATTACAGAGAAACAAAAAAATAAAAATAAAAACAGGAAAAAATAAAAAATAAAAAAGGAAAAAGCAGACGTTCTAGACTCGGTTCACATGACTGCGGTCCCACACGTCACATGTAGAGCAGCCCATTCCATGTGGTTTGCCACACATGCATTTGCCAATTAAGAATCAATGTCACCCCCAAGCACCTCTGTAAAGAGCAGCAGGTTCCTGTGCGTAATGTGTGTGATTTTTCTGCGTGCGTTCCCAACACACATACATGTGAACCAAGCTACAGAAATAATACTTTGATACATTAATGGCTCCCCATTGCGAATGTGTCGGTCAAAACAAAACGGTAACAAAGTATCATGCGTTTTAATATGGCGCAACTTAAAAAAAAAAAAAAAGGCCTGTGCGTGTCTTGTGTGATTCTTGTGTGCTGCGGAGCTCATTAAAATTGGCTGCCTAAAAGTGGCGTGCAAACATGTGTGCATCTACATGGGTTTGCGTCTACTTCGCAATGACACCCAGGCTTTGCGTTTCAACACCCAACTCCGCGGGATGGTCTATGGCAGTGATGGTGAACCTTGGCACCCCAGATGTTTTGGAACTACATTTCCCATGATGCTTTATCCACTTTGCAGTGTAGGAGAGCATCATGGGAAATGTAGTTACAAAACATCTGGGGTGCCAAGGTTCTCCATCACTGGTATATGGGTTACCAGATTTTAACAAGGACGCCTTGCTGGGACACAATGGGGTTGATTTACCAAAGGCAAATAGACTGTGCACTCTGCAAGTGTAGGTTCTCCAGAGGTTAGTAAACGAGCAGAAGCTCTGCTGACTTCCATCATCCAATCATGTGCAAGCAAAAATGCATTTTTTCCCCCCTGCCAGTGATTGGGTGTTTTTTTTTTTTTTTTGTCTTTTGCAAAGTGAAGCTTTACCTCATTTACTAAGATCTGGAGCAACTGCACTTTACAAAGTGCGCAGTCTATTTGCCTTTAATAAATCAACTCCAATGCCCCAAGTAACGCAAGTTGGCAAAATGCACGCCATAACCCAGCCCCCCTCCCCCACCACCACTTCTCCCTTTGCACCGGATTTAATAAATACGTCTTGAAAAAAATTCTCCGCAGCCCCTTGAAGTGGACGGCCGTCACCCCGGGGCTGTTTTGCAGCGGCGCCCAGCTGTGATTGGTGCGCAGCCCCACGTTTGTGCCGATCACACACACGCTCTGTATTATCTTACAATGCTGGTATGCGTCTCTATGGAGACCAGGAACTCTGCAATCCGAGGGGGGCCCGATCTGTTCTCCACACGCCCCCGTCCCATCCACAGGCAGACTAAGGAGTGGCCCCGGGCTCTAAAAATGGAGCAAGGACTGTTCCAGGGCATCGTTAACCCCCGCGGTGCCGGACTCCCACTGCCGCCCCAAGCTCAACAACAGCTTCCCTTTAAAGGGCGAACCACCCAAACCTGATGTTCCAGATGATTAAATCTCCAAACAGTTACTTCTCTCTCTCAGCCAATGAGAGCGCTGTGCACATGTCCCAGCTCTGCCTATTAGGACGTCCAGCGATCCCCATCAGAGGTTTAAATAAAATGCCATATTATTATTTAGGATTTATTTAGCTCCAACAGTTTGCACAGCACTTTACAACATGAGGGCAGACAGTAGGGCAGAGGCTGAAGAATACAACATGAGAAATGGTCCCCAGACACCAGCGATGGGAGAAATGGAGTTTTCATTACCCAGAAATTTGCTGAAATTTTGCCAATATCCCCAAATATTTGCCCAATTTGCTTAAACTTATTGACGCCAATCAGAAAGACTGAATAAGAGTGGATTCTGGGGGATTTTAAGGATACAATGGGCTATAAATTGCATCCAATCTAAGGCAGTGGTCTCCAAACTGCACGCTTTGCTTGCCTTTATCCGGCCCTTGGGACTCTGTTGGGTCAGTCGAAGGAATTCTGCCCGATCATTGGTGTCAGTGGAAGGAATAGGACCCCATTCTTGGTGTCAGCGGCAGGAATTACGCCCCATTGTTGGTGTCAGTGGAAAGAACAATGGGGTGCAATTCCTACCGCTGACACCAAGAATGGGGCACCATTGTTCCCACTGACAACTATGGGGTACAATTCCTTCCATTGATAATAGGCCACCATCCCTCCCACTGACACCAACAAAAGGGTATGATTCCTCCCACTGACGCCAATGATTGGGCATAACACCTTCCATTGATGCCAACTATGGCGCACTATTCCTCCAACACCAATGATGGGGTACGATTCCTCCCACCGACACCAATGATCGGGCAGAATTCCTTTCATTGATCCAAACTATGGGGCACTATTCCTCCCACTGACACCAACACTGAGGCACTATTCCTTCCACCGACACCAATGATCGGGCAGAATTCCTTCCATTGACACAAACTATGGGGGACTATTCTTCCCACTAACATCAACATTAGGACACTAGTCCCTCCACTGACACCAAAGACAGGACACTGTGTTCTGTTGTGTAAAGTAAAAATGGGACAGCATTCTTTCCATTGACACCAACAATGGGCCAACATTCCTTCCATTGACACCAACAATGGGGCAACATTCCTTTCATTGACACCAACAATGGGGCAACATTCCACTCACCGACACCAATTCCTTCCATCGGTGCCAACTATAAGGCACTATTCCTCCAATTGACACGAACAATGGGGCACTATGCCTCCAACTGATAACAATGATGGGGCAAAATTCTTCCCCACTGACGCCAACTATGGGACACCAAAGAAAGGGCATTGTTTACTTCAACTGGATGGCAGGACATTCTCTATTCCCACTGACCCTAGTCCAGCGCCCCCCCCCCCCCAAAGTAACAATGTATTGGCACCCGCAGCAGATTACAAAGGCAGTGCATTTTGAACAAGGTGTGGGAACGCTCCTTTCCTGCAATGCATGCAGTTGTGTAAAGTAAAACAAATAAATAAATAAAATTTAAAAAAATAAAGCGAAGGAGACACAATTTAAATGAGGTAAACTATTCTAAATATACCCAAAATAAAAATAAATAAAAAAAGACACACCCTCCAAATCCCTAGTGCCCAACCCATGGCCCGGGGGCTGCATTTGGCCCTTTTGGCGCTCAGGGCCCCTGCAGACAGTAGTCTGTGTTTTCCCAATTAATGACTGAATGGTCTCTCTAGTCTGGCTTCTGGTAGTTCAATTGTTTGATTTATTTCTATCAGATGATCTTCTGTCTGTGTGCCATCCATCCCTTTTCTTTGTATATGTTAAGAGGACAATAGAGAACACACACAGGGAACATTGAATTGTAATAATAGGAATAATAGCAGTGACCTCTAGGAATCTTATTTAATATGTCTGCAGTCTCGGACCGTCTCCCGCATCACGTCTGCAGTCTCGGAGCGTCTCACGCATCAGGTCTGCGGTCTCGGAGCGTCTCACGCATCAGGTCTGCCGTCTCGGAGCGTCTCACGCATCACGTCTGCAGTCTCGGAGCGTCTCCCGCATCACGTCTGCAGTCTCGGAGCGTCTCCCGCATCACGTCTGCAGTCTCGGACCGTCTCCCGCATCACGTCTGCAGTCTCGGACCTTCTCCCGCATCACGTCTGCAGTCTCGGACCGTCTCCCGCATCACGTCTGCAGTCTCGGACCGTCTCCCGCATCACGTCTGCAGTCTCGGACTGTCTCCCGCATCACGTCTGCAGTCTCGGAGCGTCTCACGCATCACGTCTGCAGTCTCGGAGCGTCTCACGCATCAGGTCTGCGGTCTCGGAGCGTCTCACGCATCAGGTCTGCAGTCTCGGAGCGTCTCACGCATCAGGTCTGCAGTCTCGGAGCGTCTCACGCATCAGGTCTGCAGTCTCGGAGCGTCTCACGCATCAGGTCTGCAGTCTCGGAGCGTCTCACGCATCAGGTCTGCAGTCTCGGAGCGTCTCACGCATCAGGTCTGCAGTCTCGGAGCGTCTCACGCATCAGGTCTGCAGTCTCGGACCGTCTCCTGTATCAGGTCTGCAGTCTCGGACCGTCTCCTGTATCAGGTCTGCAGTCTCGGACCGTCTCCTGTATCAGGTCTGCAGTCTCGGACCGTCTCATGTATCAGGTCTGCAGTCTCGGACCGTCTCATGTAGTAGGTTAGCAGTCTGACAGTTGTATTAAATTGACTGACATTATTTGTGACTCTCTCACCTATTCAGCTCAATGAATGAAAATTTGTGTTTTTTTGTTTGTTTTTTATTTGCAAAATGTCATTGATAATACCAATCAGTAACTCTGCTGTAAAATTGATTAGTCAGAATTACTTGGCTGATCCCCACCATACACCCCTTCGCTGAACAGATCTGAGATTTTTCCAACAAGCCTGAAGGAATCTCATTTGGATGCCAAGGACTGTCGTCATGGCCTGGCACATGACACTCCATCACCTACACACCACACAATTGTCCCCTGCTTGGATTACACGGCCGGGTACGTCGTAGTCTAAGGGTCGGGGAAATGACATTGTCACATAAACTGCATCCAGCAAAGGAAGAAAACTACAAAGATGAAGAGCAACGGATCTACCAGCAGCACAGAGCAGGCCGGGAACATTGACGTCACCTCGGAGGGGAAACTCTGAATCGTTCATTCAGGAATCCCCGTGTGTGGTTTGTTTTTAGGAAGGTCAAACCGCTGCTGAGAATCAAGAGAAAGATTCAACAATTCCACCAGGACCTCCGAGAATAAAAGAATGGATGTGGGGGAGAGAAGGATGTTGTCCAAGTCCAGTGTTATGATCTCTACTGTATACATGTCTGTGTGATCAGTACAAGAGTCATGGAATACAGCAGCCTATCCATTCACTAGAGAGCAGTGACAACACAGAGAATGCAGCCTATCCATTCACTAGAGAGCGGTGACATCACAGAGAATGCAGCCTATCCATTCACTAGAGAGCAGTGACAACACAGAATGCAGCCTATCCATTCACTAGAGAGCAGTGACATCACAGAGAATGCAGCCTATTCATTCACTAGAGAGCAGTGACAACACAGAGAATGCAGCCTATCAATTCCCTAGAGACCGATGACATCACTGAGAATGCAGCCTATCAATTCCCTAGAGACCGATGACATCACTGAGAATGTAGCCTATCCATTCACTAGAGAGCGGTGACATCACAGAGAATGCAGCCTATCAATTCCCTAGAGACCGATGACAACACTGAGAATGCAGCCTATCCATTCACTAGAGATTGATGACATCACTGAGAATGCAGCCTATCCATTCACTAGAGATTGATGACATCACTGAGAAAGCATTTGTATTATAACAAAAAAATACATACCCGACATTATTGCCATATTAATCTACAGATCCACCTTTTCTCCTCCTCCTAAAAATATTCTCCATTCTAAGCTTCTGTAAAACAAAACCCCTTCCATGCAGTTTACATGATTGGACTAGATCTGTCACTGGGCAGAACAACAGACGGCTCAATCATGCAGTAAATGGCGATTTATTTTATATATATACACACACACACACACACACACACACACACACACACACACACACAGAGTTCAGGCAGATGCAACGGCCATGCCGAAATCTGAATTCATCCTCCGACAATTTAGTAAATGAAGGTATAAAAATCATAAAACTTTACATACATTTTATCTCATCACACATTTCCAAGTGGGAAAAGCGGTCATTATTTCCTTTCGATTTGTGCAGGCGTCTCCAGTGACCCAGAAAGATTGCACTTTTTTCTATAAATCACTGTCAGCGGCATTTGTTGGTTTCCCAGGCAGCCGCTAATGAGAACCTGTTCTCACACCCTTCCTTCTGAACGCCAACCCATCTATGCCTGCCCCGTGTTACTTAGCAAAGATCGCGGCTCCAATTTCTCCTCCATAAGTGTTTACATAAAACAAGTGCGCTGCACGCTGCAATGACGGCCCAGGCGTTAAAAGCTATAGACAAGGCTGGATAAGACGCAATTAGCCCATAGGTGACGGCACAAAAGACAAAGCCCAAAAAAAAAAAAACACATTGTTGCATTAAAGACTGTATTCACACCCGAGAGCAGTGTCTTTGGACAATTTTCCGGCCTATTTTGCATGTTTTCATGCAACATTTTGTTTGCATGTTTTTTTTATACATCGTTTTTAAGCTTTGCCATTTTTTTTTTTTTTTCATTTTAGCCAATAGAGAAAACTGATCTGTTTTTCAACTTTTTTTTAGCTTTTATTTCTCTTTTTATTCTTATTCATGTATTAGTTTTAATTTTTTGTTAGGGTAAAGGGTCAGAGTCAAAAACGGAGCTCCGCCGAGCTTCTTCTCCCTTCTGCTGCCATATGTGGCACATTTCGGGGGGGAGCGGGTACCTGTTTTTGACCAGTAACCGCCTCTACTTACGGGAGAGCTCGCCGCGGCAAGACTCCATGGAAATTAGACCCCCCTCCTCCTTCCACCTTTGGGCAATTCCAAAAGTTCGCCGCACTTCACGGATGCGCAGTATGGAGCCGGCTGTGTATCCACAAGACTTCACTGCTGGTTTCCCTTACAAGGAACCCGAGAGCCGAGTGAAAAATCAGCTGGGGTGCCGACTTTGTGGGATCCCTGGACTGGTATGCGTTCTGATTAAGGATGATCCGAACACCCCCCGGTTCGGTTTGCACCAGAACCTGCGAACAGACCTAAACTTCGTGTGAACTTTAGAACCCTATTCAAGTCTATGAGCCTCGAACGTTCAAAATCAAAAGTGCTAATTTTAAAGGCTAATATGCATGGCATTGTCATAAAAAAGTGTTTGGGGACCCGGGTCCTGCCCCAGGGGACATGTATCAATGCAAAAAAAAAAAAGGTTTAAAAACTGATGTTTTTTCGGGAGCAGTGATTTTAATAATGCTTAAAGTGAAACAATAAAAGTGTAATATTCCTTTAAATTTCGTACCTGGGGGGTGTCTATAGTATGCCTGTAAAAGGGGACGCATGTTTCCCGTGCTTAGAACTGTCCCTGCACAAAGTGTCATTTCTGCAGGAAAAAAATTCATTTAAAATCACTCGCGGCTATATGAATTGTCGGCTCCCTGTAATACAGATAACAGTCATTGAAAGTCATTTATATAAAAAAAAAAAAAAGCGTGGGGTTCCCCCCAAATTCAATTACCAGGCCCTTCAGGTCTGGTATGGATATTAAGGGGAGCCCCGCGTCAATTTAAAAGAAAAAAAAATGGTGTGGAGTTCCCCCAAAAACTCCACACCAGACCCTTTATCTGAGCACGCAACCTCGCAAGCCGCAGGATAAGAGGGGTGGGCGAGAGCGCCCCCCCTCCTGAACCGCCCCCCCTGTTTGAAATGGTAAGGGGGTACAAAAGTACCCCTACCATTTCACAAAGAAAGTGTAAAAAAAAAATGTTAAAAAACACACACACACACACACACACACAGCTGGGAAAAGTCCTTTTATTAAAAAAAAAAAAAAAAAAAAAAAAAAAAAAAAAAAAGATTCTAGCGGTGGTAATCCACTTTTGCTATCCAGCGATGGCTGATCTCCTCTCCGGGGTCCAGCTATGGCCGATCTCCTCTCCGGGGTCCAGCTATGGCCGATCTCCTCTCCGGGGTCCAGCTATGGCCGATCTCCTCTCCGGGGTCCAGCTATGGCCGATCTCCTCTCCGGGGTCCAGCTATGGCCGATCTCCTCTCCGGGGTCCAGCTATGGCCGATCTCCTCTCCGGGGTCCAGCTATGGCCGATCTCCTCTCCGGGGTCCAGCTATGGCCGATCTCCTCTCCGGGGTCCAGCTATGGCCGATCTCCTCTCCGGGGTCCAGCTATGGCCGATCTCCTCTCCGGGGTCCAGCTATGGCCGATCTCCTCTCCGGGGTCCAGCTATGGCCGATCTCCTCTCCGGGGTCCAGCTATGGCCGATCTCCTCTCCGGGGTCCAGCTATGGCCGATCTCCTCTCCGGGGTCCAGCTATGGCCGATCTCCTCTCCGGGGTCCAGCTATGGCCGATCTCCTCTCCGGGGTCCAGCTATGGCCGATCTCCTCTCCGGGGTCCAGCTATGGCCGATCTCCTCTCCGGGGTCCAGCTATGGCCGATCTCCTCTCCGGGGTCCAGCTATGGCCGATCTCCTCTCCGGGGTCCAGCTATGGCCGATCTCCTCTCCGGGGTCCAGCTATGGCCGATCTCCTCTCCGGGGTCCAGCTATGGCCGATCTCCTCTCCGGGGTCCAGCTATGGCCGATCTCCTCTCCGGGGTCCAGCTATGGCCGATCTCCTCTCCGGGGTCCAGCTATGGCCGATCTCCTCTCCGGGGTCCAGCTATGGCCGATCTCCTCTCCGGGGTCCAGCTATGGCCGATCTCCTCTCCGGGGTCCAGCTATGGCCGATCTCCTCTCCGGGGTCCAGCTATGGCCGATCTCCTCTCCGGGGTCCAGCTATGGCCGATCTCCTCTCCGGGGTCCAGCTATGGCCGATCTCCTCTCCGGGGGCCAACTATGGCCGATCTCCTCTCCGGGGGCCAACTATGGCCGATCTCCTCTCCGGGGTCCAGCTATGGCCGATCTCCTCTCCGGGGTCCAGCTATGGCCGATCTCCTCTCCGGGGTCCAGCTATGGCCGATCTCCTCTCCGGGGTCCAGCTATGGCCGATCTCCTCTCCGGGGTCCAGCTATGGCCGATCTCCTCTCCGGGGTCCAGCTATGGCCGATCTCCTCTCCGGGGTCCAGCTATGGCCGATCTCCTCTCCGGGGTCCAGCTATGGCCGATCTCCTCTCCGGGGTCCAGCTATGGCCGATCTCCTCTCCGGGGTCCAGCTATGGCCGATCTCCTCTCCGGGGTCCAGCTATGGCCGATCTCCTCTCCGGGGTCCAGCTATGGCCGATCTCCTCTCCGGGGTCCAGCTATGGCCGATCTCCTCTCCGGGGTCCAGCTATGGCCGATCTCCTCTCCGGGGTCCAGCTATGGCCGATCTCCTCTCCGGGGTCCAGCTATGGCCGATCTCCTCTCCGGGGTCCAGCTATGGCCGATCTCCTCTCCGGGGTCCAGCTATGGCCGATCTCCTCTCCGGGGTCCAGCTATGGCCGATCTCCTCTCCGGGGTCCAGCTATGGCCGATCTCCTCTCCGGGGTCCAGCTATGGCCGATCTCCTCTCCGGGGTCCAGCTATGGCCGATCTCCTCTCCGGGGTCCAGCTATGGCCGATCTCCTCTCCGGGGTCCAGCTATGGCCGATCTCCTCTCCGGGGTCCAGCTATGGCCGATCTCCTCTCCGGGGTCCAGCTATGGCCGATCTCCTCTCCGGGGTCCAGCTATGGCCGATCTCCTCTCCGGGGTCCAGCTATGGCCGATCTCCTCTCCGGGGTCCAGCTATGGCCGATCTCCTCTCCGGGGTCCAGCTATGGCCGATCTCCTCTCCGGGGTCCAGCTATGGCCGATCTCCTCTCCGGGGTCCAGCTATGGCCGATCTCCTCTCCGGGGTCCAGCTATGGCCGATCTCCTCTCCGGGGTCCAGCTATGGCCGATCTCCTCTCCGGGGTCCAGCTATGGCCGATCTCCTCTCCGGGGTCCAGCTATGGCCGATCTCCTCTCCGGGGTCCAGCTATGGCCGATCTCCTCTCCGGGGTCCAGCTATGGCCGATCTCCTCTCCGGGGGCCAACTATGGCCGATCTCCTCTCCGGGGGCCAACTATGGCCGATCTCCTCTCCGGGGTCCAGCTATGGCCGATCTCCTCTCCGGGGTCCAGCTATGGCCGATCTCCTCTCCGGGGTCCAGCTATGGCCGATCTCCTCTCCGGGGTCCAGCTATGGCCGATCTCCTCTCCGGGGTCCAGCTATGGCCGATCTCCTCTCCGGGGTCCAGCTATGGCCGATCTCCTCTCCGGGGTCCAGCTATGGCCGATCTCCTCTCCGGGGTCCAGCTATGGCCGATCTCCTCTCCGGGGTCCAGCTATGGCCGATCTCCTCTCCGGGGTCCAGCTATGGCCGATCTCCTCTCCGGGGTCCAGCTATGGCCGATCTCCTCTCCGGGGTCCAGCTATGGCCGATCTCCTCTCCGGGGTCCAGCTATGGCCGATCTCCTCTCAGGGGTCCAGCTATGGCCGATCATCTCTCCGGGGTCCAGCTATGGCCGATCATCTCTCCGGGGTCCAGCTATGGCCGATCATCTCTCCGGGGTCCAGCTATGGCCGATCATCTCTCCGGGGTCCAGCTATGGCCGATCATCTCTCCGGGGTCCAGCTATGGCCGATCATCTCTCCGGGGTCCAGCTATGGCCGATCATCTCTCCGGGGTCCAGCTATGGCCGATCATCTCTCCGGGGTCCAGCTATGGCCGATCATCTCTCCGGGGTCCAGCTATGGCCGATCATCTCTCCGGGGTCCAGCTATGGCCGATCATCTCTCCGGGGTCCAGCTATGGCCGATCATCTCTCCGGGGTCCAGCTATGGCCGATCATCTCTCCGGGGTCCAGCTATGGCCGATCATCTCTCCGGGGTCCAGCTATGGCCGATCATCTCTCCGGGGTCCAGCTATGGCCGATCATCTCTCCGGGGTCCAGCTATGGCCGATCATCTCTCCGGGGTCAAGCTATGGCCGATCATCCCCCCTGGGGGTCCAGCTATGGCCGATCATCTCTCCGGGGTCCAGCTATGGCTGATCATCTCTCCGGGGTCCAGCTATGGCTGATCATCTCTCCGGGGTCCAGCTATGGCTGATCATCTCTCCGGGGTCCAGCTATGGCTGATCATCTCTCCGGGGTCCAGCTATGGCTGATCATCTCTCCGGGGTCCAGCTATGGCTGATCATCTCTCCGGGGTCCAGCTATGGCTGATCATCTCTCCGGGGTCCAGCTATGGCTGATCATCTCTCCGGGGTCCAGCTATGGCTGATCATCTCTCCGGGGTCCAGCTATGGCTGATCATCTCTCCGGGGTCCAGCTATGGCTGATCATCTCTCCGGGGTCCAGCTATGGGTGATCTTCTCTCCGGGGTCCAGCGATGGCTGATCTGATCCAGCGATGGGTGATCTCTCCCTCCAACGCAGCACTGGACCCCGGAGTGATGATCATCCATTGCTGGATAACAAGAGTGGATTATCCCCGCTGGAATCTTTTTTTTTTTTTTTTTTTTTGTTTTTTTTTTTATAAAGATTCCAGCGGGAGTAATCCACTCTTTTTATCCAGCAATGGATGATCATCTCTCCGGGGTCCAGTGCTGCGTTGGAGGGAGAGATCACCCATCGCTGGACCCCGGAGAAGAGATCATCCATCGCTGGATAGCAAGAGCGGATTACCACCGCTAGAATCTTTTTTTTTTTATTATTTTATTTTTAATAAAAGGACTTTTCCCAGCGGGGTGTGTGTGTGTTTAAAAAATTTTTTACACCGTCTTTGTGAAATGGTAGGGGAACTTTTGTACCCCCTTACCATTTCAAACAGGCGGGATCTGGGGGGTCCCCTTGTTAAAGGGGGCTTCCAGATTCCGATAAGCCCCCCCGCCCGCAAACCCCCACAACCACCGACCAGGGTTGTGGGGGCCTCATGGGGACAAGCATGGGGACAAGCATCCTCCCAATGTTGAGGGCATGCGGCCTGGTACGGTTCAGGAGGGGGGGGGCGCTCTCTCATCCCCCCTCTTTTCCTGCGGCCTGCCAGGTTGCGTGCTCAGATAAGGGGTCTGGTATGGATATTTGGGAGGAACCCCACATCATTTTTTTTTAAAAATTTGAAGCGGGCTCCCCTTAATATCCATACCAGACCTGAAGGGCCTGGTAATTGAATTTCGGGGAACCCCACGCTTTTTTTTTTTTATCAATGACTTTCAATGACTGTTATCTGTATTATGGGGAGCCGACAATTCATATAGCTGCGAGTGCTTTTAAATGACTTTTTTTCCTGCAGAAATGACACTTTGTGCAGGGACAGTTCTAAGCACGGGAAACATGCGCTCCTTCACAGGCATACTATAGACACCCCCCAGGTACGAAATTTAAAGGAATATTACACTTTTACTGTTTCACTTTAAGCATTATTAAAATCACTGCTCCCGTAAAAACTGACTGTTTTAAGACTTTGTTTTGCATTGATCCATGTCCCCTGGGGCAGGACTCGGGTCCCCAAACACTATTTAGGACAAAAATTTGCATATAAGCCTTTAAAATTATCACTTTAGATTTCTCCCATAGACTTGTACAGGGTGTTCCGCGGCTTTTCACATTTGCCGCGAACACCCCAAATTGTTCACTGTTCGCTGAACAGGCAAACAGGCAATGTTCGAGTCAAACATAAGTTCAACTCGAACTCGAAGCTCATCCCTAGACCTGATATTAAAAGTCAGCAGCTGCAGTATTTGTAGCTGCTGACTTTTAATTTTTGGAGGGGAGCAGGAGCTCCACTTTAAGGTTAGGCTATGGATGAGATTATAGTTTGGCGTTAGGGTTATTGATTTTTTGTTAAGGTGTTATTACTACTACTACTACTAATAATAAAAAAAAATTAAAATAAATACACAAATAAATAAAAACCATGTAATAACAAAATAATTAACTCCTTACTTTAAAGAGGAACTGCAGTCTGCTCACATAATTTGTAATAAAAACACCTTTGCCATTCTGAAGCTTCCCTCCAACCACTTTGCATATCTTATATATACTGTGATTCTGTACTTGCCAAATATACAGCAGAAATCTCCCTCCACTGAGTCTGGCTGCAACCATTTTAACTGTGGGCAGCTGAAGCTGTTGCCTTGTTCACTTCCCGGATTTACACAGAGGCACACCTCCAGCTCTGTAGCTCTCATTGGCCCTCTTATGACTCACCCCTCCCCCTCCCTTCTTGGCAAACTCTCATGAGAGTGAGAGCTGTGTATGATGTCATAAGCCTAGGCTAATGACCAGACAAGAAAAAGGAAGTGGGCTGTATAAGGGATTTATTGGCAGAAAAAAAATGTTTTATTATCCAAAAGGAAAAAAACAAAAAAAAAACAACAACAACAAGGGCAGAAGATTCAAAAGATGGAAAGTTTAAAAAAATTACTGAAGTTCCGCTTTAACCCCTAACCCTTAAATAAAAAAATTTAAAAAAAGAATTAAATAACCCCAACACAAAAATGAATTATTAAATTATTATTATTGGCATTATTCGTTTTTTTTGTTTGTTTTTTGCTGCAGAGATCTTTTGTTGTTGGGGTATATCTGTTGTTGCTCGGGGGAGGGGGGTTTATTTTATTTATTTTCTAGTTATCATTAACAAAGTTCCATACAAATCAATTAGTATCACAAGCTGATACTTGGTTTCGTATTCTCTAGAACAGGTGGTGCTTGGGGGTGGGTAGGGGTGGAGCCAAAGGATGGTGCTCAGAGGTGGGTAGGGGGTGGAGATAAAGGATGACTTGTAAGGGGGTGGGGCTTAGTTCCTGTGCCTATTTTCTGAGGAAAAAACCCCTGGTGCTAGGTTTTAAGTTAGAATTCAATCTATAAAAATGATTCAAATCACACGAGAAAATACAAATTAAATCTTTTATCTTCTTGGCCCCAAACATAGGGTAACTCCACTTTAGTGGGAAAAAAAAAAATATATATCATATACAATTCCTACACAAGTCATATTGTAATTGAATGTTATTAATAACGACCTTTCCATTTCAATTTGCAGCTGTGGTCATTTTTTGTAAAATGCAATACACAATTGGCAACCTGTACAGAACACACCCCCAGAAATGTAATGTCCTGCTTCTGTGATTGGCTCGCTGATTTTCACAGAACTCAGATTTTGGGCTCAGATATCCCCTGCAACACAAATGTCATTTTTGGTGAGATAATCCCAAAGTCTAAAGGGATGCAAACCATGCCACTTTCCTCAGAGCCCTGCAGGTGCAGCAGCTGATAATTATAAAATCACTTCTATACAGGTTCACCCATGAGAACAGACAGCTCCCGGCTCCTCCAATTCTCGAGTGCTCCCTCGGAGAGCCTCATTCCATGGGGGGGGGCACCCCTGTGGCCATGTTTCAGAGTCCTGTTGCTGCATCCATTGACACAGACAACATGACTCTGCCTAGGCCCCTGCCTCCCGTGTAACTGGATTTGACCGACAGCAGCGGGAGCCAATGGCTCCCGCTGCTATCAATCTAGCCAATGAGGACCCGAGACAGCGCCTGGAGCTGCTGTGCTCATCCCCGTCGCTGAAAATATGGGGTTCAGGCAATAAAAAAGGGGTTCTGGGGGGCAGCTGCAGCACAGAATGTTTTTCACCTTAATGCATTGATTTACAACTCCTTTCGTATGACAATAGGCTACACCGTCGCTTTAAAAAAAGAATAGAATACAGACAGATAAGAACTCATTTTGATGCAACAAAAGTAAAAATTTTAACAACTTTTGAGAAAAACTGGCTGAGAAAAAAAATTTTATTTCCAGGAACATCGATCACCCCTCGACAATCGTCTCTAGCTTATCTACAGAGACCAGCACTGGGGCTGCTGTGACCCTCGCCTGCCAAGTGTGCCGGATTTGGGATGTCACCCGCAGGTCAGCCTGTACACTACGGCAGCCCGCAGGACATCGATCCGCTACTTCAATCTCCAAACCGGATTGTCTCACTCACTTGAGAAAAACCATCGCATTAAAAGGCGGAACAATAGCAAGGAGCTCCTTAATTCCGTAATCTCATTCCAAATCCTTTCGCCTGTTGCCCATCCTTTTAGGCCTGAAATGGCAATCCACTCGCGGTAATCACATCACTAATTGGTGCCAGGGAAACCAGCGCTGTTCAGTTCTGTACGCCTAGACGGCTTCATGGCGGAGGTAAGAGGTTTGAACTCCGCACAGCCGCCGTTCCTCCCAACACTTAGGTCTCAATTTTGATATAAAAATCCAATTTCTAAACCATGGCGCTGAAATGAGAAAATATTCCTTCCTGGTCCCCTGAGGTGATCTAATATTCCTCGCATCAACAATTCTCTGACGGGATTGGTGATAAATAATTTATATTCAGTTATATTTGGTGCATTTAGAAATATCCGGCCCTTTGATAAACAATCTACACAGTTGGCCAGAACCAACTCCAGAGGAAGTCTATTACACATTCTCAAAGCCCTTACTGTAAAGAAGCCTTTCCGTATACAAAGGCTGAACCTCTTTCTCACCAGGACTTGTCTACCCAGGGAGATTCCAAACTATAGACCACCACAAGATTTTTTTCTGGACCCCAGCTAGGGTCAGTGATCTATGCTCAATGATTGAGGATTAAGGTCAACAAAGTCTGCCTAGTGTTCTTTGCTTGTGATGTGAGGTAGGGGACTCTGAAAGGAGACGCTGATGTAAGTGGTGATTCATACCCTCCATACTCCGCTCCTGTACATATTGCCCACTGTCATAGCCTCCACACTCCTCCCCTGTACATACTGCCAACCATCATACACTTCACTCTCCTTTCCTGTACATACTGCCCACTGTCATACCCCCCCACATTCCTCTCCTGTACAGTCTGCCCACTGTCAAACCCTCCACATGACTCTCCTGTACATACTGCACCCTCATACCCTCCCATACTCTTCTCCAGTACATATTGCCATACCATCCACACTCCTCTCCAGTACATTCTTCCCACTGTCATAACCTCCACAATCCTCTCCTGTACATACTGCCCACTGCCATACCCTCCACAATCCTCTCCTGTACATACTGCCCACTGTCATACCCTCCACAATCCTCTCCTGCGCATACTATCCACTACCATACCCTCCACAGTCCTCTCCTGTACATATTGCCCACCATCATAGCCTCCACACTCCTCCCCTGTACATACTGCCAATTATCATACCCTTCACACTCCTCTCCTGTACATACTGCCCATTGCCATACCCCCCAACATTCCTCTCCTGTAAGTCTGCCCACTGTCAAACTCTCCACACGCCTCTCCTGTACATACTGCACCCTCATACCCTGCCATACTCTTCTCCAGTACCTATTGCCATACTGTCCACTGTCATACCCTCCACATGCCTCTGCTGTACATACTGCCCTCTGTCATACCCTCCACATTCCTCTCCTTACAGATCGCTCACCGTTATACAGGGCCATCTTTAATATTGATTGGACCCTGGGCAAACGTTTTCTTTGACCCCCCCCCCCCCCTACAATTTTGCTCTCCACCTGCTCTGAGAAATACAATAAATAGCAGCTAGACTTAAAATCAGTTTACTATATCAGATCAGACAGGCGATTGGTTGCCAGAGGTTACAGTGTATCATTACAGCTTACTGACTAGTTGCTAAAGGTTACGGCACACATTACAGCTCACTGATTAGTTGCTAGATGCTACAGCACATGATTTCTGCTTGTTGATTAGTTGCTAGAGATTACTGTACAGTAATATTGCTCACAGATTGGTTTCTAGAGGTTACAGCACATCATCTCCTCACTGCAGGGGGCAAGATATACATATAAATGCCAACTTTATTTACATATCTATGCCGTTGGATGCAGCTATTTACATATCAATGATGTTAGTATTTACATATGAATGCCGATTATTTACATGTAAACACAGGGTCTGAGTTGAGTCATCTGTACAGAATAGGGCAGATCTGGGCAGTATTAGTAGCAGCACTTCACACTTAGATATCGGGACACAGCAAGGGACTAAAACTTCAAGGGACAAGGGAATTTAAACTGGGATAGTTGGCAAATATGAGGCAGCTGCTTTGGGCCCCACAACAATGACAGGGCCCAGGGCAGCTGCCCCCTTTGCCCTGCCTTAAAGACGCCCTTGCCATTATACCTTCCACACTACTCTCCCGTACATACCGAGCACTGTCATATCCACTTCTCTCCCTACACATTGCCCAACATCATACCTTCCACACTCCTCTCCTGTACATATTTACCACCGTCATACCCCTCACACTCCTCTCCTGTACATATCGCCGGCGCCCCCTGCCATGCCCTCTGCACTCTATTGCACATTTTACCTACTAAGAGTTCTTCAACCTTGCCACTGTGGAATGGGTACACTTTTGACAGTCCATTTAAAAACGTATCTATTATCTACAACAGAGGTGTATATGTGGTCAGAATCTCAGTCACTTTTGTTTGGCAAGTTCATGTTTTTTACATTTTTATTTAATTGACACAATAACAATTCTGACCATTTTTATCAAAAACGTATTGGATTATGAAAAAAACCTTCTTACAACCCCAATGGCGGGATATTTTTCAACCTGTCACTTTCCATTCTATTCAACCTCAAAAAAAAAAAAAAAAAGAAAAAAAAAAAAAACATTTGCAGAAAACAAATGAAAAATGCCGATATACAGTTACATTTTGTAAATAAATACACGTATAAAATCTAAAACAATGAGGTTGTCAGATGATCAGACTGAAAAGTGAAGGTGATAATAAGACCCGTTGTGTGGAAATGAACGGCAGTGTTTGGGCAGTTTACTGACACGCGAGCAAGGAGCTGACGCTTCAATTTACAGGGAACAAGCCATCGCAGACGTCTCTTCCGAGTCCTAAAAAGCGGAGCGGTTCTATTTTTACTCGCCGTCAGATTTTGCCTCCCGAGCACTTTGTCCGGGCTTTTGTGATTATCCCCAATTTGACGTTTTCTTCCTGAAGCTATCTGACCTCAAGTTGTCATCTCGCATAATTCACGCCGCCGATGATTTTCAGACAAAAGCAGGTATACATCTCCGAAAAGAGAAAAAAAAAGGATGCCAGCCATCGGGAGTCGCAACGCGGGGGTTACCGGTCGCCATGGCAACTGTGTAGTTATACGTGCTAATGGTCTGTCCTTTTGCCAGGCAACTAACTGCCGTGTGATGCAAGTGCACCTGTCTCCGCTATGGGTTGCCATGGCGACGCTCCAGTTGCCATGGCGCCCAACACGCTAATCGCCTTGCGAGGGCAGACTTACGGCAGTCTTCCCCCTGAAAGCCAGCTGTTCGCCGCGCAGATTGATTGTCTGGGCATGTGATGGAATGCTCTTCGTTGGAGACGGCAAGAAACTTCATTAAATGTTCTTTCGGGAGGGAAGAGCTAGAGGAAAAAAAAAAAAAAAAGGGAAACTTGCCACGCTCCGTCTCGCAGAACGAAATATTAGACTTGCAAAACAATCTGCGAGTCTCTGAAATCTTGTTATGAAGTCATAAAGTGGCGCGGAATCCACGCACGTCCCAAAACTGATAATTCGCCCCAAAATTGGGAGGGACATCAGCTCCGCTGAGCGCAGGATATTAAACTTGTTCCATGGAGCGCATTCCTGCTGAGCGAGCTAGAAGTATTTTAAAAATATATAATTTATGGCGCGGCTTGTCATACTGAAAATACCAAAAATTTGGATGTTCCCAGGGGGAATGACAGCAATAGTTTTTATATCTCTTGCATTTTTTTTTTTATACAAAAACTATTATGTACAATGTGTGCATGTAATTATATATATATATATATATATATATATATATATATATATATATATATATACACATATACATATACATACATACACACACACACACACACACAGTATATATTTATTACACATATATTTCAGGGATGTGCAGTCAGGGGCCTTGCCATGAACATTAAAAAAAAATAATCGAGCTTTGGGAGGATTGTAGGTAGCTGAAGTCCTACCACACCACTGGTAAAAAAAAAATATTGGGCCTCCTACAACTTATGATTCCGGAGATACGGGGCTCCTTGCGCAGCCTGCCAGTAGCTATATACAGAGCGGCCAGTTTAAATACAAGCTGACACACTCTGTTTGCAGCAGACAGAGGATGAGCTCCCAGTGCCTCTCCTCACTTCTTGTCAAAAGGGACTGAGCTCAATGGACTGCTTGGAGTCTTGGACCAATGATAAAGCAGCATTGGTCTCAGCTGTCCAATAAAAATGCTGCAGTGGAGGCACGCCTCTCACTGCAGTGTCACAGAAGGGGGAATGTGTCTAAAAGACAAATGCTCCCTTCCAGCCCAGCCCTCTTGACTACAAGGAAAAAACATGGATTGAAGTGTATAAGATTTACCCACAATCCCATGTTCTTCATATATCATATATTATTATGCTGAATGTTATAAGCTAATAATTTATTATTTATCTATATACTGTGAAATTACTGGTTGGTTAGTTAGTTAGAATGTCCAACTTCAGTAATTTGTCCGTTAAAGCCACCTGCTTGAGTACAGTTTTTGAAAATCGAGTAAATCCCCTTAAAAACAAAATATCATAATTATTTTCATATTACTGTAATTAACCCCTTGGTGGTCATAGCAACTTTTTATGTTACACGGTTTTTGCACAGCAGTTTTTTTAAACGTGATATTTTTGGAAATAAAATAGCTCATGAATATTAACCAAAAACAAAAACAAAAAAAAGATAACCCAGATTTTTTTGTATATTGTGAAAGATGATGTTACGCCAAGTAAATAGATACCCAACGTGTCATGCTTTAAAATAGCGCACACTTGTGGAATGGCGCCAAACATCAGTATTTAAAAATCTCCATATGCGAGGCTTTAAATTCTTTTTACAGGTTACATGTTTAAAGTTACAGAGGAGGTCTGCTCTAGTGCTAGTATTATTGCTCTCGCACTACGTTTTCTGCGTATGTAACCTGTGTGTATCTGGCTCTAAAACTAGCCAGTGCCTCACCACCAGCCACTGTTCTGTCCCTTATGGAATTAAATACATGAGCACTTTGCTCCAAGTTGCTAGGTGCTTCTGACCCTAGCTATGAGCCCCGATCTGCCTCCTTCCCTCCTGCTGCAGCCGATCTGACAACAGCTAGGAAGGAGATGGATGCTGCATAACTGCAACTTATCTCAGCTCTGAGCACTTTCCCCAGACTAGCAGTGGTAAGAGGAATGCAGAGGCTGATGACTCCAACCCCCCAATTCCTCTTGCATTATTCCATCTGGGGAAATCGATCAGGCAACAGCTCAGGTAGGAGATGGATGCTGAACAACAGCAGTTTGTCTTAGCTCTGAGCACTACTCCTCCCATTGACACCAATGATGGAACACTATTCCTCCCATTGACACCAAAGATGGAACACTATTCCTCCCATTGACACCAATGATGGAACACTATTCCTCCCATTGACACCAATGATGGAACACTATTCCTCCCATTGACACCAATGATGGAACACTATTCCTCCCATTGACACCAATGATGGAACACTATTCCTCCCATTGACACCAATGATGGAACACTATTCCTTCCATTGACACCAATGATGGAACACTATTCCTCCCATTGGCACCAATGATGGAACACTATTCCTCCCATTGGCACCAATGATGGAACACTATTCCTCCCATTGGCACCAATGATGGAACACTATTCCTCCTATTGACACAAATGAAGAGACACTATTCTTCCCACTGATACCAATGATACCAATAGGCAATTTACAGCAACCTCGACTGTTGGTGGCATAGTTATTAAAGTGGAGTCACCCCCCTTCCCAAGCAAAAAAGTTAGCAGCTGAACATACCGTACTAATAATTGGACACTTACCTGTCCTGGAATCCAGTGACGCCGGCACCACAGCCAATGTTTTCAGCGGCTCTGGGCTGCTGCTGCCATTGCCTGCAAGGGAAACAGGCAGAAAAGCATGGCGGCTTCACAGCCAGTTCCCTACTGTGCATATGCAAAGAACGCTGAGCTTTCTGAATGGCCTGGCGGTGGGGGAAGGAGGGGAAATTCCGAGTGATCTCACAGTGGCGAGATCTCTCGGAGGTGGGGATGAGTACCTGTCAAAAACAGGTACCACCCCCCAAAAGGTGGCACCTGGGGGGGGGGGGGGGGCGGCAAGATAAGAGGAGCTTCCACATTTGGGTGGAACTCTGCTTTATGTAGAATGTATGTTTCTTGCTAAAGAACATTATTTTAATCAAGTTGCTGTGGGCAATGTTCTGCTTTAAGTTAATTGGATAAACAAAGAAATAGTAATTTACTTTATAAACCTTATGCAAGACACAAAAGTCACAATTTAAAGAAAAATCCCCCCCCCCCCCCCCCATCAGGCACAAAACAATGCAGCGGTAGAAAAGGGTAACCTCAGAAGATCTAAAAACAGTAATAAAAGTAACAAAGACTATACAGCAACGCTGGAAAATCAAAAAACAATAGTAACAAAGACTATAGAGTAAGCCCCGGTTCACACTATTGCGACTTAAGCTGCACAGAATCACAAGACAAGGGAAACCTCATGGTTTACAATGGTGCCCCTTCTAATCAATGCAACTCAGCACAGTGCAATTATGAAAAAAAGGTTCCTGCATTACTCTGATGCGATTTACAGTGCGACTTGGCCCCACAGAATACGCAAAGTTGCATCAAAGTGGCACGGTAAAAAGCATCAAAGTCACATTGAAGTAGTGTGAACCGAGCCTTAAACATGCAATAGTTGGACTAAAATTCGTACAGTTTAGCAGGGACCAGCCAAATTTCGATCCATACATGGCCGCTCTGACAAGGTGAGAATTTCTTGCAATCAGCAGCCAATAGCTGTTACAATCATTGAATTCTGACAGCGGAGTTTCCCTGCTCTAAAAATACAATTGGGGAGATTTACTAAAACTGGAGTGGGCAAAATCTGGTGCAGCTCTGCATAGAAACCAATCAGCTTCTAATTTTTATTGTCAATGTTTGATTGAACAAGCTGAAGTTAGAAGCCGATTGGCTACCATACACAGCTGCTCCAGATTCTGAGTGCTCCAGTTTTAGTAAATCTCCCCCAATGTCTCAGTGTCAAGGATTCCTTTATCCACCTCGACTGGGTGGATAGAGGAATACGTATTTGTTTTTTTCTGTTCAGCAGAAAAAGAAAATCCATGATCCATTTGTGGCCATCTTAAACACTAGAAGATCTAAAAGCAGTGATAAAAGTAACAAAGTATCAAAGATCATAGGGTAACAATTACAAAATCGAAAAATAGTGATACAAGTAACATAGTTAGGTTGAAAAAAATAAAAATAAAGTCACAAGTCCATCTAGTTCTACCAAAAATATAAAGACATGTTAGCAAAGATCATAAAGTAATAATAAGATCTAAAAATAGTGATAAAAAAGTAACAAAGTAGCAAAGATCACAGAGTAATAATTACAAGATATAAAAATAATGATACAAGTAACAAAGTAGCAAAGATCATAAAGTAATAATAAGATCTAAAAAATAGTATTAAAAAAGTAACAAAGTAGCAAAGATCACAGAGTAATAATTACAAGATATAAAAATAATGATACAAGTAACAAAGTAGCAAAGATCATAGCGTATTAATTACAAGATCTAAAAAAAAAAGGGAAAAAAGTAACAAAAGATCAGAGTAATAACTACAGGATCTAAAAACAATAATAAAAGTAGCAAAGATCATAGAGCGGAGTTGCCTCCATAGCAAATTCTCCAAACAAACAAAGACGGCGTAACCACAGCAAAACCGGTTCAACTGTTGAAACTGAACTGGTCGCCGCCATGGCAACGGCTGAACACAAATCTCCAGAGGCTGCTAGTCCAGCATGGAAGGGAGACGCATTGGATGGGTCAGACAAATTTTTGGAACAATTCTCATAACTGGACATGGAAGCAGAAAGGAAAGCTGAGCAAAAAGCCGAGGCCGCTGTAGGTGAGTTTAAAATAAAATCGGTATATTAGTGTGTAACCCATACAGCGTCAAATCGCAGTAACGCACGCAGACGCCGAACATTTGCCTTACCTTTGATATGCCTGAGGAGAGGTGGGAGGGGTGTTGAAGACGTGGGAGTAGGGATGGTAGGGGGTCTTTTTCAAGGCTTGGATCAGGTTCTGTCTGTATTCTGGGTCTATACACCACAAGGACCCTTTCCCGATACTCTGAAACACAAGGAACACCACAATACATTAGATATAAAACACATGATTAAAAGGGTCACCATACACATTACAATCTGACCTTACAATCAACTCTGGATAGTTTAATGAGATCCTCATATAACGTAGTTTTGGTAGACTGAATATTCGGGACTCGTGCAAATGCACCAATACCTGAAACTGATACTTTCAGACTCAGTCCTTTGAGCCGTCAGTGGGTCTGCCCTGTTGACAGCTGAAGTGTTAAAGAAGTTAAAAAAAAATAAAAAATAAAAAGTCGGCAATGTTTAACAACAACATTGCTCAGCCACTGAAACACTAAAATAAAAAGAAACATTGTTTCTTTTTGAATCTTTCTGTTTCTTCATCTGCAGATCAAAGGGATGAACAAATGTTCCTCTGTTTAGCCCCTTATTAACTTTTAATTTACTCTAATCAGCCTTAATTAACTCCCTATTCTCCTCCATTTAATTATTTTCCTGCTTCCCCCCCCACCCCCCATGTCCATTTTATAAACGATAAACAAAACCTTTTTTTGATTGCTTTGTTAGTGAAGATTTTACACATATATATTAACATATATTTACACATTTCACATTGAAAGAGCGCAAAAAAAAAAAAATCAAATATTTAATTTGTAAATAACTCTTCAATGCTTTGTACCATTGCCGACAGCTGAAGTGAAAACAAAACAGTTGTGGTAGGTATCGGTAATTGATATCAGCGTGTACTAAAAGTATCGGTACTCGTAAAAAAAAAAAAAAAAAAAATAAATGGTATTGGTGCATGCCTACTGAATAGATTTATACCCAATCAAGAAAGTCCATCCAAAACATTATGGTTGGTAGATTTAAAAAGGGTAACTCCACAATCATGGGAAAAAATAAAAAATAAAAAATTATATAGCATATACAGTTATGACACAAGTCATATTGTAATTGAATATTATCAATGACCTTTCCTTTTCAATCTGCAGCGTTGTAATTTTCTGTAAAACGCAATATGGTGACCTAGAGGTGTTTTGAACAGAGATAGTATACAGCGCCCCCCCCCCCCCCCCCAGAAATTAAATTTCCTGCTTGAGTGATTGGCGATTGGCTCACTGATTTTTCCAGAAGTCTGCACTGAGATGCAAGTCAGATTTCAGGCATCCCCTGCAACAAAAACATCATTTTGGGTGAGATAATCCCAATAGGAACACGTCTAAAGGTATGCAGACCTTCACAATTTCCTCATTAGAGCCCCGCGCCAGCCGATTGATCATTATGAACCCACTCCCATTAAACTGACTCCGCACATGGACACAGAAAAACAGCTATTTCATCAGAAGAAAAAGGTTGGAAATGGCTTCAGAGCTTGTTAAAACCCCCGCAATGTGCACAGATCACCCAGAGGTGAACTAAAGGGGAGTTACTCCTTAAAGACGATTGTACAATCAAATTGTAATGTGCGCGATGATCTTTATGCCGCATACACACGATCGGACATTCCGACAACAAAATACCGTGTTTTTTTCCCACGGATGTTGGCTCAAACTTGTCTTGCATACACACGGTCACACAAAGTTGTCGGAATTTCCAAACGTCAAGAACGCGGTGACGTACAACACATACGACAAGCCGAGAAAAATTAAGTTCAATAGCCAGTGCGGCTCTTCTGCTCGATTCTGAACATGCGTGGAACTTTGTGCGTCGGAATTGTGTACACACTCAGAATTTACGCAAACGGATTCTGTTGTCGGAAAATTTGAGAACCAGATCTCAAATTTTGCACAACGGAAATTCCGATGGAAACTGTCCGATGGAGCCTACACACGGTTGGAATTTCCGACAACAAGCTCCAATCGCACATTTGCTGTTGGAAAGTCCCACCGTGTGTACGCGGCATAAGAGTTCTTAACGACATGCTGTATTCATCTGTAAATGTTTTAGGAATTGAATACTATGGAACAATGAAGGTAGTAGAGTGTGCAGCAGCAATATCAACTAACAGCTGCCTTTTAGCCTAATTCATGGAAGAACACAAACAGCTGTGCAATAGCTGCCACTTTAAGTGCCCCGTCGCTGGTGTCAGTGGGAGCAATAGTGCCCCGTCGCTGGTGTCAGTGGGAGCAATAGTGCCCCGTCGCTGGTGTCAGTGGGAGCAATAGTGCCCCGTCGCTGGTGTCAGTGGGAGCAATAGTGCCCCGTCGCTGGTGTCAGTGGGAGCAATAGTGCCCCGTCGCTGGTGTCAGTGGGAGCAATAGTGCCCCGTCGCTGGTGTCAGTGGGAGCAATAGTGTCCCGTCGCTGGTGTCAGTGGGAGCAATAGTGTCCCGTCGCTGGTGTCAGTGGGAGCAATAGTGTCCCGTCGCTGGTGTCAGTGGGAGCAATAGTGTCCCGTCGCTGGTGTCAGTGGGAGCAATAGTGTCCCGTCGCTGGTTTCAGTGGGAGCAATAGTGCCCCATCATCAGTATCCATGGGTGGAATAGTGCCCCTTCATTAGTGTCATTGGGAGGAGTAGTGTCCCATCATTGGTGTCAATGGGAGGAATAGCCCCATCATTGATGTCAGTGGATTGGATAATGTCATGCAAATGGCTCCAACTGACCTATGGGTTTTGGAAAGCCCAGATTTAAACACATGGGCTCACAAATACCGATTTAGCACAATTTCTGCAGTAGATGATCTCAGGGTTATCACAGCCAAGGCAGGATGATGTCACAGACCCCCTAAAAAAAACCCTCTCATCACAGATCTCCTCAAGTTCTCTGGAAGAGACCATGCCTTGACCTTCCATTCTCTGGAAGAGACCATGCCTTGCAGTGCAGAGTTCCTCCTGCCTTTTCAGTGCCCCCTTATTAATATACCCCCCCCCCCCCGAGCTAAAGACTAGCTTATTTAGCACTTTGAGGGGAGCAGCTTATACTCACTTTTTTACCTAGCGCGGAGTTCTTTATTTTTTAGACAAAGGAGCAGAGTCCTCCAGCAGCATAGAGTAGTTCAGGTGAGGAAAGTTAGCTAGAGAAAGGAGCAGAACCCTCCAGCAGTGCAGAGCATTTCATAGTTACATAGTAGGTGAGGCTGAAAAAAGACACAAGTCCATCAAGTCCAACCTATGTGTGTGATTATGTGTCAGTATTACATTGTACATCTCTGTATGTTGCAGTTGTTCAGGTGGTTATCTAATAGTTTCTTGTAACTATCAATGCCCCTCGCTGAGACCACCGCCTGTGGAAGGGAATTTCACATCCTTGCCGCTCTTAGCCCTTGTACACATGGTCGGAGAATCCGTCAGAATGTGTCCTATCGGACCGTGTTGTCTGATAATCCGACTGTGTGTGGTATGCATGGGACTGATTCCGTCGGACCCAATTTTCCAACATGTTGGAAATATTTCCCGACCAACTAGGCCGATCGGACATACTCCGATCATGTGTAGAGAATTTTGATCGGACCAAGTGCCACGCATGCTCAGATAAAATTCCTACATCAAAGCTATTGGCTACTAGCCTGAATGTAGTCCCATCGTAACGAAATTACGTCATCACGTTCTGAAAGATCGTATTTTTCGCCAACTTTGTCCGACCGTGTGTATACAACAGTTTCGGACAAGATCCGACGGACAAAATCTGACGGATTTGGTTGTGGAAATCTCCGACCGTGTGTACAGGGGCTTACAGTAAAGAACCATCTACACAGTTTAGGGTTAAACCTCTTTTCTTCTAATTTTAATGAGTGGCCACAAGTCTTGTTAAACTCCCTTTTGGGAAAAAGTTTGCTCCCTATTGTGGGGTCCCCAGTACGGTATTTGTATATTGAAATCACATCCCCTCGCAAGCGTCTCTTCTCCAGAGAGAATAAGTTCAGTGCTCACAACCTTTCCTCATAACAAATATCCTCCAGACCCTTTATTAGCTTTGTTGCCCTTCTTTGTACTCCCGCCATTTCCAGTACATCCTTCCTGAGGACTGGTGCCCAGAACTGGACAGCATATTCCAGGTGCGGCCGGACCAGAGTCTTGTAGAGCGGGAGAATTATTTTATCTCTGGAGTTGATCCCCTTTGTAATGCAAGCCAATATTCTGTTTGCTTTGTTAGCAGCAGCTTGGCATTGCATGCCATTGCTGAGCCTATCTACTAGGACCCCCAGGTCCTTTTCCATCCCAGATTCCCCTAGAGGTTCTCCCCCCAGTGTATAGATTGCATTCCTATTTTTGCCACCCAAATGCATTATTTTACATTTTTCTACATTGAACCTCATTTGCCATGTAGTTGCCCACTCCATTCATTTGTTCAGATCTTTTTGCAAGGTTTCCACCTCCTGCGGAGAAGTTATTGCCCTGCTTAGCTTAGTATCGTCCGCAAATACAGAGATTGAACTGTTTACCCCATCCTCCAGGTTGTTTATGAATAAATGAAATAGGATTGGTCCCAGGACAGAACCCTGGGGGACCCCACTACCCACCCCTGACCATTCCGGGTACTCTCCATTTATCACCACCCTCTGAACTCGCCCTTGTAGCCAGTTTTCAATCAATGTACTCGCCCTATGGTCCATGCCAACAGACCTTATTTTGTAGAGTAAACCTTTTTGGGGAACTGTGTCAAATGCTTTTGAAAAATCCAGATACACCACGTCCACGGGCCTTCCTTTATCTAGTTGGCAACTCACCTCCTCATAGAAGGTTAATAGATTGGTTTGGCAAGAATGATTCTTCATAAATCCATGCTGATTACTGCCAATGATACCGTTCTCATTACTAAAATCTTGTATATAGTCCCTCATCCCCTCCAAGTGTTTACATACTATTTATGTTAGGCTAACTGGTCTGTAAATTCCCAGAGATGTATTTTGGGCCCTTTTTAAATATTGTTGCTACATTGGCTTTTCTCCAATCAGCTGGTACCATTCCAGTAAGTAGACTGTCAGTAAAAATTAGGAACAATGGTTTGGCAATTACTTGACTGAGTTCCCCAAGTACCCTTGGGTGCAAGCCATCTGGTCCCGGTGATTTATTAATGTTAATTTCAAGAGAGGAGAGTTAGATAAAGGAGCAGAGTCCTCCATCAGTGCAGAGTATTTCAGGAGAGGAGAGTTAGAGAAAGGAGTAGAGTCCTAAAAACACAAGCCAATGTAAGCTCTCAATATTTATTTGATTTATTCTTCCTAAATGTTAATCTTCTGCAGAGATTTTAAAAAATCCAGCCATAAAAAATAAAAAGATCGGTCTGCAGCTCACCAGCCACTGAAAAACAAACATGCCAGCATGGCCGCTCCCGTTCTTCCATTCATTGTTGGCAGAGGTCCTCTAAGAGTCTTACTGGTGCAATGTGAAGCTGTGTTGCCGTCTGTGAGGATAATGGATCTAACCGGTCCTAATCTGCCAGAAATGTGGCCTATTTATTCTCAATATGTACAATGATTCGCTCTCAGCTTTTTGAGGATGCCATGAAGAGGCACTCCAGTTCAATTAGGGCTCTCCACAAGCCGCAGTCCCCGAATAACAATCTCCCCGGCTGCCTACACACTCAAGTTAAGCGTCAGATAAATGATGTGAAAGTCTGCAGAAGCACATTTCCCCCCAACCCCTGTGCCCCCCACACTACGTCATTCCATCACATCGAACCCCCTCATCTCTCAGCCCTCTGGGGTAGAGGAAATTATTCAGAACCCCGGGATCAATTTAATGATAAAATTTATCATGGAGTAAAAATACATTTTGTCATTGATGCTTTTATCGGATACTGGGGAGCTAAACACAATGGAGGAGGCGAGATATCCACCAAGAAAAAGTTATTTCACTTTCTTTACTAGTGCCCCCCTAAAAGTCTTCATTGAGCCATGAAATATGTTGGGGTAGGAGGAAGAGCATGAGATATCATGGAGGAAAAAAAAATAATCTTTATACATTCTCAAAATCAATCAGCACTTGAAGAGAAGAGAACAAAGAAAAGGAGAACAAAAAAAAAAAAAAAAAAAGAAGAACATACAAGAGAAGAGAAGACAGGACAAGACAAGAGCAATGAGATGAGAGAAGAGAAAAAAAAAAAAGGGAGAGAAGAGGAGAAAAAAATAAATAAAAAAGGAGGAGAGGTGAGAGACGAGGAAAAAAAAAAAAGTAGAGATGAGAGAAGAAAACAGGAAGAGAGGAGAGGACAGGAGAACAGAAAAAATAAAAAAAAATAAAAGAAGAAATTAACACAAGAGCAGACAGGACAAGACAAGGGAAGATAAAGGAAAAAAAAAGTAGTAGAGGATATCAGAAAAGGAAAGAAAAAAAAAAAAAAAAAAAAAGGGAAGGAGAGAAAAAAAATAGAAGAAAAGAGAAGGAAAAAAAAAAAGGAGAAAGAAATGAACACAAGAGAAGACAGGACAAGACAAGGGAAGAGAAAAAAAAATAAATAAAAAAAAAAGGGAGGAGGAGATCAGAGTAGAGAAGAAAAGAAGAGAAAAAAAAAAAAAAAGCACAAGAGAAGTCAGGACAAGAAAAGACAAAAAAAAAAAAAAAAAGAAAGAAAAGAAAAAAATAAATAAAAAAAAGAGGATAGATGAGAGAAAAAGGGAGAGAAGAGAGTGAAGAAGAGAGAAGAGAAGATAAAAACGTAAAGAGAAAAAAATAAGGATAGAAGAAGAGGAAAAAAAAAAAAAAAAGGAGAGCGAAGAGAAGAGAAAAATGAAACAAGAGGGGAAAAAAAAGAGAAAGTGAAAAAGAAGAAGAAGAAGAAGAGGAGGAGAGAGGAGAAGGAGAAGGAGAAGAGAAAAGAGAAGAGAGCTATACAGGAATAGATTTTCAAATTAACATTTGTATGAAAAAACTTTGGAGTGAACGGACTTTCCCGAATGACAACCACTGTAGTAATTTGTTCATCTAAAGAAATAAATTCCATCCTTCTCCTTTTGAATCTTCTTGGCACTGCGGTGAATAACGAATGTGAATTTGACTTACTAACTGTTATGCCGCTTACACACGATCGGACTTTCCGACAACAAAACCGCAGATTTTTGTTGGAAGGTTGTTGGTTCCAACTTATTTTGCATACACACGGTCACACAAATGTTGGCCAACAATTCCGAACGTGGGAACGCAGTGACGTACAACAAGCCGATAAAAAGGTTCTATAGCCAGTGATGGCGAACCTTGGCACCCCAGATGTTTTGGAACTACATTTCCCATGATGCTCATGCACTCTGCAGTGTTGTTGAGCATCATGGTAAATGTAGTTCCAAAACATCTGGGGTGCCAAGGTTCGCCATCACTGTTCTATAGTCATGTGATATCTCTGTTACAAACGCTAGTTTTACAAGACTGAGCACTTCTGGCTCGTACTTGATTCCGAGCATGTGTGAACTTTTGTGCGATGGACTCGTGTACACACGATCGGAAAGTCCGGCGACAACGTTTTGTTGCCAGAAAATTTGAGAACCTGCTAGCCAACATTTTTTGGTGGAAAGTCCGACAACAAAATGTTCGATGGAGCGTACACACGGTTGGACTTTCAGCCAACAGGCGCACATCCAACATTTTCTGTTGGAAAGTCCGATCGTGTGTACACGGCATTAGAAAATCGAATGAACATTCTTAAAACAAGTAAATTCCACCAGTGTATGACCAGCTATAGAGAGATAAAGGAGACTGTAGACAGATGGATAGGTGGTGGTTATAAATAAAATATAATGAATTCTGTATATAAAAAGGGAAATAAGGAAAAAGGAGAATAAAGTGCAGAAAAAGGAAAGACAGGAACTCCAGCATGCCTAACCCGGGCTGTACAGAAAACATTCCAATGGCAGTATCGATCGCTGCACGGCACACGCTCCAGCTGACCCCTAGGACAGAAGTCATTCAGATAAAGGTACTCCAAATTATTGACTTTCTATTAAAGGCGGAGCCGTCAAATAGACTCCTGACCTCGCCTGTTCAATGTCTACAATAGATCTCTGGAGACGGACAATTCCTGGATCAGAGAGTCAGGATAGCGTTCCATTTCGGGGCCTGCGATCGTCCAACAAGGAGAAACATTGGCCTCTGTGAAAATCAGACTATGGAGGAGGAGGAGGAGGAGGAGGAGGAGGAGGAGGAGTGACTCCAGACAAAACGCAGGGACATTGCAAGAACAGATGGTGCATCCCTAGCAATACTCTTTGGTGTACAGCACTGGGAGTTTGATCCCATATGAGTGTCCTAAAGGTCCCCATACACATTGCAATCAAACTGTACAATCGGCTTTAGATTAATTGACATGTCAGGAATGCGCAGAAAATCACATGCTTTCCTGACACGCAGAGAAACGCGCCGCCTTTAGCAAACGCATGGTGGTGTCATTCCTTCGTTTCGGTGGGCTGCACTATGCACAAGAGAGGCAAGAAAGTCCCTTAAGCTGGCCATACACCATACACATTTTCTATTTCAATTTTCTTTAGATTTACCTTCAACTATGTAGTGCCAGGCCCTGCCTGATTGCATACAAATTGAAAGTGTTTTGGTTGAGCTCATATATGGTTTTGGTAGATCTAAAGGAAAATTGTACAAGAAAATTGTATAATGTATGGCCAGCCTTACTCTTTTCCAAAAAATGCACTGCACTGAACAGCATGCGACTGCGGCACCATGCAGTTCCCCAAAGGTGTACATGTGGTGCTTTTGGAGATGCCTTTGCCATTCATGGCACCACCATGCGTCTGTTAAATGGCAACACACTTCTCTACACGTGTATCTGAAGACAATTTTTATTTTTTAAAGTTAAGGCTCCATTCACACCTGCGAGTTCCGAAATAGTGCGACAACCGCAGAAAAGTCGCACAGCAATTGGGGTGCGATTAAGATATAATGGCATTGCAAATGCTACCCACGGTTTGCCGCGATTCTGGGATCACCCAATTCTGTCTGCGATTCTGGAACACCCAGGTGGGATTGGAACCCAAGAGTCGAAATATTTCTATTTTATTATAGGATATCCAAAAAGCAAATCTAAAAAAATAAAAATAAAAAAAATCCCCTCAATGGCATGCAGGCAGCAAAACAGGCTTAGTAGAACTAAAGGCAAAACTTTTTTTTTTTCCTTTCATTTTGGATAGAGTAGGGGAGGGTTATAACCTCTGACAGTTTTTTGTTTTTTCCACTATCTATCTGTGTCCCATTGAGGAGATTTACCTTCACTTTCTGTCTCCTAGCCAAAACAGGAAGTGAGAGGAAATCTCTCCAAAACGAGGAAACCCCTGGTTGTCACCAGGACTAGTGTCCTCACTGAATTTCCCTCTATTCCTGTTCTGGTGACAATGCAAAATTTGGGATTTTCTTTCACTCTAGGCCAGTTTGTCTTCAAACTGCACCCCTTTGCTTACTTTTACTAGAGAAGGGCACAATTCCTCCCACAGGGGTGTGCACAGGGTGCAACAGGCATCCTGGGCAAACCCCAATCACCCCATACAGCACAGATCACAGATTTCCCTCCAATGACCCCCCCCCCCTTCTCCCACCAGCTGCTGCGGGCACACACAGAGGGATGTTTTAGAATGAGTGGGGGGGGGGGGAAGGGGTCTGTGAATATGTAATTAACCGGCCCCTTCCCTTTCTGAATGAACACAGTGAGTGATCGCTACCACCCATCAATGACATCAACTATGGGGCGCAGTTCCTCCCAATCACACCAACAATCCCAATGACACTAACAATGGGGCAATAATTTAGTGATAAAATGAGCCCTTACATATACCTGTTCAAACAATGGGGCACAATTCCTCCCAATCATGCCAAACAATGGGGCCAATTCCTACCAATGACAAACTATGGTGCGCAGTTCCTCCCAACGACACCAACAATGGGTCCCACTGACAGCAATGATTGGGCACAATTCCTCCCAATCACACCCAACGATGGAGCCACTTCCTATCAATGATATCAACAATGGTGCACAGTTCCTCCCAATGACACCAACAATGGGTCCCAATGACACCAATGATTGGGCACAATTCCTCCCAATCACGCCCAACGATGGGGTAAATTCCTACCAATGACATCAATTATGGTGCGTAGTTCCTCCCAATGACAGCAATGATTGGGCACAATTCCTCCCAATGACAACAGGGGGATGGTTTACTCCCACTAATGCTGGGACATTTTGTACCCCACCCCCCCAATGGCCATAGTCTAGCCCCCTTAAAGTCTGCAGGACAATAAACTGGCTCCTGGTTTAGAAAGTTTGGAGACCCCTGTTCTAAGGCTGCATTCACACCTCAGCGTTTTGGAGCTTGAAGCTACAAAATACTGGAGGGGAAAAAAAAAAAAAATCAATGATTTTCTATGAAGATGGTTCAGATCTCCACTCCATATCGCCAGAAGCTCAAACAAGTTCTGAAGCTTTTTTTTTTTGTCATTAACATCGGGCTGATTTGGTGGTTTTTATTCCCATAGGAATGAATGGAAACGCGCCATTCGCGCATTTTTGCACATATTAGCACGTTTTGACACACGCTTTTATGCGATTTCCTGCTCAACTGAAAAATGTAACAAAATAGTAATATATGAATAAATGAAAAATAAATACACTAATAACTAAAAGTCATCATAAAGAAGTATGTAATACATTAATTACAATACAATAATTAACCTCTAACCTTAAAAAAAAAAAAAAAAAAAAACAATAAACACCCAAACTCGAAGAAAAAAAAAATACAACAATTTATTTTGTGTTAGGGTGTTTATTATTTTTATTTTTTTAAGGGTTTTTAAAGGGTTGGGTTAAAGTTAAGGGTTAATTATTTGTTACTTAGTATTAGATTATTGAATTTATGTTTTTTTAGGATTTTTATTTATTTGTGTTTTTATTTTACATTTTTTCATGTATTATTATATAATAATAAATAAAATTAAAATAAAATAAATAATAAACCCTAACCCCAACTCCTAATCCTATCCCCAACTGAACTCTAACCCCCTACCCTAAAAAACAAAACATTATAATAAATAATAATAATAATAGAAGAAATAAAAAAAAGTCATGGAAAAGCTAAAAAAGCTGAAATACCTAACAAATGATGCAACAGATAATTGTTCTCTCTATTGGCTAATAACAAAATGGCAAAGCCTAAAAACGCTACATAGAAAACGCAAAAACGCGCCAAAGATGCTATTGTCAGGTGTGAATGCAGCCTAAGTGATAATGGTAAACAGGACAAAAAAAGGGCGGGGGGGGGGGAATCTCCCTAACAGGGGCAGAGACAGCAATAAAAACTGACAGGGGGTCTAACCCCTCTCTACTCAAAACTAAAAAGTTTTGCCCTTTGTTATACTTTAAGCTACAATAAGGCTCGGTTCACACCTTGTGTGTGTCGGAAATGCGAGCATAGTTGCCATGCAGAGCCTCTTCACACTGCTCTGTAGCAAGATCGCGGTAGAAAAACATTTTGCTGTGTTCCAGATGCATTTACTGTGCGTTTTTGGGCTCCCTGCATTTATGAAAAATGGATGTGTGACTCAAAGACGCACCAAAAAAAACAAATCACAGTGCATTGTTTACCACGACTTCCATTCATTTCGATGTGAAGCAGTGTTTTTGGTGCGGTTTGCAAAACCGCACCAAAAGATGCAGCATGCAGAACTTGCAAAATGCACCGCACCTGTAGCACAGTGGTGTGAAGAGTCATGTAAGATTTAAGGCCGGGTTCACATTGCTGCGATGCGGGAACGCCGCGAATCCGCGGCGTTTTCCCGCATCGCATTACTCCCGCCGGCAGTTCACACTGCCCTATGCGGACGGCTGGGGGTGTCAATGTTATGTTAATGACACCCCCAGATCCGATCGCATATCGCAGTGCGATCTGCCGACTCGCACAAGAATCGGATCGCATGGTGTGAACGCCCATGCGATCCGATTCTGTTGCGGACGAAAAAAAGGGTCCCGTGCGAGTTTGCTGCGGGACCGCTGCGAGTTCAGCCATACTATCTGTATGGCTGAACTCGCAGCGCTATGGAGATCGGATGTGATTTGCGGTGCGAATCACATCCGGATCTCCCCCCGCAGCAGTGTGAACCCAGCCTAAGGCCGGGTTCACATTGCTGCGATGCGGGAACGCCGCGAATCCGCGGCGTTTTCCCGCATCGCATTACTCCCGCCGGCAGTTCACACTGCCCTATGCGGACGGCTGGGGGTGTCAATGTTATGTTAATGACACCCCCAGATCCGTCGGCATATCGCAGTGCGATCTGCCGACTCGCACAGGAATCGGATCGCATGGTGTGAACCCCCATGCGATCCGATTCCGTTGCGGACCCAAAAAAGGGTCCCGTGCGAGTTTGCTGCGGGACCGCTGCGAGTTCAGCCATACTATCTGTATGGCTGAACTCGCAGCGCTACGGAGATCGGATGTGATTTGCTGTGCGAATCACATCCGGTTCTCCCCCCGCAGCGGTGTGAACCCAGCCTCAAGGAAAACATTTTCTTGCATTTTTTTCTTGTGCAGTAAAAAAAAAAAATATATATATATAAAATAAAAAACGCATCAATGTGAAAGGAGACGAAAAATTGGCAAATTGGCACCTCTACAAATCTGCCAATGCAGGCAAGAGCACAAGTTTCTCTGGTTCTGGTTCGGCGTGGCACAATTTTGAAAAAAGGGTCGCTGGACTTTTTTGTGTTTCTCATGTGTAGGGCAGCCCGCTGAAAAAAAAAACGTTCCGTCCTACATGTCTAAACGCACACATGCACTCTAATCATACCTGCATGGTGTAAATGGAGCCTAAAACCGATCACAGGGGAAAAAAAAAAAAAACTGAACTAAAAAAAATAAAATAAAAAATAAAAATGTACACAAAAAATAAATAAATAAAAAATAAATAAAACAAATACATACATACATACAAACACCACAGCACTGCTGGCTCCTCCTCCTAAAAAATGCTAAACGCCTGGCTGTTAAGCCTTATACTACTTCTAGGTCACTGTCTGAAATGTATAAGGCTCACGACTTTTATGTATTCACTTCGCTTCAAGCATCAGCCATTTTTAGCCCCAATAGACTTCAATAGGAATACCCAAATAATGTGCAAAAATTTGCCAATTGTGTGTCTTTTTTCACTAGTCAACCGCTTTCCATTGGCTTAAAATAATGAGAATCAGAAATGCCAGCAAAAATGCTTACAAAAAATAAATAAAAGCCTGTAAGAACCAAAAGAAGCTCTGCTTGAGTGTGATAGCTGCCTTACTTCTCAAATCTTCATACTTGTACCACATTACTACCAGAAGTGGGTCAGAGCAGCCAGGAAACCAGCATTTTCCACAGATCAGCCATGCCAACACCAAAGATCTCTCAAGACAGGCTTTACTTTAATGAAGAACCCCACTGAGTGCTACAGGCATCTAAGTGACCAGGTACCCCGGGGGGGGGGGGGGGGGTATTGGAACGTTCTCCTCCACATTTTTCTGGAAGAAATTCCTGTTTCTCGCCACATTTGCATATCGTCTGTTGTGCTGAAATATCAGCCGAGCACTTCAAAAGATTGACCCAATTATTATGAATAATGGGAGAAAAATGTCTTCGCTACACCTTCTTCCCAAACATTGCAGGAATCAAAGGAATCTGTCCGTTTATCATTTAGATAGCTCTGACATATTCCAGGGTGTGGTACAGACAACACTCAGCCAGTCATATCAGTACCAGAGGAGCTTACACTCTAATGTCCCCACCAAAAAAAAAAAAAAAAACACAATCACATGATAATTATTATTTTTACATTTATATAGTTCTGACATATACCACAGTGCTGTACAGAGAACACTGAGGTATTCACATCTGTCTCTGTACAAGAGGAGCTTACACTCTAATGCCCCCCCCCCCCCCCCCCACAGTCACACACACTAGTATTATACATTCATATAGCTCTGACATATACCGCAGTGCTGTACAGAGAACACTGAGCCAGTCACATCAGTCTTTGCACCAGAGGAGCTTACACTCTAATGTTCCACACTGTTATTGGTATATATTTAGATAGCTCTGACATATTCCAGGGTGTGGTACAGACAACACTCAGCCAGTCATGTCGGTGTCTATACCAGAGGAGCTTACACTCCAATGTCCCACCACAGTCATACATTATAATTATTAATATTAGTATTAGACATTTACATGTCTAATACTAATCTGTATTAGATTATTTGTCCGTACAAAGAACACTGAGGTATTCATAGCAATCGCTGCACCACAGGAGCTTACACTCTAATGTCCCACCACAGTCACACACTGTTATCGCTTCATATTTATATAGCTCTGACATATTCCAGGGTGTTGTACAGACATCACTCAGCCAGTCATATCAGTATCTGTACCAGAAGAGCTTACACTCTGATGTCCCCCACCAAAATCACACATTATTATACATTTATATGGGTCTGACATATACCGCAGTGCTGTACAAAGAACACTGAGGTATCATCAGTCTCTGCACCAGGGGAGCTTGCACTCCAATGTCATAACACATACACATTTATTATTATTAATATGCATTTATATAGCTCTGACATATTCTGCAGTGCTGTACAGAGAACACTGAGCCAGTCACATCAGTCTCTGCACCAGAAGAGCTTACACTCCAATGTCATACCACAGTCACACACTATTAATATACATTTATATAACGCTGAGATATACCACAGTGTTGTACAGAGAACACTGAGCCAGTCACATCAGTCTCCTTACCAGAGGAGCTTACACTCTAATGTACCATCACACTCGCACACCATTATACATTTATATATCTCTGACATATACCGCAGTGTTGTACAGAGAACACTGACAGTCACTTCAGTCTCTTAGCTTACACTCTAATGTCTGGCACAGAACAGTATGTGATCAGAGTGACGCGAGAACACCGGTGTACTGGTTCCGAAGTCAGAGCCTTATCATGTATTGAAGCCATTATATCAGCCAGGCAGCTAGCATTTTCGACAATGGCGGCCCACATTATTGCCCTAATACAGCCTTCCTTTAAAAAGTGACTCCATCACAAAGAACGCTTTCCTTCCCTCACACCTTCACCCGCTATGACCTCCCAGCACTGCAAATCAGGCAGAGAAATCACGCTCTCCAGCCCTTTGTGCCCATTAATTCCCGTCTTATGACAGTTGGCGTGCCGCCTCGCAAACGCCAATAGTGAGGGGAGAAATGTGGATTACACGCGTCTCCTAGGCAACGAGTGAGTGAAGATGAATTGGAGGATAATCTGCAACAATGTATCCGTCTCCACCGAGTAAATCCACCACAAGAACAGCCAGGACAGGCTGGGAGTTGTAGTTCTTCCAGAGAAAGAATCCGCAGAAGGTGCCACTGTGTACACAAAGGACACAACAAGATGGACCCAATATAAAAGATGTAACAAATAATTACACTAGGCAAATATATTGTTACCTTTTCTATTGTCTATTATATTTCATGACCTTCCACATCTGTCCTTTATTTGCTTCTGTTTTTCTTCCTTGAGATATAGATCTATCTATCCATCTACACACACACACACACACACACACACACACACACACACACACACACACAATATCTCACAAAAGTGAGTACACCCCTCACATTTGTGTAATTATTTTCTTCTATCTTTTCATGTGACAACACTGAAGAAATGACACTTTGTTACAATATAAAGTAGTGAGTGTACAGCTTGTATAACAGTGTACATTTTCTGTCCCCTCAAAATAACTCAACACACAGCCATTAATGTCTAAACCACTGGCAACAAAAGTGAGTACACCCCTAAGTGAAAATGTCCAAATTGGGCCACCATTATTTTCCAGCACTGCCTTATTCCTCTTGGACATGGAAATCACCAGAGCTTCACAGGTTGCCACTGGAGTCCTCTTCCACTCCTCCATGATGACATCACAGAGCTGGTGGATGTTGGAGATCTTGCGCTCCTCCACCTTCCATTTGAGGATGTCCCACAGATGCTCAATAGGGTTTAGGTCTGAAGACATGCTTGGCCAAAAAATATATAATTTATATATATATATATATATATATACATATACATATACATACATATACATATACATATACATACATATATACACACACATATACATACACACACACACACACACACACACACACACACATATATACACACACATATACACACATACACACAATTTGCACCACTATTTATCATTCCTTGAGATGTGATGTATATATAATATCTGAAAATGATAAATAATGGTGCAAATATGTCTAATCTATCTACACATACATACATACATTGTGTCTGAATAAAATATAAATATGCCTTTACACGCACACAAACTTTCGGTAATGGCATCCCAGTCTTAGCCCTTGTACACACGGTCGGAGATTCCGACGGAATGTGTCCTATCGGACTGTTTGTGGTCTCCATCGGACTGTTTCCGTCTGAATATCCGGCGGACCAAGTTTTCCAACTTGTCCGTAAAATTTTCAGACAAAATGCTCCGATCGGACATACTCCGATCATGTGTAGCCTACTCCGAAGGACAAAGTGCCACACATGCTCAGATCAAATTCCTAGACCAAAGCTATTGGCTACTAGCCTGAACGTAGTCCCGTCATAACGAAATAACGTCATCACGTTATGTACAATCAGATTTTCCGACAACTTTGTCTGACCGTGTGTATGCGACAGTTTCGGACAAAATCCGTCGGACAAAATCCAACGGATTTGGTTGTCAGAATGTCCGACCGTGTGTACAAGGACTAATTCTGTAGGGTTCAATATTGAGTTGGTCATCCCTTTGCAGCTTTAACAGCTTCAACTCTTCTGGGAAGACTGTCCACTAGCGATGAGCCCGCAGTTCGAGTCAAACATAAGTGCGAGTCAAACATGGGGCGTTTGCCTGTTCGCCAAATACCAAACATTACGGGGCGTTTTTGGGAAATTAGACTAGCCACAGAACGCGCCATAATGAAAAGGGAGACAGTCAATGGACTGCAAAATCGCAGTGCATTGACGGCTGCTATTTGGCCAAAGCATTTACCTGACCTGTATGCTTTGGCCAATTACAGTGCGCTCTACTGTGAGAGCCATGATTGGCCAAAGTGCCTTTGGCCAATCATGGCTCAGGGAGTCCATGACCCACAGTATGCAAGGCTGCTTACACAGCCGCCGTACATAGTTTTACGAATGAGAGCGATGACAGCTGTTATATAGCCGAGCCACCCAGTGATGTAAATGGGTGACCCCGCCCCCTTCTGATGTAAAGTGACATCCCATAACGACAGAGGGGGGCGGGCTCACCTGTTTAAGTCACTGGGTGCCCCCGCCCTCAGCTATATAACAGCTGTCATCGTGAAGAGGCTTCAGTCAGCCGGAGCCTCCCATGGAGGTGGAGTTTATTCCGTTTTTTTTTTGTTTTGTTTTGTTTTTTTGTCTTTTAACAGGTCGTTGGATGAGGTGATCGAAGATGACTGGACATCGCGGGACAGTTTTTTTTTTTTCTTTTTAATAAAGGACTTGTCCCAAATTGTCTCCTGTCATTTTTAAAATTTTGACACTTTTATTGGTGAATGTGTAAGGGTACAATGTACCTGATACCCATTCCCATAGGGGGGTGGGATCTGGGGGTCATCTTGTTAAAGGGGGCTTCCAGATTCCGATAAGACCCCCACAACCAATGGGCAAGGGTTGTGGGGATGAGGCCCTTGTCCCCCAAAGCATCCTCCCCATGTTTAGGGCATATAGCCTGGTATGGTTTAGGAGGGGGGAGGCACCCTCCCCCAACCCTCTTTTCCTGCGGCATGTGAGGTTGCAGGCTCAGATAAGGCACAGAGTTCCCCTTAGTATCCATACCAGACCTGAAGGACCTGGTATGGATTTTAGGGGACCCTCACACTATTTTTTTTTTTTTAATTTGGGTTCCCCTTAATATCCATACTAGACCCAAAGGGCCTTGTAATGGACTGAGGGGGGGGGGGGCTGGGGGGATCCATGCCATTTTTTTCCCAATGAATTCCATATATATTGCTGGGATCCGACAATACATTACAGCTGCGAGTAGTTTTAAATGACTTTTTCCTTTAGAAATGTAATTTTCTTGTGGTACGGTTATAAACACGGGAAAAATGCACTACATTACAAGCAGACTAAGGAACCCCCCCCCCCCCCTCCCGGCATGATATTTAAAGGAATATTTAATTTTTATTGTTTCACTTTAAGCATTATTAAAATCACTGCTCCCGAAAAAGACTTCCATTTTTAAAGCTTTTTTTTGGCATTGATCCGTGTCCCCTGGGGCAGGACCCGGGTCCTGAAACACTTTTAATGGCAATAACTTACATATAAGCCTTTAAAATTAGTACTTTTGATTTTTCACATTTGTGTCCAATAAACTTTAATGGTGTTCGCACAAATTTTTTGCTTGTTCGCAAGTTCTGGTGCAAACCGAATCAGGGGTTTTGGACTCATCCCTACTTCCAGAAGTGCATTTGTGAGGTCAGGCACTGATGTTGGGCGAGAAGGCCTGGCTTACAGTCTCCGCTCTAATTCATCCCAAAGATTCTCTATGGGGTTGAGGTCAGGACTCTGTGCAGGCCAGTCAAGCTCCTCCACCACAAACTCACTCATCCATTTCTTTATGGACCTTGCTTTGTGCACTGGTACGCAGTCATGTTGGAACAGGAAGGGGCCGTCCCCAAACTGTTCCCACAAACTTTGAAGCATGAAAATTGTCCAAGTTGTCTCGGTATGCTGACACCTTAAGAGTTCCCTTCACTGGAAATAAGGGGCCAAGCCCACCCCCTGAAAACCAACGTGAATGACAATTGCGCAGTCATACAACACTGTACCCAAATTAAATTTTTATCATTTTTTCCCCACAAATAGCGCTTTCTTTTGGTGGTATTTGATCACCTCTGTGGTTTTTATTTTTTGTAAAAAAAAAAAAAAAATTGAAAAAGACCGATTAAAAAAAAAAATTTGTCATAGAAATTTGCAAACAGGTAATTTTTCTCCTTCATTGATTTGCGCTGATGAGGCAGCAGTGATGGGCACTGAAGGGTGGCAGTGATGGGCACTGACTGCTTACACTGATAGGTGGCACTGGCAGGTGGCAATAACAGGTGGCACTGGCAGGGGGTACCGATTGGCACAGATGAGGTGTCTGTGTTCCTTCCTCTTTGGTACCTTTAACATAAGCCGGTGATCGGCTTTTTTTTTTCTCTTTGAGCTGTCAGCGTGAGGAGAAAAAAAAAAAAAAAAAACTATTACCGAGCTTTTGTTTACATCATGTGATTAGCTGTCATTGGTTGACAGCTGATCACATGGTAAGGGGCCCTCCCTTACTCGGATTGGTGATCACAGTGCACTTGCCGTGCGTTCTGCAGGGCACGTGCAGGGATCGTGCACAGGGGAGGACGTCCTATAACGGCCTCCCGAAAATTGAGGTCCGCGCTGTAGCCCTCATTCGGCTATGGCCCGGACCTCAAGTGGTTAAAGACATTACAGTGACTTGAAAAAGTATTCATACCCCTTGAAATTTTCCACATTTTGTCATGTTACAACCAAAAACATAAAATGTATTTTATTGGGATTTTATATGATCAACCAACACAAAGTGGCATATAATTGTGAAGTGGAAGGAAAATGATAAATGGTTCTCAAATTTTTTTACAAATAAATATATGAAGAGTGTGGTGTACATTTGTACTCCATCCCCTTTACTTGGATACCCCTAACTAGCGGAACCAATTGCCTTCAGACGTCACCTAATTAGTAAATAGAGTCCACCTGTGTGCAATTTATTCTCATTATAAATACAGCTGTTCTGTGAAGCCCTCATAGGTTTATTAGAGACCCTCAGTGGACAAACCGCATCATGAAGGCCAAGAAACACATCAGACAGGTCATGGATAAAGTTGTGGAGAAGTATAAAGCAGGATTAGGTTATAAAAAAAAAAACATCCCAAGCTTTGAATATCTCACAGAGCTCTGTTCAATCATCTAAAAATGGAAAGAGTATGGCACAACTGCAAACCTACCAAGACATGGCCGTCCACCTAAACTGACAGGCTGGGCAAGGAGAGCATTCATCAGAGAAGCAGCCAAGAGGTCCATGGTAACTCTGGAGGAGCTGCAGAGATCCAACGACCCCCCACAATCGCTCCCCACAATCGCTCCCCACAGAGATAGAACAGCAGGGTCTAAAAAAGGCAGACCGTTGTTCTGTCAGATGAACAGAGTGATCTTGTGTGCCTGCTAACCAGGAATATGGATGATTCTGTTCATCTAATGAATCCACCCCCCACACTGTTAGCAAGCACCCCACTAGGGATACAGTTAACCCTTTGATCACCCCTTCCCAGCCAGTGTCATTAGTACAGTGACAGTGCATATTTTTAGCACTAATCACTGTATTGGTGTCACTAGTCCCCCCAAAAAAGTGTGAAAAGTGTCAGTTAGGTGTCCGATCTGTCCGTCGCAATGTTGCAGTCCTGCTAAAAATCGCTGATTGCTGCCATTACTAGTAAAGATTAAATAAAAATGCTGTAACTATCTCCTATTTTGTAGATGCTAGAACGTATGTGCAAACCAAATCAATATACACTTATTTGGGGGGGGGTTACCAAAAATATGTAGCAGAATGGAATATTGGCCTAAATTGATGAATAAATTGTTTTATAGCAAAAATATTGCTTTGTTTTTCAAAACTGTCAGTCTTTTTTTATATCGCGCAAAAAATTAAAATGGCAGAGGTGATCAAATACCACCAAAAAACAGCATTTGTGGGAAAACATCAATTTTACTTAGGTACAGCATCGCACAACCGCACAATTGTCCGTCAATTACAGTAATGCAGCGCAGTATCGCAAAAAATGGCCCGTTAATGAAGGGGGGGGGGGTAAAAACTTTATGGAGCGGAAGGGGTTGAGATTGAACAAGACTAAAAGGGCTTTTTTTTTTGGCACAAATTTATTTAGCGATTTATTCATTATCACATTCATTAATTCTTTTACTTACTTTTATTAAAATATGTTGGTGCTCTGGTGGGGGGAGGGGCTCCCATGGAAGAGAAATGGAGAAGCGTTGTATCCGGTAATTGCACCGTCTGCAGGCAGCATCAGATGACAGTGACACACAATCACCGCTTCTTCCTGTATTCACACTCTGTGTTCTGTTTCCTCCATGCCACATTGTAGTGTGTCCGCTCTGAATGCTGGGGCTCTCCTCCTTTTCAGCAGTGGCTCCGCCTCTGATGTGACTGACATCACTGGTTGCTAGACTCCAAGAGGCCCAGTCACTAGCAACCAGTGCAGGGAACACTAGAGGTCAAGCCAGCAGCGCGGCTCCACCCACCTCCTCCTGGTCCAGCGCGGTGTAATAATAACACAGAGTTTCTCTCTCTTGGCGCGGCTAATGATACTGAGAGAGAAAGAGACTTGGGACTGCAGTCAGACAGTGATATTTTATTTTTTTTGGGGGGGGGGGGGGGGGACACAGCAAACGTGTGGAAGAAGGTGCTCTGGTCAGATGAGACGAGAATGTAACTTTCTGGACTAAAATAAAAACACTATGTGTGGCAGAAAACTATCACTGCACATCACCCTGAACACACCATCCCCACCGTGAAACATGGTGGTGGGCGCATCATGTTGTGGGGATGCTTTTCTTCAGCAGTGACAGGGAAGCTGGTCAGAGTTGATGGGAAGATGGATGGAGCCAAATACAGGGCAATCTTAGAAGAAAACCTGTTAGAGTCTGCAAAAGACTTGAGACTGGGGTGGAGGTTCACCTTCCAGCAGGACAACGACCCTAAACATACAGCCAGAGCTACGATGGAATGGTTTAGATCAAAGCATATTCATGTGTTAGAATGGTCCAGTCACAGTCCAGACCTAAATCCAATTGAGAATCTGTGGCAAGACTTGAAAATTGCTGTTCACAGACGCTCTCCATCCAATCTGACAGAGCTTGAGATATTTTGCAAAGAAGAATGGGCAGAAATGTCCCTCTACATGTGCAAAGCTGGTAGAGACATCCCCAAAAAGACTTCCCGCTGTAATTGCAGTGAAAGGCGGTTCTACAAGGGGGGCGCTATACAAATGTACCCCACACTTTTCACATATTTATTTGTACAAAATTTGGAAAAATATTTATCATTTTCCTTCCATTTCACAATTATGTGCCACTTTGTGTTGGTCTATCACATAAAATCCCAATAAAATACATATTTACGTATTTGGTTGTAACATGACAAAATGTGGAAAATTTCAAGGGGTATGAATACTTTTTCAAGGCACTGTATATCACCCTTCCATTGGCCTTACACTAGTAGATTTTTCAAATGAACATGATCAGTATATTCAATGACACATCAAAATGTTGATGAAAAAGTACTAAAAAAATAAAATTAAAAAAAATAAAATAAAAAAATAGCTTTCAACTATTGATTTCGGGGGGGGGGGGGAATAAGGACTGAAAAAAAAATAATAATAATAATAATAATTTTTAAAATTCCACTTGGTGTCTTTTGAATTTTCTCCACACTGCGGTTGGGGAAAAAGAAAAATAAATAAAATAAAAAAAAAGGGAAGAAGAAGGATTAGAAAATCAAAAACAAACATTTTTAAAATGAAAATGTTTCAATGAACTTCTACTAGTGTGTGGTCAGCTTTACACTCCAGCTAAAGACTCCGACCCAAACAGAGCACAGCTAAATACGAGGACGTGGATTAATCTTTTATAAGGAATCTTGCACTGTTTTAATCATTTAAAGACTTTGTTAAAGAGGCCAGCATGCGCACAGTGTTAGACTGACAGCACTGTGCAATGAAAAACTTTCTATTGCGAGCCTCTCCCAGTTGGTGTCCTGCTGGGCAGGAGACTGCAGGAAACTAATATAAAGACAGATTCAAGGTATTTACACTAGCTGTTTAAAGTGATGTAAACCCAAATAAAAGTGATGAAAACCAAACAATGGCGTTTAATTTGCTAGCGCATTTCGCATCACAAAAACTGCTCATGTTCACATGTAATAAAAAAAAAAAAAAAAAAAAAAGTCCCCCACCCCCCTTTTTTTCCTCCATTGTTGCATCTCAGTGCTCCTGGTCTCTTATGGTCACTTCCTGTCTACATGCACTCCGGTGATGGCCGCATGACATTTCTCAGGGCGGGTTTCTTGATGGTGACAACAGTAGACCATGCCCAGGTAACTTATGTTGAAACATTAAAGTCACCGCTGGATGCCCATGTAACAGGGTGACGATGAAGAAGGAGAACAACTGAGAAACTGAGACAAAGCATTGTCACCCTATAATAACAGGAAGATCCTTAGAGCCGGTTCACACTGCGGGCGATGCGAGGCGACACTACTCGCCTCGCCGCGCTCTCGCAAGTCGCCCCCGTTCTGTACAATGGAACCGTTCTGAGAGGAGCGTCTCGAGTCGCTCCGACTCAGAAAAAAGGTTCCTGTACTACTTCTGGGCGACCTTGGGGCGACTTGTATTGACTTCTATACAGAAGTCATCTGCAAGTTGCCGCTGAGGTCGCGGCGAGGCAAGTCGGTGTCGCCTCGCATCGCCTGCAGTGTGAACCGGCCCTTATATCACCAGAGGGATCACCAGCAGGAGAAAAGAGGGCTGGATGCCTCTATATAGATCCTTAATATCACAAGAGCGGTCACTAGCATGAGGAAGGACGTCTTCTTTCCTCTATATAGATCTTTATATCACTAGAGGGATGTCCAGCAGAAGAAATTAGTTGCCGATTCCCCTATGCAGTGGAACCTTGGATTACAAGCACAATCCGTTCCAGGAGAATGCTTGTAATCCAACGCACTCGCATATCAAAGTGAGTGTGTCCCGAAGTCAGTGGGAACTAAGATAATTCATTCCACATTGACTTCTATTGTATGCAATACCGCATGTGACCAGAGGTTGGGGGGGCTCCGGAGAGACTCGGAAATACTTGGAGACAGCTCGGATGCACTTGGGAACCCTCGAAAATGCTCAGAAACACTCGGGATTGGAGTGTTTCCGAGTGCATCCGACTGGCTCCGAGTGTCACTAGTGCCCCAACCCCTCTGGCCAAATGTGGTACTGCACACTACAGAGGCTTGAATCCTGCTCATTTTGCAAGACAACACTCGCAAACAGTGAGTCAGAATTGAAAAAAAAAAACGAATAGCTCACATTGTGAAACGCTCGTAAACCGCGTTACTCTCAATCCGAAGTATTACTATATAATCACTAGAGGGGTCACCAGCAGAAGGAAAGAAGTCCTGATTCCTCTATATAGATCTTTAGTTATCTCTATAGGAATCACCAGCCGGAGGGAGGAAGGAGGTCCTGGTTCCTCTATATAGATCTTTATATTACTAGAGGGGTCACCAGCAGGAGGTCCCAAATTCCTTTATATCAGGGATATGCAATTAGCGGACCTCTAGCTATTGCAAAACTACAAGTCCCATAATGCTCGTGTCTTGCCATGTCTCATGGGACTTGTAGTTCTGCAACTGCTGGAGGTCCGCTAATTGTTTTAGTTATCTCCATAGGGATCACCAGCTGGAAGAAGGAGGTCCAGATTCCCCTGAATAGATTGTATTATCACTAGATGGATCAAAAGAAGAAAAAGAGGTCCTCATTCCTCTTTATGGAGCTTTAGTTATTTCTATAGGGATCACCAGCAGGAGGAAGGAGGTCCCGATTCTTTTATATAGATCTCATTATCACCAGCAAAGGAGGTCCTGATTCCTCTATAGAGATCTTTAGTTAGACCAACTTTAGAACACTTTGTCCAGTTCTGGAGACCTCCCTTACAAATGTTATGGATAAGAACAAGTCTTGGCACAGGCAACAAAAATGGTGAAAGATGTTGCAGACGAAACATATCAGGAGAGACTGCAGGAACTTAGTATGTATTAAGAACATGGGGACATCATTTCAAACTAGCAGGAGGAAATTCACAACTGACCTTATAAAGTATTATTTTACTGAAAGAGCAGTTGATGCTTGAAACAGACTTCCAGCAGAGGTAGGGAGTCAGCCCACAGTAAGTGAATGTAAACATGCTTGAGGTAAGCATAGGTCTATAAAAATCCCAAAAAAAAAAAAAGGATGATTACGTTTCCGAGTTTCATTTCCTGGAAATCCAGAATCGGACACAATCCATAATCCAGCACAGAGCAGCTTCTACATCATAGAAAACAGATTTTAGCTTCCAGAAAAGACTCATCCGGATCAATGATGGAGTCAGCTGACCCTGACACGGCCGCACAGAGGAAGATAAATAATTACAGATCGTTTAAGACTCAGTATTGACAGGCGCAGTCAGCAAAAAGGATCTCCAATACACAGCAATCACATCAACAAAGGATGACAGACCATTTCCTCCACAGATCACACGCCTGAAGCCGAACACACATCAATTCCCAATAAAGATTTAACACCGGAGTCTCCAATTGAATTAGGAAGTAGCCAGTAGAAAATAGTCACATTCAGCTGGACCTGTTCTGTAACACTGAAGATATTTCATAGCTTCTCCAAGCCACTTTAGTTTTAATGAATGTCAGGAAAATCCTCAGCATTCGTACCCACACAGGTAACACCAATCACCTTGGAATGTGTCAAGGCAGATGTTGATTGTTCATGAACAGGATCGGGAGGTAGAAAAGTTGTTCTAGTTACTTAATGAATCAGTCTATATGAGTGAGGGATTATCAACTGTACAGACTCCATGACACCAGGGATGGGATTATGTAACCAGAAAAGCAGGGTTCAACAACTTTCACCTCCCCATCCAGTTCCTGGACAAGCAACATCTCCTTATTTCATGGTGGTTGAATTAAAGCTGTGTATACATGGGCATCAAACACAAACAAACAATGTGTGGTCCAGGGATCTCCCCTGCAGCACTATTGCATTCTGACAGCAGGGTTTCTCTCCCGTCAGAATACACAGATCAGCACTGCAGCCATTGGCTGAAAGCACTGATCGAATGCTGGTTTTCCAGCATGACCGTTCGACAGAAGCCTGGCATTACACCTGCTTCTGTTGAACATACAGATTTTCAATCTGTGTATACCCTGCTTTAAGTGTCTATGCTACCTGAGGTTACCAAGCCTTCTCACTTGATGGTGCCTGCATAGTTCCAGGGCCAATGGCACTTGGCAGAGCCACCTGCAGGAAGTCAATGACCTTTATAGATGATTGTAAGGGTGACATTTTGACCATCACTCTAAGAACGTTTTCTTTCCACTGGCCGCCCGACGCAAGGGCCATTCTTCCCACTGGCCGCCCGACGCAAGGGCCATTCTTCCCACTGGCCGCCCGACGCAAGGGCCATTCTTCCCACTGGCCACCCGACGCAAGGGCCATTCTTCCCACTGGCCACCCGACGCAAGGGCCATTCTTCCCACTGGCCACCCGACGCAAGGGCCATTCTTCCCACTGGCCACCCGACGCAAGGGCCATTCTTCCCACTGGCCACCCGACGCAAGGGCCATTCTTCCCACTGGCCACCAACGTAAGGGCCATTCCTCCCACTGGCCACCAACGTAAGGGCCATTCTTCCCACTGGCCACCATTGCAAGGATAAAAAGTAGAAGGAGAATCTGGACAGCCACAATCCAATATACACGCCTTTATTGTATAAAATAATAAAAGTTCAAACCACAGCAGGGTACAGGATAGAAACCACAGCAGGGTACAGGATAGATTACTGACATGTTTCACACTTTCAATAGTGCTTAGTAATAGCTACAAAACCACAACATTTTGCCACAAATATATACTAGTGTATTATGAATCATGTGATCAATTAGAATTGATTAAATGAAACACAACTATATCCAGGAGAAAAAAAAAATGCGGAAGAATATAATAAATATATATAACAAAAAAGATTTAAACAAAATTTAAATGAATCAAAAAAATTTCAACTGTATAACCGCAGCTCCTGGATAAATGAGCATGTATAGTGCTTTAAATATTTATATATAATAATAGTAAAAAACAAAGTGTATTTGTGTGTAGGAAATAAAGTATACATTGTAGTAGTAAACACCAGAAATGCAACATATATATTCATATCCATATTTATCCCCATATATTATATAAAAACAATACATTTCAATGACTGCAAATATACATACATACATACACAAAAATTTGTGTGCACCGATGCTCATTCAATAGTCGCCAAAAAGTTTTGTAAAGTCTAATATAAGATCAATGAATAATAATGTAGATAATAATAATAATAATAATAATAATAATAATAATAATAATAATAAGGTAGAAACCTCAAAATTAGGACCCACAGAACAAAAACCAGCTCTATAAACCTATGTACATAATATATATATTTATTTATTTATTTTTAAAGAAGAAAGCAAGAGAAAAGACCATCTGTAGTGTCGTGTTGTCATAGACCCTGTACTTTCAGCCACTGTTCTATTGGGCACAAAAGGTACACAACAATCATTCCAATGGCCGCAATCTTAGTCAATAAAGATACAAAAAATATTTATCAGCAGAAACCAACAAAATCATGCCTTGATCTATATCCTATATTGGAAACAATTGAATGTCAATCAATGAGATTGGCCGATGTGTTGCTAAATGTATAAGGGGACCTTTGTCCAGAAATAAGTCAGTCCTTCATAACCCATCTGTGTCCACATTAACTAAAATGTTGAAGATGGGAATACATGTACGTACAGAGACCACAAAACTAGCATGAATGGATAAGTAAATAATAAATGAAAAGTTCCACCCAAATGGCATAAATCCATGGATTATATACCATCCACTAAAGAAAGTGTCCTAGATCAGTGGTAGGTCCCGTGGGCATCATAACACAAGGTCACTGTCAACTACATTATCTATACCAATATCATGATTTAGGGATAACCATGATGGAAGCATAGCACAAAAATGATAAATTATATTGTAACCCTAAGAGCAAAGATTAGAACATCAGTCAAAAAATGCTGATGGCAATCAACCGAATCATAATAGTGGGAAATATCCCACTCAAAGTTTAACCCTGCCGGGTTTCTGGTATGCAGGGTGAATATCCTGAATCTATCGCCCACCCCTCTTTGGAAGTCACCACCTTCTCAATGCCTTGTACTGACAGTCTAGCAGTACCCTTATTGTGGACCAATTTCCAATGTTTGCCCACATTAGCTGTTTTTCCCGATGTCATACAAGTGATCGTAAAGCCGATCTTTCTGAACTGCTGCATAGTTCACATGTAATGATAGATCAAATATTTAGTTTTACAATTGATAAAATCTCAAAATTTCTACCAGTGACACTTGAACAAACAAACTGACCTCTTTTGATACGGCCACAATAGTCACATCCTCTCATATCGCATCTGAAATTGCCCTTAAAATGCAACAAATTGGAGCCGGACTTCTCGCTAGTAAATAAGCTGGGTGGTAGAGAGCCTCCTAAGGTAGGGGCTCTATGGTACACTGTCCTAATGTCTTTTGACAGAATCTTACTGTATGCAGGGTCATTAAAGAGAATAGGTAAATATTTAGTAAATGTATTTTTAATCTTGTCAAATTTAATACTGTATGGTGTGGAAAATACTGGAGCATCTCCCACAAAGGGAGAATGTCTCCTATCAGTGCGAGACCCTGGGTTTCTGTCCAATAGTAGTGTGTTCCTAGGGACTTCGCTAGCCACATGGAAAGGTATGTTAAAAACTTTCAGGATATCCTCCATCTCTAAGGGCTCCGTCACACGGATGTGTCCATGTATGGAGCCCGCTCTGCTCAGCGGGGGATCGCTCCATTGATCCCCACTGAACAGGAAGGTGACAGGACAATCTCTGCACACTGTGCAGGGACAGACCTGTCAGAGCCAAGCTCCCCAATGGGGGGGATTGGATGAGGACAGACCATGGAGTCCATTGTCACCCAATCCGAGGACGTATTTTTTCCTCCGTCGCACTTTTTCGGATCGAAGCGCGTCGGATGTTAGCGGACATGTCACCGCTCACATCCGATGCTCCATAGAGGTATATGGAGCGTCCGTTCAGGTCCGCTTAAAAAAAAAACCGACAGGCTGACCTGAATGGACAGTCCGCGTGAAAGAGGCCTAAATCTGTGAGCCATGTCTTCTGCTTCCTTAGTAAAATCTGTAACCCTGCTACACAGATGTTTAGGCTTTATGTCTCATTCCCATGTAGCGGATCCGCTTCCACAGAGTCCGCCTCTGTCCGCCAGCTCAGTGGGAGATCTCTCCGTTGATCTCCACTGAGCCGGGGGATGACAGGTCCCTCTCTGCTCACTGAGCGGGGAGGGGCCTGTCGAGAGCCGCTGGTTTCTATGGAGAGATCGGATGAAAACGGACAGCATGTCTGTTTTCATCAGATCTCACCTGATCCGATAGCGACGGATCCGGATGTAGGGCCATCCATCTGCTTTTCCCAGATCGGACCGGGTCGGATGTCAGCGGACATGTCACCACTGACATCTATCTTTCCATAGACCAGCATGGAACGGGCTTACGGTCCGCCATCAAAACTGACAGGCGGACCTGAACGGTCCAACAGTGCGAAAGGCGACTTAAAAAAACTGTCCAACTGGGACACCTCTAATGGTGTGTCCCGGATGACCAGAGTCAGCTCTCTGTAAAGCATTACTGGCTGTGGGTCTCCTGTGTAGTCCAGTGACTACTGCACCATTCCTACCCGACGGCTGTACATAGAGAAATTCAATGGAAACATCCAGAAAGTGTTCAGTGAACCTCAAGTTGAGATTATTATAGTTCAGATAGTGGAGCCATACATTTCAACCTTCTCGTCTGATAGAATAAAAAAGAAGGGCATCAATATAGCGACAAAAGAAAACCGAGTCCATGCAACGGGGGCCATCGTGTCCAAAGATGCGGGTCCTCTCCCACCACCCCATATAGAGGTTGGCCAGGGAGGGTGAAAACTTTGCCCCCATAGAGGCACTGCATCTTTGGAGATAAGAGCACCCAAAACATACAAAAGTTATGTATAAATAAAAAACCTAGACACAGCAAAATAAGTTCTTGAAGAACTAAATTAAAAAAAAAAAAAAATAAAAAAAAAGGAAGAGGATTCCAGACCTTTTAAAAGAAAAAAAGCAACAGCTTGTATGCCCAAATACTAGAATACAGACTTGTGACTTTACAGGTGATCCACCTGTAATTGGCTTTCCACTCAAAATCTTGAAATTTGGTAAGGAGCTGTATAGTGTCCCTGAGAAAACCAGGAAGACTAACCACCAAGGGCTGTAACTGACCATCTATCCTTTCACTTAAACGCTCGTTGAGTGATCAATGCACACGACAATTGGTCTGCCCACAAGGGGTTTAGGCCTAGTTGTGGACTTAAGGGAGATGGTGAAACACTGGCATTATTGGGCACTCAATGTAAGGGCCATTCTTCCCACTGGCCAGCAATGTAAGGGCCATCTTCCCACTGGCCAGCAATGTAAGGGCCATTCTTCCCACTGGCCACCAATGTAAGGAACATTCTTCCCACTGACCACTAATGTAAGGAACATTCTTCCCACTGATCACCAATGTAAGGAACATTCTTCCCACTGACCACTAATGTAAGGAACATTCTTCCCACTGATCACCAATGTAAGGAACATTCTTCCCACTGGCCACCAATGTAAGGAACATTCTTCCCACTGGCCACCAATGTAAAGGGCCATTCTTCCTACTAAGCACCAACATAAGAGTATACAGTACTTCCCACTGACAACCAATTAATTGGTTTTAGCAAGGGATTCCTAAAAAAATATATTTCAGGGGTTCCACTGGGACAAAAAGGTTGAGAAAAGCAGATGTACAAAAGGTTGCATTACCCGCCCACTAAGAACCATGATAGGGGAACACTACTGTGGTGGTCAATCCTTCTACATCAACATTCTCATATTTGGTAAAACCTATTGGCAGAAGAACAACAACTCCTATCCTTATTCTCCTCTCTTGGCAGTGAACGGGTGTTTGTGTCTAGCAGGGGCAATGATCCACACCAAAGGCTCCTGGAGCGCAAGGTATATTGGAATTCTAAATGGCGCTCCAGGATGCCCTCTGCTTTAAATCACCACTTGCATCTAAATTTGAATCATAAAAAAGGACAAGATTGTTTTTTGTTGGGATTTAGAATTTTGTAATATTGTTTCTGTATCTTCGTTGTATCATCATTGCTACTGTTTGTCATATAATAGAAATGTTTTTTGTGTATGGGGGAGGGGTATTTTCATCATTGTGGTGTATAGGCAGTTAGCTGTAAGGCTAAGGCTTGGTTCACACCTATGCTTCTAATCAGTGTCTGCAGTGCTTTCTGCGGTGAGTTGTTAAGTACGCGTTTATGATAAGTTTTTCGTGCATTTTGTTTTTTTTTTGTTTTTTTCCACAATCAAGCATTTTGTATGCCTTTTGCATTTTTTATGCTTTTTTTTGGTTAATTTATTGACAGATGAAAAAAAAGCAAAAAACGCAGCAAATTTGCAGCAAAAGCACACTACATCATGGGTGCTCAACCCCTTCAGCTGTTGCAGCGGTGCTTTGCGGGTGGTTTTAACCCTTTTTTTGGGCTGCTAGCGGGGGTTAAAACTGCTAAAACGACGCTATAGCGCCGTTTTACCGCCAGCGCCCCAGTGTGAAAGTAGCCTAAGAAAGTATCAACAGGGAACACGTTTAACCCTTTGGTCGCCACTGAAGTTAACCCCTTCCCTGCCAGTGTCATTTATGCTATTATAAGTGCATTTTTAGCACTGTATTGGTGTCACCGGTCCCCAAAAAAAGTGTCACTTAGGGTCCGCTACAATGTCCCAGTCCTGATAAAAATCACAGATCACCGCCAATACTAGTAGAAAAATATGTAGAAGAAAAATACATAATGGCTTAAATTGATGATGAAATTCATTTTTTACATTTTTTTTTTTTTGGATGCGTTTTAGAGCAGAAAGTAAAAAATATTTTTTTTTCAAAATTGTCGGTCTTTTTTTTTGCTTAAAGCGCAAAAAAAAAAAAAAAAAAAGCAGGAGGTGATCAAATACCACCAAATGAAAGTATTTGGGTACAGGGTCGCACGGCCGCGCAATTGTCAGCTAAAGTAATGTAGTGCCATATCACAAAAAAATGGCATGGTCATGAAGGGGGTAAATCCTTCCGGGGCTGAAGTGGTTAAAGCAACGCAGTGCCCTATCGCAAAAAATGGCCTGGCGGGGGGGGTAAATCTTCCAGGGGGCAAGTGGATATAGACCCAAATTAAGACACATGTCCAGATGAAATGTAGAAAATGTGTAATAGACATACAATGTTCCACAAACAAGACTCCTGCCTTGTTAACTGCACAATTGCAGAAGTTGGAAGAAGCCAAATAGGACACTTTGGTTCTCATTTGGGCCAAAAAAATAAAAAAGCTTAAAATTGCCTGTATGCCAAAAATGTGCTCCTCCATCTATTTTGTTGAGATCGGAAAAAGAATAAAAATTCATGATCTGATTGGCTGGTGGACAGCAGAACTAATTTGCATATTTTTTTCCTAGGAGTGAAGTGGATTTGTGCTTTAATTTTTTTTTAAATACATGAATATGGAAGCTGAAGAGTCTCAGAATCTCCCATCACCCACGATGCTGCAGTGGCAGGGCAGCAAATACAAACAAGCGAAATATAGAAATAAGCACCTTTGCCTGGCACCTAAATGTCAACAGGACTCTCGGCCAGAAAAACGGTTGTGCCTGGAAAGTGATATCATGTAGGAAGGGCTCAAACCGGCCTTCTAAAAATACAGTGCCCCCCCCCCCCCCCCCCCCAGGCGGGGGGCAGCCTCCTAATGCTGACAATCACAAGGGAGGCAGGAGCGGAAAATTACCCGTCAGCGCTCTGCAGACGCCCAAGGCTGGGCACACGGCTGCTCCCTGGGCAGAGGGTCACTAGAAGGCCCAGCATGCTTTAGGCCTCATTTGCATAGATTGGCCAAACCTAGCCCAAACAATCATTGTTCCAGTTAATATCGGCGTTATCTGACTATCCAGCAAGTAAGGTCATTGTGCTTAAAAGAGGAACTGCAGTCTGCTCACATAATTTGTAATAAAAACATCTTTGCCATTCTGAAGCTTCCCTCCAATTACTTTGCATATTCCCTCCTCTCCACTCTCCCCAGACGCTGTGGGGATGTTTCAGGATATAGAGTGGGGGAAGGGGCTATTAAGTATATAATTTACTGGCCCCTTCCTTTTTTAAACTAACACACTCGCTCACTGTGTCGGCCTTTTGGCTAAGATCAAGTGTAGTATCTGTTCTTATCAGTTGCCAAAGGAGGCGCTGGTCCATCCCTATTCGAGAGGGTTTGGGCGGCGCTCTCCGATGGTGTAATTTGCATCCCGAAGGATGGTTTCGGTAGGGGCCACGTCGTGCCGCCCGACAGTAAACTGGGGGCCGATGCATGGTCGAGTCTGAGCCATCTGGAAGGATGCCCCTGGTGAGGATGGGTGCTGCCTGGTCGGATCCAGAGGGTCGGGTTCCTGGCCTCTGGTCTGGATTGGGGTAGTTCTAGCTACCGGGCAGTTTTTCGGAAAGGAAACCGGCTACTCCCTTGGTGGGGGGGGGGGAGGACCGGTTAGTACATCCGAATATAATTAGGAAGGAGTGATGGGAGCGACGGTGGAGCCTGATAGTAAAGGGCTCTCACCAAGCTTCCTGATCTTCATGCCTTCCTGTCCGGGGTGGGGGCTGCTGTGGTCTGGACCGGGGGTTGGGGGCGGTCTTGAAAGCCTATGGAGTATGTGCCCCTGGAGTGGCAGTCCGGGGGTGCCTAACAATCACTGTGAGGGTCACTTTGATTTTGGGCACCAAAGTCACTGCACCATGACACGCTTTTTTAGCACCTGCCTCTTGGGCCAGGCCTTTTGGCTGGGACCAGAGGAATTTTTTATTCCCGGCCGGAGGGCCTGGTCGTTGTTTCACACAATGACCACCTTTTCAATCTCCTCTCCACTATCCCTTCCCCACTTTTTATTTATTTTCAGTGTGTCTTGTCACGTCTTGTTTTGTCCCTTTGCACGTTTGCTGTGATGAGTAGGGTCACAGGTTCTAGGGCCTGTCCTGAAAGTCTGGTGTGGGGGTGGACATGGCCTTCTGGCTTAGTTCACCCTCTGCCTTAGGGTTGGGGTCTTCCTTCGGGGGAGCCCTACCTAGTATTTGGGTGGGTCTGTTTCGGCAGACCTTCCGAAGAACGGGGTCTGACTGGTTTCGGCCAGGAAGACCAAGTTTTAAGTGTCCTTGTCCCTGTCAGGAGCCTAACGCCCCAGGGGATTCAGGACAAGGTCCTCTGATTTTAGAGGACTTGTGTACCCGTCTGCACTTTTTTGTGTCACTCTTTATGTGTGTGCACATTTTTTATGCACTGGGTGAAGTTTTTTGGACGCCACTGGCTTTCAATAAAAAAAAAAAAAAAAAAAAAAAAAAACACAACTCGCTCACTGTGTCCATTCATAACTGAAGCATAGTAAATTGTGCTCACTATGCTTCAGTTTGTGAATGAACAGGAAGCCACTAAGCACAGAGCACTTCCCATTCATTCCCTGTCCAGTGCAGCTCAGGCTGCAGGGAAAGGCGTGTGTGTGTTTGATCTTTGGGGTGCTCACTCTAATGCAGGGGAAGGCAACCTGGGGCCCTCCAGCTGTTGTGGAACTACATTTCCTATGAGGCATTGCAAGGCTGGCAGTTACAATTACTCCCAGAGGCATGATGGGACTTGTAGTTCTGCAATAGAGGATTCTACACTGGTGGAGCTGGACAGGATTACTCCACATACATCCCCCCTCACATTATCCAATTTTGCATTCAGTTGCATCACATTAAGTCAGCCTATTTATTTTGAATGGGCTACCAATGTATGACGAAAAACAAGGATATCACCTAAAAATAAGGGGGGGGGGGGGGGGTGACCAGGGAAAGCAAAACACAGATTTAATTTCAGTTTCAACTCTCTCTTCACTATTTCCAAGGAACACGAAGTGAACATTCTTCCGCCGGATGAAGAGGTCTTATTGGTCAGGACGGGCGGCGGGGGATGACGGCGAGAAGAAGAGAGACGTTCTCTCCATCCTCCGCCTGCCATCATACCTGATATACAGAAATATTTGTCACAGGCGGCAGTGCGGGGGCAGAGCTGCGGCTTCGCTGTATTCCCCGAATGCGCTGGCAGCGACATGATCATTCGGCGTGCCGCTCCATATGGAATATTAATAAATAAACGATGAGTCTGCCTGGTTTTCTGCAAGCTGGAGGAGATCCCTAATGCAATCATCGCTGCAGACAGAACATGTGTCAGCCGACAGAGCGAGGAATGGATTTGTAAAGAGAGAACTTCTCTCTGCCACAGAGGGGGAGGATTCCTTCTTCCTGGACTTTCTGGTTGCTGCGGAGTAACCCTTTAGGTACGCACAGCAACCTGGGTCACTTTAAAAAGGAGACCCCCGCAGCCAGTGGCGTAACTAGAACCTTCAGGGCACCGATGCAAGAAACCATTAAGGGCCCCCCAGAACCCCAGCCAGGGCCCTTCCCTCCGAGTCTGGCGGTGGAACTCCAGGGCTTGGTCACAGGTATGACCTTTGTGAGCCCTGTAGTTCCACCACTGGCATCATTTTTAGGTGCCCCATTGGGGGACTGTCCTTAGGCAGGATGGGGTCCCCGTCCCCAGAAGAGATGAGGTCCTTTTCTCCAGGGCAGATGAAGTTACTGCCCCCAGGTGAGAAGGGGTCCCTGTCCCCAGGGGAAGATGGAGGGGGTATGTTATGGTGTGTGGGGGATGGGGTCCTTTCACTCACCATGACCAAGCTGCAGGCCGCGCACTCATCAATGTTGGCCTGGGCTCCATCCAGTGTGCTGGACGGGTGATCAGCATATCTCCCAGAAAGACCTTTCATCATCTGTGTATGACGGGGGAGGAGGGGGGCTGACAGACAAGCCTGCAGTGTCCTCTGGGAGCCGGTGTTCTGGCAGATAGTGTCCTGCCATCATATAGTGTCCGCCCCGTACTGCACATGCCAGTGCGATAGTCGAGCATGGAGCTCTGCTAGTCACCCTCCACCCACCCGTGTGCATGGTGCACTGGTACCCCCATGCTGCTGCCGGCCATATGTAGAGGGGGCTGCATGGGCCCCCTGCAGCATAGGGCCCAGTTGCGGTCGCAACTGCTGCACCCCCTATAGTTACGCCCCTGCCCGCAGCGGCCCACAAATCCCTGCTGGGAGTGAGGAAGGAAGGAGTCGCGAAACAGATCGACATCAATTCATGTCAGAGCTTACACAGGGCTGAAGTCTCTCCCCGCCCCCATGTCTGCCTGAGTGGCCAATCACTGAGCCCCCCGGACTGTCACATGGAAAAAAAAAAAGGAAGACGTGTGGGTGTTCAACCATTGGCCCTTCAGCTGCTGCAGAACTACAAGTCCCATCATGCCTCTGCCCTTGGGAGTCATGCTTGTAACCGTCAGCTGTGCAATGCCTCATGGGATTTGTAGTTCTGCAACAGCTGGGGGGGGGCACAGGTTGAGCACCCCATAGTGCATCTTGCTGAGTAATGTGTCAGTGTATATCACTTCCAGGTATGCATTACCTCTCACAGAGATCACACTACTGTCCCCGACAATGCCATCATCTGGATTTTCTCTCCAGAAGGACGGTGTCATCTTTCTTCAGGCCTCACCCAGGGTCAGAGACAGGGCTGTCTAAATGCATGGGTACCACTGGGCATTGCCCAGGGGCCCCATGATTGACTTGCATTACATCATACATGAAAACTGTCCCAGGTTTATCGGGCCAGTCACGCTTTTTGCTAAGCTGTCCCAGGATGGCCGTGTCCTGAGCAGCGTCCTGGAAACTGTACTGTGCCCTCCTGACCCCAGTATTGTGACCTTCCGACCTCCCTGTACTGTGCGCCCTTCTGCCTCCACCCCTCTACTGTGCCCTCCTGACCCCAGTATTGTGACCTGCTGACCTTCCTCTACTGTGCCCTTCTGCCTCCGCCCCTCTACTGCACCTTTCAGCCTCCACCCCTCTACTGCGCCCTCCTGATCCCAGTATTGTGACCTCCCTGTACTGTGCTCTTCTGCCTCCCCCTTTCTACTGTGCCCTCCTGGTTCCAGTATTGTGACCTGCTGACCTTCTCTACTGTGCCCTTCTGCTTCCACCCCTCTACTGTGCCCTCCTGATCCCAGTATTGTGACCTACCTCTATTGTGCCCTTCTGCCTGCGCCCCTCTACTGTGTCCTTCTGCCTGCGCCCCTCTACTGTGCCCTTCTGCCTGCGCCCCTCTACTGTGCCCTTTGTGTTGACTAGTCTTTGATTTATGGAATGCTTTCTTATATTGTTTATATATTGTTTATATATTGTACTGCCTCATCATAGCAGGTGGTTACTACTGTGTAGGGCATCAGCAGAGCTGGGAGTACTACTGGGCACCTTTAAAATAAATAGAAAATCAGAGGGTGTCTTCTTCACTACTGCCGACTGCTGAGAGGGTGGAGAGAAGATCCTCTCTGCAGCTGCATGGAGAGGCAAAGGATCTGGAGGAGGAGTTCTGTCCTCCTCTCTGCTGCTGAGAAAAGGTAAGGGCAGAGGCGAGGGCAGTGGCACTGGACGCAGAGCACTGGACACATGGATTCCACTAGGTTTTTTTTTTTTCCGAAGCAGAGGATTACAGCCGAAGGGGGTAATAGACTTCCAAAAGGATGGGCCCGGGGTGCAAATCATTATTTGCTATTGTCTGCCTGATTCTCTTCCCATCCAATCAGGAAGTGGGTCCTGAGACCCGATTGGCCGAGAGGAGAAGAGACCGTATTGGCCGCCGTGTAGGAAGAGACGCAGGAAGGATCCCAAGCTGCCCGTGACCTAGATGTAGCTCTGGTGGGCGGAGGGATAAGCAATGGGGGGGGGTTTAAAAATCGATGAGGGGGGGGTGGCGGGTGATTTGCTCCCAAAATGGAGCACCGGCTACCGCTGGACAAGGGGGGTGCCACAGCTGCAGGAGAGATGTGAGGGCCACATTAAATGGTTGGGGGGGTTGTGCCAGGTTTGATGTGCAGATCACGTGCCCTAGACTGTTGGAAGATACCAGTTGATGTCCCTCAGGTTTGTTGGTTCCTTCTTTTTAAGAATTCTGTTGGACATTGTTGAATAGCAGAGACTGCAAATTTAATATCTCCTGGATTAAAAGTTATGGCCTCTGAAAGTTTGGGGTGAAAACATGTTACCCCTCAGTTCTGTGGACTGATTTATACTGTTTGCATATATAAGCGAAACGCGTTGATTCAATACACCAAACTTGAAACTACAAATATGTGCCAACAACATAAAATTATACACGACAACCACATTTTCTTGTGATCCTAATGAGGTTTTAATCGTATAATAAAGTTGTTGGATATTTTGTTAATTTATTGATATACGTCCTTTTTGTGGCACCTTTAAAGCCCCCCAACTGACCTCTTCTCCCTCCAGTATTTGTGGGGCTGGAGGAAGGATAATGGATAATCCCTTCAACCCCTGAAATCTCTCCCTTCCAGGCGGGAATCGGGAGCTGTGCAGGAAGGGGTTAACACTGAAAGCCTTGCATTGGAGCCGTGCTGCGATTCAACCCGCTGCGTGACTCCGGGGCTGCCGGTCGGAACACAAAGCATTAGCGTGGCTACAATTTACTCATTTTGCCTCTCCAGGAGCCGCCGGGGTAAGATCCGCCGGCTATAAACACAGAATAATTCACAGGAAACCAAAAAGACGCACAGCGCTAAGCAAACAGCTTCCATTTACCATTTTATCTCCTATTCTTTGTGTAGAAAGAGAAGTAAAGCCAACTTTGTATTTTCTTATATTCTCCCTTCCCTGCTTCCTTCTGTATCCCTTATCAGGGCTGGCACAAGGGGGCGGCTGGCCTGGGCACTCTGGTATTATGTGAGGCAGGGGGGCACCACAAGGAGAACAGGGAGGGGGATTTTGTGTTAAGAAGGGGAATTTGGTGGGCGGTAGGGGGTTAAGAACTGTTCTAGGAGGGCAAATTTGGGGGGTGGGGGGTGCTAGAAGTGGCGATTTGGAGGATTTGTGTTAGGGGGGGGTAATGTGGGGGTTTGTGCTTTAAAAGTAATATGGTAGAGGGGACTTTTTTTTTGGGGGGGGTGGAATTCTGCTAGGATGGGGGATTAAGGGAGGGGCATTTTTTGTGAATGAAAGGGGGTATTTGGAGTGGGGAAGGAGGATTTGGGATTGGAGTGGAAATTTGAGGGGTAGATCATTTGTGCTGGGAGGGGATTTTTATTTTTTATGGGGGGGTGGGGGGAGTTTGCTGGGGGCATATGGGGAGAGAGAAGATTTGAGGATTTGAACAGGGGTGTATTTGTACTGGGAGGAGAGTGAATTTTCTTTTTTTTGGGGGGGGGGGGGGGTTCACTGACACACAATGCTCATACAAATCTGGGGGGGGGGGGGGGTGCAATTTGGTATCTTTGTCCTGGGCTCTAGATGACCGTGTCAACTATTTTTACATTTCCGCTTTCATTACATACCTTATTTTAGGCTCAGTGAAGTCATCACTGGGTCTCTGAGCTTCCCTATGCAATGCAGGCAGATCATGGCTGGTGGGAGGGGTTGGCAGGGTGCTTTCTGAAAACATCCCACCAGTCCTGATGCACTCAGTGGGAGGAGTTATGCAAACATCAAGATGCCCGAATAGGTGCGGAGAAGACTATAGTAGTGGGCATTCCTAAGCAGGCTGTAGTTGCATACAGACCACCCTGGGTAACACCCACATGTGATGGTGGGCCGCTATGATTGGAAGAAAACTAAAGACATTGAAGGAAAGGGGTGGGCCAGGGAAATTCAGACTGGGGAGGAAAGAGCTAGAACTACAAGTCCCATCACTCCTCTGCCTTTGATTTGTAGTTCCGCAACAGCTAGAGGGCCACAGGTTGAGCACCCATCAGCTAGATGATGCTGGATATCCTCCAGCCAGGAAATGAGGTGGGCTCTGACTTGCTGCATCTTCCAATACACAATGTGAGAAGCTCGCAGTGTGCAGTGAAATCAGAGCAAGACATTTCAGAATAGGGGAGGAGCCGGTACAACTGTGCAAAAATATCCCTGTGTCACCTAAACGCACAAAGTCTGACAGCAAATAAAAAACTTAATAAAAAATTTAAAAAACGCAACAAAAAAAAAAAAAAAATACGAGAATGTCTGGCACTCCGGAGCTCAGAACCCAAACAGATCTGTGGGATAAATACAAGCATAAGTTACTCCATATCATCGGTAAAGCATGCCAAAAAACTGAAACTACGAGCATCTGCCAGCCACAGGGAACGCAAACGGGGAGCGGACGGCTCGCTGGCTTCAAAGAAACATGTGATGTTAAAGAGGAACGGCCCTATGTGATAATTATATCTAAACTAGAAACACACAACGCAACACTAATTCATGCACTTTTTTTGCCAAAGCAATGTGCTAACATATGTCGCTGTTGGTTGTGCTGCAATTTACAAAAACAAAAAAACAAAAAAAACACACACAAAAGGGCCATAAAGACATGGATTAGTGAGATGGTGGTGGAGGAACTTGACTGGCCTGCACAGAGTCCTGACCTCAACCCGATAGAACACCTTTGGGATGAATTAGAGCACAAACTGCAAGCCAGGCCTTCTCGTCCAACATCAGTGACCTCACAAATGCGCTTCTGGAAGAATGGTGAAACATTCCCATAGACACACTCCTAAACCTTGTGGACGGCCTTCCCAGAAGAGTTGAAGCTGTTATAGCTGAAAAAGGTGGGCTCAATATTGAACTCTACAGACTAAGACTAGGATACCATTAAAGTGGTTGTAAACACTTACAAACACACTTTGACCTACAGGTAAGCCTAGATTAAGGTTTACCTGTAGGTCCAAGAAATATCTCCTAAACCTACACGGTTTAGGAGATATTTTCCAATATACGGGCACCACTGTCTACGGCACATGCGCCGTAGACAGCGGCGTGCAGGCGCACTGAGCGCGGCACCGTCAACGGCGAATATGCCGCGCGTGGCCGAATGACAGCGGCGGAGCAGCGAGACCCACCGAGAAGATGGATGCGCCGGACTACAGGGGACAGCGGTGACTTCGCTGGCTCCTGTGTCAGGTAAGTGACACATAATGGGCTACTATGCGATGCGATGCGATGCATAGTAGTCCATTATGCTTTACCTTTGCAGGGAATGAAAGAGGAAGTAAACTCATCAGGGTTTACTTCCTCTTTAACCACTTACAGACCGGACCATTTTGCTGGTAAAAGACCAGACCACTTTTTGCGATTCGGCACTGCGTCGCTTTAACTGACAATTGCACGGTCGTGCGACGTGGCTCCCAAACAAAATTGACGTCCTTTTTTTTTTCTACAAATAGAGCTTTCTTTTGGTGGTATTTGGTCACCCCTGCGGTTTTTATTTTTTGCGCTATAAACAAAAATAGAGCGACAATTTTGAAAAAAAAAAAAAAAAAAAACGCATTATTTTTTACTTTTTGTTATAATAAATATCCCCCAAAAATATTTTAAAAAAAAAACATTTTTTTTCCCTCAGTTTAGGCAGATACGTATTCTTCTACATATTTTTGGAAAAAAAAAAAAAAAAAAAAAAAAAAAAAAAAAAAAAAAAAAAAAAAAAAAAAAAAAAAAATCGCAATAAGCATTTATTGATTGGTTTGCACAAAAGTTATAGAGTTACAAAATAGGGATAGTTTTATAGCATTTTTATTAATAATTTTTTATTATTTTTTTTTTTTTACTAGTAATGGCGGCGATCAGCGATTTTTATTGTGACTGCGACATTGTGGGGGACCCATCGGACATTTTTGACACATTTTTGGGACCATTGTCATTTATACAGTAATCACTGCTATATAAATGCAGTGATTCCTGTGTAAATGACACTGGCAGTGAAGGGTTTAACCAGTGGGCGGCAGTGTAGGGGTTAAGTGTTCCTAGGGGTGTGTTACTAACTGTGGGGGGGTTGGGCTTTCATTTAGTGAACACTGATCTCTGCTCCAATCACATGGAGTAGAGATCAGCGTCACTAGTTGCTAGGCAGAATGGAGAAATGCTGTTTACACGGCATTTCCTCCAATTCAGCCGTCCCCGTGAGACGATCGCGGGGTCCCCGACAGTGCGGGAGCGCGCCGACAGCATCGGGCGCGCGGCGCTCCCGCACGGTCGGGACCCCCGCGATCGGTGTCTCACCGGGCCGGCTGAATGGAGGAAATGCCGTAAAAAAAAAAAGCAACCTGCATAGCATACTAGCTCATTATGAATAACTTACCTGAGAACAAAGCCCCGAAGCGGTCCTCCGTCTTCATGTCCGCCATTGCCATGGATCCCGGAGTGACTTCTGGGTCTCGCCGGAGCAGCGATGACGTCACTCCTACGCATGCACACGGGAGCCGACACTCGTGGCATATCGCCGCGATCTGCGGCCTGCCCAGTGCGCCGCTGTCTACGGCGCATGCTCTGTAAACAGCGGTGCCTGTCTGTTTGTAAATATCTCCTAAACCGTATAGGTTTAGGAGTTATTTCTTGGACCTACAGGTAAGCCTTAATGTAGGCTTACCTGTAGGTCAAAGTGTGTTGTAAGGGTTTACAACCACTTTAAAGTTCATGTGTGTAAAGGCAGGAGTCCCAATACTTTTGGTAATATAGTGTATGTGCTTTTATTTATATATTATGCATCTTTACTTAAAAGATAATATGTACAATTACTTATAATACACTTCTTTACTTATTTATATATGTATCATTATTTATGTTTCAATATTTTTATTAAAGTTTTACAGATCGAGAGAGAAATAAACTTAGATATATCTGTCAATCTTGGTAATACAATAATAGAAGTCATTATTTATATTATATAAATATGCATTTTCATTTATAAGATACAATATGTATCTTTACTGATTATAATCATAAAAATAATGATACATATTATATAACTAAATATATACATATTGAGGTCGATTTACTAAAACAGAGAGAGTGCCGAATCTGGTGTAGCTCTGCATAGAAACCAATCATCTTCTAACGCCAGCTGTTCCATTAAGCTTTGACACTAAATCCTGGAAGCCGATTGGTTTCTATACAGAGCTGCACCAGATTTTGCACTCTTTAAAAAACATCCATTTTTTTTTTTTTTTTTTTTTTTTTTTTTTAGGAGCAGTGATATTAGGAATGCTTAAAGTGAAACAAAAATTAAATATTCCTTCAAATATCGTGCCGGGGGGGTCCCTTAGTATGCCTGTGGAGTAGCACATCCCCTCCCCCATATGTATAGAAAAGTACTGCAGCAAAATAAAATTTCTAAAGGAAAAATGTCATTTAAAATTCCTGGCAATATACAAAAAATAAATAAATAAAAAATTTTAAATCATTAAAAAAATAAATAAAAAAAACAGAGTGCCCCCCCCCCCCCCCCAATCCATACCAGGCCCTTCGGGTCTGATATGGACATTAACCACTCTAGCCCCGGAGCATTTGGTTGGCCAAAGACCAGAAGCACGTTTTTTTTTTTTGCGATTCGGCACTGTGTCGCTTTAACTGACAGTTGTGCGGTCATGCTGCACGGCTCCCGAACAAAAATGGACATCTTTTCCCCCACAAATAGAGCTTTCTTTGGTGATATTTGATCACCTCTGCCATTTTTATTTTTTGCGCTATAAACAACAAAAAAAAAAGAGCGACAATAAAAAAAAATATTTTTTACTTTTTGCTATAATAAATATCCCCCAAATATATATATAAAAAAATAAATAAAAAAAAATAAAACACACACACTTTTTTTTCCACAGTTTAGGCCGATACGTATTCTTCTACATATTTTTGGTTGGGAGAGCGACAATTTAAAAAAAAAAAAAAATAATAAAATAATTACAATAAGCATGTATTGCTTTGTTTTGTGCAAAAGTTATAGCAAAAGTTATAGCGTCTACAAAATAGGGCATAGTTTAATGGCGTTTTTATTAATATATATTTTTTTTACTAGTAATGGTGGTGATCAGCGATTTTTATCATTACTGCAACATTATGGCGGACACAGTGGACACTTTTGGCGCCATTTTGGGACCATTCACATTTATACAGCGTTCAGTCAGATTCAAAATGCATAGATTACTGCGTAAATGTGACTGGCAGTGAAGGGTTAACGAGGCGAGAGCACTGCAGGGGTTAAGTGTGTCCTAGGGAGTAATTCTAACGGGGGGGGGGCTGTGGTGGTGTGTGACACGTCACTGATCACAGCTTCCGATTACAGGGAGCTGTGATCAGTGTCACTAGGCAGAACGGGGAAATGCTTGTTTACATTAGCATCTCCCTGTTCTTCCTCTCTGTGAGACGATCGAGGGTATCCCCCAAACTCGCGGTCGGACTCTTGGAGCTCGCAGCAGGTACGCACCTGCCATCCAAGCCTCGTGAGATCACATACAATAACATGATTTGGCACAGCGGAGCCAACCTGCCGCAGTAAAACTGTGGCGACTGGTCCTCAAGCGGTTAAGGTGAACTCCGCGTCCATTTTTTTTCCTTTTTTTAAAATGGCGTGGGGGCATGGGTGTCTGCAGGTAGGGGGGCAATCGCCCACACTCCCCACCTCCCCGGAATCGTCATGAAGGTGTTGCAGTGTGCCAGCTGCAGTGTCCGCCGCTGACTTTTTCTGAGTCAGCTGGCTCCCCTCTGCCCTGATGCATCTGATGTCCCTCCCTCACCCCCGGGGTCGATCATCGGACGAGATCGCTCGGCCATTCCGCTACTCCTCTTCAGTGGATTGGCTGCCTGCCCCTGTATGCCTTCTGTAGACCCAGCGCTGGCGCCACCCACTCAGTGGCCAAGACGCTGAGTAATACGCTGCCAGTGCCTACTTATCACATCACAGGAAATCCCAACCAGAAGCGAGTGGCATATACAGTTGCAAGCAGCAGAAGAACCACAGGTAACAGCAGTTAGGAGGAGCATTTTGATTTATACAATTGCTGGACAGTTGGACAGCCTATTACTGAAGATGTCTGTGTATATCAAGAGATAATCCATCTTCTTCACTTCGTATAGGCCCTTTTCATCAAGATCGAAATATGGCTACAACAGATGTATTGCAATATAAAAACTATGTACATTCTCTAGGCTATATGTATATGGAATGGACTGGGGGGGGGGGGGGGGTTACGCCTGGCCTGAGTAACTTCCAATACAAAGTGACGCTGAATTATCTTATATAAACACACACACTACATATATATATATATTATATATATATATATATATATATATATTTTTTTTTTTTTTTTTTTTTTTTTTTTTTTCCACTGGAAAGATATATGTGTGTTATATAAGAGATAATTCAGTGTCACTTTGTATTGGAAATTACTCAGGCCAGGCATACTATGCCCATATAAATATAGCCTAGGGAATGTACATCTTTTATATTGCATGGGTGGCCTTAAAATAATGCCCCAAAAGACCCAATGGGCCTGGTATGGACGGGGGGGGGGCGACCTGTGCCATTTTTTTCTTAATTCTGTTATAGGACTCCCCTTAACCACTTCAATACACTATAATATATATTGAACACTGCACTATATATACCCTGCACTGTATTCTATATGATACACTGAGTGCACTATATATACACTATACGGACTGCACTATATACTCTTGTTGGGCACAGGAATGGTCCCTGCTGTTAAATATTATTCATTTCAGAGGCTGCTTGCCCTCTTTTAGTGGCATGTGAGGGTCTGCCTCTTCTTGGAGGCCTTCCGGACATGATGAGTATATTTTTTTTATTTATTTTTTAACACCGCATTACACTGTACACCACCAAATGCAATATTATATAACACACACACACACACACACACACACACACACACACACAAAGCAGCACATACAAAGTAGAAGGAAAAGGATTTTTAAAAATTTTTTTTACAAACAAATATGTGAAAAGTGAAGCATGTATTTGTATTCAGCCCCCTTTACTCTGATACCCCAACTAAAATCTAGTGGAACCAATTGCCTTCAGAGACCATTCACACAGGAGCAACTCGGGATCCGACTTCAGGTCGCCACAAGTCGCGCTGTTGAGAAAATCAATGTTAGTTAATGGAGCCGTCTTAAAGCGGCGTTCCACCCTAAAGTGAAACTTCCGCTCATCGGAACAATTGGCACCTTTCAGGGGGGGGGACCGGGAAGTGAAGCCGCAAGGCTTCACTTCCTGTTTCCCATAACCAAGATGGTGGTGGCAGCAACCGAGAGCCGATCGACAGATCGGCTTCGGGTGCCGACATTGTGGGTGTGCTGGATGGGTAAGTGTCCATATTTTAAGTCAGCATCTGCAGTATTTGTAAACAAAAAAAAAGCAGAACTCCCGCTTTAATGTACACTACAGAAGTCGCTCCGACTTCAGAAAAGGTTCCTGTACTACTTCAACCTGACTTCTAGGTGACTTGTACCCATTGATTTCAATGGAAGTCGCCTCCAAGTCGGATCTCCGTCTATATTGAAGCGACAATGTCGCCTCTCTCATAGAATAATCAGCTCTCAAAGGGGAACTCCACGGCAAATTTTAAATTAAAAAAAACCAGCATGGGTTCCCCTCCAGGAGCATACCAGCCCCTTAGGTCTGGTATGGATTTTAAAGGGGAATCCCCCTACACCGAAAAAACGGCATGGGGGTCCCCCCAAAATCCATACCAGACCCTTATCCAAGCACGCAGCCCGGCCAGTCAGGGAAGGGGGTGGGGACGAGTGAGCGCCCCCCTCCTGAACCAAACCAGGCCACAGGCCACATGCCCTTGACATGGGGGGTTGGTGCTTTGGGGAAGGGGGGCGCCCTGCAGCCCCCCCGACCCTAAAGCACCTTGTCCCCCATGTTAATGAGTACAAGGGCCTCTTCCCGACAACCCTGGCCATTGGTTGTCAGGGTCTGTGGGCAGAGGGGCTTATCGGAATCCGGGAGCCCCCATTAATAAGGGGGCCCCCAGATCACGGCCCCCCCCAAACCTATGTGAATGAGTATGGGGTACAACTTAGCCCTACCCATTCACCTGGGGAAAATGTCAATAAAAAAAAAAAAAAAAAAAAAAAACAGACACAGTTTTTTAAAGTAATTTATTAATCAGCTTCTGAGGTCTTATTCCAACTTCTCCGCTCTGTTCAACCTCTTCTCCCACTCTCCGGCGTCGTCTCCCACACTCTGGTTCTTCTGCTGGCTCCTCCGCTATCTTCTTCCAGCTCTTTTACTAGCAGAGGAGCCCGGTCTCCTCCGTCCTTCTTTCCATGTTGACACTTATTAAAGAGGGCTCCCGGATTCCGATAAGCCCCCAGCAGACCCTGACAACCAATGGCCAGGGTTGTCGGGAAGAGGCCCTTGTCCTCATCAAACATGGGGACAAGGTGCTTTGGGGTGGCAAAGCCGCAGGGTGCCCCCTACCCCAAAGCACCCACACTCCCATGTTGAGGGCATGCAGCCTGGTATAGTTCGGGGGGGGGGGGGGGGGCTCCCGCTCGTCCCCCCACCCCCTTTCCTGACTGGCCGGGCTGCATGCTCGCATAAAGCGTCTGTATGGATTTTGGGGGGACACCCACGTTGTTCTTTTGGCGTAGGCGGGGGGGTACCCCTTCAAATCCATACTAGACCTAAGGGCCTGGTATGCTCCTGGAGGGGGGACCCATGCTGGTTTTTTATTTAAAATGTGGCAAGGAGTTCCCCCTCGTGTGTACATGGCATTAGTTGTGCACTACACAAATCTGGTCTTTATGGAAGAGTGGCAAGAAAAAAAAAATATATATATATATATATATATCGTTGAAAGAAAGTCATAAGTCCCATTTTGCAGTTTGCAAGAAGCCATGTGGAGGACACAGCAAACATGTGGAAGAAGGTGCTCTGGTCAGACAAGACCAAAATGGAACTTTTGGCCTAAAAGGCAAAACGATATGTGTGGCGGAAAACTAACACTGCACATCACCCTGAACACCCCATCTCCACCGTGAAACATGGTGGTGGCAGCATCATGTTGTGGGGATGCTTTTCTTCAGCAGGGACAGGGAAGCTGGTCAGAGTTGATGGGAAGATGGATGGAGCCAAATACAGGGTGATCTTATAAGAAAACCTGTTAGGCTGGATTCGCACCTATGCATTTTTTGTGCTTTTTGCATATTTGCATTACAGAACGTGTTCCATACAAAAACATGGTAAACGGACTGTAGTGCAAATTTTCAAAAAGCACTAAAATTGCATAGGTGTGAATCCAGCCTTAGAGTCAGCAAAAGACTTGAGACTGGGGCGGAGGTTCACCTTCCAGCAGGACAACGACCCTAAACATACAGCCAGAGCTACAATGGAATGGATTAGATCAAAGCATATTCATGTGTTAGGATTGTCCAGTCACAGTCCAGACCTAAATCCAATTGAGAATCTGTGGCAAGACTTGAAAATTGCTGTTCACAGACACTCTCCATCCAATCTGACAGAGCTTGAGATATTTTGCAAAGAAGAATGGGCAAAAATGTCCCTCTGTAGATGTGCAAAGCTGGTAGAGACATCCCCAAAAAGACTTGCAGCTGTAATTGCAGAGAAAGGGGGTTCTACAAAGTATTGACTCCGGGGGGGCGCCACACAAATGCACCCCACACTTTTCACATTTATTTTAACAAATTTTGAAAAGCAGTTCTCATCTTCCTTCCACTTCACAATTATGAGACATTTTGTGTTGGTCTATCACACAAAATTCCAATAAAATACATTTATGTTTTTGGTTGTAACATGACAAAATGTGGAAAATTTCAAGGGGTATGAATACTTTTGTAAGGCCTCATACATATTATAAGATCACTATTATAGCAAATATGTATCGTCACTTATATTTTATGAAATAAAAAAAATAAAAACAGGAAATAATAAAAAGTAACAATGTGTCAGAGCCCCGCTTATCAGCGTCAATCTCCGCCACATCGCCGCACGAGTCCCGAGCTCGCCTCTCTCCCAGCGCACTTAAACTGCCACATCCAGAACTCTGTCTCCGTGGCAACTGGTTACTCTCCCAATCAACTGAGCGAGGATCGCCATGGAAACACATATACAAGACAAATTCCTCACCGCAGCCGAGGACCAGATGGCAGAGAATACGGAAACTCACGGGCAAAAAGGGACATTGGGAGGAAGGAAGGGGGAGGGGACACCCAGTGATAGGTCAGACCCGGGACTGCGGTCTGCGCACATCGACAAAAAATGTGTAATAAAACCATATCTAATATTTCTGTGTAGCTCCTCCTCTCTAGATAGACAGGCAAGTATAGATTAGGAGATTTTCATGCCTTCTATGTGAAAGACCTGAACCCTAAATGGAAAAAAAAGTAATTATATATATATATATATATATATATATATATATATATATATATATATATATATATATATATATATATATATATACACACACATACATACACACACACACACACACACACACACACACACACACTTTTTTCACCCTTCATCCTTTGTTCCATCTCACAGCTGCTGATCCTCTCCAACGTCTTTAAGCCACTTCTTTTCTATACGAGCTCACTCCAGCATCAGCAGCACATCGTTGCTCTGGACTGGCTTTCTGATGGTGACAACAGAGGTCCACATCTGTGAAATCTACAGCATGTCGGCATGGTCGCAATCCCACATGATTAAGCTCCAAGGGGTGGAGCGAAACGCGTTGGTGACGTGGCCTTGGTTGGGAGTCCAGGCTGAGTTTGCTACATACTATCAATTGATGGTATTGTTCAGATGTTTGGCCACAGGGAGACAGACCTTCCTTCACGCCGGTGGTCACCAGTAGCAGCTCCTCTGAAAATGCAGTAGAACAACTGAGATAGGACAGAAGACCGCCGTTACCCCATAACAGGAAGTTCCCAAACTAGACTTGAAGGGCAGGATTGCAGGGGTTAATTCAATGAAAGCATCAGATTTTAGAAATCTAGAAAATTTATTTTTGAAATGAAGGCCCCCCCCCAGTTACAGTGCTAATCGCAACTCAATTGCGCAAGTTGTGCTGCGATTACCATGCCATTTGGAATTGTGGGCAGAATCGCAGCGTTTCAAAATTCTGCCTGCTATTACAAATTGCGAAGTGTGAATGGAGCCCAATATATTATGACCTATTCTAGTAATTTGGCTCATACACATCTGCAGGGTACACAAAGCATGGGACAAAAAACTGATAGACAACACTAAACAATACAGGGGGTTCCTAAAAAAAAAAAAAAAAAAAATATAGCAAGAGATCCTATTAAAAAAATAAAAAAAAAAGGGGGTGAACCTTAAAAAGTAGCTAGGAACCCTAATAAAGAGGCACTGGAATCTGATAAAAGAGAGGAAAAAAAGACGATAAAGTAGCAGGGATTCTGAAAAAGAGGTGGGAGATCCTAATAAAGGGGTAAGGATCCTAAAAAGGTATCAGGAGGATCCCGATAAAGGGGCAGCAACAAAAAAAAAAAAATTAAAAAAAATAAAAATAAATAAATAAAAAAATAAACCCATAAGCTTTGAAATTGCGCTACTTCGGTGCAATTTCAAAGCCAAAAGATGAAAATAAAAGATTAATTAATAAATAATGGTAAAAAAGTAGTGCAGGAACCTTTTTCATAAATCGCTGCATATTATTCACCCCCCTACATGTATTTAAAGGTTTCAATCATGTTAGGATCTTGATAAATGGAAGAGGGGGGCTTAAAAAAGTAGAAAAGGATCTTGATTAAAGGGATGGGGGATACAAAAAAAAAAATAAAAAAAGGGTACAGGGGGTCCTAATAAAAAAAGGACAGGGATTCAGACGAGGGGGAATCTGAAGAAGGGGATTCTGATAGAGCGGTCAGGACCCTGAAAAATGGGGGGGGGGAATCCAAAAAAGTAAGGAGGGATTTCCTAAAAAAGTAGCGAGGAATCCTGATAATGAGAGAGAATCTAACCAAAAAGTTTGTATAAATGGGCGGGGAATCTAGTAAATGGACAAGAAATGCAGATGGGTCACCTGGGGAGGTCTATAAGGCCGCTTTCACAATGCTGCGTTTTTACTATGCTGAAAACGCAAGAAAAACGCAATCCTTTGGAACTTCTCCCACCACTGTGTTGCAGGTGCGTTTAGAAAAGTACTGCATGCTGCACTCTAATGCGTTTTTCAACACCACACAAAAAAAAATAAACAAAAATAAATAAATAAATAAAACAAAAAAAAAGGTTCCCCATTGAAATGGATAGAAAAGGTGGCAAAAAAATAAATAAAAAACACATGAAAAACACACCTGCATTGCATTTTTTGGTGCATCTTTTGAGTCACATGTCCAAGTCTCACAGGTCCATGCTGGGTAATAGGCACCCAGAAAATGCACCAGAAACGCATCACAAATGTGTTTTTTTGCAACACAGCAGTGTAAAAACACCCTAAAAAGGGGGCAGGGATCTGATAATGGAGCATGGAATCCTAAAAGAGGGGCGAAGGATTGAGACAAAAAGGGGTGAACTCTGCAACATTTTCCAAGCGTTTTCCTCTCTCGCGGTCTTCCGCCTTTTTTTTTTTTTTTTTTTAACCTCTATGTATCAACAGGTGTCTAACCGTTCCATGACCTAAATCGACTGCACGGAGGTCTTTATGCGATATGATTTAATGACGCTGCTTCTCTCTTACCGGGTTAATCGCCTTCGTCGTCTGTGCCGCCTTTTAATTGCATAGTAATTATGGAAATGAAAAAGGGCCTAACGACAAGAGAGATCAGATGGTGCGTATGGCAGGCAGTGGGCACCGACCGGGACCGATGGCGCTGCAGCTGGTGGGGAAAGTGAGCGTGACGCAGTGATGTCCAGCAAGTCTACCTGTCCCCCATACATTGTGGTGGGTTTTTGTTTTTCTATGTTTGATCTATGTTTGTCCCAAGCAAGATTGAATCCGCTTACTGTTTACCGACTCCCTACCTCTGCTGGAAGTATATTCCAAGCAACAACTAGTCTTTACAAAGTATGAACTGAAAGAATAGTTCATGCTTGAAATAGACTTCCAGCAGAGATAGGGAGTCAGCCCACAGTAAGTGGATTCAAACATGCTTGGGACAAACAGATCTATAGGAAGAAAGAAAGGACGAAAGAAGAAAAAAAGACGAAGGGAACAAGAGGGAAAGACGAAGGGAACAAGAGGGAAAGACGAAGGGAACAAGAGGGAAAGACGAAGGGAACAAGAGGGAAAGACGAAGGGAACAAGAGGGAAAGACGAAGGGAACAAGAGGGAAAGACGAAGGGAACAAGAGGGAAAGACGAAGGGAACAAGAGGGAAAGACGAAGGGAACAAGAGGGAAAGACGAAGGGAACAAGAGGGAAAGACGAAGGGAACAAGAGGGAAAGACGAAGGGAACAAGAGGGAAAGACGAAGGGAACAAGAGGGAAAGACGAAGGGAACAAGAGGGAAAGACGAAGGGAACAAGAGGGAAAGACGAAGGGAACAAGAGGGAAAGACGAAGGGAACAAGAGGGAAAGACGAAGGGAACAAGAGGGAAAGACGAGGGCAAGGGAACAGGAAAAAGGAGACTCGATGGACCACTTTTTTTGCTGCCGTCACTCCCCTATGTTTTCCATCCCCTGCTACTCTTTTTTAGGATCCCCGCTCCTACATTTATTGGGATCCTTAGATTCTTACCCCTTTAGCAGGCTCTCCCACCCCTTTATAAGAATCCTCTGCCCCTTTATCAGAATCCAATGCCCCAAACATAGATCTATACTCAGACCAAAATAAATAAATAAATAAATAAATAATATATACTTGATTTCTGCTGCCACTCTTATTTCTAAGTCTGGTACTCTAATCTGGAAAAATCTTATAAAATAATGCCGGCCATACGCAGTTTGAATTTCGAAAGAACTTGCTTTTCGAAAATCGTATCTAAGAATTTTCGTACGAATTTTACACCATTAGTAGGCTGCAGCATCGAATGATTTTCGCGCGGCAATCAAATTTGAGGAATCGGACATGTTGAAAAATTTTTGAAAAACTAAACAATTTTCTAATCATTGAGGGGAGAATCGTGCGAAAAAATGTAATAAGCAAAAAAAAAAAAAAAAAAAAAAAAAAAAAAAAAAAAAAAGCGCATTTGAAAGAAAAGAAAATTTACAGAGAGAGAAATGAAGATTCCCGGCCACGAAAGTTCTTTTCTGTAGCAACATGAGGTGAAATTGAAGGCTTGGTCGGCCGAATTTCGAAAATCAATGGTGGCATCATCGGATCACAAAAAACAAAAAACGAAAAAAAAAAACCAAGCTTTCTGATTTTGAAAAGAAAATTTGTTGGAAATTCGACCATGTATGGCCTGCTTCAGTATTTCCAAAAAAAAAATGATATAATTTATACCATGGGACAGGAGATCATGGTGCTAAAAAAGGAGTGTTGTCACAGCTCCGGCCTTCAGCACAATGCCAAAGCCTAAACTTTGGTCAGGGTGCCGTAATGCTTCCAGAAAGCCATGTACAGCAACCTGCCTGGTTCCTCCCAGCAGCCATGATCTGCCTGCATTGCATAGAGAGGCACAGAGACCACAAGCCATCAGTGAGGGAAACATTTAGTGGTTGAACAACTGCCTACAACAACTGCTTCTGTAACCAAATATTCTCCTGCTGTCCTCAGACTGAACTGAAAAGTCTCCAATTCATAAATATGAAATTTCTAACTAAATTTCAGTAGCAACCTTTGTGTTAAAAAAAAAAAAAAAAAAAAAAAAAAAAAAAAAAAAAAGGAGATGGCTGAATTCCCGACTCTGTAATGAATCGGCTGCGAGGGTCATATAGTGACACTCAATCAGGAGAGCGGCCTGGAACGTCTCATTACAAGAAGTGTCGAGTATCGTCCCGGAAAGGTCAATGCGACAATTCGTACAATCATCAGAATATATCAATATCCTCATTCTGGGATTAGCAGGACACACATGGGGCTCCGTCGGGGGTCATTCACAGCAAAGCACGTGCGATGTTAATGCAATGATCCATTTGTGTGTGTTGACATTCATTCTTAAAGTGGCCATGTCACTGCAATAAACGTGCCAAAAAAAAAAAAAGGAAAAAAATAAAAAACCTCACCCACCATTGTGTGCTCCCCACCGCCTTCCTGGGCTGTCTTGGGTCTCTTCCCCCACGGGAGTCCATGCCTAACTTTGTAAATATCCCTAAATCAACTTTGTGTCTTCCCAAACAGGCTGTCATCACCCATTTGTGTGTGCTCCCAGCCAACTCCTGGGCCGTCCCTGCCTATCTTTGGGTCTTTTTCTCCATGGGAGTGCCCAGCCACCTTTGTGTGCCCCCACCTACCTATGTTTCCCCTAATGGGCTTTGCTCACCTTTATGAGCAACTCTATGTCTTCCCAAACAAACTGTCTCCATGCACCTTTGTAAACATCCCTATAAACTTTATGTCCTCCCAAACAGGCCATCTCCACTCATCTTGGAGCGGAGTGTGTTCCCAGCCCCTCTTGGGCTGTCCCTGACTACCCTTGGGTGTTTTTCTCCATGGGAGTACCCAGCCACCTTTGTGTGCTCCCACCCACCTTTGTCCCCACCACTGGGTGTCCCTGTTCACCCTATGTTCTCCTCTCCAATGGGCTCCCAAGTACTACCTTTATCTTCCTCCCAAACACCACCCTCTCCCCCCCAACCTTGCGTCTTTCCCTATGGGCTGTCCCTGTTCACCTTTGTGGATAGTCTCACCTACCTTTGTGTCCTCCTCAAATGGTATGTCTTCACCCACCTTCACATGCTCCCACCCCTCATGGGCCATCCACTCCACCTTTGTGTCTCCCCCCCTCACCCTCCATGGGATGTCCCTGCAAAACCTTTGGGCTTCCACTCCCCCCAATGGGCTGTCTCAGCCTATCTATGTGCCTCTTTCCCCATAGCCTGTCACCACCCACCTTGTGGGCTCCTCCCCAACGAGCTGTCGCCACCTACCTTTGTCTTCTTCCCAATCACCACCCTCCCCCCCCCCCCCCCAACCTTGTGTCTCCTATGGGCTTGTCCCTGTCCACCTCAGTGGATATCCCCATTCACCTTTGTGTCTCCCCCGAAAAAGGGCTGTCTTCACCCACCTCTGTGTGCTCCCATCCCTTGTGGGCTGTTCCTCTCAACCTTTGTGTCTCCCCCTATTGGCTGTCTCTGCTTACCTTTGTGTCTTCCCCCAATGGGATGTCCCTGTCCAACATTATGCTTCTATTACCCCCATTATGGGGGATAGGAGCACACAAGAGGGTGTGGGCAATATATGTAAAAAAAAAAAAAAAAAAAAAAAAAAAAACATTTAATTATTTTTTTCATTTGTATTTGAACCCCCAAAACATGTTGGATCTCTTATTTTTTTGGAGTCTTTTACACTTCTTATGCAGTTGGATTTCCCTCAAGTTCCCATGTTTAAGGGTGCTTTGGCACATGTCAACAGCCTCACCGAAACGATTCGGCTTAATTTATGAGTGTCATGGTTATGCAGTGATCTTCCTGTGTTTGCTTACCTCCCCTCATGTCTTCAGACTAAGAGGCCAGCCACTTCCACCTGGTGGTTTTTATAACCTCTCTTCTAAGCATGGCTCCACCCCTGGCCCGATCAGGGAGCCCTATATTAACCTGTGCACTTCAGGCCATCAGTGCTGATCAACCATTGTGTATTCCTTAGCTTCCTGTTTCCTGCCGTGTGCTCTGCTTCCGTTTTTCGTTACCGACTTTGGCGTGTCTTGACTATCCCTGTTTGCTTGTGATCCTGACCTTTTGGCGTGTACCCGACTATCCTTGTCTGCTTGTGGCCCCCGACCTTGGCTTTGTCCCTCACCATCCCTATCCTCCTGTTGCCTACTGTGGGTGTGAGCTGGGGGACCCTGGGGGTCGCGACCTGGAGCCAGTTGCAGCCAAGTCCATCCTCACCACTAGAGGCGCTGGTGAACACCTGCTGGCTCTTAGACTCCGCGCCCCAGGGAATCTTACACTCTAACCCCAGTGGGATCTGTCCCCCGTCTGCAGCAGTCAGCCGTAGGGTCCACAACCTTGCGGTGCACTCCTGATCCCTAGGGTGTGCACCTGTCACCTCGCCTCAAGGTGACCTGACAATGAGACAGTCATTCACAACAACAGACCCTAAAATCTAGTGCCTCTTATGCCTAAACCTAAAAATAAAAGCTCGTCAGGGGTGTCACATGCCCTCCAAAATTAAAAATGTGAAGTTAAATATAAATTTTAAGTATGGGATTAAGGAGGGGATACAAGCTTAGATTTTTGGTTTCAGTGCCTATGGTCAGCACAATAGGAAGTAAGAAAATCTCTCCAAGTAGCACAGAAGGAAGTTCTAATCTTTTCACACACACAGATAAAAAGTTATTAGGTAAAATAAATAAATAAAAATAAAAAGCTCCACCCCCACGTATGGGTGTTGCGGTCTCACCTGGCTCCGGTCCTTGTCCACCTTCTTGAAACACTTATTCAAGGAGAGATTGTGCCGTACCGAATTTTTCCAGCCGGTGGGCGCATTGGCAAAGTACGGAAAGTGCTCCAGAATCCAATTGTAAATATCCTTTACGGGCAGCCTCTTGGTGGGCGAGTCCTCGATGGCCATGAAGATGAGGCAGCTGAAGGAATAGGGAGGTTTGCAGTTGGGATTTTGCTTGGCATCGTAGGGCATGTCCGACTGGGCGGGCGATGGCGGGGTGTCATCGATGTCCTGCACAGGGCTGACGCTCCGTAGGACCGAGTCGCCAAAACTTTTCAGCAGGTTTTTGCTCTCGTGCAGCCAGTTCAGGTTCGTCAGCTCCTCGTCCTCCACGGCGCCCTTCTCCTTGTTTATTTTAACGGCGGGCGGTGGAAAGTCGAGGTCGTCGTCGTCATGCAGCGGGTTCAACAGCGCGCTGCTGCGGTAGCTGGAGATGCTGATACCCGTGCCTTCCGGCTTCTTGCTGGGGGGCATTACTGGACCCATTTAGGCGAAGAGCCCTGGAGGGAGAGAGAAGAGAAAGAACGATGGCGTCAGTTGCGGAAAGGAGAATTCACCACATTTGTATTGCTTAAAAGGGGAACTAAAATGCTCCTATCCTTTTCGGCCAAAGAAACTGCCATATTGAGCTCTATTTTTGTTTTTCTTTTTTAATGTAAAGTTTATTTAGGTTTCCAAAAAAGGTGAAAGGGCAATAAAAGGGGGACCTGCAGGATGGTGGGGGGAGTGCTCCGGTGGGGGCAGGAAAGAGATGCTTGCGGAACAAGGGCCCCAGTATGGGCAATAAAAAAGGGATACATTTGGGAAGGAGGCTCAGGCAGGGGGGTGATAAAGGGAAGCCTGTTGGATGGTGGGGTGATAAAGGGAGGCCTGCAGGATGGGGGGCTCCAGTGTGCTGATAAAGGGAAGCCTGCAGGATGGGGGGCTCCAGTGTGCTGATAAAGGGAAGCCTGCAGGATGGGGGGCTCCAGTGGAGGAATAAAATGAAAGCCTGTAGGATGAGGGTTTTGGCAGGGAAAAAAAAAAAAGCCTGTGGGATGAGGGCTCTGGCGGGGCAACAAAGGAGGCCTTAGCGGGGTGATAAAGGGGAGGAGTGGTGGGGTGATAAAGTGGGGCCATGGCGGAGTGCTAAAGAGGAGGGGTATGCAGGATGGGGGATCTGGCGGGGAGCTAAGGGGGGCCATGGCAGAGTGAGAGGGAGGCCTGCGGGATGGGGCTCTGGTGGGGTGGTAAAGGGGGGCCTGTGGGATAGGGGGCTCTGGCGGAGTGCGGGGCCTGTGGGATAGGGGCTATGATGGGGTGATAGAGGGAGGCCTGCGAGATGGGGACTCTGGCGGTGTTGTAAAGGGGGGCCTGTGGGATGGGGGCCCTGGTGGGGTGATAAAATGTGGCCATGGCAGAGTGCTAAAGGGGGGGCCTTGGCGGGGTGATAAGGAGGAGATGTATGCCCGATGGGGGCCCTGGCGGGGCGATAAAGGGGGACCATAGCTGAGTGCTAAAGAGGGGCCTGTGGGGGGCTCTGGCAGGGCAATAAAGGAGGGCCTGTGGGATGGGGGCTATGGCAGGGCGATAAATGGTGGGGGCCTTAGCTGGGTGTTAAAGGGAGACCTGCGGGATGGGGGCTCTGGTGGGGCAATAGAGGGGGGCCTGTGGGATAGGGGCCTCAGGCGGTGTGATAAAGGGGGTCCTGTGGTATTGGGGCTCTGACAGGGCAATAAAGGGGGCCTTAGTGGGGTGATAAAGGGAGGCCTGTGAGATAGGGGGCACTGGTGGGGTGGTAAAGGGGGGCCTGCAGGATGGGGGCTTTGGCAGGGAAACCTGCTGGATTGGGGGTTCTAGTGGGTCAATAAAGGGACACCTGCGAGACAAGGCGGGGCTTAAAAAAGAACTCCGGCGGCAGTTGTAGGCCCTCTGAGAAACTCCACTGCGCCTAACGAGGGAAGTCGGAATCCCAGGAGCCTCTAAACAGAAAATGATATCATGGCTGACAGTAAAGTCATTTAATTGCTCTGTTGCCATGGCAACACGCTGCTCTCTTCAGTGTAATTTGTTTATCTGCCAGTTACCTCCCTGAGAGACGGAGCGCCGTTCTGTCAGATTCTCGGCTCCTTTTACTTTCATTTCCGCTGCAGATAATCTGACAAGAACTCACTTCTCCCAGCCCAGGGACAGGGGGGGGGGGAGGAGCTTAGAACTTCTAAAGCTACTTATGGAATATGGTTCAGCCTTCTGCAGTATTCCTGACCCACAGAGCTCACAATCTAAATCGGCAATAGGTATATATTTTGTGTCCTATTTATCTTCAAGCCAACTCCACCCAAAACTCAGAAATGCAGTCACATGCTGGGTCCTCATGTTGCAACGTGATTGCAACATATATGGTGAGCTTAAGAGATTGTACAATCTACCATACATGTTACAATTGTACACTCTCATTTAGACCAACAACTATGTATTACAAGAGCCCAATTGGATACAATTTGGTTGAATAGATTAGGTAGGTCGCCATATTACATAGCTTTGGTAAATCTTGTTGATTGTATGATTGGATTGCAACAAGTATAATACAATGAGCGTTAGATTTAACAAAACCATATAGAACGTCTAATGTTAGCCCTGGGCTCTAGATGACCTTGCCCTGGCACTGCATACACATACAATACAATAGTATAGGTCAGTTTCAATTTACCGATAACAATTCTATATGAATTGGCCAGATCTAAAGGGGAAGTCCTCCTACTAACTATTGAGACACGAGAAACTGGTTACTCATCTTGCAATCTATTTGTACAATTGCCTCAAGGTTCAACATAAGGTTTCAATGTAACCATACAATCTTAGTACAATAAAACTTTAAATTGATCAAAACAATGTCATATGAAGAATTCCCTAATCCATCCAAATCGGTTACTTTCACTAAATATTTAAATCAGTAGACCTAAATCTTGCCATGCCTTATACAACCTGATTGTACAATCTTTGAGTGATCCCATTTAAATGCATCTCATCTAGCAGAGGACATACCTAAACAGTCTGTTCAATTTGTATCCAACCAGGAAAGTCCTTGCACTACATAGCTGAGGGTAGATCTAAAGAAGACTGTACAATCAGTTTGTACAGTGTCTCCAAGGAGATTGTAATGTGTGTGGTGAACTTTAAACTGGCCATACATTATACAATTTTCTTATTCAATTTCCTTTAGGTTTACTTTCAACTATGTAGTGCAAGGGCATCCCTGATTGCACACAAATTGAAGGCGTTTAGGTTTGATCTCATATGATTTTGGTAAATCTAAAAGAAAATTGCGCAATAAAATTGTATAATGTATGGCCAGTCTTAGGTTTACCCACCATGTAGCGCAAAGGCGCTAAACGGAACAGTTCATTGCAGTCATTTCCAGTCTGGTTGACACAACAGTTTTTCCCCCCCGATTGTACAATCAGATTGTAATGCGCTGCCATCTTAAAGACTATGAAATCACATTGCAGTGTGTGTGACCAGCGCTGGAAAAGTTTAAAAGGACGGACACAGAATAATCGGCAAGCAAAACTCCAAGATTATTCTTATGGCTTTTTTTTTTTCAAAAATGCCAACCAATGAAAGCAAGAAAACGTCCAGCATGCAGCGGTTGCTCGTCAACAGTCAGAACCGAACCGGCAGTCTCCAGATCACATATTGAAAAAAAAAATTAAAAAATTTTTTTAAAAAAAAAAGGACGGCCACACATAGCCAATCTCATGAATGACATTCTGCTCCGATTTTCTTCAATCTGATTGTACGCAGTTTGTGCGACATATGGGGCGCACCAATCAGATGGGTGCAATCAGGAGGGCTACACAGTGCAGGAAAGGTGACAAGACGGGACACAGCTAAAAATACTTTTCTTCTTTCATCGAGTCAGTCTCGAGTTCTCTTTGAGCGATCCGTTCTCCATCGCAGAGAATTTTATCGGGGGCCCCCACATCACTCGCAGGCGCCCCCCAGACCATTAGCCGACAACCGCCTCAAACTCTATTAGGTTGCAGACACACCAAAAGCCACCGGCTCAGTCCTGAAGGTGAAGGGTTAATCCCTTAAAGGAACAGTGACTCCCGACTCCAGGATCCAACAGTTGTCAGCTGACAACTTT